>NC_064929.1:33108035-33729642 GCF_023897955.1 Schistocerca gregaria
GATGTGCATCGTAAACTACTACTGGTCTTCCAGGGAATGATCAAAGCGTAGACTGTTAGAGAATTACTCCCATGGAGGAAAGTGGGCATGGTAACTGTTGTATTCAATCCTAATGCAATTTCTGTGTTTCATCAACACACTGATAGTCCACAGATTACAGAGTGCCACCAGACGTGCATCGGAAGCTACTACTGGTCTCCCAGGTAACGATCAAAGCGTAGACTGTTTGAGACATTACTCCCGTGAAGGAAAGTGCGCATGGTGACTGTTGTATTAAATCCCGATGCAATTTCTGTGTTTCATCAACACTCTGACAGTCCACAGGTTACAGAATGCCACCAGATGTGCATCGGAAACTACTACTGGACTTCCAGGGAACGATCAAAGCGTAGCCTGTTTGAGACATTACTCCCGTGGAGGAAAGGGCGCATGGCGACTGTTGTATTCAATGCCGATGCAACATTTGTGTTTCATCAACACTCTGATAGTCCACAGATTACAGAGTGCCTCCAGATGTGCATCGGAAACTAGTACTGGTCTTCCAGGGAACGATCAAAGCGTAGAGTGTTTGAGGCATTACACCCATGGAGGAAAGTGCACATGGGGATTGTTGTATTCAATTCCGATGCAATTTCTGTGTTTCATCAACACTCTGATAGTCCACAGATTACAGAATGCCACCAGACGTGCATCGGAAGCTACTACTGGTCTTCCAGGTAACGATCAAAGCGTAGACTGTTTGAGACATTACTCCCGTGGAGGAAAGTGCGCATGGTGAATGTTGTATTCAATCCCGATGCAATTTCTGTGTTTCATCAACACTCTGATAATGCACAGATTACAGAATGACTCCAGATGTGAATCGGAAATTACTACTGGTCTTCAAGGGAACGATCAAAGCGTAGACTGTTTCAGACATTACTCCCATGGAGGAAAGTGCGGATGGTGACTGTTGTATTCAATCCCGATGCAATTTCTGTGTTTCATCAATACTCTGATAGTCCACAGATTACAGAATGCCACCAGATGTGCATCGCAAACTACTACTGATCTTCCAGGGAACGATCAAATCGTAGACTGTTCGAGACATACCTCCCGTGGAGGAAAGTGCGCATGGTGACTGTTGTATTCAATCCTGATGCAATTTCTGTGTTTCATCAACACTCCCTAAGTCCACAGATTACAGAATGCCACCAGATGTGCATCGGAAACTACTACTGGTCTTCCAGGAAACGATCAAAGCGTAGACTGTTTGAGACACTACTCCCATAGAGGAAAGTGTGCTCATGGTAACTGTTGTATTCAATCCCGATGCAATTTCTGTGTTTCATCAACACTCTGATAGTCCACAGATTACAGAATGCCACCAGATGTGCATCGCAAACTACTACTGATCTTCCAAGGAACGATCAAAGCGTAAACTGCTTGAGACATTACTCCCATGGAGGAAAGAGCGCATGGTGACTGTTGTATTCAATCCCGATGCAATTTTGGTTTCATCAACACTCTGATAGTCCACAGATTACAGAATTACTCCAGATGTGCATCGGAAACCACTACAGGTCTTCCAGGGAACGATCAAAGCGTAGACCGTTTGAGACATTACTCCCATGGAGGAAAATGCACATGGTGACTGTTGTATTCATTTCCGATGCAATTTCTGTGTTTCATCAACACTTTGAAGGTCCACAGATTACAGAATACCACCAGATGTGCATCGGAAACTACTTCTGGTCTTCCACGGAATGATCAAAGCGTAGACTGTTTGAGACATTACTCCCGTGGAGGAATGTGCGCATGGTGACTGTTGTAGTCAATCCTGATGCAATTTCTGTGTTTCATCAACACTCTGATAGTCCAAAGATTAAAGAATGCCTCCAGATGTGCATCGGAAACTACTACTGGTCTTCCAGGTATCGATCAATGCGTAGACTGTTTGAGACATTACTCCCATGGAGGAAAGTTCGCATGGTGAATGTTGTATTGAATCCCGATGCAATTTCTGTGTTTCATCAACACTCTGATATGACCACAGATTACAGAATGCCTTCAGATGTGCATCAGAAACTACTACTGTTCTTCCACGAAGCGATCAAAGCGTAGACTGTTTCAGCCATTACTCCCATGGAGGAAAGTGCGCATGGTGACTGTTGTATTCAATCTCGATGCAATTTCTGTGTTTCATCAACACTCTGATAGTCCACAGATTACAGAATGCCTCCAGGTGTGCATCGGAAACTACGACTGGACTTCCAGGGAACGATCAAAGCGTAGACTGTATGAGACATTACTCCCATGGAGGAAAGTGCGAATGGTGACTGTTGTACTCAATCCCGATGCAATTTTAGTGCTTCATCAACACTCTGATAGTCCACAGATTACAGAATGGCTCCAGATGTGCATCGGAAACCACTACTGGTCTTCCAGGGAACGATCAAAGCGTAGACTGTTTGACACATTACTAGCATCGAGGTAAGTGCGCATGGTGACTGTTGTATTCAATCCCGATGCAATTTCTGTGTTTCATAATTACTCTGATAGTCCACAGATTACAGAATGCCACCAGATGTGCATCGGAAACTATACTGGTCTTCCAGGGAACGATCAAAGCGTACACTGTTTTAGAAATTACTCCCGTGGAGGAAAGTGTGCATGGTGTCTGTTGAAATCAATCCCGATGCAATTTCTGTGTTTCATCAACACTCTGATAGTCAATCGATTACAGAATGCCTGCAGATGTGCATCGGAAACTACTACTGGACTTCCAGGGAACGATCAAAGCGTAGCCTGTTTGAGACATTACTCCCGTGGAGGAAAGGGCGCATGGCGACTGTTGTATTCAATGCCGATGCAACATTTGTGTTTCATCAACACTCTGATAGTCCACAGATTACAGAGTGCCTCCAGATGTGCATCGGAAACTAGTACTGGTCTTCCAGGGAACGATCAAAGCGTAGAGTGTTTGAGGCATTACACCCATGGAGGAAAGTGCACATGGGGATTGTTGTATTCAATTCCGATGCAATTTCTGTGTTTCATCAACACTCTGATAGTCCACAGATTACAGAATGCCACCAGACGTGCATCGGAAGCTACTACTGGTCTTCCAGGTAACGATCAAAGCGTAGACTGTTTGAGACATTACTCCCGTGGAGGAAAGTGCGCATGGTGAATGTTGTATTCAATCCCGATGCAATTTCTGTGTTTCATCAACACTCTGATAATGCACAGATTACAGAATGACTCCAGATGTGAATCGGAAATTACTACTGGTCTTCAAGGGAACGATCAAAGCGTAGACTGTTTCAGACATTACTCCCATGGAGGAAAGTGCGGATGGTGACTGTTGTATTCAATCCCGATGCAATTTCTGTGTTTCATCAATACTCTGATAGTCCACAGATTACAGAATGCCACCAGATGTGCATCGCAAACTACTACTGATCTTCCAGGGAACGATCAAATCGTAGACTGTTCGAGACATACCTCCCGTGGAGGAAAGTGCGCATGGTGACTGTTGTATTCAATCCTGATGCAATTTCTGTGTTTCATCAACACTCCCTAAGTCCACAGATTACAGAATGCCACCAGATGTGCATCGGAAACTACTACTGGTCTTCCAGGAAACGATCAAAGCGTAGACTGTTTGAGACACTACTCCCATAGAGGAAAGTGTGCTCATGGTAACTGTTGTATTCAATCCCGATGCAATTTCTGTGTTTCATCAACACTCTGATAGTCCACAGATTACAGAATGCCACCAGATGTGCATCGCAAACTACTACTGATCTTCCAAGGAACGATCAAAGCGTAAACTGCTTGAGACATTACTCCCATGGAGGAAAGAGCGCATGGTGACTGTTGTATTCAATCCCGATGCAATTTTGGTTTCATCAACACTCTGATAGTCCACAGATTACAGAATTACTCCAGATGTGCATCGGAAACCACTACAGGTCTTCCAGGGAACGATCAAAGCGTAGACCGTTTGAGACATTACTCCCATGGAGGAAAATGCACATGGTGACTGTTGTATTCATTTCCGATGCAATTTCTGTGTTTCATCAACACTTTGAAGGTCCACAGATTACAGAATACCACCAGATGTGCATCGGAAACTACTTCTGGTCTTCCACGGAATGATCAAAGCGTAGACTGTTTGAGACATTACTCCCGTGGAGGAATGTGCGCATGGTGACTGTTGTAGTCAATCCTGATGCAATTTCTGTGTTTCATCAACACTCTGATAGTCCAAAGATTAAAGAATGCCTCCAGATGTGCATCGGAAACTACTACTGGTCTTCCAGGTATCGATCAATGCGTAGACTGTTTGAGACATTACTCCCATGGAGGAAAGTTCGCATGGTGAATGTTGTATTGAATCCCGATGCAATTTCTGTGTTTCATCAACACTCTGATATGACCACAGATTACAGAATGCCTTCAGATGTGCATCAGAAACTACTACTGTTCTTCCACGAAGCGATCAAAGCGTAGACTGTTTCAGCCATTACTCCCATGGAGGAAAGTGCGCATGGTGACTGTTGTATTCAATCTCGATGCAATTTCTGTGTTTCATCAACACTCTGATAGTCCACAGATTACAGAATGCCTCCAGGTGTGCATCGGAAACTACGACTGGACTTCCAGGGAACGATCAAAGCGTAGACTGTATGAGACATTACTCCCATGGAGGAAAGTGCGAATGGTGACTGTTGTACTCAATCCCGATGCAATTTTAGTGCTTCATCAACACTCTGATAGTCCACAGATTACAGAATGGCTCCAGATGTGCATCGGAAACCACTACTGGTCTTCCAGGGAACGATCAAAGCGTAGACTGTTTGACACATTACTAGCATCGAGGTAAGTGCGCATGGTGACTGTTGTATTCAATCCCGATGCAATTTCTGTGTTTCATAATTACTCTGATAGTCCACAGATTACAGAATGCCACCAGATGTGCATCGGAAACTATACTGGTCTTCCAGGGAACGATCAAAGCGTACACTGTTTTAGAAATTACTCCCGTGGAGGAAAGTGTGCATGGTGTCTGTTGAAATCAATCCCGATGCAATTTCTGTGTTTCATCAACACTCTGATAGTCAATCGATTACAGAATGCCTGCAGATGTGCATCGGAAACTACTACTGGTCTTCCAGGGAACGATCAAAGCGTAGACTGTTTGAGTCATTACTCCCATGGAGGAAAGTGCGCATGGTGACTGTTGTATTAAATCCCGATGCAATTTATGTGTTTCAAGAATACTCTTATAGTCCACAGATTACAGAATGCCACCACATGTGCATCAGAAGCTACTACTGGTCTTCCAGGGAACGATCAAAGCGTAAACTGTTTGAGACATTACTCCCATCGAGGAAAGTGCGCATGGTGACTGTTGTATTCTATTCCGATGCAATTTCTGTGTTTCATCAACAGTCTGATAGTCCACAGTTTACAGAATGCCTCCAGGTTTGCATCGGAAACTACAACTGGACTTCCAGGAACCGATCAAAGCGTAGACAGTTTGAGACATTACTCCCATGGAGGAAAGTGCGCATGGTGACTGTTGTAATCAATCCCGATGCAAATTCTGTGTTTCATCAACACTCTGATAGTCCTCAGATTACAGAATGATTCCAGATGTGCATCGGAAACTACTACTGGTTTTCCAGGGAACGATCAAAGCGTAAACTCTTTGCGACATTACTCCCATGGAGGAAATTGCGCATGGTGGCTGTTGTATTCAATCCCGATGCAATTTCTGTGTTTCATCAACACTCTAAAACTCCACAGATTACAGAATGCTTCCAGATGTGCATCGGAAACTACTACTGGTCTTCCTAGGAACGATCAAAGCGCAGACTGTTTGAGACATTACTCCCATGGAGGAATATGCGCATTGTGACTGTTGTATTGAATCCCGATGCAATTTCTGTGTTTCATCAACACTCTGATAGTCCACAGATTACAGAATGCCTCCAGATGTGCATCTGAAATTACTTCAGGTCTTCCAGGGAACGATCAAAGCGTAGACTGTTTGAGACATTACTCCCATGGAGCAAAGGGCGCATGGTGATTTTTGTATTCAATCCCGATGCAATTTCTTTGTTTCATCAACACTCTGATAGGCCACATATTACAGAATGTCTCCAGATGTGCATCGGAAACTACTACTGGTCTTCCATGGGACGATCAAAAACGTAGACTGTTTGAGAAATTACTCCCATGGAGAAAAGTGCGCATGGTGACTGTTATATTCAACCCCGATGCAATTTCTGTGTTTCTTCAACACTCTGATAGTCCAAAAGTTACAGAATGCCACCAGATGTGCATCGGAAAATACTACTGGTCTTCCAGAGAACGATCAAAGCGTAGACAGTTTGAGACATTTCTCCCGTGGAGGAAAGTGCGCAGGGCGACTGTTGTATTCAATCCCGATGCAGTTTCTGTGTTTCATCAACACTCTGATAGTCCACAGATTACAGAATGTCTCCAGATGTGAATCGGAAAATACTACTGGTCTTCCAGGGAACGACCAAAGCGTCGCTGTTTGAGACATTACTCCCATAGAGGAAAGTGCGCATGCTGACTGTTGTATTCAATCCCGAGGCAATTTCTGTGTTTCATCAACATTTTGAAGGTCCACAGGTTACAGATTGTCTCCAGATGTGCATCGGAAACTACTACTGGTCTTCCTGGGAACGTTCAAAACGTAGACTGTTTGAGAATTACTCCCATGGAGGAAAGTAGGCATGGTGACTGTTGTATTCAATCCCGATGCAACTTCTGTGTTTCATCAACACTTTGAAGGTCCACAGATTACAGAATGCCACCTGATGTGCATCGGAAACTACTTCTGGTTTTCCAGTTAACGATCAAAGCGTAGACTGTTTCAGACATTAGTCCCATGGAGGAAAGTGCGGATGGTGACTGTTGTATTCAATCCCGATGCAAATTTCTGTGTTTCATCAACACTCTGATAGTCCACAGATTACAGAATGCCACCAGATGTGCATCGCAAACTACTACTGGTCTTCCAGGGAACGATCAAATCGTAGACTGTTTGAGACATACCTCCCGTGGAGGAAAGTGCGCATGGTGACTGTTGTATTCAATCCCAATGCAATTTCTGTGTTTCATCAACACTCTGATAGTCCACAGACTACATAATGCCACCAGATGTGCAGCGGAAACTATACTGGTCTTCCAGGGAACGATCAAAGCGTACACTGTTTTACACATTACTCCCGTGGAGGAAAGTTTGCATGGTGACTGTTGAAATCAATCCCGATGCAATTTCTGTGTTTCATCAACACTCTGATAGTCCACAGATTTCAGAATGCCACCAGATGTGCATCAGAAGCTACTACTGGTCTTCCAGGGAACGATCAAAGCGTAGACTCTTTGAGAATTACTCGCATGGAGGAAAGTGCGCATGGTGACTGTTGTATTCAATCCCGTTGCAGTTTCAGTGTTTCATCAACAGTCTAATAGTCCACAGATTACACACTGCCTCCAGATGTGCATCGGAAACTACTACTGGTCTTCCAGGGAACGATCAAAGCGTAGACTGTTTGAGACATTACTCCCATCGAGGAAAGTGCTCATGGTGACTATTGTATTCAATCCCGATGCTATTTCTGTGTTTCATCAACACTCTGATAGTAAACTGATTACAGAGTGCCTCCAGATGTGAATCGGAAACTCCTTCTGGTCTATCAGGGAACAATCAAAGCGTAGACTGAATGAGACACTACTCCCCTGGAGGAAAGTGCGCATGGTGACAGTTGTATTCAATCCCGATGCAATTTCTGTGTTTCATCAACAAAATGATAGTCCACAGATTACAGAATGCCTCCAGATGTGCATCGGAAACTACTTCAGGTTTTCCAATGAACGATCATGGCGTACACTGTTTGATGGCGTACACTGTTTAAACTTTAAACCCAAATAAGAAATAACCTTTATAACACGAAAAATACCATAACCACCTAACTTTAATAAAACACCAGCAAGAATTATTCTACCTGAAATAGGGGCCTCTACATGAGCCTTAGGAAGTCATAAATGAACCAAAAACATAGGTATTTTAACTAAAAAAGCCAAAATTATAAATACATAAAACATAAAATAATAAGAACCAAAATCAACCAATAAAGGAAAATATAAAGTATTAGAAAAATCATAAACCTTAAATAAAACTAATAATAAAGGTAATCTAGCAACCAAAGTATAAAAAATTAAATAAACACCAGCCTGCAAACGCTCTGGTTGATAACCCCAACCCAAAATTAAAAGTAAAGTAGGAACTAATCTAGCCTCAAAAAAAATATAAAAAGAAAGAAGACTTAATCTAGCAAATGAACAATAAAGCATAATTATTAAAATTAAAACCATAAAAACAAAAAAATTAGAATGATATGAACTTAAATAAACTGAACCTCTAGCAGTGATTATTAAAGAACAAATCCAAAAACTAAGTAAAATTAAACTAAAAGAAAAATAATCAATACCAAAATAATATCTAATTATATTCAAATCAGCATATGAATAAACACAAATTATAAAAACAAAACTCGACAGAAACATTAAAGAATGAACCAACCATCAACAATTATTTAATAAACAAAGAGGGATCAAAAAAATAGTTATAAATAAATACTTTAACATAAAGATAAACCAAAAGAATTAAAAAAATCATTACCATGAGAACGAATTATTGAAACTAAAATAGAAAGACCTAAAGCACCCTCACAAACAGAAAAAACTAAAAAAATAACAGGAAAAAAATAATCATAATCAAACTCAATAAGAAAAACAATAACTAACATAAATAAAGAAAGAACAATATATTCCAATCTCAAAAGAACCATTAATAAATGTTTACGTTTAGAAGAAAAAACATAAACACCAGCAAAATAAATCAATAAAGAAGTAAAAATAGAGAATATAAACATTAGTTTTAATAGTTTAAAAAAAACGCCGGTCTTGTAAACCGGAAATAAGTCCAGCCCCCACTTTTAAAACTTCAGAGGTGAAAAAGCTTCCATCATCGGTCCCCAAAACCGATATTTTAAATAAACTAACCCCTGAAATGATCAAAATAATAATTATATCATTATCAAATGTAATAAATATTAATTTTATTAAATTAAGACACCCAATATCAATAATGCTTTTTATTATCCTTCAAACCTTCCTAGTTGGATTAATAACAGGAACAATAATAGAAAGATATTGATTATCATATATTTTATTTTTAACATTTCTTGGTGGTATACTAGTATTATTTATTTACATTACAAGAATTGCATCAAACGAAATATTTCAGCCTAAATCAATTACTATAATTATTACATTAATAATGTGGGTATTTATCATATCAATATTAATTATTCTAGATATATCTATATTTATAGACTTTTTCAAAAACACCGAAACTATAAATATAGATAATTCAATCAATTATCAAGAAATAACAATATCTTTAGAAAAATTATATAATAGACCAACATTCATTATTACAATAATAATAATAATTTATTTATTTTTAGCACTACTAGCAGTTGTTAAAATCACAAATATTAATCAGGGACCTATTCGTAAAATAAGATAATTACTAATGAATATACCCTTACGATTAAGACATCCTTTAATTAAAATTATTAATAACTCTTTAATTGACTTACCTGCCCCAACAAATATTTCATTTTGATGAAATTTTAGATCCCTATTAGGGTTATGTTTGGTAATTCAAATCGTAACTGGACTATTTTTAGCTATACATTATACATCAAATATTGAAATAGCATTCAGTAGTGTAGTACACATCTGCCGAGACGTAAATAATGGTTGAATTATCCGAACCTTACATGCAAATGGAGCATCTATATTTTTTATTTGTATTTACTTACATGTAGGACGGGGAATTTACTATGGATCTTATATATATATACATACCTGAATAATTGGTACAGTGATTTTATTTTTAGTTATAGCAACTGCATTTATAGGATATGTCTTACCCTGAGGCCAAATATCTTTTTGAGGTGCAACAGTAATTACTAATTTATTATCAGCAATCCCATACTTAGGAACAGATCTAGTCCAATGAGTATGAGGAGGATTCGCTGTTGATAATGCAACATTAAATCGATTCTTCACATTCCATTTCGTATTACCATTTATTATTGCTGCTATAGCAGCAATTCATTTATTTTTTCTTCACCAAACAGGATCTAATAATCCTCTTGGACTAAATGGAGATATTGAAAAAATTCCATTCCATCCATACTTTACCTTTAAGGATTCTATTACATTTGTAATAATAACATCATTATTAATTATACTATGTTTAATTAATCCTTACCTATTAGGAGATCCAGATAACTTTGTACCTGCCAACCCATTAGTAACACCAGTTCACATTCAACCAGAGTGATATTTCCTATTTGCATATGCAATTTTACGATCTATCCCTAATAAGTTAGGAGGTGTTATTGCATTATTTTTATCAATTAGAATCTTAATAATTTTACCATTTTATAATAAAACACCATTCCGAGGCATCCAATTTTACCCTATTAATCAAATTTTATTCTGAATTATAGTAGTTGTTGTATGCTTACTAACGTGAATTGGTAAACGACCTGTTGAAGAACCTTATATTATAACAGGTCAAATCTTAACAATTATTTACTTTACATATTTCTTAATTAATGTCCATGTCGCAAACGCATGAGATAAATTAATTAAGGAATAAAGTTAATTAGCTTAGGAAAAGCATATGTTTTGAAAACATAAAATTAGAAGTTTAACTCTTCTATTAACTTTTCTCAAAAAATTTCACTAAACAAATGAGATAAATAAAATCTTTAAACCAACAAAGAAAATAAAAAAATTCAAAGATAAAGGTAAAAAACTTTTTCAAGCTAAGTACATTAATTTATCATAACGAAACCGTGGTAATGTTCCACGAACCCAAATAAAACCAAAAGATATAATAGCAAGCTTAATAAAAAATATAAAAGAATAAAAATCACCGCCTAAAAAAATTAAAGCCAACAACATTCTTATGAAGACAATTCTAGTATATTCAGCTAAAAAAATTAAAGTAAAACCACCTGCACCATACTCAATATTAAATCCTGAAACTAACTCAGATTCCCCTTCAGCAAAATCAAAAGGAGTACGATTAGTTTCAGCTAAGCAAGAAGCAAAACAAGCTAAAGCTAAAGGAAAAGAAATAATAATAAATCAACAATAAAGCTGATAGTTTATAAAATCAAATATATTAAAACTACCAATTAAAATAATTAAAGACAATAAAATTAAAGCTAAACTAACTTCATAAGAAATTGTTTGAGCAACAGAACGAAGAGAACCTAATAATGAATAATTTGAATTAGAAGATCAACCAGCAATTATAACAGTATAAACACCTAATCTAGTACAACATAAAAAAAATAAAAATCCATAAGAAAAAGAACACATATAAGTTAAATAAGGAAAAATTACTCAAACGGCTAAAGAAATCATTAAATTAAAAACAGGGGAAAAATAATAAAGTAGGTAATTAGATATAATAGGAATTGGCTGCTCCTTACAAATTAACTTAATAGCATCTCTAAATGGCTGAGGAATTCCAACAAAACCTACCTTATTTGGACCCTTTCGAATCTGAATATAACCCAAAACCTTACGCTCTAATAAAGTTAAAAAGGCAACACTAATTAAAACACAAATAACCAATAAAAGAAAATTCAAAATAAATATAAATAAATCATAAAGTATCAATACTATTTGTAGAAAAAATCTACATAAATGAATTCTAAATTCAACACATTAATCTGTCAAAATAGTAAATAAATTAATATTAATCAATATAACAAAAAATATTTTAACCATATGGTCCTTTCGTACTAATATGGATTATCAATCTTAGGATAGAAACCGACCTGGCTCACGCCGGTCTGAACTCAGATCATGTAAGAATTTAAAGGTCGAACAGACCTAATCATTGGGCTCCTGCACCCAAAATTTTTCTTAATCCAACATCGAGGTCGCAATCTGCTTTGTCGATATGAGCTCTCAAAAACAATTACGCTGTTATCCCTAAGGTAACTTAATCTTATGATCATAAATTATGGATCAAAATAACAAACATAAATAAATGATATAATAATGAAGAGTTTATTTATTCTTCATGTCACCCCAACAAAACATCATCATTAAATATAGAAAGACAAACAAAAAACTATATAAAAGTAAAATGTCAAGCTCTATAGGGTCTTCTCGTCCTAAAGAAGAATTTAAGCCTTTTGACTCAAAAGTTAAATTCAAAAATTTATTAAGAGACAGTTGATTTCTCGTCAAGCCATTCATTCCAGCCACTAATTAAGAGACTAATGATTATGCTACCTTTGCACGGTCAAAATACCGCGGCTCTTTAAAAATACGCTCAGTGAGCAGGCCAGACCTCAAAATATAAACAAGAGGACATGTTTTTGATAAACAGGCGGAAATCAATTTTGCCTAGTTCCTTATAATAAGTTCACAAGGTAAAAATTTCATACAAATAAATATACTAATTCTATCATTATTACAAAAATTTTAAAATTAAATTAATAATCTTAATAAAAAACCTAAAATATTTATAAAATCAAAATAAAAAATAATGAACTAAAACGTAATCTTAAAGATAGCTGGTTTAAAGCTTACTATTATATTTCTATAAAATAAATTATAGGTTATTAACTTCAAAGCTTATCCCTTAAAGAATAAATAAGTTAATATTTTTACTTAAAAAATTAAATAAAAACAAATAACTTTAAAAAATTAAATTTTTTCTTAAGAAACTAGATATCTTGGGAAACGATTAACATCTCATTTCTATAAATAATTTAATAATAATTATGATACATTAACTATAAATTATTTATAAATCAACCCAAATCGAGACAAGTAAAATAAATACTAAAATTTTGATAAACCCTGATACAAAAGGTACAATAAATAAAATCTACTTAAAAAAATTTAAAATAATATTTCATAAAACACTTACATTACCAATAAACTATAATTTAAAAAATCAATTCTATAAAATATACTAAGACAAAAATACAATAAAATTATTTATATTAAATAATTAAATAAACAAAAAATAAATATAATAAAATAAATAATCAAGATATCCTGATTTGCACAGAAAAATTTTCAGTGTAAATGAAACACTTTACTAATAAGTTATATCTTGAAACTCTTCCTAGATACACTTTCCAGTACATCTACTATGTTACGACTTATCTCATCTAAATTGAAGCTACTTAAAAATAAAATAGAATAATCAATAATGAGAGCGACGGGCGATGTGTACACATCTCAGAGCCAATATCAGTTAAATTAAATAAATTAAATTACTATCAAATCCACCTTCATTAACAGTATTTCACTATCAAATCCGTTATAAACAAAAATCTATTGTAACCCACCTCCTCTTAACTATAAGCTGCACCTTGACCTGAAATATTTTATAATTATAAATCTTGAGAATTATAACTCTAAAAAGATTCTCTGATAACGGAGATATACAAACAAATAAATTAAGTAGAGTAAATCGTGTATTATCAATCATGGGGTAGGTTCCTCTGAATGGAATGAGATACCGCCAAATTCTTTGGGTTTAAAGACCTTAACTAATAGTACCCTGGTAAATATAATTAACATTTAAAATAATAGGGTATCTAATCCTAGTTTATTATTTAAATTTCACAGATTCATAAAAAGGGCCACAAATAAATTTTAACATTTCACCTTACAAATTTATATTTCAACCCTAATAATATAAACAACTGTTTTAACCAATAATATTCACTTGTATCAATCGTATAACCGCGGCTGCTGGCACGAATTATGCCGATACTAAATCAATTGCTAAATCCAAAATCACTTGATAATTAAATCAAATTACTGCAAAAAGAACATTTAGTCTAACAAAACTTACATATAATACAAAGAAAAAGTGAATAAACAAGCAAGAATAAAACTTTTAAAAATAAAAAATAAGAAAATTTTAAATTTATTAAACCAGGAAAAAATAAAAGATTCAAATATTTAAAGAAAAAAAAAGAAAAAAACCACAAACATTAACAAAAAAAAAAAAGAAACGCCCCTATGTATGACCACAACAACTTCTCTATTATATATAATTAAAGATTAATATGGAACATGTATAGCAATAAATGTATTATATTCTTTCTTATTTAATCTTTCTTTTCACTAATAAATAAAGAAAGATTAAATAATATAATAAATATATTTTATACAATTATGTAATTTAATATAATATGTTATTAATATGAATTCTTTTTCTTATATTAAGTTAACTTTCATATATATTAGTTAAATAATCTAATTATAGATAATTTATATAATTATATTATTATAATTAATATAATTATTTATATTAAATATAATATTTTATATTAAAATAAATAATTTTATTTATTATATCCAATTATAATAATATTAAATATTAAGTTACATATTATTATATATATTATATTATAATAACCTATTTTAAGCTAAAAACATAAGTAGCTATAATCCTCGGTAAATAATTGCATTAAAATAATCAATTGATAATGGTAAGATGAACTTATAATAATTTAATTTCAATTAAATGTAATATATTAATATAAATTATTTATTATATATATATATAAAAAAAAATAAAATGAGCAGGATAAATTAATCCTAATTAAACAAAATAATACATAAAAGAATTTCAAAAAAAAACTTTCGATTTATATATTAAATAATGAAGTGCCTGATTAAAGGGTTACCTTGATAGGGTAAATAAAGTAAATAAAATTACCTTCATTAAAATTACATAAGATAGAATTAAACTACCTCCTTTAGTATCAAAAACTAACGTGCATCATACACCTTAATGTAAAAAGGTAAGCTAAACAAGCTAATGGGTTCATACCCCATTTATAGAGGTATCAATCCTCTCCTTTTTAATGACCAACAACTCTACAAAACTTCTCTTCCTATCAACATTAATGATAGGAACGATCCTGTCCATTTCATCAAATTCCTGATTTGGGGTTTGAATAGGACTTGAGATCAACTTACTTTCATTTATTCCGCTCCTAACAAGAAATAAAAATATAATAATAAACGAATCATCAATTAAATATTTTATTGTCCAAGCAATAGCATCGACAATATTACTATTTTCAATTTTGCTGATTCAAATAAAATATCCCATGGGATGGGAAACAGAATTTATCCCATCAATAATAATTAGATCTAGACTATTATTAAAGATTGGAGCTGCACCTTTCCATTTCTGATTTCCAGAAGTTATAGGAGCATCAAGATGAAATAATTGTTTAACATTAATAACATGACAAAAAATCGCCCCTATAATGGCCTTATCTTATTGTATTCAATTAAGAACTTTTATTTGAACAATTATTATCTTAAGAATTATTATTGGGGCAATAGGAGGTTTAAATCAAACATCCTTACGACAACTTTTAGCATATTCATCAATCAGACATCTAGGTTGAATAATTAGATCATTAACAGTCAGAGAAAACATCTGAGAACTATACTTCATTATTTACTCACTATTAAGATTAATTATAGTTTTATTATTTAAGCAAATAAATTTATTTTTCATAAATCAAATTTATTCAGCCAGAAATATAAAAACCGAAATTAAATTCATAATATTCTTATCTTTATTATCTTTAGGTGGACTACCACCATTCCTTGGATTCTTACCAAAATGAATTGTAATACAATCATTAATAGAAAACAATATAACAACTATTATAACTATTATAGTTGTATTAACTACAATTACACTCTACTACTATATACGTATTAGATTCTCAGCTCTAATTATATCATACACAGAAAATTCGTGATCTATAAAGATAAAGTCCCAAAAATCAAGAATCATTCTTCCTATAACAGTAATAATTTCAACAATAGGATTGATCTCAACATCAACCTTAATTTCATTATACTAAGGACTTAAGTTAATCAAACTAATAACCTTCAAAGTTATAATTAAAAGAATAATCTTTTAGGCCTTAGTAAAATTTTACACCTCTAGAATTGCAGTCTAGAATCATAATTGAATATAAGACCTAAATATGATAAGAGAGAAAACATCTCATAAGTAGATTTACAGTCTACCACCTAAAATTCAGCCATCTTACCGCAAAAATGATTATTCTCAACAAACCATAAGGACATTGGTACTTTATACTTTATATTTGGAGCATGAGCAGGAATAGTAGGAACATCAATAAGAATACTTATTCGTGCTGAACTTGGCCAACCCGGATCTCTAATTGGGGATGACCAGATTTATAATGTTATTATTACAGCTCACGCATTCGTAATAATTTTCTTTATAGTAATACCTATTATAATTGGTGGATTTGGTAATTGACTTGTTCCACTAATAATTGGTGCACCAGATATAGCATTTCCACGAATAAATAATATAAGTTTTTGATTACTACCACCTTCACTAACCCTTCTTCTTACATCTTCTATAGTAGATAATGGTGCTGGTACAGGATGAACAGTTTACCCTCCTCTAGCAGGAGCTATTGCACACGGGGGTGCATCTGTAGATCTAGCTATTTTTTCACTACACTTAGCAGGTGTATCATCCATTCTTGGTGCAGTGAATTTCATTACAACAGCAATTAATATGCGATCAGAAAGTATAACTTTAGATCAAACACCTTTATTTGTATGATCTGTAGCTATTACAGCATTACTTCTCCTTCTTTCACTTCCAGTTTTAGCAGGAGCTATTACTATATTATTAACAGATCGAAATTTAAATACATCATTCTTTGACCCTGCAGGAGGGGGTGACCCAATTCTATATCAACATCTATTTTGATTCTTTGGACACCCAGAAGTTTATATTTTAATTCTACCGGGGTTCGGAATTATTTCACATATTGTATGTCAAGAAAGAGGAAAAATTGAATCATTTGGAACATTAGGTATAATTTATGCTATACTATCAATTGGACTAATAGGATTTATTGTATGAGCACATCATATATTTACAGTAGGAATGGATGTTGACACACGAGCATATTTTACATCAGCAACAATAATTATTGCTGTACCTACAGGAATTAAGGTATTTAGATGATTAGCTACATTATATGGAACTAAATTCAAGTTCAACCCACCATTATTATGAGCTCTAGGATTTATTTTCCTATTTACAATTGGTGGATTAACAGGATTAGTATTAGCAAATTCATCACTTGATATTGTATTACATGATACATATTATGTAGTAGCCCACTTTCATTATGTATTATCTATAGGAGCAGTATTTGCAATTATGGGAGGTGTTATTCAATGATACCCACTATTTACAGGATTAACTATAAATAATACATGATTAAAAATCCAATTTACAATTATATTCATTGGAGTAAATTTAACATTCTTTCCTCAACACTTCCTAGGATTAGCAGGAATACCTCGACGATACTCAGACTACCCAGACGCATATACATCATGAAACGTAGTATCAAGAATTGGGTCTACAATTTCTATTGTAGGAATCATTATATTCATTGTAATTATATGAGAAAGAATGATTACAAACCGAGCAATCATATTTAGAGCTAACATAAGAAGATCAACAGAATGACTACAAAATAACCCTCCTGCAGAACATAGTTACTCAGAATTACCATTAATCTCTAGATTCTAATATGGCAGATTAGTGCAGTAGATTTAAGCTCTACAAATAAAGGTTTGACCTTTTATTAGAAAATATTTATTAATGGCAACATGATCAAATTTATCTCTTCAAGATGGAGCTTCACCATTAATGGAGCAATTATCATTCTTTCATGATCATACTATGGTCGTATTATTATTAATTACAGTAATTGTAGGTTATGCCCTAAGTTATATATTATTTATTGCCTATACTAACCGTAATATACTTCATGGACATTTAATTGAAACAATCTGAACAGCTTTACCAGCAATTACATTAATTTTTATTGCCCTTCCATCATTACGACTATTATATTTACTTGATGATTCAGTAGATGCAATAATTACAATTAAAACCATTGGACGACAATGATACTGAAGATATGAATATTCAGACTTCATAGACGTAGAATTTGACACTTATATAACACCAGAACAAGACCTAGAAAATGATGGATTTCGACTACTAGATGTAGATAACCGAACAATCCTACCAATAAATACAGAAGTACGAGTATTAACAAGAGCATCAGATGTTCTACACTCATGAGCAGTTCCTGCATTAGGAGTTAAAATTGATGCAACGCCAGGTCGGTTAAATCAAGGAACATTCACAATAAATCGACCTGGATTATTCTTTGGACAATGCTCAGAAATCTGTGGAGCAAACCACAGATTTATACCAATTGTAATTGAAAGAACTTCAGTAAATTTATTTATTAAGTGATTATCTAAGATAATTTAAGGAGTTAGTTAAAATAAATAACATTAGAGTGTCAATCTAAAGTAACTAAAAAAATTAGTACACCTTGAAATTCATCAGATGACTGAAAGTAAGTAATGGTCTCTTAAACCAAATAATAGTAAATTAACGACTACTTCTGATGGGGAAATTATATCCAAATCCCTCAAATATCCCCTCTTATATGATTCTCACTATTCATTATATTTTCAGCTACATTAATCTTGTTTAATCAAATAAATTTCTTCTCATTTAAACCTAACCTTATTAAAAGAGCAGAAAAAGGAACAATTGAAATAAAAAACTTAAATTGAAAATGATAACAAATCTATTCTCAACATTTGATCCATCAACTAACATCTTTAATTTATCATTAAATTGAACTAGAACATTTCTAGGACTATTATTAATCCCATCACTATTTTGACTTACACCATCACGAATTAACATTATCTGAAATAAACTAAATTTAACCTTACATAATGAATTTAAAACACTTCTTGGACCAAAATCATTTAATGGAACAACATTCATTTTCATCTCAATTTTTATTATAATATTATTTAACAATTGCATAGGATTATTCCCTTATATTTTTACTAGAACAAGACATTTAGCATTAACATTTGCAATTGCCCTACCTATATGGCTAAGATTTATATTATTTGGATGAATTAACCATACTAATCATATATTTACACACCTTGTACCACAAGGTACACCGCCTGCATTGATATCATTTATAGTACTAATTGAAACAATTAGTAATGTTATTCGACCAGGTACATTAGCAGTACGGTTGGCAGCAAATATAATTGCAGGACACTTATTATTAACCTTATTAGGAAACACAGGACCATCTATAGCAATAAACTTAATCTCATTACTAATTATTGGACAAATACTTCTATTAATTCTAGAATCAGCAGTAGCAATAATTCAAGCCTATGTTTTCTCAATTCTAAGAACTCTATATTCTAGAGAAGTATATTAAACCTATGTTAACAACTCACTCAAACCACCCATTCCACTTAGTAGACTATAGACCTTGACCATTAACAGGAGCAATTGGAGCAATAGTACTAGTATCAGGACTAGCAAAATGATTTCACCTATTTAATATTAACTTATTCATAATCGGATTTGGAATTACCCTACTAACCATAATTCAATGATGACGAGATGTAGTACGAGAAGGAACATATCAAGGATTACATACAGGATTTGTATCAATTGGATTACGATGGGGAATAATTTTATTTATCGCATCAGAGGTGTTATTTTTCGTTTCTTTTTTTTGAGCATTCTTTAGAAGAAGATTAGCACCAACAATTGAACTAGGAATACTATGACCTCCAATAGGAATTCAACCCTTTAACCCTATACAAATTCCATTACTTAATACAGCTATTCTTTTAGCATCAGGAGTAACAGTAACATGAGCACATCATAGTTTAATGGAATCTAATCATACTCAAGCTCTACAAGGATTATTCTTCACAGTGTTATTAGGACTATACTTTACAATACTTCAAGCATATGAATATTGAGAAGCACCTTTTACCATTGCAGATGCAGTTTATGGATCAACATTCTTTGTTGCAACAGGATTCCATGGTTTACACGTAATTATTGGAACAATCTTTTTATCAACATGTCTACTTCGACACTCAATAAATCAATTTTCACCAAGACATCACTTTGGATTTGAAGCAGCAGCATGATACTGACACTTCGTAGACGTAGTATGATTATTCTTATATATCTCTATTTATTGATGAGGTAGATAATTGTTTTTCTAGTATAAATAGTACATTTGACTTCCAATCAGAAAGCTTGATATAAATCAAGAAAAACAATTCTAATTCTATCAACAAGAGTTTTCATTAGATTTATTATTCCAATAATTGTTATAATCCTGGCAACAACACTATCAAAAAAATTAATTAATGATCGAGAAAAAAGATCACCATTTGAATGTGGGTTTGATCCAAAAAGATCAGCACGAATACCATTCTCACTACGATTCTTCCTAATCGCAGTAATCTTTTTAATTTTTGATGTAGAAATTGCACTAATTCTACCAATTGTAATTATTTTTAAAACCTCAGACATTATAATCTGAACAGTATCAACAATATTTTTTATCCTAGTTCTATTAGGTGGACTATACCATGAATGAAACCAAGGAGCATTACAATGAGCAGAATAAAGGGTTGTAGTTAAACATAACATTTGGGTTGCATTCAAAAAGTATTGATAATATCAATCAACCTTAAATAGAATAAGAAGCGAAATATTGCAGTCAGTTTCGACCTGGAAGATTGGTATGTACTACCCTTATTCTTATTAATTGAAGCCAAAAAGAGGCGTATTACTGTTAATAATATAATTGAACTATAATAGTTCCAATTAAGGAAATGTAAAGCCAATATGAAAGCTGCTAACTTTTTATATTAGCGGTTAAACTCCGTTAACATTTCTAAAATTTATATAGTTTAAATAAAACATTACATTTTCACTGTAAAAATAATATATCTATATTTATAAATACCTAAAAGTAAAAATACTTCCTTAACATCTTCAGTGTCACGCTCTAATTATAAGCTATTTAAGTAAACGAAAAACAATATTACCAAAATAAATATTCAAAAAATAAAAGTTAAAAGATAAATCTTGAAATTAGAATCATATCAACCTTGAATATAACCAATTAAATAAATAAATAATCTATATAAACCTTGACCACCAAGTAATTCACCTCAACCATAATCAAATGACTTAGATGAATAATAACCTATTTTTAAAGGAATATATCTAATAAACTTAGTTGAAAGAAAAGGTATAAATCATATAGAACCAGCAAATCTAACAAAAGAAAGTATACTTAAAGAAAATAAATTATGAGAAAAATCAAAATTAGAAATAAGATAACCTAAATAAGCACCTAAAATAACAACTGTAATAGTTAAAAACTTCAAATAATAAGGTAAAGCAATCACATGAGGAATAGGAAAAATTAATCAAGATAAAAGACTACCACCAAAAACAGCAACAAACAATAGACCAATTATTCCAAATGAAATATAATAACCCTTATCATCAAAAGAAAATCTAGAATAAAAATTATTATCACCAGATATTGAATAATAAAACAAACGAAAAGAATAAGAAGCAGTTAAACCAGTAGAAAAAAAATAAAGAAAAAAAATTAAACAATTAATTCATCTTAAACAAACCATCTCAAGAATTAAATCCTTTGAATAAAATCCCGCCAAAAAAGGTATTCCACACAAAGATAAACTAGAAACATTAAAACAAACTGAAGTTAAAGGTATAAAATTAACAATTGATCCTATAAAACGAATATCCTGAGAATCCTTCAAATTATGAATTATTGAACCTGCACATATAAATAATAATGCCTTAAATAAAGCATGAGCCAATAAATGAAAAAATGCAAGCTTTGGATAACCTATAGCCAAAATTCTCATTATTAAACCAAGTTGTCTTAAAGTAGAAAGAGCAATAATCTTCTTTAAATCAAACTCAAAATTAGCGCCCAATCCAGCCATAAATATAGTTATACAACCAATTAAAAGTAAAAATCAACCACAATTATAAGTATCCAATATTGGTCTAAAACGAATTAATAAATAAACACCAGCAGTAACAAGAGTAGAAGAATGAACTAAAGCAGAAACAGGAGTAGGAGCTGCTATAGCAGCAGGAAGTCATGAAGAGAAAGGAATCTGAGCTCTCTTAGTTATAGCTGCTAAAACAATTAATATAGTAATTAGCTTTATTTCAAAAGAATTAGAAATAAAATCATAATAATAAATATAATTTCAACCACCAAAATTTAACATTCATGCAATAGAAATTAAAATAGCAACATCACCAATACGATTAGAAAGTGCAGTTAATATACCAGCACTATAAGATTTTACATTTTGATAATAAATAACTAAACAATAAGAAACTAAACCTAAACCATCTCAACCTAATAAAATTCTAATTAAATTAGGACTAATAATTAAAAAACCTATAGAAAGAATAAATATTAAAACAATAATAATAAAACGATTTATATTCTTTTCACCAGATATATAATCCTCTCTATAATAAATAACCAAAGAAGAAATATATATAACAAAAGATATAAAAATAAGAGATATTCAATCCAAAATTAAAGTTATAACAACTATAGAACCATTTAAATTGAAAAGCTCTCACTCAACAAAAACTCTATAATCAATTATTAAATAATAAATACCTAAAATAAAAATTATAGTTCTCGAAATAAACAAAGAAAAAAAACTCAAAGAACAAATAGAAAATAAATTCACGGCCTAAGATGAAAAACTTCATATCATTGATTCCACAAAACAATATTTTTAATTAAAATACTTAAGCAAACTAAACAAAGAAATATTCACCCTTTAAACAGAGAATATTTAAAGGCAATCAATGTAAAAGTAAAAGATGATATTCACGAAAATAACCAAGAGAACAAGTATAAACACCAGAATAATAATTCCCATGCTGAGAATAAGAATATATATACAAAGTATAAACAGCTCTAAAAAAAGATAAAAAAATCAAAGCAAAGAATCTAAAAGAAGATCAAGATATAATTCTATTTAATAATCTAATTTCACCTACCAAATTTAAAGAAGGAGGAGCAGCCATATTTGATGATCTTAAAAGAAATCATCATAAAGCCATTCTTGGCATCAAATTAATTATACCCTTGTTAATTAATAATCTTCGTCTACCTAAACGTTCATAAATAATATTAGATAAACAAAATAAACCAGAAGAACATAAACCATGACCAACCATTAGAGAGAGAGAACCTACACAACCTCATCAATTCATAGTCATCAATCCACCAATAACCATTCTTATATGAGCAACAGAAGAATATGCAATTAAAGACTTTAAATCAACCTGACGAAAACAAATAAATCTTACAATTACACCTCCAGATAAACCTAAAGATAATCAAAAATAATTAAACTTTAAACCCAAATAAGAAATAACCTTTATAACACGAAAAATACCATAACCACCTAACTTTAATAAAACACCAGCAAGAATTATTCTACCTGAAATAGGGGCCTCTACATGAGCCTTAGGAAGTCATAAATGAACCAAAAACATAGGTATTTTAACTAAAAAAGCCAAAATTATAAATACATAAAACATAAAATAATAAGAACCAAAATCAACCAATAAAGGAAAATATAAAGTATTAGAAAAATCATAAACCTTAAATAAAACTAATAATAAAGGTAATCTAGCAACCAAAGTATAAAAAATTAAATAAACACCAGCCTGCAAACGCTCTGGTTGATAACCCCAACCCAAAATTAAAAGTAAAGTAGGAACTAATCTAGCCTCAAAAAAAATATAAAAAGAAAGAAGACTTAATCTAGCAAATGAACAATAAAGCATAATTATTAAAATTAAAACCATAAAAACAAAAAAATTAGAATGATATGAACTTAAATAAACTGAACCTCTAGCAGTGATTATTAAAGAACAAATCCAAAAACTAAGTAAAATTAAACTAAAAGAAAAATAATCAATACCAAAATAATATCTAATTATATTCAAATCAGCATATGAATAAACACAAATTATAAAAACAAAACTCGACAGAAACATTAAAGAATGAACCAACCATCAACAATTATTTAATAAACAAAGAGGGATCAAAAAAATAGTTATAAATAAATACTTTAACATAAAGATAAACCAAAAGAATTAAAAAAATCATTACCATGAGAACGAATTATTGAAACTAAAATAGAAAGACCTAAAGCACCCTCACAAACAGAAAAAACTAAAAAAATAACAGGAAAAAAATAATCATAATCAAACTCAATAAGAAAAACAATAACTAACATAAATAAAGAAAGAACAATATATTCCAATCTCAAAAGAACCATTAATAAATGTTTACGTTTAGAAGAAAAAACATAAACACCAGCAAAATAAATCAATAAAGAAGTAAAAATAGAGAATATAAACATTAGTTTTAATAGTTTAAAAAAAACGCCGGTCTTGTAAACCGGAAATAAGTCCAGCCCCCACTTTTAAAACTTCAGAGGTGAAAAAGCTTCCATCATCGGTCCCCAAAACCGATATTTTAAATAAACTAACCCCTGAAATGATCAAAATAATAATTATATCATTATCAAATGTAATAAATATTAATTTTATTAAATTAAGACACCCAATATCAATAATGCTTTTTATTATCCTTCAAACCTTCCTAGTTGGATTAATAACAGGAACAATAATAGAAAGATATTGATTATCATATATTTTATTTTTAACATTTCTTGGTGGTATACTAGTATTATTTATTTACATTACAAGAATTGCATCAAACGAAATATTTCAGCCTAAATCAATTACTATAATGATTACATTAATAATGTGGGTATTTATCATATCAATATTAATTATTCTAGATATATCTATATTTATAGACTTTTTCAAAAACACCGAAACTATAAATATAGATAATTCAATCAATTATCAAGAAATAACAATATCTTTAGAAAAATTATATAATAGACCAACATTCATTATTACAATAATAATAATAATTTATTTATTTTTAGCACTACTAGCAGTTGCCATGGAGGAAAGTGCGCAAGATGACAGTTGTATTGAATCCCGATGCAATTTCTGTGTTTCATCAACACTCTGATAGTCCACAGATTACAGAATGCCTCCAGATGTGCATCGGATACTACTACTGGTCTTCCAGGGAACGATCAAAGCGTAAACTGTTTGAGACATTACTCCCATGGAGGAAAGTGCGCATGGTGACTGTTGTATTCTATTCCGATGCAATTTCTGTGTTTCATCAACAGTCTAATAGTCCACAGATCACAGAATGCCTCCAGGTGTTCATCGGAAACTACAACTGGACTTCCAGGAACCGATCAAAGCGTAGACAGTTTGAGACATTACTCCCATGGAGGAAAGTGCGCATGGTGACTGTTGTACTCAATCCCGATGCAAATTCTGTGTTTCATCAACACTCTGATAGTCCACAGATTACAGAATGATTCCAGATGTGCATCGGAAACTACTACAGGTCTTCCAGGGAACGATCAAAGCGTAAACTCTTTGAGACATTACTCCCATGGAGGAAATTGCGCATGGTGGCTGTTGTATTCAATCCCGATGCAATTTCTGTGTTTCATCAACACTCTAAAACTCCACAGATTACATAATGCTTCCAGATGTGCATCGGAAACTACTACTGGTCTTCCTAGGAACGATCAAAGCGCAGACTGTTTGAGACATTACTCCTATGGAGGAATGTGCGCATGGTGACTGTTGTATTGAATCCCGATGCAATTTCTGTGTTTCATCAACACTCTGATAGTCCACAGATTACAGAATGCCTCCAGATGTGCATCTGAAATTACTTCAGGTCTTCCAGGGAACGATCAAAGCGTAGACTGTTTGAGACATTACTCCCATGGAGGAAAGTGCGCATGGTGATTTTTGTATTCAATACCGATGCAATTTCTTTGTTTCATCAACACTCTGATAGGCCACAGATTACAGAATGTCTCCAGATGTGCATCGGAAACTACTACTGGTCTTCCAGGGGACGATCAAAAACGTAGACAGTTTGAGACATTACTCCCATGGAGAAAAGTGCGCATGGTGACTGTTGTATTCAATTCCGATGCATTTTCTGTGTTTCATCAACACCCTGATAGTCCACAGATTACTGAATGCCTTTAGATGTGCATCGCTAACTACTACTGGTCTTCCTGGCAACAATGAAAGAGAAGACTGTTTGAGACATTACTCCCATGGAGGAAAGGGCACATGGTGACTGTTGTATTCAATTCCGATGAATTTTCTGTGTTTCATCAACACTCTGATAGTCCACAGATTACAGAATTCCATTAGACGTGAATCCGAAACTGCTACTGGTCTTCCAGGTAACGATCAAAGCGTAGACTGTTTGAGACATTACTCCCGTGGAGGAAAGTCCCCATGGTGACTGTTGTATTCAACCCCGATGCAATTTCTGTGTTTCATCAACACTCTGATAGTCCAAAAGTTACAGAATGCCACCAGATGTGCATCGTAAAGTACTACTGGTCTTCCAGAGAACGATCAAAGCGTAGACTGTTTGAGACATTTCTCCGTGGAGGAAAGTACGCAGGGCGACTGTTGTATTCAATCCCGATGCAGTTTCTGTGTTTCATCAACACTCTGATAGTCCACAGATTACAGAATGCCTCTAGATGTGCATCGAAAACTCCTTCTGGTCTTCCAGGGAACGATCAAAGCGTAGACTGAATGAGACACTACTCCCCTGGAGGAAAGTGCGCATGGTGACAGTTGTATTCAATCCCGATGCAATTTTTGTGTTTCATCAAGAAACTGATAGTCCACAGATTACAGAATGCCTCCAGATGTGCATCAATAACTACTACTGGTCTTCAAGGGAACGGTCAAAAACGTAGACTGTTTGAGACATTCCTCTCATGGAGGAAAGTGCGCATGGTGACTCTTGTATTCAATCCCGATGCAATTTCTGTGTTTCAACAACACTCCGATAGTCCACAGATCACAGAATGCCTCCAGATGTGCATCGGAAACTACTACTGGTCTTCCAGGAAATGATCAAAGCGTAGACTGTTAGAGACATTACTCCCATGGAGGAAAGTGCGCATGGTGACTGTCGTATACAAACCCGATGCAATTTCTGTGTTTCATCAACACTCTGATTGTCCACAGTTTACAGAATGTCTCCAGATGTGAATCGGAAAATACTACTGGTCTTCCAGGGATCGATCAAAGCGTCGCTGTTTGAGACATTACTCCCATAGAGGAAAGTGCGCATGCTGACTGTTGTATTCAATCCCGAGGCAATTTCTGTGTTTCATCAACACTTTGAAGGTCCACAGGTTACAGATTGTCTCCAGATGTGCATCGGAAACTACTACTGGTCTTCCTGGGAACGTTCAAAACGTAGACTGTTTGAGAATTACTCCCATGGAGGAAAGTACGCATGGTAACTGTTGTATTCAATCCTGATGCAACTTCTGTGTTTCATCAACACTTTGAAGGTCCACAGGTTACAGATTGTCTCCAGATGTGCATCGGAAACTACTACTGGTCTTCCTGGGAACGTTCAAAACGTAGACTGTTTGAGAATTACTCCCATGGAGGAAAGTACGCATGGTAACTGTTGTATTCAATCCCGATGCAACTTCTGTGTTTCATCAACACTTTGAAGATCCACAGATTACAGAATGTCTCCAGATGTGCATCGGAAACTACTACTGGTCTTCCAGGGGTTGATCAAAAACGTAGACTGTTTGAGACATTACTCCCATGGAGAAAAGTGCGCATGGTGACTGTTATATTCAATTCCGATGCATTTTCTGTGTTTCATCAACACTCTGATAGTCCACAGATTACAGAATGCCTTTAGATGTGCACGCTAACTACTACTGGTCTTCCTGGGAACAATAAAAGAGAAGACTGTTTGAGACATTACTCCCATGGAGGAAAGGGCACATGGTGACTGTTGTATTCAATTCCGATGCAATTTCTGTGTTTCATCAACACTCTGATAGTCCACAGATTACAGAATTCCATTAGACGTGAATCCGAAACTGCTACTGGTCTTCCAGGTAACGATCAAAGCATAGACTGTTTGAGACATTACTCCCGTGGAGGAAAGTGCGCATGGTGACTGTTGTATTCAACCCCGATGCAATTTCTGTGTTTCATCAACACTCTGATAGTCCAAAAGTTACAGAATGCCACCAGATGTGCATCGTAAAGTACTACTGGTCCTCCAGAGAACGATCAAAGCGTAGACTGTTTGAGACATTTCTACCGTGCAGGAAAGTGCGCAGGGCGACTGTTGTATTCAATCCCGATGCAGTTTCTGTGTTTCATCAACACTCTGATAGTCCACAGATTACAGAATGCCACCAGATGTGCAACGGAAACTACTACTGGTCTTCCAGGGAACGATCAAAGCGTAGACAGTTTGAGAATTACTCCCGTGAAGGAAAGTGCGCATGGTGATTGTTGTATTAAATCCCGATGCAATTTCTGTGTTTCATCAACACTCTGATAGTCCACAGATTACAGAATGCCTCTAGATGTGCATCGAAAACTCCTTCTGGTCTTCCAGGGAACGATCAAAGCGTAGACTGAATGAGACACTACTTCCCTGGAGGAAAGTGCGCATGGTGACAGTTGTATTCAATCCCGATGCAATTTCTGTGTTTCATCAACAAACTGATATTCCACAGATTACAGAATGCCTCCAGATGTGCATCAATAACTACTACTGGTCTTCAAGGGAACGGTCAAAAACGTAGACTGTTTGAGACATTCCTCTCATGGAGGAAAGTGCGCATGGTGACTCTTGTATTCAATCCCGATGCAATTTCTGTGTTTCAACAACACTTCGATAGTCCACAGATCACAGAATGCCTCCAGATGTGCATCGGAAACTACTACTGGTCTTCCAGGAAATGATCAAAGCGTAGACTGTTAGAGACATTACTCCCATGGAGGAAAGTGCGCATGGTGACTGTCGTATACAAACCCGATGCAATTTCTGTGTTTTATCAACACTCTGATTGTCCACAGATTACAGAATGTCTCCAGACGTGAATCGGAAAATACTACTGGTCTTCCAGGGAACGATCAAAGCGTCGCTGGTTGAGACATTACTCCCATAGAGGAAAGTGCGCATGCTGACTGTTGTATTCAATCCCGAGGCAATTTCTGTGCTTCATCAACACTTTGAAGGTCCACAGGTTACAGATTGTCTCCAGATGTGCATCGGAAACTACTACTGGTCTTCCTGGGAACGTTCAAAACGTAGACTGTTTGAGAATTACTCCCATGGAGGAAAGTACGCATGGTAACTGTTGTATTCAATCCCGATGCAACTTCTGTGTTTCATCAACACTTTGAAGATCCACAGATTACAGAATGCCACATGATGTGCATCGAAAACTACTTCTGGTTTTCCAGTTAACGATCAAAGCGTAGACTGTTGAGACATACCTCCCATGGAGGAAAGTGCGCATGGTGACTGTTGTATTCAATGCCAATGCAATTTCTGTGTTTCATCAACACTCTGATAGTCCACAGGCTACATAATGCCACCAGATGTGCATCGAAAACTACTACTGGTCCTCCAGGGAACGATCAAAAACGCAGACTGTTTGAGACATTACTCCCATGGAGAAAAGTGCGCATGGTGACTGTTATATTCTATTCCGATGCATTTTCTGTGTTTCATCAACACTCTGATAGTCCACAGATTACAGAATGCCTTTAGATGTGCATCGGTAACTACTACTGGTCTTCCTAGGAACAATAAAAGAGAAGACTGTTTGAGACATTACTCCCATGGAGGAAAGGGCACATGGTGACTGTTGTATTCAATTCCGATGCATTTTCTGTGTTTCATCAACACTCTGATAGTCCACAGATTACAGAATTCCATTAGACGTGAATCCGAAACTGCTACTGGTCTTCCAGGTAAGGATCAAAGCGTAGACTGTTTGAGACATTACTCCCGTGGAGGAAAGTGCGCATGGTGACTGTTGTATTCAACCCCGATGCAATTTCTGTGTTTCATCAACACTCTGATAGTCCAAAAGTTACAGAATGCCACCAGATGTGCATCGTAAAGTACTACTGGTCTTCCAGAGAACGATCAAAGCGTAGACTGTTTGAGACATTTCTCCCGTGGAGGAAAGTGCGCAGGGCGACTGTTGTATTCAATCCCGATGCAGTTTCTGTGTTTCATCAACACTCTGATAGTCCACAGATTACAGAATTCCACCAGATGTGCAACGGAAACTAGTACTGGTCTTCCAGGGAATGATCAAAGCGTTGACTGTTTGAGAATTACTCCCGTGAAGGAAAGTTGGCATGGTGATTGTTGTATTAAATCCCGATGCAATTTCTGTGTTTCATCAACATTCTGATAGTCCACAGATTACAGAATGCCTCTAGATGTGCATCGAAAACTCCTTCTGGTCTTCCAGGGAACGATCAAAGCGTAGACTGAATGAGACACTACTCCCCTGGAGGAAAGTGCGCATGGTGACAGTTGTATTCTATCCCGATGCAATTTCTGTGTTTCATCAACAAACTGATAGTCCACAGATTACAGAATGCCTCCAGATGTGCATCAATAACTACTACTGGTCTTCAAGGGAACGGTCAAAAACGTAGACTGTTTGAGACATTCCTCTCATGGAGGAAAGTGCGCATGGTGACTCTTGTATTCAATCCCGATGAAACTTCTGTGTTTCATCAGCACTTTGAAGATCCACAGATTACAGAATGCCACATGATGTGCATCGGAAACTACTTCTGGTTTTCCAGTTAACGATCAAAGCGTAGACTGTTTGCGACATACCTCCCATGGAGGAAAGTGCGCATGGTGACTGTCGTATACAAACCCGATGCAATTTCTGTGTTTCATCAACACTCTGAATGTCCACAGATTACAGAATGTCTCCAGATGTGAATCGGAAAATACTACTGGTCTTCCAGGGAACGATCAAAGCGTCGCTGTTTGAGACATTACTCCCATAGAGGAAAGTGCGCATGCTGACTGTTGTATTCAATCCCGAGGCAATTTCTGTGTTTCATCAACACTTTGAGGGTCCACAGGTTACAGATTGTCTCCAGATGTGCATCGGAAACTACTACTGGTCTTCCTGGGAACGTTCAAAACGTAGACTGTTTGAGAATTACTCCCATGGAGGAAAGTACGCATGGTAACTGTTGTATTCAATCCCGATGCAACTTCTGTGTTTCATCAACACTTTGAAGATCCACAGATTACAGAATGCCACATGATGTGCATCGGAAACTACTTCTGGTTTTCCAGTTAACGATCAAAGCGTAGACTGTTTGCGACATACCTCTCATGGAGGAAAGTGCGCATGGTGACTGTTGTATTGAATCCCGATGCAATTTCTGTGTTTCATCAACACTCTGATAGTCCACAGATAACAGAATGCCTCCAGATGTGCATCTGAAATTACTTCAGGTCTTCCAGGGAACGATCAAAGCGTAGACTGTTTGAGACATTACTCCCATGGAGGAAAGTGCGCATGGTGATTTTTGTATTCAATACCGATGCAATTTCTTTGTTTACTCAACACTCTGATAGGCCACAGATTACAGAATGTCTCCAGATGTGCATCGGAAACTACTACTGGTCTTCCAGGGGACGATCAAAAACGTAGACTGTTTGAGACATTACTCCCAAGGAGAAAAGTGCGCATGGTGACTGTTGTATTCAATTCCGATGCATTTTCTGTGTTTCATCAACACTCTGATAGTCCACAGATTACTAAATGCCTTTAGATGTGCATCGCTAACTACTACTGGTCTTCCTGGGAACAATAAAAGAGAAGACTGTTTGAGACATTACTCCCATGGAGGAAAGGGCACATGGTGACTGTTGTATTCAATTCCGATGAATTTTCTGTGTTTCATCAACACTCTGATAGTCCACAGATTACAGAATTCCATTAGACGTGAATCCGAAACTGCTACTGGTCTTCCAGGTAACGATCAAAGCGTAGACTGTTTGAGACATTACTCCCGTGGAGGAAAGTGCGCATGGTGACTGTTGTATTCAACCCCGATGCAATTTCTGTGTTTCATCAACACTCTGATAGTCTTAAAGTTACAGAATGCCACCAGATGTGCATCGTAAAGTACTACTGGTCTTCCAGAGAACGATCAAAGCGTAGACTGTTTGAGACATTTCTCCCGTGGAGGAAAGTGCGCAGGGCGACTGTTGTATTCAATCCCGATGCAGTTTCTGTGTTTCATCAACACTCTGATAGTCCACAGATTACAGAATGCCACCAGATGTGCAACGGAAACTACTACTGGTCTTCCAGGGAACGATCAAAGCGTAGACAGTTTGAGAATTACTCCCGTGAAGGAAAGTGCGCATGGTGATTGTTGTATTAAATCCCGATGCAATTTCTGTGTTTCATCAACACTCTGATAGTCCACAGATTACAGAATGCCTCTAGATGTGCATCGGAAACTCCTTCTGGTCTTCCAGGGAACGATCAAAGCGTAGACTGAATGAGACACTACTCCCCTGGAGGAAAGTGCGCATGGTGACAGTTGTATTCAATCCCGATGCAATTTCTGTGTTTCATCAACAAACTGATATTCCACAGATTACAGAATGCCTCCAGATGTGCATCAATAACTACTACTGGTCTTCAAGGGAACGGTCAAAAACGTAGACTGTTTGAGACATTCCTCTCATGGAGGAAAGTGCGCATGGTGACTCTTGTATTCAATCCCGATGCAATTTCTGTGTTTCAACAACACTCCGATAGTCCACAGATCACAGAATGCCTCCAGATGTGCATCGGAAACTACTACTGGTCTTCCAGGAATTGATCAAAGCGTAGACTGTTAGAGACATTACTCCCATGGAGGAAAGTGCGCATGGTGACTGTCGTATATAAACCCGATGCAATTTCTGTGTTTCATCAACACTCTGATTGTCCACAGATTACAGAATGTCTCCAGACGTGAATCGGAAAATACTACTGGTCTTCCAGGGAACGATCAAAGCGTCGCTGGTTGAGACATTACTCCCATAGAGGAAAGTGCGCATGCTGACTGTTGTATTCAATCCCGAGGCAATTTCTGTGTTTCATCAACACTTTGAAGGTCCACAGGTTACAGATTGTCTCCAGATGTGCATCGGAAACTACTACTGGTCTTCCTGGGAACGTTCAAAACGTAGACTGTTTGAGAATTACTCCCATGGAGGAAAGTACGCATGGTAACTGTTGTATTCAATCCCGATGCAACTTCTGTGTTTCATCAACACTTTGAAGATCCACAGATTACAGAATGCCACATGATGTGCATCGGAAACTACTTCTGGTTTTCCAGTTAACGATCAAAGCGTAGACTGTTTGCGACATACCTCCCATGGAGGAAAGTGCGCATGGTGACTGTTGTATTCAATCCCAATGCAATTTCTGTGTTTCATCAACACTCTGATAGTCCACAGACTACATAATGCCACCAGATGTGCATCGAAAACTACTACTGGTCTTCCAGGGAACGATCAATGCGTAGACTGTTTGAGACATTACTTTCATGGAGGAAAGTTCGCATGGTGACTGTTGTATTGAATCCCGATGCAATTTCTGTGTTTCATCAACACTCTGATAGTCCACAGATTACAGAATGCCTCCAGATCTGCATCGGAAAGTACTACTGGTCTTCCAGGGAACGATCAAAGCGTAGACTGTTTGAGACATTACTCCCATGGAGGAAAGTACGCATGGTAACTGTTGTTTTCAATCCCGATGCAACTTCTGTGTTTCATCAACACTTTGAAGATCCACAGATTACAGAATGCCTCCAGATGTGCATCTGAAATTACTTCAGGTCTTCCAGGGAACGATCAAAGCGTAGACTGTTTGAGACATTACTCCCATGGAGGAAAGTGCGCATGGTGATTTTTGTATTCAATACCGATGCAATTTCTTTGTTTCATCAACACTCTGATAGGCCACAGATTACAGAATGTCTCCAGATGTGCATCGGAAACTACTACTGGTCTTCCAGGGGTCGATCAAAAACGTAGACTGTTTGAGACATTACTCCCATGGAGAAAAGTGCGCATGGTGACTGTTATATTCAATTCCGATGCATTTTCTGTGTTTCATCAACACTCTGATAGTCCACAGATTACAGAATGCCTTTAGATGTGCTTCGCTAACTACTACTGGTCATCCTGGGAACAATAAAAGAGAAGACTGTTTGAGACATTACTCCCATGGAGGAAAGGGCACATGGTGACTGTTGTATTCAATTCCGATGCAATTTCTGTGTTTCATCAACACTCTGATAGTCCACAGATTACAGAATTCCATTAGACGTGAATCCGAAACTGCTACTGGTCTTCCAGGTAACGATCAAAGCGTAGACTGTTTGAGACATTACTCCCGTGGAGGAAAGTGCGCATGGTGACTGTTGTATTCAACCCCGATGCAATTTCTGTGTTTCATCAACACTCTGATAGTCCAAAAGTTACAGAATGCCACCAGATGTGCATCGTAAAGTACTACTGGTCTTCCAGAGAACGATCAAAGCGTAGACTGTTTGAGACATTTCTCCCGTGGAGGAAAGTGCGCAGGGCGACTGTTGTATTCAATCCCGATGCAGTTTCTGTGTTTCATCAACACTCTGATAGTCCACAGATTACAGAATGCCACCAGATGTGCAACGGAAACTACTACTGGTCTTCCAGGGAACGATCAAAGCGTAGACTGTTTGAGAATTACTCCCGTGGAGGAAAGTGCGCATGGTGACTGTTGTATTCAACCCCGATGCAATTTCTGTGTTTCATCAACACTCTGATAGTCCAAAAGTTACATAATGCCACCAGATGTGCATCGTAAAGTACTACTGGTCTTCCAGAGAACGATCAAAGCGTAGACTGTTTGAGACATTTCTCCCGTGGAGGAAAGTGTGCAGGGCGACTGTTGTATTCAATCCCGATGCAGTTTCTGTGTTTCATCAACACTCTGATATTCCACAGATTACAGAATGCCTCTAGATGTGCATCGAAAACTTTTTCTGGTCTTCCAGGGAACGATCAAAGCGTAGACTGAATGAGACACTACTCCCCTGGAGGAAAGTGCGCATGGTGACAGTTGTATTCAATCCCGATGCAACTTCTGTGTTTCATCAACAAACTGATAGTCCACAGATTACAGAATGCCTCCAGATGTGCATCAATAACTACTACTGGTCTTCAAGGGAACGGTCAAAAACGTAGACTGTTTGAGACATTCCTCTCATGAAGGAAAGTGCGCATGGTGACTCTTGTATTCAATCCCGATGCAATTTCTGTGTTTCAACAACACTCCGATAGTCCACAGATCACAGAATGCCTCCAGATGTGCATCGGAAACTACTACTGGTCTTCCAGGAAATGATCAAAGCGTAGACTGTTAGAGACATTACTCCCATGGAGGAAAGTGCGCATGGTGACTGTCGTATACAAACCCGATGCAATTTCTGTGTTTCATCAACACTCTGATTGTCCACAGATAACAGAATGTCTCCAGGCGTGAATCGGAAAATACTACTGGTCTTCCAGGGAACGATCAAAGCGTCGCTGGTTGAGACATTACTCCCATAGAGGAAAGTGCGCATGCTGACTGTTGTATTCAATCCCGAGGCAATTTCTGTGTTTCATCAACACTTTGAAGGTCCACAGGTTACAGATTGTCTCCAGATGTGCATCGGAAACTACTACTGGTCTTCCTGGGAACGTTCAAAACGTAGACTGTTTGAGAATTACCCCCATGGAGGAAAGTACGCATGGTAACTGTTGTATTCAATCCAGATGCAACTTCTGTGTTTCATCAACACTTTGAAGATCCACAGATTATAGAATGCCACATGATGTGCATCGGAAACTACTTCTGGTTTTCCAGTTAACGATCAAAGCGTAGACTGTTGAGACATACCTCCCATGGAGGAAAGTGCGCATGGTGACTGTTGTATTCAATCCCAATGCAATTTCTGTGTTTCATCAACACTCTGATAGTCCACAGGCTACATAATGCCACCAGATGTGCATCGAAAACTACTACTGGTCTTCCAGGGAACGATCAAAAACGTAGACTGTTTGAGACATTACTCCCATGGAGAAAAGTGCGCATGGTGACTGTTATATTCAATTCCGATGCATTTTCTGTGTTTCATCAACACTCGGATAGTCCACAGATTACAGAATGCCTTTAGATGTGCATCGCTAACTACTACTGGTCTTCCTGGGAACAATAAAAGAGAAGACTGTTTGAGACATTACTCCCATGGAGGAAAGGGCACATGGTGACTGTTGTATTCAACTCCGATGCATTTTCTGTGTTTCATCAACACTCTGATAGTCCACAGATTACAGAATTCCATTAGACGTGAATCCGAAACTGCTACTGGCCTTCCAGGTAACGATCAAAGCGTAGACTGTTTGAGACATTACTCCCGTGGAGGAAAGTGCGCATGGTGACTGTTGTATTCAACCCCGATGCAATTTCTGTGTTTCATCAACACTCTGATAGTCCAAAAGTTACAGAATGCCACCAGATGTGCATCGTAAAGTACTACTGGTCCTCCAGAGAACGATCAAAGCGTAGACTGTTTGAGACATTTCTCCCGTGGTGGAAAGTGCGCAGGGCGACTGTTGTATTCAATCCCGATGCAGTTTCTGTGTTTCATCAACACTCCGATAGTCCACAGATTACAGAATGCCACCAGATGTGCAACGGAAACTACTACTGGTCTTCCAGGGAACGATCAAAGCGTAGACTGTTTGAGAATTACTCCCGTGAAGGAAAGTGCGCATGGTGATTGTTGTATTAAATCCCGATGTAATTTCTGTGTTTCATCAACACTCTGATAGTCCACAGATTACAGAATGCCTCTAGATGTGCATCGAAAACTCCTTCTGGTCTTCCAGGGAACGTTCAAAGCGTAGACTGAATGAGACACTACTCCCCTGGAGGAAAGTGCGCATGGTGACAGTTGTATTCAATCCCGATGCAATTTCTGTGTTTCATCAACAAACTGATAGTCCACAGATTACAGAATGCCTCCAGATGTGCATCAATAACTACTACTGGTCTTCAAGGGAACGGTCAAAAACGTAGACTGTTTGAAACATTCCTCTCATGGAGGAAAGTGCGCATGGTGACTCTTGTATTCAATCCCGATGCAATTTCTGTGTTTCAACAACACTCCGATAGTCCACAGATCACAGAATGCCTCCAGATGTGCATCGGAAACTACTACTGGTCTTCCAGGAAATGATCAAAGCGTAGACTGTTAGAGACATTACTCCCATGGAGGAAAGTGCGCATGGTGACTGTCGTATACAAACCCGATGCAATTTCTGTGTTTCATCAACACTCTGATTGTCCACAGATTACAGAATGTCTCCAGACGTGAATCGGAAAATACTACTGGTCTTCCAGGGAACGATCAAAGCGTCGCTGGTTGAGACATTACTCCCATAGAGGAAAGTGCGCATGCTGACTGTTGTATTCAATCCCGAGGCAATTTCTGAGTTTCATCAACACTTTGAAGGTCCACAGGTTACAGATTGTCTCCAGATGTGCATCGGAAACTACTACTGGTCTTCCTGGGAACGTTCAAAACGTAGACTGTTTGAGAATTACTCCCATGGAGAAAAGTGCGCATGGTGACTGTTATATTCAATTCCGATGCATTTTCTGTGTTTCATCAACACTCTGATAGTCCACAGATTACAGAATGCCTTTAGATGTGCTTCGCTAACTACTACTGGTCTTCCTGGGAACAATAAAAGAGAAGACTGTTTGAGACATTACTCCCATGGAGGAAAGGGCACATGGTGACTGTTGTATTCAATTCCGATGCAATTTCTGTGTTTCATCAACACTCTGATAGTCCACAGATTACAGAATTCCATTAGACGTGAATCCGAAACTGCTACTGGTCTTCCAGGTAACGATCAAAGCGTAGACTGTTTGAGACATTACTCCCGTGGAGGAAAGTGCGCATGGTGACTGTTGTATTCAACCCCGATGCAATTTCTGTGTTTCATCAACACTCTGATAGTCCAAAAGTTACAGAATGCCACCAGATGTGCATCGTAAAGTACTACTGGTCTTCCAGAGAACGATCAAAGCGTAGACTGTTTGAGACATTTCTCCCGTGGAGGAAAGTGCGCAGGGCGACTGTTGTATTCAATCCCGATGCAGTTTCTGTGTTTCATCAACACTCTGATAGTCCACAGATTACAGAATGCCACCAGATGTGCAACGGAAACTACTACTGGTCTTCCAGGGAACGATCAAAGCGTAGACTGTTTGAGAATTACTCCCGTGGAGGAAAGTGCGCATGGTGACTGTTGTATTCAACCCCGATGCAATTTCTGTGTTTCATCAACACTCTGATAGTCCAAAAGTTACATAATGCCACCAGATGTGCATCGTAAAGTACTACTGGTCTTCCAGAGAACGATCAAAGCGTAGACTGTTTGAGACATTTCTCCCGTGGAGGAAAGTGCGCAGGGCGACTGTTGTATTCAATCCCGATGCAGTTTCTGTGTTTCATCAACACTCTGATATTCCACAGATTACAGAATGCCTCTAGATGTGCATCGAAAACTTATTCTGGTCTTCCAGGGAACGATCAAAGCGTAGACTGAATGAGACACTACTCCCCTGGAGGAAAGTGCGCATGGTGACAGTTGTATTCAATCCCGATGCAACTTCTGTGTTTCATCAACAAACTGATAGTCCACAGATTACAGAATGCCTCCAGATGTGCATCAATAACTACTACTGGTCTTCAAGGGAACGGTCAAAAACGTAGACTGTTTGAGACATTCCTCTCATGAAGGAAAGTGCGCATGGTGACTCTTGTATTCAATCCCGATGCAATTTCTGTGTTTCAACAACACTCCGATAGTCCACAGATCACAGAATGCCTCCAGATGTGCATCGGAAACTACTACTGGTCTTCCAGGAAATGATCAAAGCGTAGACTGTTAGAGACATTACTCCCATGGAGGAAAGTGCGCATGGTGACTGTCGTATACAAACCCGATGCAATTTCTGTGTTTCATCAACACTCTGATTGTCCACAGATAACAGAATGTCTCCAGGCGTGAATCGGAAAATACTACTGGTCTTCCAGGGAACGATCAAAGCGTCGCTGGTTGAGACATTACTCCCATAGAGGAAAGTGCGCATGCTGACTGTTGTATTCAATCCCGAGGCAATTTCTGTGTTTCATCAACACTTTGAAGGTCCACAGGTTACAGATTGTCTCCAGATGTGCATCGGAAACTACTACTGGTCTTCCTGGGAACGTTCAAAACGTAGACTGTTTGAGAATTACCCCCATGGAGGAAAGTACGCATGGTAACTGTTGTATTCAATCCAGATGCAACTTCTGTGTTTCATCAACACTTTGAAGATCCACAGATTATAGAATGCCACATGATGTGCATCGGAAACTACTTCTGGTTTTCCAGTTAACGATCAAAGCGTAGACTGTTTGAGACATACCTCCCATGGAGGAAAGTGCGCATGGTGACTGTTGTATTCAATCCCAATGCAATTTCTGTGTTTCATCAACACTCTGATAGTCCACAGGCTACATAATGCCACCAGATGTGCATCGAAAACTACTACTGGTCTTCCAGGGAACGATCAAAAACGTAGACTGTTTGAGACATTACTCCCATGGAGAAAAGTGCGCATGGTGACTGTTATATTCAATTCCGATGCATTTTCTGTGTTTCATCAACACTCGGATAGTCCACAGATTACAGAATGCCTTTAGATGTGCATCGCTAACTACTACTGGTCTTCCTGGGAACAATAAAAGAGAAGACTGTTTGAGACATTACTCCCATGGAGGAAAGGGCACATGGTGACTGTTGTATTCAACTCCGATGCATTTTCTGTGTTTCATCAACACTCTGATAGTCCACAGATTACAGAATTCCATTAGACGTGAATCCGAAACTGCTACTGGCCTTCCAGGTAACGATCAAAGCGTAGACTGTTTGAGACATTACTCCCGTGGAGGAAAGTGCGCATGGTGACTGTTGTATTCAACCCCGATGCAATTTCTGTGTTTCATCAACACTCTGATAGTCCAAAAGTTACAGAATGCCACCAGATGTGCATCGTAAAGTACTACTGGTCCTCCAGAGAACGATCAAAGCGTAGACTGTTTGAGACATTTCTCCCGTGGTGGAAAGTGCGCAGGGCGACTGTTGTATTCAATCCCGATGCAGTTTCTGTGTTTCACCAACACTTTGAAGGTCCACAGATTACAGAATGCCACCAGATGTGCAACGGAAACTACTACTGGTCTTCCAGGGAACGATCAAAGCGTAGACTGTTTGAGAATTACTCCCGTGAAGGAAAGTGCGCATGGTGATTGTTGTATTAAATCCCGATGTAATTTCTGTGTTTCATCAACACTCTGATAGTCCACAGATTACAGAATGCCTCTAGATGTGCATCGAAAACTCCTTCTGGTCTTCCAGGGAACGTTCAAAGCGTAGACTGAATGAGACACTACTCCCCTGGAGGAAAGTGCGCATGGTGACAGTTGTATTCAATCCCGATGCAATTTCTGTGTTTCATCAACAAACTGATAGTCCACAGATTACAGAATGCCTCCAGATGTGCATCAATAACTACTACTGGTCTTCAAGGGAACGGTCAAAAACGTAGACTGTTTGAAACATTCCTCTCATGGAGGAAAGTGCGCATGGTGACTCTTGTATTCAATCCCGATGCAATTTCTGTGTTTCAACAACACTCCGATAGTCCACAGATCACAGAATGCCTCCAGATGTGCAACGGAAACTACTACTGGTCTTCCAGGAAATGATCAAAGCGTAGACTGTTAGAGACATTACTCCCATGGAGGAAAGTGCGCATGGTGACTGTCGTATACAAACCCGATGCAATTTCTGTGTTTCATCAACACTCTGATTGTCCACAGATTACAGAATGTCTCCAGACGTGAATCGGAAAATACTACTGGTCTTCCAGGGAACGATCAAAGCGTCGCTGGTTGAGACATTACTCCCATAGAGGAAAGTGCGCATGCTGACTGTTGTATTCAATCCCGAGGCAATTTCTGAGTTTCATCAACACTTTGAAGGTCCACAGGTTACAGATTGTCTCCAGATGTGCATCGGAAACTACTACTGGTCTTCCTGGGAACGTTCAAAACGTAGACTGTTTGAGAATTACTCCCATGGAGGAAAGTACGCATGGTAACTGTTGTATTCAATCTTGATGCAACTTCTGTGTTTCATCAACACTTTGAAGATCCACAGATTACTGAATGCCTCCAGATGTGCATCGGAAAGTACTACTGGTCTTCCAGGGAACGATCAAAGCGTAGACTGTTTGAGACATTACTCCCATGGATGAAAGTGCGCATGGTGACTGTTGTATTCAATCCCGATGCAAATTCTGTGTTTCATCAAGACTCTAATAGTCCACAGTTTACAGAATGCCTCCAGATGTGCATCGGAAACTACTACTGGTCTTCCAGGGAACGATCAAAGTGTAGACGGTTTGAGACAATACTCCCATGGAGGAAAGTGCGCATGGTGACTGTTTTCTTCAATCCCGATGCAATTTCTGTGTTTCATCAGCACTCTGATACTCCACAGATTACAGAATGCCTCAAGATGTGCATCGGAAACTACTACTAGTCTCCCTGGGAACGATCAAAGCGTAGACTGTTTGAGATATTACTTCCATTGACGAAAGTGCGCATGGTGACTGTTGTATTCAATTACGATGCAATATCTGTGTTACGTCAACACTCTGATAGTCCACAGATTACAGAATTCCATTAGACGTGAATCCGAAACTGCTACTGGCCTTCCAGGTAACGATCAAAGCGTAGACTGTTTGAGACATTACTCCCGTGGAGGAAAGTGCGCATGGTGACTGTTGTATTCAATCCCGATGCAAATTCTGTGTTTCATCAAGACTCAAATAGTCCACAGATTACAGAATGCCTCCAGATGTGCATCGGAAACTACTACTGGTCTTCCAGGGAACGATCAAAGCGTAGACTGTTTGAGACATTACTCCCTTGGAGGAAAGTGCGCATTGTGACTGTTGTATTTAATCTCGATGCAATTCCTGTGTGTCATCAACACTCTGATAGTACACAGATTACAGAATGCCTCCAGATGTGCATCGGAAACTACTACTGGTCTTCCAGGGATCGATCAATGCGTAGACTGTTTGAGACATTACTCCCATGGAGGAAAGTTCGCATGGTGACTGTTGTATTGAATCCCGATGCAATTTCTGTGTTTCATCAACACTCTGATAGTCCACAGATTACTGAATGCCTCCAGATGTGCATCGGAAAGTACTACTGGTCTTCCAGGGAACGATCAAAGCGTAGACTGTTTGAGACATTACTCCCATGGATGAAAGTGCGCATGGTGACTGTTGTATTCAATCCCGATGCAAATTCTGTGTTTCATCAAGACTCTAATAGTCCACAGTTTACAGAATGCCTCCAGATGTGCATCGGAAACTACTACTGGTCTTCCAGGGAACGATCAAAGTGTAGACGGTTTGAGACAATACTCCCATGGAGGAAAGTGCGCATGGTGACTGTTTTCTTCAATCCCGATGCAATTTCTGTGTTTCATCAGCACTCTGATACTCCACAGATTACAGAATGCCTCAAGATGTGCATCGGAAACTACTACTAGTCTCCCTGGGAACGATCAAAGCGTAGACTGTTTGAGATATTACTTCCATTGACGAAAGTGCGCATGGTGACTGTTGTATTCAATTACGATGCAATATCTGTGTTACGTCAACACTCTGATAGTCCACAGATTACAGAATGCCTCCACATGTGCATTGAAACCACTTCAGGTCTTCCAGGGAACGATCAAAGCGTAGTCTGTTTGAGACATTACTCCCATGGAGAAAAGTGCGCATGGTGACTGTTGTATTCAATCCCGATGCAATTTCTGTGTTTCATCAACACTCTGACAGTCCACAGATTACAGAATGCCTCCAGATTTGCATCGGAAACTACTTCAGGTCTTCTGGGGAACGATCGAAGCTTAGACTATTTGAGACAGTACTCCCATGGAGGAAAGTGCGCATGGTGACTGTTGTATTCAATCCCGATGCAATTTCTGTGTTTCATCAACACTCTGATAGACCACAGATTACAGAATGTCACCAGACGTGCATCGGAAACTGCTATTCGTCTTCCAGGTAACGATCAAAGCGTAGACTGTTTGAGACATTACTCGCGTGGGGGAAAGGGCACATGGTGATTGTTGTATTCAATTCCGATGCAATTTCGGTGTTTCATCAACACTCTGACAGTAAACAGATTACAGAATGCCACCAGACGTGCATCGGAAACTGCTACTGGTCTTCCAGGTAACGTTCAAAGCATAGACTGTTTGAGACATTACTTCCGTGGAGGAAAGTGCGCATGGTGACTGTTGTATTCAACCCGGATGCAATTTCTGTGTTTAATCAACACTCTGATAGTCCACAGGTTATAGAATGCCACCATATGTGAATCGGAAACTACTACTTGTCTTCCAGGGAACGATCAAAGCGTAGACTGTTTGAAACATTACTCCCGTGGAGGAAAGTGCTCATGGCGACTGTTGTATTCAATCCCGATGCAAATTCTGTGTTTCATCAACACTCTAATAGTCCACAGATTACAGAATGCCTCCAGGTGTGCATCGGAAACTACAACTGGTCTTCCAGGGAACGATCAAAGCGTAGACGTTTGAGAATTACTCCCATGGAGGAAAGTGCGAATGGTGACTGTTGTATTCAATTCCGATGCAATATCTGTGTTTCATCAACACTCTGATAGTCCACAGATTACAGAATGCCACCAGACGTGCATCGGAAACTGCTACTGGTCTTCCAGGTAACAATCAAAGCGTACTTTGTTTGAGACATTACTCCCGTGGAGGAAAGTGCGCATGGTGAATGTTGCATACAACCCAGATGCAATTTCTGTGTTTCATCAACACTCTGATAGTCCACAGATTACAGAATGCCACCAGTTGTGCAACGGAAACTACTACTGGTCTTCCAGGTAACGATCATAGCGTAGACTGTTTAAGAATTACTCCCGTGAAGGAAAGTGCGCATTGTGACTGTTGTATTGAATCCCGATCCAATTTCTGTGTTTCATCAACACTCTGATAGTCCACAGATTACAGAATGCCTCCAGATGTGCATCGGAATGTACTACTGGTCTTCCAGGGCACGATCAAAGCGTAGACTTTTTATGACATTACTCCCATGGATGAAAATGCGCTTGGTGACTGTTGTATTCAATCCCGATGCAATTTCTGTGTTTCATCAGCACTCTGATACTCCACAGATTACAGAATGCCTCCAGATGTGCATCGGAAACTACTGCTAGTCTTCCTGGGAACGATCAAAGCGTAGACTGTTAGAGACATTACTCCCATGGAGGAAAGTGCGCATGGTGACTGTTGTAATCAATCCCGACGCAATATCTGCGTTGCATCAACAGTGCAATAGTCCACAGATTACAGAATGCCTCCAGATGTGCATCGGAAACTACTACTAGTCTTCCTGGCAACGATCAAAGCGTAGACTGTTTGAGACATTACTCCCATGGAGGAAAGTGCGCATGGTGACTGTTTTATTCAATCCCGATGCAATTTCTGTGTTTCATCAGCACTCTGATACTCCACAGATTACAGAATGCCTCCAGATGTGCATCGGAAACTACTGCTAGTCTTCCTGGGAACGATCAAAGCGTAGACTGTTTGAGACATTACTCCCATGGAGGAAAGTGCGCATGGTGACTGTTGTAATCAATCCCAACGCAATATCTGTGTTTCATCAACACTCTGATAGTCCACAGATTACAGAATGCCTCCACATGTGCATCGAAACCGCTTCAGGTCTTCCAGGGAACGATCAAAGCGTAGTCTGTTTCAGACATTACTCCCATGGAGGAAAGTGCGCATGGTGACTGTAGTATTCAATCCCGATGCAATTTCTGTGTTTGATCAACACTCTAACAGTCCACAGATTACAGAATGCCTCCAGATTTGCATCGGAAACTACTTCAGGTCTTCTGGGGAACGATCGAAACGTAGACTATTTGAGACAGTCCTCCCATGGAGGAAAGTGCGCATGGTGACTGTTGTATTCAATCCCGATGCAATTTCTGTGTTTCATCAGCACTCTGATAGTCCACAGATTACAGAATGCCTCTAGATGTGCATCGGAAACTACTACTGGTCTTCCAGGGAACGATCAAAGCGTAGACTGTTTGAGACATTACTCCCGTGGAGGAAAGTGCACATGGTGATTGTTGTATTCAATTCCGATGCAATTTCGGTGTTTCATCAACACTCTGAAAGTCCACAGATTACAGAATGCCACCAGACGTGCATCGGAAACTGCTACTGGTCTTCCAGGTAACGTTCAAAGCATAGACTGTTTGAGACATTACTTCCGTTTAGGAAAGTGCGCATGGTGACTGTTGAATTCAACCCCGATGCAATTTCTGTGTTTAATCAACACTCTGATAGTCCACAGGTTATATAATGCCACCAGATGTGCATCGGAAACTACTACTTGTCTTCCAGGGAACGATCAAAGCGTAGACTGTTTGAGACATTACTCCGTGGAGGAAAGTGCTCATGGCGACTGTTGTATTCAATCCCGATGCAAATTCTGTGTTTCATCAACACTCTGATAGTCCACAGATTACAGAATGCCACCAGTTGTGCAACGGAAACTACTACTGGTCTTCCAGGTAACGATCATAGCGTAGACTGTTTAAGAATTACTCCCGTGAAGGAAAGTGCGCATTGTGACTGTTGTATTGAATCCCGTTCCAATTTCTGTGTTTCATCAACACTCTGATAGTCCACAGATTACAGAATGCCTCCAGATGTGCATCGGAATGTACTACTGGTCTTCCAGGGCACGATCAAAGCGTAGACTTTTTATGACATTACTCCCATGGATGAAAATGCGCTTGGTGACTGTTGTATTCAATCCCGATGCAAATTCTGTGTTTCATCAACACTCTAATAGTCCACAGATTACAGAATGCCTCCAGATGTGCATCGGAAACTACTACTGGTCTTCCAGGGAACGATCAAAGCGTAGACAGTTTGAGACATTACTCACATGGAGGAAAGTGCGCATGGTGCCTGTTGTATTCAATCCCGATGCAATTTCTGTGTTTCATCAACACTCTGACAGTCCACAGATTACAGAATGCCTCCAGATTTGCATCGGAAACTACTTCAGGTCTTCTGGGGAACGATCGAAGCGTAGACTATTTGAGACAGTACTCCCATGGAGGAAAGTGCGCATGGTGACTGTTGTATTCAATTTCTGTGTTTCATCAACACTCTGATAGTCCACAGATTACAGAATGTCACCAGACGTGCATCGGAAACTGCTATTCGTCTTCCAGGTAACGATCAAAGCGTAGACTGTTTGAGACATTACTCGCGTGGGGGAAAGGGCACATGGTGATTGTTGTATTCAATTCCGATGCAATTTCGGTGTTTCATCAACACTCTGACAGTAAACAGATTACAGAATGCCACCAGACGTGCATCGGAAACTGCTACTGGTCTTCCAGGTAACGTTCAGAGCATAGACTGTTTGAGACATTACTTCCGTGGAGGAAAGTGCGCATGGTGACTGTTGTATTCAACCCGGATGCAATTTCTGTGTTTAATCAACACTCTGATAGTCCACAGGTTATAGAATGCCACCATATGTGAATCGGAAACTACTACTTGTCTTCCAGGGAACGATCAAAGCGTAGACTGTTTGAAACATTACTCCCGTGGAGGAAAGTGCTCATGGCGACTGTTGTATTCAATCCCGATGCAAATTCTGTGTTTCATCAACACTCTAATAGTCCACAGATTACAGAATGCCTCCAGATGTGCATCGGAAACTACAACTGGTCTTCCAGGGAACGATCAAAGCGTAGACGTTTGAGAATTACTCCCATGGAGGAAAGTGCGAATGGTGACTGTTGTATTCAATTCCGATGCAATATCTGTGTTTCATCAACACTCTGATAGTCCACAGATTACAGAATGCCACCAGACGTGCATCGGAAACTGCTACTGGTCTTCCAGGTAACAATCAAAGCGTACTTTGTTTGAGACATTACTCTCGTGGAGGAAAGTGCGCATGGTGAATGTTGCATTCAACCCAGATGCAATTTCTGTGTTTCATCAACACTCTGATAGTCCACAGATTACAGAATGCCACCAGTTGTGCAACGGAAACTACTACTGGTCTTCCAGGTAACGATCATAGCGTAGACTGTTTAAGAATTACTCCCGTGAAGGAAAGTGCGCATTGTGACTGTTGTATTGAATCCCGATCCAATTTCTGTGTTTCATCAACACTCTGATAGTCCACAGATTACAGAATGCCTCCAGATGTGCATCGGAATGTACTACTGGTCTTCCAGGGCACGATCAAAGCGTAGACTTTTTATGACATTACTCCCATGGATGAAAATGCACTTGGTGACTGTTGTATTCAATCCCGATGCAATTTCTGTGTTTCATCAGCACTCTGATACTCCACAGATTACAGAATGCCTCCAGATGTGCATCGGAAACTACTGCTAGTCTTCCTGGGAACGATCAAAGCGTAGACTGTTAGAGACATTACTCCCATGGAGGAAAGTGCGCATGGTGACTGTTGTAATCAATCCCGACGCAATATCTGCGTTGCATCAACAGTGCAATAGTCCACAGATTACAGAATGCCTCAAGATGTGCATCGGAAACTACTACTAGTCTTCCTGGGAACGATCAAAGCGTAGACTGTTTGAGACATTACTCCCATGGAGGAAAGTGCGCATGGTGACTGTTTTATTCAATCCCGATGCAATTTCTGTGTTTCATCAGCACTCTGATACTCCACAGATTACAGAATGCCTCCAGATGTGCATCGGAAACTACTGCTAGTCTTCCTGGGAACGATCAAAGCGTAGACTGTTTGAGACATTACTCCCATGGAGGAAAGTGCGCATGGTGACTGTTGTAATCAATCCCGACGCAATATCTGTGTTTCATCAACACTCTGATAGTCCACAGATTACAGAATGCCTCCACATGTGCATCGAAACCGCTTCAGGTCTTCCAGGGAACGATCAAAGCGTAGTCTGTTTCAGACATTACTCCCATGGAGGAAAGTGCGCATGGTGACTGTAGTATTCAATCCCGATGCAATTTCTGTGTTTGATCAACACTCTAACAGTCCACAGATTACAGAATGCCTCCAGATTTGCATCGGAAACTACTTCAGGTCTTCTGGGGAACGATCGAAACGTAGACTATTTGAGACAGTACTCCCATGGAGGAAAGTGCGCATGGTGACTGTTGTATTCAATCCCGATGCAATTTCTGTGTTTCATCAGCACTCTGATAGTCCACAGATTACAGAATGCCTCTAGATGTGCATCGGAAACTACTACTGGTCTTCCAGGGAACGATCAAAGCGTAGACTGTTTGAGACATTACTCCCGTGGAGGAAAGTGCACATGGTGATTGTTGTATTCAATTCCGATGCAATTTCGGTGTTTCATCAACACTCTGAAAGTCCACAGATTACAGAATGCCACCAGACGTGCATCGGAAACTGCTACTGGTCTTCCAGGTAACGTTCAAAGCATAGACTGTTTGAGACATTACTTCCGTTTAGGAAAGTGCGCATGGTGACTGTTGAATTCAACCCCGATGCAATTTCTGTGTTTAATCAACACTCTGATAGTCCACAGGTTATAGAATGCCACCAGATGTGCATCGGAAACTACTACTTGTCTTCCAGGGAACGATCAAAGCGTAGACTGTTTGAGACATTACTCCCGTGGAGGAAAGTGCTCATGGCGACTGTTGTATTCAATCCCGATGCAAATTCTGTGTTTCATCAACACTCTGATAGTCCACAGATTACAGAATGCCACCAGTTGTGCAACGGAAACTACTACTGGTCTTCCAGGTAACGATCATAGCGTAGACTGTTTAAGAATTACTCCCGTGAAGGAAAGTGCGCATTGTGACTGTTGTATTGAATCCCGTTCCAATTTCTGTGTTTCATCAACACTCTGATAGTCCACAGATTACAGAATGCCTCCAGATGTGCATCGGAATGTACTACTGGTCTTCCAGGGCACGATCAAAGCGTAGACTTTTTATGACATTACTCCCATGGATGAAAATGCGCTTGGTGACTGTTGTATTCAATCCCGATGCAAATTCTGTGTTTCATCAACACTCTAATAGTCCACAGATTACAGAATGCCTCCAGATGTGCATCGGAAACTACTACTGGTCTTCCAGGGAACGATCAAAGCGTAGACAGTTTGAGACATTACTCACATGGAGGAAAGTGCGCATGGTGCCTGTTGTATTCAATCCCGATGCAATTTCTGTGTTTCATCAACACTCTGACAGTCCACAGATTACAGAATGCCTCCAGATTTGCATCGGAAACTACTTCAGGTCTTCTGGGGAACGATCGAAGCGTAGACTATTTGAGACAGTACTCCCATGGAGGAAAGTGCGCATGGTGACTGTTGTATTCAATCCCGATGCAATTTCTGTGTTTCATCAACACTCTGATAGTCCACAGATTACAGAATGTCACCAGACGTGCATCGGAAACTGCTATTCGTCTTCCAGGTAACGATCAAAGCGTAGACTGTTTGAGACATTACTCGCGTGGGGGAAAGGGCACATGGTGATTGTTGTATTCAATTCCGATGCAATTTCGGTGTTTCATCAACACTCTGACAGTAAACAGATTACAGAATGCCACCAGACGTGCATCGGAAACTGCTACTGGTCTTCCAGGTAACGTTCAAAGCATAGACTGTTTGAGACATTACTTCCGTGGAGGAAAGTGCGCATGGTGACTGTTGTATTCAACCCCGATGCAATTTCTGTGTTTAATCAACACTCTGATAGTCCACAGGTTATAGAATGCCACCAGATGTGCATCGGAAACTACTACTTTTCTTCCAGGGAACGATCAAAGCGTAGACTGTTTGAAACATTACTCCCGTGGAGGAAAGTGCTCATGGCGACTGTTGTATTCAATCCCGATGCAAATTCTGTGTTTCATCAACACTCTAATAGTCCACAGATTACAGAATGCCTCCAGATGTGCATCGGAAACTACAACTGGTCTTCCAGGGAACGATCAAAGCGTAGACGTTTGAGAATTACTCCCATGGAGGAAAGTGCGAATGGTGACTGTTGTATTCAATTCCGATGCAATATCTGTGTTTCATCAACACTCTGATAGTCCACAGATTACAGAATGCCACCAGACGTGCATCGGAAACTGCTACTGGTCTTCCAGGTAACAATCAAAGCGTACTTTGTTTGAGACATTACTCCCATGGAGGAAAGTGCGCATGGTGAATGTTGCATACAACCCAGATGCAATTTCTGTGTTTCATCAACACTCTGATAGTCCACAGATTACAGAATGCCACCAGTTGTGCAACGGAAACTACTACTGGTCTTCCAGGTAACGATCATAGCGTAGACTGTTTAAGAATTACTCCCGTGAAGGAAAGTGCGCATTGTGACTGTTGTATTGAATCCCGATCCAATTTCTGTGTTTCATCAACACTCTGATAGTCCACAGATTACAGAATGCCTCCAGATGTGCATCGGAATGTACTACTGGTCTTCCAGGGCACGATCAAAGCGTAGACTTTTTATGACATTACTCCCATGGATGAAAATGCGCTTGGTGACTGTTGTATTCAATCCCGATGCAATTTCTGTGTTTCATCAGCACTCTGATACTCCACAGATTACAGAATGCCTCCAGATGTGCATCGGAAACTACTGCTAGTCTTCCTGGGAACGATCAAAGCGTAGACTGTTAGAGACATTACTCCCATGGAGGAAAGTGCGCATGGTGACTGTTGTAATCAATCCCGACGCAATATCTGTGTTGCATCAACAGTGCAATAGTCCACAGATTACAGAATGCCTCCAGATGTGCATCGGAAACTACTACTAGTCTTCCTGGGAACGATCAAAGAGTAGACTGTTTGAGACATTACTCCCATGGAGGAAAGTGCGCATGGTGACTGTTTTATTATATCCCGATGCAATTTCTGTGTTTCATCAGCACTCTGATACTCCACAGATTACAGAATGCCTCCAGATGTGCATCGGAAACTACTGCTAGTCTTCCTGGGAACGATCAAAGCGTAGACTGTTTGAGACATTACTCCCATGGAGGAAAGTGCGCATGGTGACTGTTGTAATCAATCCCGACGCAATATCTGTGTTTCATCAACACTCTGATAGTCCACAGATTACAGAATGCCTCCACATGTGCATCGAAACCACTTCAGGTCTTCCAGGGAACGATCAAAGCGTAGTGTGTTTCAGACATTACTCCCATGGAGGAAAGTGCGCATGGTGACTGTAGTATTCAATCCCGATGCAATTTCTGTGTTTGATCAACACTCTAACAGTCCACAGATTACAGAATGCCTCCAGATTTGCATCGGAAACTACTTCAGGTCGTCTGGGGAACGATCGAAACGTAGACTATTTGAGACAGTACTCCCATGGAGGAAAGTGCGCATGGTGACTGTTGTATTCAATCCCGATGCAATTTCTGTGTTTCATCAGCACTCTGATAGTCCACAGATTACAGAATGCCTCTAGATGTGCATCGGAAACTACTACTGGTCTTCCAGGGAACGATCAAAGCGTAGACTGTTTGAGACATTACTCCCATGGAGGAAAGTGCACATGGTGATTGTTGTATTCAATTCCGATGCAATTTCGGTGTTTCATCAACACTCTGAAAGTCCACAGATTACAGAATGCCACCAGACGTGCATCGGAAACTGCTACTGGTCTTCCAGGTAACGTTCAAAGCATAGACTGTTTGAGACATTACTTCCGTTTAGGAAAGTGCGCATGGTGACTGTTGAATTCAACCCCGATGCAATTTCTGTGTTTAATCAACACTCTGATAGTCCACAGGTTATAGAATGCCACCAGATGTGCATCGGAAACTACTACTTGTCTTCCAGGGAACGATCAAAGCGTAGACTGTTTGAGACATTACTCCCGTGGAGGAAAGTGCTCATGGCGACTGTTGTATTCAATCCCGATGCAATTTTCTGTGTTTCATCAACACTCCGATAGTCGACAGATTACAGAATGCCACCAGATGTGCATCGCAAACTACTACTGGTCTTCCAGGGAACGATCAAAGCGTAGACTGTTTAAGAATTACTCCCGTGAAGGAAAGTGCGCATGGTGACTGTTGTATTCAATCCCGATGCAAATTCTGTGTTTCATCAACACTCTGATAGTCCACAGATTACAGAATGCCACCAGTTGTGCAACGGAAACTACTACTGGTCTTCCAGGTAACGATCATAGCGTAGAATGTTTAAGATATACTCGCGTGAAGGAAAGTGCGCATTGTGACTGTTGTATTGAATTCCGATCCAACTTCTGTGTTTCATCAACACTCTGACAGTCCACTGATTACAGAATGCCACCAGTTGTGCAACGGAAACTACTACTGGTCGTCCAGGGAACGATCAAAGCGTAGACTGTTTGAGACATTACTCCCGTGGAGGAAAGTGCACATGGTGATTGTTGTATTCAATTCCGATGCAATTTCGGTGTTTCATCAACACTCTGAAAGTCCACAGATTACAGAATGCCACCAGACGTGCATCGGAAACTGCTACTGGTCTTCCAGGTAACGTTCAAAGCATAGACTGTTTGAGACATTACTCCCGTGGAGGAAAGTGCTCATGGCGACTGTTGTATTCAATCCCGATGCAAATTCTGTGTTTCATCAACACTCTAATAGTCCACAGGTTACAGAATGCCTCCAGATGTGCATCGGAAACTACTACTGGTCTTCCAGGGAACGATCAAAGCGTAGACGTTTGAGAATTACTCCCATGGAGGAAACTGCGTATGGTGAGTGTTGTATTCAATCCCGATGCAATATCTGTGTTTCATCAACACTCTGATAGTCCACAGATTACAGAATGCCACCAGACGTGCATCGGAAACTGCTACTGGTCTTCCAGGTAACATTCAAAGCGTACATTGTTTGAGACAAAACTCCCGTGGAGGAAAGTGAACATGGTGAATTTTGCATAAAACACAGATGCAATTTCTGTGTTTCATCAACACTCTGATAGTCCACAGATTACAGAATGCCACCAAATGTGCATTGAAAGCTACTACTGCTCTTCCAGGTAACGATCAAAGCGTAGACTGTATGAGACACTACTCCCATGGAGGAAAGTGCGCATGGTGACTGTTGTATTCAATCCCGATGCAATTTTCTGTGTTTCATCAACACTCCGATAGTCGACAGATTACAGAATGCCACCAGATGTGCATCGCAAACTACTACTGGTCTTCCAGGGAACGATCAAAGCGTAGACTGTTTAACAATTACTCCCGTGAAGGAAAGTGCGCATGGTGACTGTTGTAATCAATCCCGATGCAATGTCTGTGTTTCATCAACACTCTGATAGTCCACAGATTACAGAATGCCTCCAGATGTGCATCGGAAACTACTACTGGTCTTCCAGGGAACGATCAAAGCGTAGACTGCTTGAAACATTACTCCCGTGGAGGAAATTGTGCATGGTGACTGTTGTATTCAATCCCGATGCAATTTCTGTGTTTCATCAACACTCTGATAGTCCACAGATTACAGAAAGGGACCAGATGTGCATCGGAAATTACTACTGGTCTTCCAGGGAACGATCAAAGCGTAGACTGTTTCAGACATTACTCCCATGGAGGAAAGTGCGGATGGTGACTGTTGTATTCAATCCCGATGCAAATTCTGTGTTTCATAAACACTCTGATTGTCCACAGATTACAGAATGCCACCAGTTGTGCAACGGAAACTACTACTGGTCTTCCAGGGAAAGATCATAGCGTAGATTGTTTGAGAATTACTCCCCTGAAGGAAAGTGCGCATGGTGCCTGTTGTATTCAATCCCGATGCAATATCTGTGTTGCATCAACAGTGTGATAATCCACAGATTACAGAATACCTCCAGACGTGCATCGGAAACTGCTACTGGTCTTCCAGATAACGATCAAAGCGTAGACTGTTTGAGAATTACTAACGTGAAGGAAAGTGCGCTTGGTGAATATTGTATTCAATCCCGATGCAATGTCTGTGTGTCATCAACACTCTGGTAGTCCACAGATTACAGAATGCCTCCAGATGTGCATCGGAAATTACTACTGGTCTTCCAGGGAACGATCAAAGCGTAGACTGTTTGAGACATTCCTCACATTTAGGAAAGTGCGCATGGTGACTGTTGTATTCAATCCCGATGCAAATTCTGTGTTGCATCAACAGTGTGATAGTCCACAGATTACAGAATGCCTCCAGACGTGCATCGGAAACTGCTACTGGTCTTCCAGGTAACGATCAAAGCGTAGACTGTTTGAGACATTACTTCCGTGGAGGAAAGTGCACATGGTGACTGTTGTATTCAATCCCGATGCAACTTCTGTGTTTAATCAACACTCTGATAGTCCACAGATTATAGATTGCCACCAGTTGTGGAACGGAAACTACTACTGGTCTTCAAGGGAACGATCATAGCATAGATTGTTTGAGAATTACTCCCCTGAAGGAAATTGCGCATGGTGACTGTTGTAATCAATCCCGATGCAATGTCTGTGTACTATCAACACTCTGATAGTCCACATATTACAGAATGCCTCCAGATGTGCATCGGAAACTACCACTGGTCTTCCAGGGAACAATCAAAGCGTAGACTGTTTGAGACATTACTCACATGGAGAAAATTGCGCATGGTGCCTGTTGTATTCAATCCCGATGCAATATCTGTGTTGCATCAACTGTGTGATAGCCAACAGATTACATAATGCCTCCAGACGTGCATCGGAAACTGCTTCTGGTCTTCCAGGTAACGATCAAAGCGTAGACAGTTTGAGAATTACTCCCATGAAGGATGGTGCACATGGTGATTGTTGTATTCAATCCCGAGGAGTTTTCTGTGTTTCATCAACACTTTGAAGGTCCACAGATTACAGATTGTCTCCAGATGTGCATCGGAAACTACTACTGGTCTTCCTGGGAACGATCAAAACGTAGACTGTTTGAGAATTACTCCCATGGAGGAAAGTACGCATGGTAACTGTTGTATTCAATCCCGATGCAATTTCTGTGTTTCATCAACACTCTGATAGTCCACAGGTTACAAAATGCCACCAGATGTGCATCGGAAACTACTACTGGTCTTCCAGGGAACGATCAAAGCGTAGACTGTTTGAGACATTACTCCCGTGGAGAAAAGTGCCCATGGCGACTGTTGTATTCAATCCCGATGCAATTTCTGTGTTTCATCAACACTCTGATAGTCCATAGATAACAGAATGAAACCAGATGTGCATCGGAAATTACTACTGATCTTCCAAGGAACGATCGAAGCGTAGACTGTTTCAGACATTACTCCCATGGAGGAAAGTGCAGATGGTGACTGTTGTATTCAATCCCGATGCTAATTTCTGTGTTTCATCAACACTCTGATAGTCCACAGATTACAGAATGACTACTGGTCTTCTAGGGAACGATCAAAGCGTAGACTGTTTGAGACACTACTCCCGTGGGGGAAAGTGCACATGGTGACTGTTGTATTCAATTCCGATGCAATGTCTGTGTTACATCAACACTCTGACAGTCCACAGATTACAGAATGCCACCAGACGTGCATCGGAAACTGCTACTGGTCTTCCAGGTAACGATCAAAGCGTAGACTGTTTGAGATATTACTCCCCTGGAGGAAAGTGCTCATGGCGGCTGTTGTATTCAATCCTGAAGCAATTTCTGTGTTTCATCAACACTCTGACAGTCCTCAGATTACAGAATGCCACCAGACGTGCATCGGAAACTACTACTGGTCTTCTGCGTAACGATCAAAGCGTAGACTGTTTGAGACATTACTCCCGTGGAGGAAAGTGCGCATGGTAACTGTTGTATTCAACCCCTATGCAATTTCTGTGTTTAATCAACACTCTGATAGTCCACAGGATACAGAATGCCACCAGATGTGCATCGGAAACTACTACTGGTATTCCAGGGAACGATCAAAGCGTAGACTGTTTGAGACATTACTCCCGTGGAGGAAAGTGCGCATGGTGACTGTTGTATTCAATCCCGATGCAATTTCTGTGTTTCATCAACACTCTGATAGTCCACAGATTACAGAGTGCCACCAGATGTGCATCGGAAACTACTACTGGTCTTCCAGGGAACGATCAAAGCGTAGACTGTTTGAGACATTACTCACATGGAGGAATGTGCGCATGGTGCCTGTTGTATTCAATCCCGATGATATTTCTGTGTTGCATCTACAGTGTGATAGTCCACAGATTACAGAATGCCTTTAGATGTGCATCGGAAACTACTACTGGTCTTACTGGGAACGATCAAAGAGTAGACTGTTTGAGAAATTACTCCCATGGAGGAAAGTGCACATGGTGACTTATAATCAATTCCGATGCAATTTCTGTGTTTCATCAACACTCTGACAGCCCACAGATTACAGAATGCCACCAGACGTGCATCGGAAACTGCTACTGGTCTTCCAGGTAACGATCAAAGCGTAGACTGTTTGAGACATTACTCCTGTGGTAGCAAGTGCGAATGGTGAATATTGTATTCAACAATGATGCAATGTCTGTGTTTAATCAACACTCTGATAGTCCACAGATTACAGAATGCCTCTAGATGTGCATCGGAAACTTTTACTGGTCTTCCAGTTAACGATCAAAGCATAGACTGTTTGAGACATTACTGCCATGGAGGAGAGTGCGCATGGTGACTGTTGTATTCAATTCCGATGCAATTTCTGTGTTTCATCAACAGTCTGATAGTCCACAGATTACTGAATGCCTCCAGATGTGCATCGGAAACCACTACTGGTCTTCATATGAACGATCAAAGCGTAGACTGTTACAGTCATATCTCCCGTGGAGGAAAGTGCGCATGGTGACTGTTGTATTCAATCCCGATGCAATTTCTGAGTTCCATCAACACTCTGATTGTCCACAGATTACAAAATGCCACCAGATGTGCATTGGAAACAACTACTGGTCTTGCAGGGATCGATCAAAACGTAGACCTTTTCAGACATTACTAACATGGAGGAGAGTGCGGATGGTGACTGCTGTATTCAATCCCGAAACAATTTCTGTGTTTCATCAACACTCTGATAGTCCACAGATTACAGAATGCCACCAGATGTGCATCGGAAACTACTACTGGTCTTCCAGGGAACGATCAAAGCATACAGTGTTTGAGATATTACTCCCGTGGAGGAAAGTGTGCATGGTGACTGTTGAAATCAATCGCGATGCAATTTCTGTGTTTCATCAACACTCTGATGGTCCACAGATTACAGAATGCCTCCAGATGTGCATGGGAAACTACCACTGGTCTTCCAGGGAACGATCAAAGCGTAGACTGTTTGACACATTACTCCCATGGAGGAAAGTGCGCATGGTGACTGTTGTATTCGATCCCGACTCAATTTCTGTGTTTCATCAACACTCAGTTAGTCCACAGATTTCAAAATGAACCCAGATGTGCTTCGGAAACGACTACTGGTCTTCCAGGGAACGATCAAAGCGTAGACTGTTTGAGACATTACTCCCATCGATGAAAGTGGGCATGGTGTCTGTTGTATTCAATTCCGATGCAATTTCTGTGTTCATCAACAGTCTGATAGTCCACAGATTACAGAATGCCTCCAGGTGTGCATCGGAAACTACTACTGGACATCCAGGGAAAGATCAAAGCGTAAACTCTTTGAGACATTACTCGCATAGAGTAAAGTGCACATGGTGACTATTGTACTTAATCCCGATGCAATTTTAGTGCTTCTTCAACACTTTGATAGTCCCCAGATTACAGAATGCAAACAGCTGTGCATCGGAAAGTACTACTGGTCTCCCAGTGAACGATCAAAGCGTAGACCCTTTGAGACATACCTCCCGTGGAGGAAAGTGCGCATTGTGATTGTTGTATTCAATCCCGATGCAATTTCTGTGTTTCATCAACACTCTGATAGTCCACAGATTACAGAATGAATCCAGATGAGAATCGGAAACTACAACTGGTCTTCCAGGGAACGATCAAAGCGTAAACTCTTTGAGACATTACTCCCATGGAGTAAGGTAAGCATCGATACTGTTGTATACAATCCCGGTGCAATTTCTGTGTTTCATCAACACTCTGATACTCCACAGATTACAGAATGCCTCCAGATATGCATCGGAAACTACTACTGGTCTTCCAGGGAACGATCAAAGCGTAGACCGTTTGTGACATTACTCCCATAGAGGAAAGTGCGCATGGTGACTGTTGTATTCAATTCCGATGCAATTTCTGTATTTCATCAATAGTCTGATAGTCCACAGATTACAGAATGCCTCCAGGTGTGCATCGGGAACTCTTACTGGACTTCCAGGGAACGATCAAAGCGTAGACTGTTTGAGACATTACTCCCATGGAGGAAAGTGCACATGATGACTATTGTACTCAATTCCGATGCAATTTTAGTGCTTCATCAATACTGTGATAGTACACAGATTACAGAATGCCTCCAGATGTGCATCGGAAACTACTACTGGTCTTCCAGGGAACGATCAAAGTGAAGACTGTTAGAGACATTACTCCCATGTAGGAAAGTGCGCATGGTGACTGTTGTATTCAATCCCGATGCAATTTCTGTGTTTCATCAACACTCTGATAGTCCACAGATTACAGAATGCCTCCAGATGTGCATCGGAAACTACTACTGGTCTTCCAGGGAACTCAAAGCGTACACTGTTTGAGACATTACTGATATTGAGGAAAGTGCACATGGTGACAGTTGTATTCAATCTCGATGCAATTTCTGTGTTTTGTCAACACTCTGATAGTCCACAGATTACAGAATGCCACCAGATGTGCATCGGAATCTACTACTGGTCTTCCAGGGAACGATCAAACGTAGACTGTATCAGACATTACTCCCATGGAGGAAAGTGCGGATGGTGACTTTTGTATTCAATCCCGATGCAATTTCTGTGTTTCATCAACACTCTGATAGTCCACAGATTACAGAATGATTCCAGGTGTGCATCGGAAACTACTACTGGTCTTCCTAGGAACGATCAAAGCGTAGACTGTTTGAGACATTACTCCCATGGAGGAAAGTGCGCATGGTGACTGTTTTATTAAATCCTGATGCAATTTCTTTGTTTATTCAACACTCTGACAGTCCACAGATTACAGAATGCCTCCAGATGTGCATCGGAAACATCTTCAGGTCATCCACGGAACTGTCAATGCGTAGACTGTTTGAGAATTTACTCCCATGGAGGAAAGAGCGCATCATGTCTGTTGTATTCAATCCCGATGCCATTTCTGTGTTTTATCAACACTCTCATAGTCCACAGATTACAGAATGCCTCCAGATGTGCATCGGAAACTACTTCAAGTCATCCAGCGAACGGACAAAGCGTAGACTGTTTGAGACATTACACCCATTTAGGAAAGTGAGCATGGTGACTGTTTTATTCAATCCCGATGCAATTTCTGTGTTTCATCAACACTCTGATAGCCCACTGATTAAAGAATGCCTCCAGATGTGCATCGGAAGCTACTACTGGTCATCCAGGGAACGATCAAAGCGTAGACTCTTTGAGACATTACTCCCATGGAGGAAAGTGCGCATGGTGACTGTTGTATTCAATCCCGATGCAATTTCTGTGATGCATCAACACTCTGATAGTCCACAGATTACAGAATGCCACCAGATGTGCATCGGAAGCTACTACTGGTCTTCCAGGGAAGGATCAAAGCGTAGACTGTTTTAAACATTACTCCCATGGAGGAAAGTGCGCATGGTGACTATTGTACTCAATTCCGATGCAATTTTAGTGCTTCATCAACACTCTGATAGTACACAGATTACAGAATGCCTCCAGATGTGCATCGGAAACTACTACTGGTCTTCCAGAGAACGATCAAAGTGTAGACTGCTAGAGACATTACTCCCATGTAGGAAAGTGCGCATGGTGACTGTTGTATTCAATCCCGATGCAATTTCTGTGTTTCATCATCACTCTGATAGTCCACAGATTACAGAATGCCACCAGACGTGCATCGGAATCTACTACTGGTCTTCCAGGGAACGATCAAACGTAGACTGTATCAGACAATTCTCCCATGGAGGAACGTGCGCATGGTGACTGTTGTATTCAATCCCGATTCAATTTCTGTGTTTCATCAACACTCTGATAGTCCACAGATTACAGAAAACCTCCAGATGTGCATCGGAAACTACTACTGGTATTCCAGGGAACGATCAAAGCGTGGACTGTTTGAGACATTACTCCCATGGAGGAAAGTGCGCATGGTGACTGTTGTATTCAATTCTGATACAATTTCTGTGTTTCATCAACACTCTGATAGTCCACAGATTACAGAATGCCTCATGGTGTGCATCGGAAACTACTACTGGACTTCCAGGGAACCATCAAATCGTAGAGTGTTTGAGACATTACTCCCATGGAGGAAAGTTCGCATGGTGACTGTTGTATTGAATCCCGATGCAATTTCTGCGTTTCGTCAACACTCTGATGGTCCACAGATTACAGAATGCCTCCAGATGTGTACGGAAGCTACTATTGGTCTTCCAGGGAACGATCATAGCGTAGACTCTTTGAGACATTACTCCCATGGAGGAAAGTGCGCATGGTGACTGTTGTATTCAATCCCGATGCAATTTCTGTGTTTCATCAACACTCTGATAGTCCAGAGATTACAGAATTCCTCCAGATGTGCATCGGAAACTACTACTGGTCTTCCAGGGAACGATCAAAGCGTAGACTCTTTGAGACATTACTCCCATGGAGGAAAGTGCGCATGGTGACTGTTGTATTCAATCCCGATGCAATTTCTGTGTTTCATCAACAGTCTGATAGGCCACAGATTACAGAATGTCTCCAGATGTGCATCGAAAACTACCACTGGTCTTCCAGGGAACGATCAAAGGGTAGACTTTATGAGACATTACTCCCGTGGAGGAAAGTGCGCATGGTGACTGTTGTATACAATTCCGATGCAATTTCTGTATTTCATCAACAGTCTGATAGTCCACAGATTACAGAATGCCTCCAGGTGTGCATCGGAAACTACTACTGGACTTCCAGGGAACGATCAAGGCGTAGACTGTTTTAAGCATTACTCCCATGGAGGAAAGTGCGCATGGTGACTATTGTACTCAATTCCGATGCAATTTTAGTGCGTCATCAACACTCTGATAGTACACAGATTACAGAATGCCTCCAGATGTACATCGGAAACTACTACTGGTCTTCCAGGGAACGATCAAAGTGTAGACTGTTAGAGACATTACTCCCATGTAGGAAAGTGCACATGGTGACTGTTGTATTCAATCCCCATGCAATTACTGTGTTTCATCAACACTCTGATAGTCCACAGATTACAGAATGCCTCCAGATGTGCATCGAAAACTACTACTGGTCTTCCAGTTAACTCAAAGCGTACACTGTTTGAGACATTACTGATATTGAGGAAAGTGCACATGGTGACAGTTGTATTCAATCTCGATGCAATTTCTGTGTTTTATCAACACTCTGATAGTCCACAGATTACAGAATGCCACCACATGTGCATCGGAAGCTACTACTGGTCTTCCAGGGAAGGATCAAAGCGTAGACTGTTTTAAACATTACTCCCATGGAGGAAAGTGCGCATGGTGACTATTGTACTCAATTCCGATGCAATTTTAGTGCTTCATCAACACTCTGATAGTACACAGATTACAGAATGCCTCCAGATGTGCATCGGAAACTACTACTGGTCTTCCAGGGAACGATCAAAGTGTAGACTGCTAGAGACATTACTCCCATGTAGGAAAGTGCGCATGGTGACTGTTGTATTCAATCCCGATGCAATTTCTGTGTTTCATCATCACTCTGATAGTCCACAGATTACAGAATGCCTCCAGATGTGCACCGGAAACTACTACTGGTCTTCCAGGGAACTCAAAGCGTACACTGTTTGAGACATTACTCCTATGGAGGAAAGTGCACATGGTGACTGTTGTATTCAATCTCGATGCAATTTCTGTGTTTCATCAACACTCTGATAGTCCACAGATTACAGAAAACCTCCAGATGTGCATCGGAAACTACTACTGGTATTCCAGGGAACGATCAAAGCGTGGACTGTTTGAGACATTACTCCCATGGAGGAAAGTGCGCATGGTGACTGTTGTATTCAATTCCGATACAATTTCTGTGTTTCATCAACACTCTGATAGTCCACAGATTACAGAATGCCTCATGGTGTGCATCGGAAACTACTACTGGACTTCCAGGGAACCATCAAATCGTAGAGTGTTTGAGATATTACTCCCATGGAGGAAAGCGCGCATGGTGACTGTTGTATTCAATCCCGATGCAATTTCTGTGTTTCATCAACACTCTGATACTCCACAGATTACAGAATGCCTAACGATGTGCATCGGAAACTACTACTGGTCTTCCTAGGAACGATAAAAGCGTAGACTGTATGAGACACTACTCCCATGCAGAAAAGTGCGCATGGTGACTGTTGTATTCAATCCCGATGCAATTTCTCTGTTTCATCAACACTCTGATACTCCACAGATTACAGAATGCCTCCAGATATGCATTTGAAACTACTACTGGTCTTCCAGGGATCGATCAATGCGTAGACTGTTTGAGACATTACTCCCATGGAGGAAAGTTCGCATGGTGACTGTTGTATTGAATCCCGATGCAATTTCTGCGTTTCGTCAACACTCTGATGGTCCACAGATTACAGAATGCCTCCAGATGTGTACGGAAGCTACTATTGGTCCTCCAGGGAACGATCAAAGCGTAGACTCTTTGAGACTTTACTCCCATGGAGGAAAGTGCGCATGGTGACTGTTGTATTCAATCCCGATGCAATTTCTGTGTTTCATCAACACTCTGATAGTCCAGAGATTACAGAATTCCTCCAGATGTGCATCGGAAACTACTACTGGTCTTCCAGGGAACGATCAAAGCGTAGACTGTTTGAGACATTACTCCCATGGAGGAAAGTGCGCATGGTGACTGTTGTATTCAATCCCGATGCAATTTCTGTGTTTCATCAACAGTCTGATAGGCCACAGATTACAGAATGTCTCCAGATGTGCATCGGAAACTACCACTGGTCTTCCAGGGAACGATCAAAGGGTAGACTTTATGAGACATTACTCCCGTGGAGGAAAGTGCGCATGGTGACTGTTGTATACAATTCCGATGCAATTCCTGTATTTCATCAACAGTCTGATAGTCCACAGATTACAGAATGCCTCCAGGTGTGCATCGGAAACTACTACTGGACTTCCAGGGAACGATCAAAGCGTAGACTGTTTTAAACATTACTCCCATGGAGGAAAGTGCGCATGGTGACTATTGTACTCAATTCCGATGCAATTTTAGTGCGTCATCAACACTCTGATAGTACACAGATTACAGAATGCCTCCAGATGTACATCGGAAACTACTACTGGTCTTCCAGGGAACGATCAAAGTGTAGACTGTTAGAGACATTACTCCCATGTAGGAAAGTGCACATGGTGACTGTTGTATTCAATCCCCATGCAATTTCTGTGTTTCATCAACACTCTGATAGTCCACAGATTACAGAATGCCTCCAGATGTGCATCGAAAACTACTACTGGTCTTCCAGTTAACTCAAAGCGTACACTGTTTGAGACATTACTCCTATGGAGGAAAGTGCACATGGTGACTGTTGTATTCAATCTCAATGCAATTTCTGTGTTTCATCAACACAGTGATAGTCCACAGATTACAGAATGCCACCAGATGTGCATCGGAATCTACTACTGATCTTCCAGGGAACGATCAAACGTAGACTGTATCAGACATTACTCCCATGGAGGAAAGTGCGGATGGTGACTGTTGTATTCGATCCCGATGCAATTTCTGTGTTTCATCAACACTCTGATAGTCCACAGATTACAGAAAACCTCCAGATGTGCAACGGAAACTACTACTGGTCTTCCAGGGAACGATCAAATCGTGGACTGTTTGAGACATTACTCCCATGGAGGAAAGTGCGCATGGTGACTGTTGTATTCAATTCCGATGCAATTTCTGTGTTTCATCAACAGTCTGATAGTCCACAGATTACTGAATGCCTCCAGGTGTGCATCCTAAACTACTACTGGTCTTCCAGGGAACTCAAAGCGTATACTGTTTGAGACATTACTCCTATGGAGGAAAGTGCACATGGTGACTTGTTTATTCAATCCCGATGCAATTTCTGTGTTTCATCAACACTCAGTTAGTCCACAGATTTCAGAATGCCTCCAGAAGTGCATCGGAAACTTCTTCTGGTATTCCAGGGAACGATAAAAGCGTAGACTGTATGAGACACTACTACCATGGAGAAAAGTGCGCATGGTGACTGTTGTATTCAATCCCGATGCAATTTCTGTGTTTCATCAACACTCTGATACTCCACAGATTACAGAATGCCTCCAGATATGCATCGGAAACTACTACTGGTCTTCCAGGGATCGATCAATGCGTAGACTGTTTGAGACATTACTCCCATTGAGGAAAGTTCGCATGGTGACCGTTGTATTGAATCCCGATGCAATTTCTGTGTTTCATCAACACTCTGATAGTCCACAGATTACAGAATGCCTCCAGATGTGCATCGGAAGCTACTACTGGTCCTCCAGGTAACGATCAAAGCGTAGACTGTTTGAGACATTACTGCCATGGAGGAAAGTGCGCATGTTGACTGTTGTATTCAATCCCGATGCAATTTCTGTGTTTCATCAACAGTCTGATAGTCCACAGATTACAGAATGCCTCCAGATGTGCATCGGAAACTACCACTGGTCTTCCAGGGAACGATCAAAGTGTAGACTTTATGAGACATTACTCCCGTGGAGGAAAGTGCGCATGGTGACTGTTGTATTCAATCCCGATGCAATTTCTGTGTTTCATCAACACTCTGATAGTCCACAGATTACAGAATGCCACCAGATGTGCATCGGAAACTACTACTGGTCTTCCAGGGAACGATCAAAGCGTACACTGTTTGAGACATTACACCCGTGGAGAAATGTGCGCATGGTGACTGTTGAAATCAATCCCGATGCTATTTCTGTGTTTCATCAACACTCTGATAGTCCACAGATTACAGAATGCCACCAGATGTGCATCGGAAGCTACTACTGGTCATCCAGGGAACGATCAAAGCGTAGACTGTTTGAGAATTACTCTCATGGAGGAAAGTGCGCATGGTGACTGTTGTATTTAATTCCGATGCAATTTCTGTGTTTCATCAACAGACTGATAGTCCACAGATTACAGAATGCCTCAAGATGTGCATCGAAAACTGCTACAGGCCTTCCAGGGAACGATCAAAGCGTAGACTGCTTGAGACATTACTCCTATGGAGGAAAGTGCGCATGGTGACAGTTGTATTCAATCCCGATGCAATTTTTGTGTTTCATCAACACTCTGATAGTCCAAAGATTACAGAATGCCTAAAGATGTGCATCGGGAACTACTACTGGTCTTCCAGGGAACGATCAAAGCGTAGACTGTTTGAGACATTACACCCATGGAGGAAAGTGCGCATGGTGACTGTTGTATTCAATTAAGATGCAATTTCTGTGTTTCATCAACAGTCTGATAGTCCACAGATTACAGATTGCCTCCTGGTGTGCATCGGAAACTACTACTGGACTTCCAGGGAACAATCAAAGCGTAGACCGTTTGAGACATTACTCCCATGGAGGAAAGTGCGCATGGTGACTGTTGTACTCAATCGTTTTGCAATTTCTGTGTTTCATCAACACTCTGATAGTCCACAGATTACAGAATGCCTCAAGATGTGCATCGGAAACTACTACTGGTCATCCAGGGAACGATCAAAGCGTAAACTCTTTGAGACATTACTCCCATGGAGGAAAGTGCGCATGGTGACTGTTGTATTCAATCACGATGTAATTTCTGTGTTTCATCAACACTCTGATACTCCACAGATTACAGAATGCCTCCAGATATGCATCGGAAACTACTACTGGTCTTCCAGGGATCGATCAATGCGTAGACTGTTTGAGACATTACTCCCATTAAGGAAAGTTCGCATGGTGACTGTTGTATTGAATCCCGATGCAATTTCTGTGTTTCATCAACACTCTGATAGTCCACAGATTACAGAATGCCTGCAGATGTGCATCGGAAGCTACTACTGGTCCTCCAGGGAACGATCAAAGCGTAGACTCTTTGAGACATTACTCCCATGGAGGAAAGTGCGCATGGTGGCTGTTGTATTCAATCCCGATGCAATTTCTGTGTTTCAACAACACTCTGATAGTCCAAAGATTACAGAATGCCTCCAGATGTGCATCGGAAACTACTACTGGTCTTCCAGGGAATGATCAAAGCGTAGACTGTTTGAGACATTACTCACATGGAGGAAAGTGCGCATGTTGACTGTTGTATTCAATCCCGATGCAATTTCTGTGTTTCATCAACAGTCTGATAGTCCACAGATTACAGAATGCCTCCAGATGTGCATCGGAAACTACCACTGGTCTTCCAGGGAACGGTCAAAGAGTAGACTTTATGAGACATTACTCCCGTGGAGGAAAGTGCGCATGGTGACTGTTGTATTCAATCACGATGCAATTTCTGTGTTTCATCAGCACTCTGATAGTCCACAGATTACAGAATGACTCCAGATGTGCATCGGAAACTACTACTGGTCTTCCAGGTAACGATCAAAGCGTAGACTGTTTGTGACATTACTACCATGGAGGAAAGTGCGCATGGTGACTGTTGTATTCAATCCCGATGCAATTTCTGTGTTTCATCAACACTCTGATAGTCCACAGATTACAGAAAACCTCCAGATGTGCAACGGAAACTACTACTGGTCTTCCAGGGAACGATCAAATCGTGGACTGTTTGAGACATTACTCCCATGGAGGAAAGTGCGCATGGTGACTGTTGTATTCAATTCCGATGCAATTTCTGTGTTTCATCAACAGTCTGATAGTCCACAGATTACTGAATGCCTCCAGGTGTGCATCCGAAACTACTACTGGTCTTCCAGGGAACTCAAAGCGTATACTGTTTGAGACATTACTCCTATGGAGGAAAGTGCACATGGTGACTTGTTTATTCAATCCCGATGCAATTTCTGTGTTTCATCAACACTCAGTTAGTCCACAGATTTCAGAATGCCTCCAGAAGTGCATCGGAAACTACTTTTGGTATTCCAGGGAACGATAAAAGCGTAGACTGTATGAGACACTACTACCATGGAGAAAAGTGCGCATGGTGACTGTTGTATTCAATCCCGATGCAATTTCTGTGTTTCATCAACACTCTGATACTCCACAGATTACAGAATGCCTCCAGATATGCATCGGAAACTACTACTGGTCTTCCAGGGATCGATCAATGCGTAGACTGTTTGAGACATTACTCCCATTGAGGAAAGTTCGCATGGTGACCGTTGTATTGAATCCCGATGCAATTTCTGTGTTTCATCAACACTCTGATAGTCCACAGATTACAGAATGCCTCCAGATGTGCATCGGAAGCTACTACTGGTCCTCCAGGTAACGATCAAAGCGTAGACTGTTTGAGACATTACTGCCATGGAGGAAAGTGCGCATGTTGACTGTTGTATTCAATCCCGATGCAATTTCTGTGTTTCATCAACAGTCTGATAGTCCACAGATTACAGAATGCCTCCAGATGTGCATCGGAAACTACCACTGGTCTTCCAGGGAACGATCAAAGAGTAGACTTTATGAGACATTACTCCCGTGGAGGAAAGTGCGCATGGTGACTGTTGTATTCAATCCCGATGCAATTTCTGTGTTTCATCAAAACTCTGATAGTCCACAGATTACAGAATGCCACCAGATGTGCATCGGAAACTACTACTGGTCTTCCAGGGAACGATCAAAGCGTACACTGTTTGAGACATTACACCCGTGGAGAAATGTGCGCATGGTGACTGTTGAAATCAATCCCGATGCTATTTCTGTGTTTCATCAACACTCTGATAGTCCACAGATTACAGAATGCCACCAGATGTGCATCGGAAGCTACTACTGGTCATCCAGGGAACGATCAAAGCGTAGACTGTTTGAGAATTACTCTCATGGAGGAAAGTGCGCATGGTGACTGTTGTATTTAATTCCGATGCAATTTCTGTGTTTCATCAACAGACTGATAGTCCACAGATTACAGAATGCCTCAAGATGTGCATCGAAAACTGCTACAGGCCTTCCAGGGAACGATCAAAGCGTAGACTGCTTGAGACATTACTCCTATGGAGGAAAGTGCGCATGGTGACAGTTGTATTCAATCCCGATGCAATTTTTGTGTTTCATCAACACTCTGATAGTCCAAAGATTACAGAATGCCTAAAGATGTGCATCGGGAACTACTACTGGTCTTCCAGGGAACGATCAAAGCGTAGACTGTTTGAGACATTACACCCATGGAGGAAAGTGCGCATGGTGACTGTTGTATTCAATTAAGATGCAATTTCTGTGTTTCATCAACAGTCTGATAGTCCACAGATTACAGATTGCCTCCTGGTGTGCATCGGAAACTACTACTGGACTTCCAGGGAACAATCAAAGCGTAGACCGTTTGAGACATTACTCCCATGGAGGAAAGTGCGCATGGTGACTGTTGTACTCAATCGTTTTGCAATTTCTGTGTTTCATCAACACTCTGATAGTCCACAGATTACAGAATGCCTCAAGATGTGCATCGGAAACTACTACTGGTCATCCAGGGAACGATCAAAGCGTAAACTCTTTGAGACATTACTCCCATGGAGGAAAGTGCGCATGGTGACTGTTGTATTCAATCACGATGTAATTTCTGTGTTTCATCAACACTCTGATACTCCACAGATTACAGAATGCCTCCAGATGTGCATCGGAAACTACTACTAGTCTTCCTAGGAACGATCAAAGCGTAGACTGTTTGAGACATTACTCCCATGGAGGAAAGTGCGCATGGTGCCTGTTGTATTGAATCCCGATGCAAATTCTGTGTTTCATCAACATTCTGATAGTACACAGATTACAGAATGCCTCCAGATGTGCATCGGAAACTACTTCAGGTCTTCCAGTTAACGATCAAAGCGTAGACTGTTTGAGACATTACTCCCATGGAGGAAAGAGCACATAATGTCTGTTGTATTCAATCCCGATGCAATTTCTGTGTTTTATCAACACTCTGATAGTCCACAGATTAAAGAATGCCTCCCGATGTGCATCGGAAACTACTGCAGGACTTCCAGGGAACGATCAAAGCGTAGACTGTTTGAGACATTACTCCCATCTAGGAAAGTGCGCATGGTGACTGTTTTCTTCAATCCCGATGCAATTTCTGTGTTTCATCAGCACTCTGATAGTCCACAGATTACAGAGTGCCTCCAGACGTGCATCGGAAACTACTACTGGTCTTCCAGGTAACGATCAAAGCGTAGACTGTTTGTGACATTACTCCCATGGAGGAAAGTGCGCATGGTGACTGTTGTATACAATTCCGATGCAATTTCTGTATTTCATCAACAGTCTGATAGTCCACAGATTACAGAATGCCTCCAGGTGTGCATCGGAAACTACTACTGGACTTCCAGGGAACGATCAAAGCGTAGACTGTTTTAAACATTACTCCCATGGAGGAAAGTGCGCATGGTGACTATTGTACTCAATTCCGATACAATTTTAGAGCTTCATCAAAGCTCTGATAGTACACAGATTACAGAATGCCTCCAGATGTGCATTTGAAACTACTACAGGTCTTCCAGGGAACTGAAAGCGTACACTGTTTGAGACATTACTCCCATGGAGGAAAGTGCGCATGGTGACTGTTGTATTCAATCAAGATGCAATTTCTGTGTTTCATCAACACTCTGATAGTCCACAGATTACAGAATGCCTCCAGATGTGCATCGGAAACTACTACTGGTCTTCCGGGGAACGATCAAAGCGTAGACTGTTTGAGACATTACTCCCATGGAGGAAAGTGCGCATGGTGACTGTTGTATTCAATTCCGATGCAATTTCTGTGTTTTATCAACAGTCTGATAGTCCACAGATTACAGCATGCCTCCAGGTGTGCATCGGAAACTACTACTGGACTTCCAGGGAACGATCAAAGCGTAGACAGTTTTAGACATTACTCCCATGGAGGAAAGTGCGCATGGTGAATGTCGTACTCAATCCCGATGCAATTTCTGTGTTTCATCAACACTCTGATAGTCCACAGATTACAGAATGCCTCCAGATGTGCATCGGAAACTTCTACTGGTCTTCCAGGGAACGATCAAAGCGTAAACTCTTTGAGACATTACTCCCATGGAGCAAAGTGCGCATGGTGACTGTTGTATTGAATCCCGATGCAATTTCTGTGTTTCATCAACACTCTGATATTCCACAGATTACAGAATGTTTCCAGATTTGCATCGGAAACTGCTTCAGGTCTTCCAGGGAACGATCAAAGCGTAGACTGTTTGAGATATTACTCCCATGGAGGAAAGAGCGCATGGTGTCTGTTGTATTCAATCCCGATGCAATATCTGTGTTTTATGAACACTCTGATAGTCCACAGATTAAAGAATGCCTCCAGATGTGCATCGGAAACTACTTCATGACTTCGAGGGAACTATCAAAGCGTAGACTGTTTGAGACATTACTCTCATTTAGGAAAGTGCGCATGGTGACTGTTTTATTCAACCCCGATGCAATTTTTATGTTTCATCAGCACTCTGATAGTCCACAGATTACAGAATGCCTCCAGATGTGCATCGGAAACTACTGCTGGTCTTCCAGGGAACGATCAAAGCGTGGACTGTTTGAGTTATTACTCCCATTTAGGAAAGTGCGCATGGTGACTGTTTTATTCAATCCCGATGCAATTTCTGTGTTTCATCAACACTCAGTTAGTCCACAGATTTCAGAATGCCTCCAGAAGTGCATCGGAAACTACTTCTGGTATTCCAGGGAACGATAAAAGCAATGACTGTATGAGACACTACTCCCATGGAGAAAAGTGCGCATGGTGACTGTTGTATTCAATCCCGATGCAATTTCTGTGTTTCATCAGCACTCTGATAGTCCACAGATTACAGAATTCCTTCAAATGTGCATGGGAAACTACTACTGGTCTTCCAGGGAACGATCAAAGCGTAGACTGTTTGAGACATTACTCCCATTGAGGGAAGTGCGCACTGTGACTGTTGTATTCAATTCCGATTCAATTTCTGTATTTCATCAACAGTCTGATAGTCCACAGATTACAGAATGCCTCCTGGTGTGCATCGGAAACTACTTTTGGACTTCCAGGGAACGATCAAATCATAGACTGTTTGAGACATTACTCCCATGGAGGAAAGTGCCCATGGTGGCTATTGTACTCAATCCCCATGCAATTTCTGTATTTCATCAAGAGTCTGATAGCTCACAGATTACAGAATGCCTCCAGATGTGCATCGGAAACTACTACAGGTCTTCCAGGGAACTGAAAGCGTACCCTGTTTGAGACATTACTCCCATGGAGGAAAGTGCGCATGGTGACTGTTGTATTCAATCCCGATGCAATTTCTGTGTGTCATCAACACCCTGATAGTCCACAGATTACAGAATACCACCAGATGTGCATCGGAAACTATTACTGGACTTCCAGGGAACGATCAAAGCGTACACTGTTTGAGACATTACTCCCGTGGGGGAAGTGCGCATGGTGACTGTTGAAATCAATCCCGATGCAATTTCTGTTTCATCAACACTCTGATAGTCCACAGATCACAGAATGCCACCAGACGTGCATCGGAAGCTACTACTGGTCTTCCAGGGAACGATCAAAGCGTAGACTGTTTTTGTTAATTACTCGCATGGAGGAAAGTGCGCATGGTGACTGTTGAAATCAATCCCGATGCAATTTCTGTTTCATCAACACTCTGATAGTCCACAGATCACAGAATGCCACCAGACGTGCATCGGAAGCTACTACTGGTCTTCCAGGGAACGATCAAAGCGTAGACTCTTTGAGAATTACTCGCATGGAGGAAAGTGCGCATGATGACTGTTGTATTCAATCCCGAGGCAATTTCTGTGTTTCATCAACAGTCTGATAGTCCACAGATTACATAATGCCTCCAGATGTGCATCGGAAACTACTACAGGTCTTCCAGGGAACGATCAAAGCGTAGACTGTTTGAGACATAACTCCATTGGAGGAAAGTGCGCATGGTGACTGTTGTATTCAATCTCGATGCAATTTCTGAGTTTCATCAACAGTGTGATAGTCCACAGATTACAGAATGATTCCAGATGTGCATCGGAAACTACTACTGGCCTTCCAGGGAACGATCAAAGCGTAGACTGTTTGAGGCACTACTCCCATGGAGGAAAGTGCGCATGGTGAATGTCGTACTCAATCCCGATGCAATTTCTGTGATTCATCAACACTCTGGTAGTCCACAGATTACAGAATGCCTCCAGATGTGCATCGGAAACTACTACTGGTCTTCCAGGGAACGATCAAAGCGTAAACTCTTAGAGACATTACTCCCATGGAGCAAAGTGCGCATGGTGACTGTTGTATTCAATCCCGATGCAATTTCTGTGTTTCATCAACACTCTGATACTTCACAGATTACAGAATGCCACCAGATGTGCATCGGAATCTACTACTGGTCTTCCAGGGAACGATCAAACGTAGACTGTATCAGACATTACTCCCATGGAGGAAAGTGCGGATGGTGACTGTTGTATTCAATCCCGATGCAGTTTCTGTGTTTCATCAACACTCTGATGGTCCACAGATTACCGAAAACCTCCAGATGTGCATCGGAAACTACTACTGGTCTTCCAGGGAACGATCAAAGCGTGGACTGTTTGAGACATTACTCCTATGGAGGAAAGTGCGCATGGTGACTGTTGTATTCAATTCCGATGCAATTTCTGTATTGCATCAACAGTCTGATGGTCCACAGATTACAGAATGCCTCCAGATGTGCATCGGAAACTAATACTGGTCTTCCAGGGAACTCAAAGCGTACACTGTTTGTGACATTACTCCTATGGGGGAAAGTGCACATGGTGACTGTTGTATTCAATCTCGATGCAGTTTCTGTGTTTCATCAACACTCTGATAGTCCACAGATTACAGAATGCCACCAGATGTGCATCGGAATCTACTACTGGTCTTCCAGGGAACGATCAAACGTAGACTGTATCAGACATTACTCCCATGGAGGAAAGTGCGGATGGTGACTGTTGTATTCAATCCCGATGCAATTTCTGTGTTTCATCAACACTCTCATAGCCCACAGATTACAGAAAACCTCCAGATGTGCATCGGAAACTACTACTGGTCTTCCAGGGAACGATCAAAGCGTGGACTGTTTGAGACATTACTCCCATGGAGGAAAGTGCGCATGGTGACTGATGTATTCAATCTCGATTCAATTTCTGTGTTTCATCAACACTCTGATAGTCCACAGATTTCAGAATGCCTCCAGGTGTGCATCGGAAACTACTACTGGACTTCCAGGGAACGATCAAATCGTAGAGTGTTTGAGACATTACTCCCATGGAGGAAAGTCCGCATGGTGACTGTTGTATTCAATCCCGATGCAATTTCTGTGTTTCATCAACACTCTGATAGTCCAAGGATTACAGAATGCCACCAGATATGCGTCGGAAACTATAACTGGTCTTCCAGGGAACGATCAAAGCGTAAACTCTTAGAGACATTACTCCCATGGAGCAAAGTGCGCATGGTGACTGTTGTATTCAATCCCGATGCAATTTCTGTGTTTCATCAACACTCTGATACTTCACAGATTGCAGAATGCCACCAGATGTGCATCGGAATCTACTACTCGTCTTCCAGGGAACGATCAAACGTAGACTGTATCAGACATTACTCCCATGGAGGAAAGTGCGGATGGTGACTGTTGTATTCAATCCCGAGGCAATTTCTGTGTTTCATCAACACTCAGTTAGTCCACAGATTTCAGAATGCCTCCAGAAGTGCATCGGAAACTACTTCTGGTATTCCTGGGAACGATAAAAGCGGTGACTGTATGAGACACTACTCCCATGGAGAAAAGTGCGCATGGTGACTGTTGTATTCAATCCCGATGCAATTTCTGTATTTCATCAACAGTCTGATAGTCCACAGATTACAGAATGCCTCCAGGTGTGCATCGGAAACTACTTTTGGACTTCCAGGGAACGATCAAATCATAGACTGTTTGAGACATTACTCCCATGGAGGAAAGTGCCCATGGTGGCTATTGTACTCAATCCCGATGCAATTTCTGTATTTCATCAAGAGTCTGATAGTTCACAGATTACAGAATGCCTCCAGCTGTGCATCGGAAACTACTACAGGTCTTCCAGGCAACGATCAAAGCGTAGACTGTTTGAGACATAACTCCATTGGAGGAAAGTGCGCATGGTGACTGTTGTATTCAATCTCGATGCAATTTCTGAGTTTCATCAACAGTGTGATAGTCCACAGATTACAGAATGCCTCCAGGTGTGCATCGGAAACTACTACTGGCCTTCCAGTGAACGATCAAAGCGTAGACTGTTTGAGGCACTACTCACATGGAGGAAAGTGCGCATGGTGAATGTCGTACTCAATCCCGATGCAAATTCTGTGATTCATCAACACTCTGGTAGTCCACAGATTACAGAATGCCTCCAGATGTGCATCGGAAACTACTACTGGTCTTCCAGGGAACGATCAAAGCGTAAACTCTTAGAGACATTACTCCCATGGAGCAAAGTGCGCATGGTGACTGTTGTATTCAATCCCGATGCAATTTCTGTGTTTCATCAACACTCTGATACTTCACAGATTACAGAATGCCTCCAGATGTGCATCGGAAACTACTACTGGTCTTCCAGGGAACGATCAAAGCGTAAACTCTTAGAGACACTACTCCCATGGAGAAAAGTGCGCATGGTGACTGTTGTATTCAATCCCGATGCAGTTTCTGTGTTTCATCAACACTCTGATGGTCCACAGATTACCGAAAACCTCCAGATGTGCATCGGAAACTACTACTGGTCTTCCAGGGAACGATCAAAGCGTGGACTGTTTGAGACATTACTCCTATGGAGGAAAGTGCGCATGGTGACTGTTGTATTCAATTCCGATGCAATTTCTGTATTGCATCAACAGTCTGATGGTCCACAGATTACAGAATGCCACCAGATGTGCATCGGAAACTAATACTGGTCTTCCAGGGAACTCAAAGCGTACACTGTTTGTGACATTACTCCTATGGGGGAAAGTGCACATGGTGACTGTTGTATTCAATCTCGATGCAGTTTCTGTGTTTCATCAACACTCTGATAGTCCACAGATTACAGAATGCCACCAGATGTGCATCGGAATCTACTACTGGTCTTCCAGGGAACGATCAAACGTAGACTGTATCAGACATTACTCCCATGGAGGAAAGTGCGGATGGTGACTGTTGTATTCAATCCCGATGCAATTTCTGTGATTCATCAACACTCTCTTAGCCCACAGATTACAGAAAACCTCCAGATGTGCATCGGAAACTACTACTGGTCTTCCAGGGAACGATCAAAGCGTGGACTGTTTGAGACATTACTCCCATGGAGGAAAGTGCGCATGGTGACTGATGTATTCAATCTCGATTCAATTTCTGTGTTTCATCAACACTCTAATAGTCCACAGATTTCAGAATGCCTCCAGGTGTGCATCGGAAACTACTACTGGACTTCCAGGGAACGATCAAATCGTAGAGTGTTTGAGACATTACTCCCATGGAGGAAAGTGCGCATGGTGACTGTTGTATTCAATCCCGATGCAATTTCTGTGTTTCATCAACACTCTGATAGTCCAAGGATTACAGAATGCCACCAGATGTGCGTCGGAAACTATAACTGGTCTTCCAGGGAACGATCAAAGCGTACACTGTTTGAGACATTACTCCCGTGGGGGAAGTGCGCATGGTGACTGTTGAAATCAATCCCGATGCAATTTCTGTGTATCATCAACACTCTGATAGTCCACAGATCACAGAATGCCACCAGATGTGCATCGGAAGCTACTACTGGTCTTCCAGGGAACGATCAAAGCGTAAACTGTTTGAGAATTACTCGCATGGAGGAAAGTGCGCATGATGACTGTTGTATTCAATCCCGAGGCAATTTCTGTGTTTCATCAACACTCAGTTAGTCCACAGATTTCAGAATGCCACCAGACGTGCATCGGAAGCTACTACTGGTCTTCCAGGGAACGATCAAAGCGTAGACTGTTTGAGAATTACTCGCATGGAGGAAAGTGCGCATGGTGACTGTTGAAATCAATCCCGATGCAATTTCTGTTTCATCAACACTCTGATAGTCCACAGATCACAGAATGCCACCAGACGTGCATCGGAAGCTACTACTGGTCTTCCAGGGAACGATCAAAGCGTAGACTGTTTGAGAATTACTCGCATGGAGGAAAGTGCGCATGATGACTGTTGTATTCAATCCCGAGGCAATTTCTGTGTTTCATCAACAGTCTGATAGTCCACAGATTACATAATGCCTCCAGATGTGCATCGGAAACTACTACAGGTCTTCCAGGGAACGATCAAAGCGTAGACTGTTTGAGACATAACTCCATTGGAGGAAAGTGCGCATGGTGACTGTTGTATTCAATCTCGATGCAATTTCTGAGTTTCATCAACAGTGTGATAGTCCACAGATTACAGAATGCCTCCAGGTGTGCATCGGAAACTACTACTGGCCTTCCAGGGAACGATCAAAGCGTAGACTGTTTGAGGCACTACTCCCATGGAGGAAAGTGCGCATGGTGAATGTCGTACTCAATCCCGATGCAATTTCTGTGATTCATCAACACTCTGGTAGTCCACAGATTACAGAATGCCTCCAGATGTGCATCGGAAACTACTACTGGTCTTCCAGGGAACGATCAAAACGTAAACTCTTAGAGACATTACACCCATGGAGCAAAGTGCGCATGGTGACTTTTGTATTCAATCCCGATGCAATTTCTGTGTTTCATCAACACTCTGATACTTCACAGATTACAGAATGCCACCAGATGTGCATCGGAATCTACTACTGGTCTTCCAGGGAACGATCAAACGTAGACTGTATCAGACATTACTCCCATGGAGGAAAGTGCGGATGGTGACTGTTGTATTCAATCCCGATGCAGTTTCTGTGTTTCATCAACACTCTGATGGTCCACAGATTACCGAAAACCTCCAGATGTGCATCGGAAACTACTACTGGTCTTCCAGGGAACGATCAAAGCGTGGACTGTTTGAGACATTACTCCCATGGAGGAAAGTGCGCATGGTGACTGTTGTATTCAATCCCGATGCAATTTCTGTGTTTCATCAACACTCTGATAGTCCAAGGATTACAGAATGCCACCAGATGTGCGTCGGAAACTATAACTGGTCTTCCAGGGAACGATCAAAGCGTACACTGTTTGAGACATTACTCCCGTGGGGGAAGTGCGCATGGTGACTGTTGAAATCAATCCCGATGCAATTTCTGTGTATCATCAACACTCTGATAGTCCACAGATCACAGAATGCCACCAGATGTGCATCGGAAGCTACTACTGGTCTTCCAGGGAACGATCAAAGCGTAAACTGTTTGAGAAATACTCGCATGGAGGAAAGTGCGCATGATGACTGTTGTATTCAATCCCGAGGCAAATTCTGTGTTTCATCAACAGTCTGATAGTCCACAGATTACAGAATGCCTCCAGATGTGCATCGGAAACTACTACAGGTCTTCCAGGGAACGATCAAAGCGTAGACTGATTGAGACATAACTCCATTGGAGGAAGGTGCGCATGGTGACTGTTGTATTCAATCTCGATGCAAGTTCTGAGTTTCATCAACAGTGTGATAGTCCACAGATAACAGAATGCCTCCAGGTGTGCATCGGAAACTACTACTGGCCTTCCAGGGAACGATCAAAGCGTAGACTGTTTGAGACACTACTCCCATGGAGGAAAGTGCGCATGGTGAATGTCGTACTCAATCCCGATGCAATTTCTGTGATTCATCAACACTCTGATAGTCCACAGATTACAGAATGCCTCCAGATGTGCATCGGAAACTACTATTGGTCTTCCAGGGAACGATCAAAGCGTAAACTCTTAGAGACATTACTCCCATGGAGCAAAGTGCGCATGGTGACTGTTGTATTCAATCCCGATGCAATTTCTGTGTTTCATCAACACTGTGATACTTCACAGATTACAGAATGCCACCAGATGTGCATCGGAATCTACTACTGGTCTTCCAGGGAACGATCAAACGTAGACTGTATCAGACATTACTCCCATGGAGGAAAGTGCGGATGGTGACTGTTGTATTCAATCCCGATGCAGTTTCTGTGTTTCATCAACACTCTGATGGTCCACAGATTACCGAAAACCTCCAGATGTGCATCGGCAACTACTACTGGTCTTCCAGGGAAGGATCAAAGCGTGGACTGTTTGAGACATTACTCCTATGGAGGAAAGTGCGCATGGTGACTGTTGTATTCAATTCCGATGCAATTTCTGTATTTCATCAACAGTCTGATGGTCCACAGATTACAGAATGCCTCCAGATGTGCATCGGAAACTAATACTGGTCTTCCAGGGAACTCAAAGCGTACACTGTTTGAGACATTACTCCTATGGAGGAAAGTGCACATGGTGACTGTTGTATTCAATCTCGATGCAGTTTCTGTGTTTCATCAACACTCTGATAGTCCACAGATTACAGAATGCCACCAGATCTGCATCGGAATCTACTACTGGTCTTCCAGGGAACGATCAAACGTAGACTGTATCAGACATTACTCCCATGGAGGAAAGTGCGGATGGTGACTGTTGTATTCAATCCCGATGCAATTTCTGTGTTTCATCAACACTCTCATAGCCCACAGATTACAGAAAACCTCCAGATGTGCATCGGCTACTACTACTGGTCTTCCAGGGAACGATCAAAGCGTGGACTGTTTGAGACATTACTCCCATGGAGGAAAGTGCGCATGGTGACTGATGTATTCAATCTCGATTCAATTTCTGTGTTTCATCAACACTCTGATAGTCCACAGATTTCAGAATGCCACCAGATGTGCGTCGGAAACTATAACTGGTCTTCCAGGGAACGATCAAAGCGTACACTGTTTGAGACATTACTCCCGTGTCGGAAGTGCGCATGGTGACTGTTGAAATCAATCCCGATGCAATTTCTGTGTATCATCAACACTCTGATAGTCCACAGATCACAGAATGCCACCAGATGTGCATCGGAAGCTACTACTGGTCTTCCAGGGAACGATCAAAGCGTAAACTGTTTGAGAATTACTTGCATGGAGGAAAGTGCGCATGGTGACTGTTGTATTCAATCCCGAGGCAATTTCAGTGTTTCATCAACAGTCTGATAGTCCACATATTACAGAATGCATCCAGATGTGCATCGGAAACTACTACAGGTCTTCCAGGGAACGATCAAAGCCTAGACTGTTTGAGACATTACTTCCATGGGGGAAAGTGCGCATGGTGACTGTTGTATTCAATTCCGAGGCAATTTCTGTGTTTCATCAACAGTCTGATAGTCCACAGATTACAGAATGCCTCCAGGTGTGCATCGGGAACTACTACTGGTCTTCCAGGGAACGATCAAAGCGTAGACTGTTTGAGACATTACTCCCATGGAGGAAAGTGCGCATGGTGAATGTCGTACTCAATCCCGATGCAATTTCTGTGATTCATCAACACTATGATAGTCCACAGATTACAGAATGCCTCCAGATGTGCATCGGAAACTACTACTGGTCTTCCAGGGAACGATCAAAGCGTAAACTCTTTGAGACACTACTCCCATGGAGCAAAGTGCTCATGGTAACTGTTGTATTGAATCCCGATGCAATTTCTGTGTTTCATCAACACTCTGATACTCCACAGATTACAGAATGCCTCCAGATGTGCATCGGAAACTACTCTTGTTCTCCCTAGGAACGATCAAAGCGTAGACTGTTTGAGACATTACTCCCATGGAGGAAAGTGCGCATGGTGACTGTTGTATTGAATCCCGATGCAATTTCGGTGTTTCATCAACACTCTGATATTCCACAGATTACAAAATGCCTCCAGATGTGCATCGGAAACTACTTCAGGTCTTCCAGGGAACGATCAAAGCGTAGACTGTTTGAGATATTACTCCCATGGAGGAAAGAGCGCATGGTGTCTGTTGTATTCAATCCCGATGCAATTTCTGTGTTTTATCAACACTCTGATACTCCACAGATTACAGAATGCCACCAGATGTGCATCGGAAATTACTACTGTTCTTCCAGGGAACGATCAAAGTGAGACTGTTAGAGACATTACTCCCATGGAGTAATGGTGACTGTTGTATTAAACCCGAAGCAATTTCTGTGTTACATCAACACTCTGATAGTCCACAGATTACAGAATGCGTCCAGATGTGCATCGGAAACTAATATTGGTCTTCCAGGGAACTCAAAGCGTACACTGTTTGAGACATTACTCCTATGGAGGAAAGTGCACATGGTGACTGTTGTATTCAATCTCGATGCAGTTTCTGTGTTTCATCAACACTCTGATAGTCCACAGATTACAGAATGCCACCAGATGTGCATCGGAATCTACTACTGGTCTTCCAGGGAACGATCAAACGTAGACTGTATCAGACATTACTCCCATGGAGGAAAATGCGGATGGTGACTGTTGTATTCAATCCCGATGCAATTTCTGTGTTTCATCAACACTCTCATAGCCCACAGATTACAGAAAACCTCCAGATGTGCATCGGAAACTACTACTGGCCTTCCAGGGAACGATCAAAGCGTAGACTGTTTGAGGCACTACTCCCATGGAGGAAAGTGCGCATGGTGAATGTCGTACTCAATCCCGATGCAATTTCTGTGATTCATCAACACTCTGGTAGTCCACAGATTACAGAATGCCTCCAGATGTGCATCGGAAACTACTACTGGTCTTCCAGGGAACGATCAAAACGTAAACTCTTAGAGACATTACACCCATGGAGCAAAGTGCGCATGGTGACTGTTGTATTCAATCCCGATGCAATTTCTGTGTTTCATTAACACTCTGATACTTCACAGATTACAGAATGCCACCAGATGTGCATCGGAATCTACTACTGGTCTTCCAGGGAACGATCAAACGTAGACTGTATCAGACATTACTCCCATGGAGGAAAGTGCGGATGGTGACTGTTGTATTCAATCCCGATGCAGTTTCTGTGTTTCATCAACACTCTGATGGTCCACAGATTACCGAAAACCTCCAGATGTGCATCGGAAACTACTACTGGTCTTCCAGGGAACGATCAAAGCGTGGACTGTTTGAGACATTACTCCTATGGAGGAAAGTGCGCATGGTGACTGTTGTATTCAATTCCGATGCAATTTCTGTATTTCATCAACAGTCTGATGGTCCACAGATTACAGAATGCCTCCAGATGTGCATCGGAAACTAATACTGGTCTTCCAGGTAACTCAAAGCGTACACTGTTTGTGACATTACTCCTATGGGGGAAAGTGCACATGGTGACTGTTGTATTCAATCTCGATGCAGTTTCTGTGTTTCATCAACACTCTGATAGTCCACAGATTACAGAATGCCACCAGATGTGCATCGGAATCTACTACTGGTCTTCCAGGGAACGATCAAACGTAGACTGTATCAGACATTACTCCCATGGAGGAAAGTGCGGATGGTGACTGTTGTATTCAATCCCGATGCAATTTCTGTGTTTCATCAACACTCTCATAGCCCACAGATTACAGAAAACCTCCAGATGTGCATCGGAAACTACTACTGGTCTTCCAGGGAACGATCAAAGCGAGGACTGTTTGAGACATTACTCCCATGGAGGAAAGTGCGCATGGTGACTGATGTATTCAATCTCGATTCAATTTCTGTGTTTCATCAACACTCTGATAGTCCACAGATTTCAGAATGCCTCCAGGTGTGCATCGGAAACTACTACTGGACTTCCAGGGAACGATCAAATCGTAGAGTGTTTGAGACATTACTCCCATGGAGGAAAGTGCGCATGGTGACTGTTGTATTCAATCCCGATGCAATTTCTGTGTTTCATCAACACTCTGATAGTCCAAGGATTACAGAATGCCACCAGATGTGCGTCGGAAACTATAACTGGTCTTCCAGGGAACGATCAAAGCGTACACTGTTTGAGACATTACTCCCGTGGGGGAAGTGCGCATGGTGACTGTTGAAATCAATCCCGATGCAATTTCTGTGTATCATCAACACTCTGATAGTCCACAGATCACAGAATGCCACCAGATGTGCATCGGAAGCTACTACTGGTCTTCCAGGGAACGATCAAAGCGTAAACTGTTTGAGAAATACTCGCATGGAGGAAAGTGCGCATGATGACTGTTGTATTCAATCCCGAGGCAATTTCTGTGTTTCATCAACAGTCTGATAGTCCACAGATTACAGAATGCCTCCAGATGTGCATCGGAAACTACTACAGGTCTTCCAGGGAACGATCAAAGCGTAGACTGATTGAGACATAACTCCATTGGAGGAAGGTGCGCATGGTGACTGTTGTATTCAATCTCGATGCAAGTTCTGAGTTTCATCAACAGTGTGATAGTCCACAGATAACAGAATGCCTCCAGGTGTGCATCGGAAACTACTACTGGCCTTCCAGGGAACGATCAAAGCGTAGACTGTTTGAGACACTACTCCCATGGAGGAAAGTGCGCATGGTGAATGTCGTACTCAATCCCGATGCAATTTCTGTGATTCATCAACACTCTGATAGTCCACAGATTACAGAATGCCTCCAGATGTGCATCGGAAACTACTACTGGTCTTCCAGGGAACGATCAAAGCGTAAACTCTTAGAGACATTACTCCCATGGAGCAAAGTGCGCATGGTGACTGTTGTATTCAATGCCGATGCAATTTCTGTGTTTCATCAACACTGTGATACTTCACAGATTACAGAATGCCACCAGATGTGCATCGGAATCTACTACTGATCTTCCAGGGAACGATCAAACGTAGACTGTATCAGACATTACTCCCATGGAGGAAAGTGCGGATGGTGACTGTTGTATTCAATCCCGATGCAGTTTCTGTGTTTCATCAACACTCTGATGGTCCACAGATTACCGAAAACCTCCAGATGTGCATCGGAAACTACTACTGGTCTTCCAGGGAAGGATCAAAGCGTGGACTGTTTGAGACATTACTCCTATGGAGGAAAGTGCGCATGGTGACTGTTGTATTCAATTCCGATGCAATTTCTGTATTTCATCAACAGTCTGATGGTCCACAGATTACAGAATGCCTCCAGATGTGCATCGGAAACTAATACTGGTCTTCCAGGGAACTCAAAGCGTACACTGTTTGAGACATTACTCCTATGGAGGAAAGTGCACATGGTGACTGTTGTATTCAATCTCGATGCAGTTTCTGTGTTTCATCAACACTCTGATAGTCCACAGATTACAGAATGCCACCAGATGTGCATCGGAATCTACTACTGGTCTTCCAGGGAACGATCAAACGTAGACTGTATCAGACATTACTCCCATGGAGGAAAGTGCGGATGGTGACTGTTGTATTCAATCCCGATGCAATTTCTGTGTTTCATCAACACTCTCATAGCCCACAGATTACAGAAAACCTCCAGATGTGCATCGGAAACTACTACTGGTCTTCCAGGGAACGATCAAAGCGTGGACTGTTTGAGACATTACTCCCATGGAGGAAAGTGCGCATGGTGAATGATGTATTCAATCTCGATTCAATTTCTGTGTTTCATCAACACTCTGATAGTCCACAGATTTCAGAATGCCACCAGATGTGCGTCGGAAAATATAACTGGTCTTCCAGGGAACGATCAAAGCGTACACTGTTTGAGACATTACTCCCGTGTCGGAAGTGCGCATGGTGACTGTTGAAATCAATCCCGATGCAATTTCTGTGTATCATCAACACTCTGATAGTCCACAGATCACAGAATGCCACCAGATGTGCATCGGAAGCTACTACTGGTCTTCCAGGGAACGATCAAAGCGTAAACTGTTTGAGAATTACTCGCATGGAGGAAAGTGCGCATGGTGACTGTTGTATTCAATCCCGAGGCAATTTCAGTGTTTCATCAACAGTCTGATAGTCCACAGATTACAGAATGCATCCAGATGTGCATCGGAAACTACTACAGGTCTTCCAGGGAACGATCAAAGCGTAGACTGTTTGAGACATTACTTCCATGGGGGAAAGTGCGCATGGTGACTGTTGTATTCAATTCCGATGCAATTTCTGTGTTTCATCAACAGTCTGATAGTCCACAGATTACAGAATGCCTCCAGGTGTGCATCGGGAACTACTACTGGACTTCCAGGGAACGATCAAAGCGTAGACTGTTTGAGACATTACTCCCATGGAGGAAAGTGCGCATGGTGAATGTCGTACTCAATCCCGATTCAATTTCTGTGATTCATCAACACTCTGATAGTCCACAGATTACAGAATGCCTCCAGATGTGCATCGGAAACTACTACTGGTCTTCCAGGGAACGATCAAAGCGTAAACTCTTTGAGACATTACTCCCATGGAGCAAAGTGCTCATGGTAACTGTTGTATTCAATCCCGATGCAATTTCTGTGTTTCATCAACACTCTGATACTCCACAGATTACAGAATGCCTCCAGATGTGCATCGGAAACTACTCTTGTTCTCCCTAGGAACTATCAAAGCGTAGACTGTTTGAGACATTACTCCCATGGAGGAAAGTGCGCATGGTGACTGTTGTATTGAATCCCGATGCAATTTCGGTGTTTCATCAACACTCTGATATTCCACAGATTACAAAATGCCTCCAGATGTGCATCGGAAACTACTTCAGGTCTTCCAGGGAACGATCAAAGCGTAGACTGTTTGAGATATTACTCCCATGGAGGAAAGAGCGCATGGTGTCTGTTGTATTCAATCCCGATGCAATTTCTGTGTTTTATCAACACTCTGATACTCCACAGATTACAGAATGCCACCAGATGTGCATCGGAAATTACTACTGTTCTTCCAGGGAACGATCAAAGTGAGACTGTTAGAGACATTACTCCCATGGAGTAATGGTGACTGTTGTATTAAACCCGAAGCAATTTCTGTGTTACATCAACACTCTGATAGTCCACAGATTACAGAATGCGTCCAGATGTGCATCGGAAACTAATACTGGTCTTCCAGGGAACTCAAAGCGTACACTGTTTGAGACATTACTCCTATGGAGGAAAGTGCACATGGTGACTGTTGTATTCAATCTCGATGCAGTTTCTGTGTTTCATCAACACTCTGATAGTCCACAGATTACAGAATGCCACCAGATGTGCATCGGAATCTACTACTGGTCTTCCAGGGAACGATCAAACGTAGACTGTATCAGACATTACTCCCATGGAGGAAAGTGCGGATGGTGACTGTTGTATTCAATCCCGATGCAATTTCTGTGTTTCATCAACACTCTCATAGCCCACAGATTACAGAAAACCTCCAGATGTGCATCGGAAACTACTACTGGTCTTCCAGGGAACGATCAAAGCGTGGACTGTTTGAGACATTACTCCCATGGAGGAAAGTGAGCATGGTGACTGATGTATTCAATCTCGATTCAATTTCTGTGTTTCATCAACACTCTGATAGTCCACAGATTTCAGAATGCCTCCAGGTGTGCATCGGAAACAACTACTGGACTTCCAGGGAACGATCAAATCGTAGAGTGTTTGAGACATTACTCCCATGGAGGTAAGTGCGCATGGTGAATGTCGTACTCAATCCCGATGCAATTTCTGTGATTCATCAACACTCTGATAGTCCACAGATTACAGAATGCCCCCAGATGTGCATCGGAAACTACTACTGGTCTTCCAGGGAACGATCAAAGCGTAAACTCTTAGAGACATTACTCCCATGGAGCAAAGTGCGCATGGTGACTGTTGTATTCAATCCCGATGCAATTTCTGTGTTTCATCAACACTCTGATACTTCACAGATTGCAGAATGCCACCAGATGTGCATCGGAATCTACTACTGGTCTTCCAGGGAACGATCAAACGTAGACTGTATCAGACATTACTCCCATGGAGGAAAGTGCGGATGGTGACTGTTGTATTCAATCCCGATGCAGTTTCTGTGTTTCATCAACACTCTGATGGTCCACAGATTACCGAAAACCTCCAGATGTGCATCGGAAACTACTACTGGTCTTCCAGGGAACGATCAAGGCGTGGACTGTTTGAGACATTACTCCTATGGAGGAAAGTGCGCATGGTGACTGTTGTATTCAATTCCGATGCAATTTCTGTATTTCATCAACAGTCTGATGGTCCACAGATTACAGAATGCCTCCAGATGTGCATCGGAAACTAATACTGGTCTTCCAGGGAACTCAAAGCGTACACTGTTTGAGACATTACTCCTATTGAGGAAAGTGCACATGGTGACTGTTGTATTCAATCTCGATGCAGTTTCTGTGTTTCATCAACACTCTGATAGTCCACAGATTACAGAATGCCACCAGATGTGCATCGGAATCTACTACTGGTCTTCCAGGGAACGATCAAACGTAGACTGTATCAGACATTACTCCCATGGAGGAAAGTGCGGATGGTGACTGTTGTATTCAATCCCGATGCAATTTCTGTGTTTCATCAACACTCTCATAGCCCACAGATTACAGAAAACCTCCAGATGTGCATCGGAAACTACTACTGGTCTTCCAGGGAACGATCAAAGCGTGGACTGTTTGAGACATTACTCCCATGGAGGAAAGTGCGCATGGTGACTGATGTATTCAATCTCGATTCAATTTCTGTGTTTCATCAACACTCTGATAGTCCACAGATTTCAGAATGCCTCCAGGTGTGCATCGGAAACTACTACTGGACTTCCAGGGAACGATCAAATCGTAGAGTGTTTGAGACATTACTCCCATGGAGGAAAGTGCGCATGGTGACTGTTGTATTCAATCCCGATGTAATTTCTGTGTTTCATCAACACTCTGATAGTCCAAGGATTACAGAATGCCACCAGATGTGCGTCGGAAACTATAACTGGTCTTCCAGGGAACGATCAAAGCATACACTGTTTGAGACATTACTCCCGTGGGGGAAGTGCGCATGGTGACTGTTGAAATCAATCCCGATGCAATTTCTGTGTATCATCAACACTCTGATAGTCCACAGATCACAGAATGCCACCAGATGTGCATCGGAAGCTACTACTGGTCTTCCAGGGAACGATCAAAGCGTAAACTGTTTGAGAATTACTCGCATCGAGGAAAGTGCGCATGGTGACTGTTGTATTCAATCCCGAGGCAATTTCAGTGTTTCATCAACAGTCTGATAGTACACAGATTACAGAATGCCTCCAGATGTGCATCGGAAACTACTCTTGTTCTTCCTAGGAACGATCAAAGCGTAGACTGTTTGAGACATTACTCCCATGGAGGAAAGTGCGCATGGTGACTGTTGTATTGAATCCCGATGCAATTTCGGTGTTTCATCAACACTCTGATATTCCACAGATCACAGAATGCCTCCAGATGTGCATCGGAAACTACTTCAGGTCTTCCAGGGAACGATCAAAGCGTAGACTGTTTGAGATATTACTCCCATGGAGGAAAGAGCGCTTGGTGTCTGTTGTATTCAATCCCGATGCAATTTCTGTGTTTTATCAACACTCTGATACTCCACCGATTACAGAATGCCACCAGATGTGCATCGGAAATTACTACTGTTCTTCCAGGGAACGATCAAAGTGAGACTGTTAGAGACATTACTCCCATGGAGTAATGGTGACTGTTGTATTAAACCCGAAGCAATTTCTGTGTTACATCAACACTCTGATAGTCCACAGATTACAGAATGCGTCCAGATGTGCATCGGAAACTACTACTGGTCTTCCTATGAACTCAAAGCGTACACTGTTTGAGACATTACTCCCATGGAGGAAAGTGCGCATGGTGACTGTTGTATTCTATTCCGATGCAATTTCTGTGTTTCATCAACAGTCTGATAGTCCACAGATTACAGAATGCCTCCAGGTGTGCATCGGAAACTACTACTGGACTTCCAGGTAACGATCAAAGCGTAAACTCTTTGAGACATTACTCCCATGGAGCAAAGTGCGCATGGTGACTGTTGTATTCAATCCCGATGCAATTTCTGTGTTTCATCAACACTCTGATACTCCACAGAATACATAATGCCTCCAGATGTGCATCGGAAACTACTTCAGGTCTTCCAGGGAACGATCAAAGCGTAGACTGTTTGAGATATTACTCCCATGGATGAAAGAGCGCATGGTGTCTGTTGTATTCAATCCCGATGCAATTTTTGTGTTTCATCAGCACTCTGATAGTCCACAGATTACAGAATGCCTTCAGATGTGCATCGGAAACTACTACTGGTCTTCCAGGGAACGATCAAAGCGTAGACTGTTTGAGACATTACTCCCATGGAGGAAAGTGCGCATGGTGACTGTTGTATTCAATTCCGATGCAATTTCTGTATTTCATCAAAAGTCTGATAGTCCACAGATTACAGAATGCCTCCAGATGTGCATCGGAAACTACTACAGGTCTTCCAGGGAACTCAAAGCGTACACTGTTTGAGACATTACTCACCTGGAGGAAAGTGCGCATGGTGACTGTTGTATTTAATCCAGAGGCAATTTCTGTGTTTCATCAACACTCTGATAGTCCACAGATTACAGAATGCCTCCAGATAAGCATCGGTAACTACTACTGGTCTTCAAGGGAACGATCAAAGTGTAGACTGTTTGAGACATTCCACCCATGGAGGAAAGTGCGCATGGTGACTGTTCTATTCAAACCCGATGCAATTTCTGTGTTTCATCAACACTCTGATAGTCCACAGATTACAGAATGCCTTCAGATGTGCATCGGAAACTACTACTGGTCTTCCAGGGACCGATCAAAGCGTAGACTGTTTGAGAATTACTCCCATGGAAGAAGGTGCGCATGGTGACTGTTGTATTCAATTCCGATGCAATTTCTGTGTTTCATCAACATTCTGATAGTCCACAGATTACGGAATGCCTCCAGATGTGCATCGGAAACTACTTCAGGTCTTCCAGGGAACGATCAAAGCGTAGACGGTTTGAGACATTACTCCCATTTAGGAAAGTGCGCATGGTGACTGTTTTATTCAATCCCGATGCAATTTCTGTGTTTCATCAACATTCAGTTAATCCACAGATTTCAGAGTGCCTCCAGATGTGCATCGGAAACTACTTCTGGTATTCCAGGGAACGATAAAAAGCGTAGACTGTATGAGACACTACTCCCATGGAGGAAAGTGCGCATGGGGACTGTTGTATTCAATCCCGATGCAATTTATGTGTTTCATCAACACTCTGATAGTCTACAGATTACAGAATGCCTTCAGATGTGCATCGGAAACTACTACTGGTCTTCCAGAGAACGATCAAAGCGTAGACTGTTTGAGACATTACTCCCATGGAGGAAAGTGCGCATGGTGACTGTTGTATTCAATTCCGATGCAATTTCTGTATTTCATCAACAGTCTAAGAATCCACAGATTACAGAATGTCTCCAGGTGTGCATCGGAAACTACTACTGGGCTTCCACTGAACGATCAATGCGTAGACTGTTTGAGACACTACTCCCATAGAGGAAAGTGCTCATGGTGGCTATTGCACTCAATCCCGATGCAATTTCAGTGCTTCATCAACACTCTTATAGTCCACATATTACAGAATGCCTCCAGATGTGCATCGGAAACTACTACTGGTCTTCCAGGGAACGATCAAAGTGTAGACTGTTAGAGACATTACTCCCATGGAGGAAAGTGCGCAAGGTGACTGTTGTATTCAATCTCGATGCAATTTCTGTGTTCCATCAACACTCTGATAGTCCACAGATTACAGAATGCCACCAGATGTGCATCGGAATCTACTACTGGTCTTGAGGGAACGATCAAACGTAGACTGTTTCAGACATTAATCCCATGGAGGAAAGTGCGGATGGTGACTGTTGCATTCAATCCCGATGCAATTTCTGTGTTTTATCAACACTCTGATAGTCCACAGATTCCAGAATGCCTCCAGATGTGCATCGGAAACTACTACTGGCCTTCCTAGGAACGATCAAAGGGTAGACAGTTTGAGACATTACTCCCATGGAGGAAAGTGCGCATGGTGACTGTTGTATTGAGTCCCGATGCAATTTCTGTGTTTCGTCAACACTCTGATAGTCCACAGATTACAGAATGCTTCCAGATGTGCATCGGAAAAAACTTCAGGTCTTCCAGGGAACTATCAAAGCGTAGACTGTTTGAGAATTTACTCCCATGGAGGAAAGAGAGCATGGTGACTGTTTTATTGAATCTCGATGCAATTTCTGTGTTTCATCAACACGCAGTTAGTCCCCAGATTTCAGAATGCCTCCAGATGTGCATCGGAAACTACTTCTGGTATTCCACGGAACGATCAAAGCGTAGACTGTATGAGACACTACTCCCATGGAGCAAAGTGCGCATGGTGACTGGTGTATTCAGTCCCGATGCAATTTCTGTGTTTCATCAACACTCTGATAGCCCACGGTTTTCAGAATGCCTCCAGATGTGCATCGGAAACTACTACTGGTCTTCCAGGGAACGATAAAATCGTAGACTCTTTGAGACATTTATCCCATGGAGGAAAGTGCGCATGGTGACTGTTGTATTCAATTCCGATGCAATTTCTGTATTTCATCAACAGTCTGATAGTCCACAGATTACAGAATGCCTCCAGGTGTGCATCGGAAACTACTACTGGACTTCCAGGGAACGATCAAAGCATAGATTGTTTGAGACATTACTCCCATTGAGGTAAGTGCCCATGGTGGCTATTGTACTCAATCCCGATGCAATTTTAGTGCTTCATCAACACTCTGATAGTCCACATATTACAGAATGGCTCCAGATGTGCATCGGAAACTACTACTGGTCTTCCAGGGAACGATCAAAGCGTAGACTGTTTGAGGCATTACTCCCCTGGAGGAAAGTGCGCATGGTGACTGTTGTATTCAATCTTGATGCAATTTCTGTGTTTCTTCAACACTCTGATAGTCCACTGGTTACAGAATGAAACCAGTTGTGCATCGGAATCTACTACTGGTCTTCCAGGGAACGATCAAACGTAGACTGTATCAGACATTACTCCCATGGAGGAAAGTGCGGATGGTGACTGTTGTATTCAATCCCGATGCAATTTCTGTGTTTCATCAACACTCTCATAGCCCACAGATTACAGAAAACCTCCAGATGTGCATCGGAAACTACTACTGGTCTTCCAGGGAACGATCAAAGCGTGGACTGTTTGAGACATTACTCCCATGGAGGAAAGTGAGCATGGTGACTGATGTATTCAATCTCGATTCAATTTCTGTGTTTCATCAACACTCTGATAGTCCACAGATTTCAGAATGCCTCCAGGTGTGCATCGGAAACAACTACTGGACTTCCAGGGAACGATCAAATCGTAGAGTGTTTGAGACATTACTCCCATGGAGGTAAGTGCGCATGGTGAATGTCGTACTCAATCCCGATGCAATTTCTGTGATTCATCAACACTCTGATAGTCCACAGATTACAGAATGCCCCCAGATGTGCATCGGAAACTACTACTGGTCTTCCAGGGAACGATCAAAGCGTAAACTCTTAGAGACATTACTCCCATGGAGAAAAGTGCGCATGGTGACTGTTGTATTCAATCCCGATGCAATTTCTGTGTTTCATCAACACTCTGATACTTCACAGATTGCAGAATGCCACCAGATGTGCATCGGAATCTACTACTGGTCTTCCAGGGAACGATCAAACGTAGACTGTATCAGACATTACTCCCATGGAGGAAAGTGCGGATGGTGACTGTTGTATTCAATCCCGATGCAGTTTCTGTGTTTCATCAACACTCTGATGGTCCACAGATTACCGAAAACCTCCAGATGTGCATCGGAAACTACTACTGGTCTTCCAGGGAACGATCAAGGCGTGGACTGTTTGAGACATTACTCCTATGGAGGAAAGTGCGCATGGTGACTGTTGTATTCAATTCCGATGCAATTTCTGTATTTCATCAACAGTCTGATGGTCCACAGATTACAGAATGCCTCCAGATGTGCATCGGAAACTAATACTGGTCTTCCAGGGAACTCAAAGCGTACACTGTTTGAGACATTACTCCTATTGAGGAAAGTGCACATGGTGACTGTTGTATTCAATCTCGATGCAGTTTCTGTGTTTCATCAACACTCTGATAGTCCACAGATTACAGAATGCCACCAGATGTGCATCGGAATCTACTACTGGTCTTCCAGGGAACGATCAAACGTAGACTGTATCAGACATTACTCCCATGGAGGAAAGTGCGGATGGTGACTGTTGTATTCAATCCCGATGCAATTTCTGTGTTTCATCAACACTCTCATAGCCCACAGATTACAGAAAACCTCCAGATGTGCATCGGAAACTACTACTGGTCTTCCAGGGAACGATCAAAGCGTGGACTGTTTGAGACATTACTCCCATGGAGGAAAGTGCGCATGGTGACTGATGTATTCAATCTCGATTCAATTTCTGTGTTTCATCAACACTCTGATAGTCCACAGATTTCAGAATGCCTCCAGGTGTGCATCGGAAACTACTACTGGACTTCCAGGGAACGATCAAATCGTAGAGTGTTTGAGACATTACTCCCATGGAGGAAAGTGCGCATGGTGACTGTTGTATTCAATCCCGATGTAATTTCTGTGTTTCATCAACACTCTGATAGTCCAAGGATTACAGAATGCCACCAGATGTGCGTCGGAAACTATAACTGGTCTTCCAGGGAACGATCAAAGCATACACTGTTTGAGACATTACTCCCGTGGGGGAAGTGCGCATGGTGACTGTTGAAATCAATCCCGATGCAATTTCTGTGTATCATCAACACTCTGATAGTCCACAGATCACAGAATGCCACCAGATGTGCATCGGAAGCTACTACTGGTCTTCCAGGGAACGATCAAAGCGTAAACTGTTTGAGAATTACTCGCATCGAGGAAAGTGCGCATGGTGACTGTTGTATTCAATCCCGAGGCAATTTCAGTGTTTCATCAACAGTCTGATAGTACACAGATTACAGAATGCCTCCAGATGTGCATCGGAAACTACTCTTGTTCTTCCTAGGAACGATCAAAGCGTAGACTGTTTGAGACATTACTCCCATGGAGGAAAGTGCGCATGGTGACTGTTGTATTGAATCCCGATGCAATTTCGGTGTTTCATCAACACTCTGATATTCCACAGATCACAGAATGCCTCCAGATGTGCATCGGAAACTACTTCAGGTCTTCCAGGGAACGATCAAAGCGTAGACTGTTTGAGATATTACTCCCATGGAGGAAAGAGCGCTTGGTGTCTGTTGTATTCAATCCCGATGCAATTTCTGTGTTTTATCAACACTCTGATACTCCACAGATTACAGAATGCCACCAGATGTGCATCGGAAATTACTACTGTTCTCCCAGGGAACGATCAAAGTGAGACTGTTAGAGACATTACTCCCATGGAGTAATGGTGACTGTTGTATTAAACCCGAAGCAATTTCTGTGTTACATCAACACTCTGATAGTCCACAGATTACAGAATGCGTCCAGATGTGCATCGGAAACTACTACTGGTCTTCCTATGAACTCAAAGCGTACACTGTTTGAGACATTACTCCCATGGAGGAAAGTGCGCATGGTGACTGTTGTATTCTATTCCGATGCAATTTCTGTGTTTCATCAACAGTCTGATAGTCCACAGATTACAGAATGCCTCCAGGTGTGCATCGGAAACTACTACTGGACTTCCAGGTAACGATCAAAGCGTAAACTCTTTGAGACATTACTCCCATGGAGCAAAGTGCGCATGGTGACTGTTGTATTCAATCCCGATGCAATTTCTGTGTTTCATCAACACTCTGATACTCCACAGAATACATAATGCCTCCAGATGTGCATCGGAAACTACTTCAGGTCTTCCAGGGAACGATCAAAGCGTAGACTGTTTGAGATATTACTCCCATGGATGAAAGAGCGCATGGTGTCTGTTGTATTCAATCCCGATGCAATTTTTGTGTTTCATCAGCACTCTGATAGTCCACAGATTACAGAATGCCTTCAGATGTGCATTGGAAACTACTACTGGTCTTCCAGGGAACGATCAAAGCGTAGACTGTTTGAGACATTACTCCCATGGAGGAAAGTGCGCATGGTGACTGTTGTATTCAATTCCGATGCAATTTCTGTATTTCATCAAAAGTCTGATAGTCCACAGATTACAGAATGCCTCCAGATGTGCATCGGAAACTACTACAGGTCTTCCAGGGAACTCAAAGCGTACACTGTTTGAGACATTACTCACCTGGAGGAAAGTGCGCATGGTGACTGTTGTATTTAATCCAGAGGCAATTTCTGTGTTTCATCAACACTCTGATAGTCCACAGATTACAGAATGCCTCCAGATAAGCATCGGTAACTACTACTGGTCTTCAAGGGAACGATCAAAGTGTAGACTGTTTGAGACATTCCACCCATGGAGGAAAGTGCGCATGGTGACTGTTCTATTCAAACCCGATGCAATTTCTGTGTTTCATCAACACTCTGATAGTCCACAGATTACAGAATGCCTTCAGATGTGCATCGGAAACTACTACTGGTCTTCCAGGGACCGATCAAAGCGTAGACTGTTTGAGAATTACTCCCATGGAAGAAGGTGCGCATGGTGACTGTTGTATTCAATTCCGATGCAATTTCTGTGTTTCATCAACATTCTGATAGTCCACAGATTACGGAATGCCTCCAGATGTGCATCGGAAACTACTTCAGGTCTTCCAGGGAACGATCAAAGCGTAGACGGTTTGAGACATTACTCCCATTTAGGAAAGTGCGCATGGTGACTGTTTTATTCAATCCCGATGCAATTTCTGTGTTTCATCAACATTCAGTTAATCCACAGATTTCAGAGTGCCTCCAGATGTGCATCGGAAACTACTTCTGGTATTCCAGGGAACGATAAAAAGCGTAGACTGTATGAGACACTACTCCCATGGAGGAAAGTGCGCATGGGGACTGTTGTATTCAATCCCGATGCAATTTATGTGTTTCATCAACACTCTGATAGTCTACAGATTACAGAATGCCTTCAGATGTGCATCGGAAACTACTACTGGTCTTCCAGAGAACGATCAAAGCGTAGACTGTTTGAGACATTACTCCCATGGAGGAAAGTGCGCATGGTGACTGTTGTATTCAATTCCGATGCAATTTCTGTATTTCATCAACAGTCTAAGAATCCACAGATTACAGAATGTCTCCAGGTGTGCATCGGAAACTACTACTGGGCTTCCACTGAACGATCAATGCGTAGACTGTTTGAGACACTACTCCCATAGAGGAAAGTGCTCATGGTGGCTATTGCACTCAATCCCGATGCAATTTCAGTGCTTCATCAACACTCTTATAGTCCACATATTACAGAATGCCTCCAGATGTGCATCGGAAACTACTACTGGTCTTCCAGGGAACGATCAAAGTGTAGACTGTTAGAGACATTACTCCCATGGAGGAAAGTGCGCAAGGTGACTGTTGTATTCAATCTCGATGCAATTTCTGTGTTCCATCAACACTCTGATAGTCCACAGATTACAGAATGCCACCAGATGTGCATCGGAATCTACTACTGGTCTTGAGGGAACGATCAAACGTAGACTGTTTCAGACATTAATCCCATGGAGGAAAGTGCGGATGGTGACTGTTGCATTCAATCACGATGCAATTTCTGTGTTTCATCAACACTCTGATAGTCCACAGATTCCAGAATGCCTCCAGATGTGCATCGGAAACTACTACTGGCCTTCCTAGGAACGATCAAAGGGTAGACAGTTTGAGACATTACTCCCATGGAGGAAAGTGCGCATGGTGACTGTTGTATTGAGTCCCGATGCAATTTCTGTGTTTCGTCAACACTCTGATAGTCCACAGATTACAGAATGCTTCCAGATGTGCATCGGAAAAAACTTCAGGTCTTCCAGGGAACTATCAAAGCGTAGACTGTTTGAGAATTTACTCCCATGGAGGAAAGAGAGCATGGTGACTGTTTTATTGAATCTCGATGCAATTTCTGTGTTTCATCAACACGCAGTTAGTCCCCAGATTTCAGAATGCCTCCAGATGTGCATCGGAAACTACTTCTGGTATTCCACGGAACGATCAAAGCGTAGACTGTATGAGACACTACTCCCATGGAGCAAAGTGCGCATGGTGACTGGTGTATTCAGTCCCGATGCAATTTCTGTGTTTCATCAACACTCTGATAGCCCACGGTTTTCAGAATGCCTCCAGATGTGCATCGGAAACTACTACTGGTCTTCCAGGGAACGATAAAATCGTAGACTCTTTGAGACATTTATCCCATGGAGGAAAGTGCGCATGGTGACTGTTGTATTCAATTCCGATGCAATTTCTGTATTTCATCAACAGTCTGATAGTCCACAGATTACAGAATGCCTCCAGGTGTGCATCGGAAACTACTACTGGACTTCCAGGGAACGATCAAAGCATAGATTGTTTGAGACATTACTCCCATTGAGGTAAGTGCCCATGGTGGCTATTGTACTCAATCCCGATGCAATTTTAGTGCTTCATCAACACTCTGATAGTCCACATATTACAGAATGGCTCCAGATGTGCATCGGAAACTACTACTGGTCTTCCAGGGAACGATCAAAGTGTAGACTGTTAGAGACATTACTCCCATGGAGGAAAGTGCGCATGGTGACTGTTGTATTCAATCTCGATGCAATTTCTGTGTTTCATCAACACTCTGATAGTCCACAGATTACAGAATGCCACCAGATGTGCATCGGAATCTACTACTGGTCTAACAGGGACCGATCAAACGTAGACGGTTTCAGACATTAATCCCATGGAGGAAAGTGCGTATGGTGACTGTTGTATTCAATCCCGATGCAATTTCTGTGTTTCATCAACACTTTGATAGTCCACAGATTACAGAATGCCTCCAGATGTGCATCGGAAACTACTACTGGTCTTCCAGGGAACGATCAAAGCGTAGACTGTTTGAGGCATTACTCCCCTGGAGGAAAGTGCGCATGGTGACTGTTGTATTCAATCTTGATGCAATTTCTGTGTTTCTTCAACACTCTGATAGTCCACTGGTTACAGAATGAAACCAGTTGTGCATCGGAAGCTACTACTGGTCTTCCAGGGAACGATCAAAGCGTAGACTGTTTGAGAATTACTCGCATGGAGGAAAGTGCGCATGATGACTGTTGTATTCAATCCCGAGGCAATTTCTGTGTTTCATTAACAGTCTGATAGTCCACAGATTACAGAATGCCTCCAGATGTGCATCGGAAACTACTACTGGTCTTCCAGGGAACGATCAAAGCGTAGACTGTTTGAGACATTACTCCTTCGGAGGAAAGTGCGCATGGTGACTGTTGTATTCAATCTCGATGCCATTTCTGTGTTTCATCAACACTCTGATAGTCCACAGATTACAGGATGCCTCCAGATGTGCATCGGAAACTACTACTGGTCTTCCGGGGAACGATCAAAGCGTAAACTCTTGGAGACTTTACTCCCATGGAGCAAAGTGCGCATGGTGACTGTTGTATTCAATCCCGATGCAATTTCTGTGTTTCATCAACACTCTGATAGTTCACAGATTACAGAATGCCACCAGATGTGCATCGGAATCTACTACTGGTCTTCCAGGGAACGATCAAACGTAGACTGTATCAGACATTACTCCCATGGAGGAAAGTGCGGATGGTGACTGTTGTATTCAATCCCGATGCAATTTCTGTGTTTCATCAACACTCTGATGGTCCACAGATTACAGAAAACCTAAAGATGTGCATCGGAAACTACTACTGGTCTTCCAGGGAACGATCAAAGCGTGGACTGTGTGAGACATTACTCCCATGGAGGAATGTGCGCATGGTGACTGTTGTAATCAATTCCGATGCAATTTCTGTATTTCAACAACAGTCTGATAGTCCACAGATTACAGAATGCCTCCAGATGTGCATCGGAAACTACTACTGGTCTTCCAGGGAACTCAAAGCGTACACTGTTTGAGATATTACTCCTATTTAGGAAAGTGCACATGGTGACTGTTGTATTCAATCTCGATGCAATTTCTGTGATTCATCAGCACTCTGATAGTCCACAGATTACAGAATGCCACCAAATGTGCATCGGAATCTACTACTGGTCTTCCACTGAACGATCAAACGTAGACTGTATCAGACATTACTCCCATGGAGGAAAGTGCGGATGGTGACTGTTGTATTCAATCCCGATGCAATTTCTGTGTTTCATCAACACTCTGATAGCCCACAGTTTACAGAAAACCTCCAGATGTGCATCGGAAACTACTACTGGTCTTCCAGGGAACGATCAAAGTGTGGACTTTTTGAGACATTACTCCCATGGAGGAAAGAGCGCATGGTGACTGGTGTATTCACTCCCGATGCAATTTCTGTGTTTCATCAACAGTCTGATAGTCCACAGATTACAGAATGCCTCCAGATGTGCATCGGAAACTACTACTGGTCTTCCGGGGAACGATCAAAGCGTAAACTCTTAGAGACTTTACTCCCATGGAGCAAAGTTCGCATGGTGAATGTTGTATTCAATCCCGATGCAATTTCTGTGTTTCATCAACCCTCTGATAGTTCACAGATTACAGAATGCCACCAGACGTGCATCGGAATCTACTACTGGTCTTCCAGGGAACGAACAAACGTAGACTGTATCAGACATTACTCCCATGGAGGAAAGTGCGGATGGTGACTGTTGTATTCAATCCCGATGCAATTTCTGTGTTTCATCAACACTCTGATGGTCCACAGATTACAGAAAACCTAAAGATGTGCATCGGAAACTACTACTGGCCTTCCTAGGAACGATCAAAGCGTAGACAGTTTGAGACATTACTCCCATGGAGGAAAGTGCGCATGGCGACAGTTGTATTGAGTCCCGATGCAATTTCTGTGTTTCGTCAACACTCTGATAGTCCACAGATTACAGAATGCTTCCAGATGTGCATCGGAAAAAACTTCAGGTCTTCCAGGGAACTATCAAAGCGTAGACTGTTTGAGAATTTACTCCCATGGAGGAAAGAGAGCATGGTGACTGTTTTATTCAATCTCGATGCAATTTCTGTGTTTCATCAACACTCAGTTAGTCCACAGATTTCAGAATGCCTCCAGATGTGCATCGGAAACTACTTCTGGTATTCCACGGAACGATCAAAGCGTAGACTGTATGAGACACTACTCCCATGGAGGAAAGTGCGCATGGTGACTGGTGTATTCAGTCCCGATGCAATTTCTGTGTTTCATCAACACTCTGATAGTCCACAGTTTTCAGAATGCCTCCAGATGTGCATCGGAAACTACTACTGGTCTTCCAGGGAACGATAAAATCGTAGACTCTTTGAGACATTTATCCCATGGAGGAAAGTGCGCATGGTGACTGTTGTATTCAATTCCGATGCAATTTCTGTATTTCATCAACAGTCTGATAGTCCACAGATTACAGAATGCCTCCAGGTGTGCATCGGAAACTACTACTGGACTTCCAGGGAACGATCAAAGCATAGATTGTATGAGACATTACTCCCATTGAGGTAAGTGCCCATGGTGGCTATTGTACTCAATCCCGATGCAATTTTAGTGCTTCATCAACACTCTCATAGTCCACATATTACAGAATGGCTCCAGATGTGCATCGGAAACTACTACTGGTCTTCCAGGGAACGATCAAAGTGTAGACTGTTAGAGACATTACTCCCATGGAGGAAAGTGCGCATGGTGACTGTTGTATTCAATCTCGATGCAATTTCTGTGTTTCATCAACACTCTGATGGTCCACAGATTACAGAAAACCTAAAGATGTGCATCGGAAACTACTACTGGTCTTCCAGGGAACGATCAAAGCGTGGACTGTTTGAGACATTACTCCCATGGAGGAAAGTGCGCATGGTGACTGTTGGAATCAATTCCGATGCAATTTCTGTATTTCATCAACAGTCTGATAGTCCACAGATTACAGAATGCCTCCAGATGTGCATCGGAAACTACTACTGGTCTTCCAGGGAACTCAAAGCGTACACTGTTTGAGATATTACTCCTATTTAGGAAAGTGCACATGGTGACTGTTGTATTCAATCTCGATGCAATTTCTGTGTTTCATCAGCACTCTGATAGTCCACAGATTACAGAATGCCACCAAATGTGCATCGGAATCTACTACTGGTCTTCCACTGAACGATCAAACGTAGACTGTATCAGACATTACTCCCATGGAGGAAAGTGCGGATGGTGACTGTTGTATTCAATCCCGAAGCAATTTCTGTGTTTCATCAACACTCTGATAGCCCACTGATTACAGAAAACCTCCAGATGTGCATCGGAAACTACTACTGGTCTTCCAGGGAACGATCAAAGTGTGGACTTTTTGAGACATTACTCCCATGGAGGAAAGAGCGCATGGTGACTGGTGTATTCAATCCCGATGCAATTTCTGTGTTTCATCAACAGTCTGATAGTCCACAGATTACAGAATGCCTCCAGATGTGCATCGGAAACTACTACTGGTCTTCCGGGGAACGATCAAAGCGTAAACTCTTAGAGACTTTACTCCCATGGAGCAAAGTGCACATGGTGACTGTTGTATTCAATCCCGATGCAATTTCTGTGTTTCATCAACCCTCTGATGGTTCACAGATTACAGAATGCCACCAGATGTGCATCGGAATCTACTACTGGTCTTCCAGGGAACGAACAAACGTAGACTGTATCAGACATTACTCCCATGGAGGAAAGTGCGGATGGTGACTGTTGTATTCAATCCCGATGCAATTTCTGTGTTTCATCAACACTCTGATGGTCCACAGATTACAGAAAACCTAAAGATGTGCATCGGAAACTACTACTAGTCTTCCAGGGAACGATCAAAGCGTGGACTGTTTGAGACCTTACTCCCATGGAGGAAAGTGCGCATGGTGACTGTTGTAATCAATTCCGATGCAATTTCTGTATTTCATCAACAGTCTGATAGTCCACAGATTACAGAATGCCTCCAGATGTGCATCGGAAACTACTACTGGTCTTCCAGGGAACTCAAAGCGTACACTGTTTGAGACATTACTCCCGTGGGGGAAGTGCGCATGGTGACTGTTGAAATCAATCCCGATGCAATTTCTGTGTTACATCAACACTCTGATAGGTCACAGATTACAGAATGCCACCAGATGTGCATCGGAATCTACTACTGGTCTTCCAGGGAACGATCAAACGTAGACTGTATCAGACATTAATCCCATGGAGGAAAGTGCGGATGGTGACTGTTGCATTCAATCCCGATGCAATTTCTGTGTTTCATCAACACTCTGATAGTCCACAGATTCCAGAATGCCTCCAGATGTGCATCGGAAACAACTACTGGCCTTCCTAGGAACGATCAAAGCGTAGACAGTTTGAGACATTACTCCCATGGAGGAAAGTGCGCATGGTGACTGTTGTATTGAGTCCCGATGCAATTTCTGTGTTTCGTCAACACTCTGATAGTCCACAGATTACAGAATGCTTCCAGATGTGCATCGGAAAAAACTTCAGGTCTTCCAGGGAACTATCAAAGCGTAGACTGTTTGAGAATTTACGCCCATGGAGGAAAGAGAGCATGGTGACTGTTTTATTCAATGTCGATGCATTTTCTGTGTTTCATCAACACTCAGTTAGTCCACAGATTTCAGAATGCCTCCAGATGTGCATCGGAAACTACTTCTGGTATTCCACGGAACGATCAAAGAGTAGACTGTATGAGACACTACTCCCATGGAGGAAAGTGCGCATGGTGACTGGTGTATTCAGTCCCGATGCAATTTCTGTGTTTCATCAACACTCTGATAGTCCACAGTTTTCAGAATGCCTCCAGATGTGCATCGGAAACTACTACTGGTCTTCCAGGGAACGATAAAATCGTAGACTCTTTGAGACATTTATCCCATTAGGGAAAGTGCGCATGGTGACTGTTGTATTCAATTCCGATGCAATTTCTGTATTTCATCAACAGTCTGATAGTCCACAGATTACAGAATGCCTCCAGGTGTGCATCGGAAACTACTACTGGACTTCCAGGGAACGATCAAAGCATAGATTGTATGAGACATTACTCCCATTGAGGTAAGTGCCCATGGTGGCTATTGTACTCAATCCCGATGCAATTTTAGTGCTTCATCAACACTCTGATAGTCCACATATTACAGAATGGCTCCAGATGTGCATCGGAAACTACTACTGGTCTTCCAGGGAACGATCAAAGTGTAGGCTGTTAGAGACATTACTCCCATGGAGGAAAGTGCGCATGGTGACTGTTGTATTCAATCTCGATGCAATTTCTGTGTTTCATCAACACTCTGATAGTCCACAGATTACAGAATGCCACCAGATGTGCATCGGAATCTACTACTGGTCTAACAGGGACCGATCAAACGTAGACGGTTTCAGACATTAATCCCATGGAGGAAAGTGCGTATGGTGACTGTTGTATTCAATCCCGATGCAATTTCTGTGTTTCATCAACACTTTGATAGTCCACATATTACAGAATGCCTCCAGATGTGCATCGGAAACTACTACTGGTCTTCCAGGGAACGATCAAAGCGTAGACTGTTTGAGGCATTACTCCCATGGAGGAAAGTGCGCATGGTGACTGTTGTATTCAATTCCGATGCAGTTTCTGTATTTCATCAACAGTCTGATAGTCCACAGATTACAGATTGCCTCCAGATGTGCATCGGAAACTGCTATAGGTCTTCCAGGGAACTCAAAGCGTACACTGTTTGAGACATTATTCCCCTGGAGGAAAGTGCGCATGGTGACAGTTGTATTCAATCTCGATGCTATTTCTGTGTTTCATCAACACTCTGATAGTCCACTGGTTACAGAATGAAACCAGTTGTGCATCGGAAGCTACTACTGGTCTTCCAGGGAACGATCAAAGCGTAGACTGTTTGAGAATTACTCGCATGGAGGAAAGTTCGCATGATGACTGCTGTATTCAATCCCGAGGCAATTTCTGTGTTTCATTAACAGTCTGATAGTCCACAGATTACAGAATGCCTCCAGATGTGCATCGGAAACTACTACAGGTCTTCCAGGGAACGATCAAAGCGTAGACTGTTTGAGACATTACTCCTTCGGAGGAAAGTGCGCATGGTGACTGTTGTATTCAATCTCGATGCCATTTCTGTGTTTCATCAACACTCTGATAGTCCACAGAATACAGGATGCCTCCAGATGTGCATCGGAAACTACTACTGGTCTTCCGGGGAACGATCAAAGCGTAAACTCTTAGAGACTTTACTCCCATGGAGCAAAGTGCGCATGGTGACTGTTGTATTCAATCCCGATGCAATTTCTGTGTTTCATCAACACTCTGATAGTTCACAGATTACAGAATGCCACCAGATGTGCATCGGAATCTACTACTGGTCTTCCAGGGAACGATCAAACGTAGACTGTATCAGACATTACTCCCATGGAGGAAAGTGCGGATGGTGACTGTTGTATTCAATCCCGATGCAATTTCTGTGTTTCATCAACACTCTGATGGTCCACAGATTACAGAAAACCTAAAGATGTGCATCGGAAACTACTACTGGTCTTCCAGGGAACGATCAAAGCGTGGACTGTTTGAGACATTACTCCCATGGAGGAAAGTGCGCATGGTGACTGTTGTAATCAATTCCGATGCAATTTCTGTATTTCATCAACAGTCTGATAGTCCACAGATTACAGAATGCCTCCAGATGTGCATCGGAAACTACTACTGGTCTTCCAGGGAACTCAAAGCGTACACTGTTTGAGATATTACTCCTATTTAGGAAAGTGCACATGGTGACTGTTGTATTCAATCTCGATGCAATTTCTGTGTATCATCAGCACTCTGATAGTCCACAGATTACAGAATGCCACCAAATGTGCATCGGAATCTACTACTGGTCTTCCACTGAACGATCAAACGTAGACTGTATCAGACATTACTCCCATGGAGGAAAGTGCAAATGGTGACTGTTGTATTCAATCCCGATGCAATTTCTGTGTTTCATCAACACTCTGATAGCCCACAGATTACAGAAAACCTCCAGATGTGCATCGGAAACTACTACTGGTCTTCTAGGGAACGATCAAAGTGTGGACTTTTTGAGACATTACTCCCATGGAGGAAAGAGCGCATGGTGACTGGTGTATTCAATCCCGATGCAATTTCTGTGTTTCATCAACAGTCTGATAGTCCACAGATTACAGAATGCCTCCAGATGTGCATCGGAAACTACTACTGGTCTTCCGGGGAACGATCAAAGCGTAAACTCTTAGAGACTTTACTCCCAAGGAGCAAAGTGCGCATGGTGACTGTTGTATTCAATCCCGATGCAATTTCTGTGTTTCATCAACACTCTGATAGTTCACAGATTACAGAATGCCACCAGATGTGCATCGGAATCTACTACTGGTCTTCCAGGGAACGATCAAACGTAGACTGTATCAGACATTACTCCCATGGAGGAAAGTGCGGATGGTGACTGTTGTATTCAATCCCGATGCAATTTCTGTGTTTCATCAACACTCTGATGGTCCACAGATTACAGAAAACCTAAAGATGTGCATCGGAAACTACTACTGGTCTTCCAGGGAACGATCAAAGCGTGGACTGTTTGAGACATTACTCCCATGGAGGAAAGTGCGCATGGTGACTGTTGTAATCAATTCCGATGCAATTTCTGTATTTCATCAACAGTCTGATAGTCCACAGATTACAGAATGCCTCCAGATGTGCATCGGAAACTACTACTGGACTTCCAGGGAACGATCAAAGCATAGATTGTTTGAGACATTACTCCCATTGAGGTAAGTGCCCATGGTGGCTATTGTACTCAATCCCGATGCAATTTTAGTGCTTCATCAACACTCTGATAGTCCACATATTACAGAATGGCTCCAGATGTGCATCGGAAACTACTACTGGTCTTCCAGGGAACGATCAAAGTGTAGACTGTTAGAGACATTACTCCCATGGAGGAAAGTGCGCATGGTGACTGTTGTATTCAATCTCGATGCAATTTCTGTGTTTCATCAACACTCTGATAGTCCACAGATTACAGAATGCCACCAGATGTGCATCGGAATCTACTACTGGTCTGACAGGGACCGATCAAACGTAGACGGTTTCAGACATTAATCCCATGGAGGAAAGTGCGTATGGTGACTGTTGTATTCAATCCCGATGCAATTTCTGTGTTTCATCAACACTTTGATAGTCCACAGATTACAGAATGCCTCCAGATGTGCATCGGAAACTACTACTGGTCTTCCAGGGAACGATCAAAGCGTAGACTGTTTGAGGCATTACTCCCCTGGAGGAAAGTGCGCATGGTGACTGTTGTATTCAATCTTGATGCAATTTCTGTGTTTCTTCAACACTCTGATAGTCCACTGGTTACAGAATGAAACCAGTTGTGCATCGGAAGCTACTACTGGTCTTCCAGGGAACGATCAAAGCGTAGACTGTTTGAGAATTACTCGCATGGAGGAAAGTGCGCATGATGACTGTTGTATTCTATCCCGAGGCAATTTCTGTGTTTCATTAACAGTCTGATAGTCCACAGATTACAGAATGCCTCCAGATGTGCATCGGAAACTACTACTGGTCTTCCAGGGAACGATCAAAGCGTAGACTGTTTGAGACATTACTCCTTCGGAGGAAAGTGCGCATGGTGACTGTTGTATTCAATCTCGATGCCATTTCTGTGTTTCATCAACACTCTGATAGTCCACAGATTACAGGATGCCTCCAGATGTGCATCGGAAACTACTACTGGTCTTCCGGGGAACGATCAAAGCGTAAACTCTTGGAGACTTTACTCCCATGGAGCAAAGTGCGCATGGTGACTGTTGTATTCAATCCCGATGCAATTTCTGTGTTTCATCAACACTCTGATAGTTCACAGATTACAGAATGCCACCAGATGTGCATCGGAATCTACTACTGGTCTTCCAGGGAACGATCAAACGTAGACTGTATCAGACATTACTCCCATGGAGGAAAGTGCGGATGGTGACTGTTGTATTCAATCCCGATGCAATTTCTGTGTTTCATCAACACTCTGATGGTCCACAGATTACAGAAAACCTAAAGATGTGCATCGGAAACTACTACTGGTCTTCCAGGGAACGATCAAAGCGTGGACTGTGTGAGACATTACTCCCATGGAGGAATGTGCGCATGGTGACTGTTGTAATCAATTCCGATGCAATTTCTGTATTTCAACAACAGTCTGATAGTCCACAGATTACAGAATGCCTCCAGATGTGCATCGGAAACTACTACTGGTCTTCCAGGGAACTCAAAGCGTACACTGTTTGAGATATTACTCCTATTTAGGAAAGTGCACATGGTGACTGTTGTATTCAATCTCGATGCAATTTCTGTGATTCATCAGCACTCTGATAGTCCACAGATTACAGAATGCCACCAAATGTGCATCGGAATCTACTACTGGTCTTCCACTGAACGATCAAACGTAGACTGTATCAGACATTACTCCCATGGAGGAAAGTGCGGATGGTGACTGTTGTATTCAATCCCGATGCAATTTCTGTGTTTCATCAACACTCTGATAGCCCACAGTTTACAGAAAACCTCCAGATGTGCATCGGAAACTACTACTGGTCTTCCAGGGAACGATCAAAGTGTGGACTTTTTGAGACATTACTCCCATGGAGGAAAGAGCGCATGGTGACTGGTGTATTCACTCCCGATGCAATTTCTGTGTTTCATCAACAGTCTGATAGTCCACAGATTACAGAATGCCTCCAGATGTGCATCGGAAACTACTACTGGTCTTCCGGGGAACGATCAAAGCGTAAACTCTTAGAGACTTTACTCCCATGGAGCAAAGTTCGCATGGTGAATGTTGTATTCAATCCCGATGCAATTTCTGTGTTTCATCAACCCTCTGATAGTTCACAGATTACAGAATGCCACCAGACGTGCATCGGAATCTACTACTGGTCTTCCAGGGAACGAACAAACGTAGACTGTATCAGACATTACTCCCATGGAGGAAAGTGCGGATGGTGACTGTTGTATTCAATCCCGATGCAATTTCTGTGTTTCATCAACACTCTGATGGTCCACAGATTACAGAAAACCTAAAGATGTGCATCGGAAACTACTACTGGCCTTCCTAGGAACGATCAAAGCGTAGACAGTTTGAGACATTACTCCCATGGAGGAAAGTGCGCATGGCGACAGTTGTATTGAGTCCCGATGCAATTTCTGTGTTTCGTCAACACTCTGATAGTCCACAGATTACAGAATGCTTCCAGATGTGCATCGGAAAAAACTTCAGGTCTTCCAGGGAACTATCAAAGCGTAGACTGTTTGAGAATTTACTCCCATGGAGGAAAGAGAGCATGGTGACTGTTTTATTCAATCTCGATGCAATTTCTGTGTTTCATCAACACTCAGTTAGTCCACAGATTTCAGAATGCCTCCAGATGTGCATCGGAAACTACTTCTGGTATTCCACGGAACGATCAAAGCGTAGACTGTATGAGACACTACTCCCATGGAGGAAAGTGCGCATGGTGACTGGTGTATTCAGTCCCGATGCAATTTCTGTGTTTCATCAACACTCTGATAGTCCACAGTTTTCAGAATGCCTCCAGATGTGCATCGGAAACTACTACTGGTCTTCCAGGGAACGATAAAATCGTAGACTCTTTGAGACATTTATCCCATGGAGGAAAGTGCGCATGGTGACTGTTGTATTCAATTCCGATGCAATTTCTGTATTTCATCAACAGTCTGATAGTCCACAGATTACAGAATGCCTCCAGGTGTGCATCGGAAACTACTACTGGACTTCCAGGGAACGATCAAAGCATAGATTGTATGAGACATTACTCCCATTGAGGTAAGTGCCCATGGTGGCTATTGTACTCAATCCCGATGCAATTTTAGTGCTTCATCAACACTCTGATAGTCCACATATTACAGAATGGCTCCAGATGTGCATCGGAAACTACTACTGGTCTTCCAGGGAACGATCAAAGTGTAGACTGTTAGAGACATTACTCCCATGGAGGAAAGTGCGCATGGTGACTGTTGTATTCAATCTCGATGCAATTTCTGTGTTTCATCAACACTCTGATGGTCCACAGATTACAGAAAACCTAAAGATGTGCATCGGAAACTACTACTGGTCTTCCAGGGAACGATCAAAGCGTGGACTGTTTGAGACATTACTCCCATGGAGGAAAGTGCGCATGGTGACTGTTGGAATCAATTCCGATGCAATTTCTGTATTTCATCAACAGTCTGATAGTCCACAGATTACAGAATGCCTCCAGATGTGCATCGGAAACTACTACTGGTCTTCCAGGGAACTCAAAGCGTACACTGTTTGAGATATTACTCCTATTTAGGAAAGTGCACATGGTGACTGTTGTATTCAATCTCGATGCAATTTCTGTGTTTCATCAGCACTCTGATAGTCCACAGATTACAGAATGCCACCAAATGTGCATCGGAATCTACTACTGGTCTTCCACTGAACGATCAAACGTAGACTGTATCAGACATTACTCCCATGGAGGAAAGTGCGGATGGTGACTGTTGTATTCAATCCCGATGCAATTTCTGTGTTTCATCAACACTCTGATAGCCCACTGATTACAGAAAACCTCCAGATGTGCATCGGAAACTACTACTGGTCTTCCAGGGAACGATCAAAGTGTGGACTTTTTGAGACATTACTCCCATGGAGGAAAGAGCGCATGGTGACTGGTGTATTCAATCCCGATGCAATTTCTGTGTTTCATCAACAGTCTGATAGTCCACAGATTACAGAATGCCTCCAGATGTGCATCGGAAACTACTACTGGTCTTCCGGGGAACGATCAAAGCGTAAACTCTTAGAGACTTTACTCCCATGGAGCAAAGTGCACATGGTGACTGTTGTATTCAATCCCGATGCAATTTCTGTGTTTCATCAACCCTCTGATGGTTCACAGATTACAGAATGCCACCAGATGTGCATCGGAATCTACTACTGGTCTTCCAGGGAACGAACAAACGTAGACTGTATCAGACATTACTCCCATGGAGGAAAGTGCGGATGGTGACTGTTGTATTCAATCCCGATGCAATTTCTGTGTTTCATCAACACTCTGATGGTCCACAGATTACAGAAAACCTAAAGATGTGCATCGGAAACTACTACTAGTCTTCCAGGGAACGATCAAAGCGTGGACTGTTTGAGACCTTACTCCCATGGAGGAAAGTGCGCATGGTGACTGTTGTAATCAATTCCGATGCAATTTCTGTATTTCATCAACAGTCTGATAGTCCACAGATTACAGAATGCCTCCAGATGTGCATCGGAAACTACTACTGGTCTTCCAGGGAACTCAAAGCGTACACTGTTTGAGACATTACTCCCGTGGGGGAAGTGCGCATGGTGACTGTTGAAATCAATCCCGATGCAATTTCTGTGTTTCATCAACACTCTGATAGGTCACAGATTACAGAATGCCACCAGATGTGCATCGGAATCTACTACTGGTCTTCCAGGGAACGATCAAACGTAGACTGTATCAGACATTAATCCCATGGAGGAAAGTGCGGATGGTGACTGTTGCATTCAATCCCGATGCAATTTCTGTGTTTCATCAACACTCTGATAGTCCACAGATTCCAGAATGCCTCCAGATGTGCATCGGAAACAACTACTGGCCTTCCTAGGAACGATCAAAGCGTAGACAGTTTGAGACATTACTCCCATGGAGGAAAGTGCGCATGGTGACTGTTGTATTGAGTCCCGATGCAATTTCTGTGTTTCGTCAACACTCTGATAGTCCACAGATTACAGAATGCTTCCAGATGTGCATCGGAAAAAACTTCAGGTCTTCCAGGGAACTATCAAAGCGTAGACTGTTTGAGAATTTACTCCCATGGAGGAAAGAGAGCATGGTGACTGTTTTATTCAATGTCGATGCATTTTCTGTGTTTCATCAACACTCAGTTAGTCCACAGATTTCAGAATGCCTCCAGATGTGCATCGGAAACTACTTCTGGTATTCCACGGAACGATCAAAGAGTAGACTGTATGAGACACTACTCCCATGGAGGAAAGTGCGCATGGTGACTGGTGTATTCAGTCCCGATGCAATTTCTGTGTTTCATCAACACTCTGATAGTCCACAGTTTTCAGAATGCCTCCAGATGTGCATCGGAAACTACTACTGGTCTTCCAGGGAACGATAAAATCGTAGACTCTTTGAGACATTTATCCCATTAGGGAAAGTGCGCATGGTGACTGTTGTATTCAATTCCGATGCAATTTCTGTATTTCATCAACAGTCTGATAGTCCACAGATTACAGAATGCCTCCAGGTGTGCATCGGAAACTACTACTGGACTTCCAGGGAACGATCAAAGCATAGATTGTATGAGACATTACTCCCATTGAGGTAAGTGCCCATGGTGGCTATTGTACTCAATCCCGATGCAATTTTAGTGCTTCATCAACACTCTGATAGTCCACATATTACAGAATGGCTCCAGATGTGCATCGGAAACTACTACTGGTCTTCCAGGGAACGATCAAAGTGTAGGCTGTTAGAGACATTACTCCCATGGAGGAAAGTGCGCATGGTGACTGTTGTATTCAATCTCGATGCAATTTCTGTGTTTCATCAACACTCTGATAGTCCACAGATTACAGAATGCCACCAGATGTGCATCGGAATCTACTACTGGTCTAACAGGGACCGATCAAACGTAGACGGTTTCAGACATTAATCCCATGGAGGAAAGTGCGTATGGTGACTGTTGTATTCAATCCCGATGCAATTTCTGTGTTTCATCAACACTTTGATAGTCCACATATTACAGAATGCCTCCAGATGTGCATCGGAAACTACTACTGGTCTTCCAGGGAACGATCAAAGCGTAGACTGTTTGAGGCATTACTCCCATGGAGGAAAGTGCGCATGGTGACTGTTGTATTCAATTCCGATGCAGTTTCTGTATTTCATCAACAGTCTGATAGTCCACAGATTACAGATTGCCTCCAGATGTGCATCGGAAACTGCTATAGGTCTTCCAGGGAACTCAAAGCGTACACTGTTTGAGACATTATTCCCCTGGAGGAAAGTGCGCATGGTGACAGTTGTATTCAATCTCGATGCTATTTCTGTGTTTCATCAACACTCTGATAGTCCACTGGTTACAGAATGAAACCAGTTGTGCATCGGAAGCTACTACTGGTCTTCCAGGGAACGATCAAAGCGTAGACTGTTTGAGAATTACTCGCATGGAGGAAAGTTCGCATGATGACTGCTGTATTCAATCCCGAGGCAATTTCTGTGTTTCATTAACAGTCTGATAGTCCACAGATTACAGAATGCCTCCAGATGTGCATCGGAAACTACTACAGGTCTTCCAGGGAACGATCAAAGCGTAGACTGTTTGAGACATTACTCCTTCGGAGGAAAGTGCGCATGGTGACTGTTGTATTCAATCTCGATGCCATTTCTGTGTTTCATCAACACTCTGATAGTCCACAGAATACAGGATGCCTCCAGATGTGCATCGGAAACTACTACTGGTCTTCCGGGGAACGATCAAAGCGTAAACTCTTAGAGACTTTACTCCCATGGAGCAAAGTGCGCATGGTGACTGTTGTATTCAATCCCGATGCAATTTCTGTGTTTCATCAACACTCTGATAGTTCACAGATTACAGAATGCCACCAGATGTGCATCGGAATCTACTACTGGTCTTCCAGGGAACGATCAAACGTAGACTGTATCAGACATTACTCCCATGGAGGAAAGTGCGGATGGTGACTGTTGTATTCAATCCCGATGCAATTTCTGTGTTTCATCAACACTCTGATGGTCCACAGATTACAGAAAACCTAAAGATGTGCATCGGAAACTACTACTGGTCTTCCAGGGAACGATCAAAGCGTGGACTGTTTGAGACATTACTCCCATGGAGGAAAGTGCGCATGGTGACTGTTGTAATCAATTCCGATGCAATTTCTGTATTTCATCAACAGTCTGATAGTCCACAGATTACAGAATGCCTCCAGATGTGCATCGGAAACTACTACTGGTCTTCCAGGGAACTCAAAGCGTACACTGTTTGAGATATTACTCCTATTTAGGAAAGTGCACATGGTGACTGTTGTATTCAATCTCGATGCAATTTCTGTGTTTCATCAGCACTCTGATAGTCCACAGATTACAGAATGCCACCAAATGTGCATCGGAATCTACTACTGGTCTTCCACTGAACGATCAAACGTAGACTGTATCAGACATTACTCCCATGGAGGAAAGTGCAAATGGTGACTGTTGTATTCAATCCCGATGCAATTTCTGTGTTTCATCAACACTCTGATAGCCCACAGATTACAGAAAACCTCCAGATGTGCATCGGAAACTACTACTGGTCTTCCAGGGAACGATCAAAGTGTGGACTTTTTGAGACATTACTCCCATGGAGGAAAGAGCGCATGGTGACTGGTGTATTCAATCCCGATGCAATTTCTGTGTTTCATCAACAGTCTGATAGTCCACAGATTACAGAATGCCTCCAGATGTGCATCGGAAACTACTACTGGTCTTCCGGGGAACGATCAAAGCGTAAACTCTTAGAGACTTTACTCCCAAGGAGCAAAGTGCGCATGGTGACTGTTGTATTCAATCCCGATGCAATTTCTGTGTTTCATCAACACTCTGATAGTTCACAGATTACAGAATGCCACCAGATGTGCATCGGAATCTACTACTGGTCTTCCAGGGAACGATCAAACGTAGACTGTATCAGACATTACTCCCATGGAGGAAAGTGCGGATGGTGACTGTTGTATTCAATCCCGATGCAATTTCTGTGTTTCATCAACACTCTGATGGTCCACAGATTACAGAAAACCTAAAGATGTGCATCGGAAACTACTACTGGTCTTCCAGGGAACGATCAAAGCGTGGACTGTTTGAGACATTACTCCCATGGAGGAAAGTGCGCATGGTGACTGTTGTAATCAATTCCGATGCAATTTCTGTATTTCATCAACAGTCTGATAGTCCACAGATTACAGAATGCCTCCAGATGTGCATCGGAAACTACTACTGGTCTTCCAGGGAACTCAAAGCGTACACTGTTTGAGATATTACTCCTATTTAGGAAAGTGCACATGGTGACTGTTGTATTCAATCTCGATGCAATTACTGTGTTTCATCAGCACTCTGATAGTCCACAGATTACAGAATGCCACCAAATGTGCATCGGAATCTACTACTGGTCTTCCACTGAACGATCAAACGTAAACTGTATCAGACATTACTCCCATGGAGGAAAGTGCGGATGGTGACTGTTGTATTCAATCCCGAGGCAATTTCTGTGTTTCATTAACAGTCTGATAGTCCACAGATTACAGAATGCCTCCAGATGTGCATCGGAAACTACTACAGGTCTTCCAGGGAACGATCAAAGCGTAGACTGTTTGAGACATTACTCCTTCGGAGGAAAGTGCGCATGGTGACTGTTGTATTCAATCTCGATGCCATTTCTGTGTTTCATCAACACTCTGATAGTCCACAGATTACAGGATGCCTCCAGATGTGCATCGGAAACTACTACTGATCTTCCGGGGAACGATCAAAGCGTAAACTCTTAGAGACTTTACTCCCATGGAGCAAAGTGCGCATGGTGACTGTTGTATTCAATCCCGATGCAATTTCTGTGTTTCATCAACACTCTGATAGTTCACAGATTACAGAATGCCACCAGATGTGCATCGGAAGCTACAACTGGTCTGCCAGGGAACGATCAAACGTAGACTGTATCAGACATTACTCCCATGGAGGAAAGTGCGGATGGTGACTGTTGTATTCAATCCCGATGCAATTTCTGTGTTTCATCAACACTCTGATGGTCCACAGATTACAGAAAACCTAAAGATGTGCATCGGAAACTACTACTGGTCTTCCAGGGAACGATCAAAGCGTGGACTGTTTGAGACATTACTCCCATGGAGGAAAGTGCGCATGGTGACTGGTGTAATCAATTCCGATGCAATTTCTGTATTTCATCAACAGTCTGATAGTCCACAGATTACAGAATGCCTCCAGATGTGCATCGGAAACTACTACTGGTCTTCCAGGGAACTCAAAGCGTACACTGTTTGAGATATTACTCCTATTTAGGAAAGTGCACATGGTGACTGTTGTATTCAATCTCGATGCAATTTCTGTGTTTCATCAGCACTCTGATAGTCCACAGATTACAGAATGCCTCCAGATGTGCGTTGGAAACTATTACTGGTCCTCCGGGGAACGATCAAAGCGTACACCGTTTGAGACATTACTCCCGTGGGGGAAGTGCGCATGGTGACTGTTGAAATCAATCCCGATGCAATTTCTGTGTTTCATCAACACTCTGATAGTCCACAGATCACAGAATGCCACCAGATGTGCATCGGAAGCTACTACTGGTCTTCCAGGGAACGATCAAAGCGTAAACTGTTTGAGAATTACTCGCATGGAGGAAAGTGCGCAAGGTGACTGTTGTATTCAATCCCGAGGCAATTTCAGTGTTTCATCAACAGTCTGATTGTCCACAGATTACAGAATGCCTCCAGATGTGCATCGGAAACTACTACAGGTCTTCCAGGGAACGATCAAAGCGTAGACTGTTTGAGACATTACTCCCATGGAGGAAAGTGCGCATGGTGACTGTTGTATTCAATTCCGATGCAATTTCTGTGTTTCATCAACAGTCTGATAGTCCACAGATTACAGAATGCTTCCAGATGTGCATCGGAAAAAACTTCAGGTCTTCCAGGGAACTATCAAAGCGTAGACTGTTTGAGAATTTACTCCCATGGAGGAAAGAGAGCATGGTGACTGTTTTATTCAATCTCGATGCAATTTCTGTGTTTCATCAACACTCAGTTAGTCCACAGATTTCAGAATGCCTCCAGATGTGCATCGGAAACTACTTCTGGTATTCTACGGAACGATCAAAGCGTAGACTGTATGAGACACTACTTCCATGGAGGAAAGTGCGCATGGTGACTGGTGTATTCAGTCCCGATGCAATTTCTGTGTTTCATCAACACTCTGATAGTCCACAGTTTTCAGAATGCCTCCAGATGTGCATCGGAAACTACTACTGGACTTCCAGGGAACGATCAATGCATAGATTGTTTGAGACATTACTCCCATTGAGGTAAGTGCCCATGGTGGCTATTGTACTCAATCCCGATGCAATTTTAGTGCTTCATCAACACTCTGATAGTCCACATATTACAGAATGGCTCCTGATGTGCATCGGAAACTACTACTGGTCTTCCAGGGAACGATCAAAGTGTAGACTGTTAGAGACATTACTCCCATGGAGGAAAGTGCGCATGGTGACTGTTGTATTCAATCTCGATGCAATTTCTGTGTTTCATCAACACTCTGATAGTCCACAGATTACAGAATGCCACCAGATGTGCATCGGAATCTACTACTGGTCTAACAGGGACCGATCAAACGTAGACGGTTTCAGACATTAATCCCATGGAGGAAAGTGCGTATGGTGACTGTTGTATTCAATCCCGATGCAATTTCTGTGTTTCATCAACACTTTGATAGTCCACAGATTACAGAATGCCTCCAGATGTGCATCGGAAACTACTACTGGTCTTCCAGGGAACTATCAAAGCGTAGACTGTTTGAGGCATTACTCCCATGGAGGAAAGTGCCCATGGTGACTGTTGTATTCAATTCCGATGCAGTTTCTGTATTTCATCAACAGTCTGATAGTCCACAGATTACAGATTGCCTCCAGATGTGCATCGGAAACTGCTATAGGTCTTCCAGGGAACTCAAAGCTTACACTGTTTGAGACATTACTCCCCTGGAGGAAAGTGCGCATGGTGACTGTTGTATTCAATCTCGATGCAATTTCTGTGTTTCATCAACACTCTGATAGTCCACTGGTTACAGAATGAAACCAGTTGTGCATCGGAAGCTACTACTGGTCTTCCAGGGAACGATCAAAGCGTAGACTGTTTGAGAATTACTCGCATGGAGGAAAGTGCGCATGATGACTGTTGTATTCAATCCCGAGGCAATTTCTGTGTTTCATTAACAGTCAGATAGTCCACAGATTACAGAATGCCTCCAGATGTGCATCGGAAACTACTACAGGTCTTCCAGGGAACGATCAAAGCGTACACTGTTTGAGACATTACTCCTTTGGAGGAAAGTGCGCATGGTGACTGTTGTATTCAATCTCGATGCCATTTCTGTGTTTCATCAACACTCTGATAGTCCACAGATTACAGGATGCCTCCAGATGTGCATCGGAAACTACTACTGGTCTTCCGGGGAACGATCAAAGCGTAAACTCTTAGAGACATTACTCCCATGGAGCAAAGTGCGCATGGTGACTGTTGTATTCAATCCCGATGCAATTTCTGTGTTTCATCAACACTCTGATAGTTCACAGATTACAGAATGCCACCAGATGTGCATCGGAATCTACTACTGTTCTTCCAGGGAACGATCAAACGTAGACTGTATCAGACATTACTCCCATGGAGGAAAGTGCGGATGGTGACTGTTGTATTCAATCCCGATGCAATTTCTGTGTTTCATCAACACTCTGATGGTCCACAGATTACAGAAAACCTAAAGATGTGCATCGGAAACTACTACTGGTCTTCCAGGGAACGATCAAAGCGTAGACTGTTTGAGACATTACTCCCATGGAGGAAAGTGCGCATGGTGACTGTTGTAATCAATTCCGATGCAATTTCTGTATTTCATCAACAGTCTGATAGTCCACAGATTACAGAATGCCTCCAGATGTGCATCGGGAACTACTACTGGTCTTCCAGGGAACTCAAAGCGTACACTGTTTGAGATATTACTCCTATTTAGGAAAGTGCACATGGTGACTGTTGTATTCAATCTCGATGCAATTTCTGTGTTTCATCAGCACTCTGATAGTCCACAGATTACAGAATGCCACCAAATGTGCATCGGAATCTACTACTGGTCTTCCACTGAACGATCAAACGTAGACTGTATCAGACATTACTCCCATGGAGGAAAGTGCGGATGGTGACTGTTGTATTCAATCCCGATGAAATTTCTGTGTTTCATCAACACTCAGATAGCCCACAGATTACAGAAAACCTTCAGATGTGCATCGGAAACTACTACTGGTCTTCCAGGGAACGATCAAAGTGTGGACTTTTTGAGACATTACTCCCATGGAGGAAAGAGCGCATGGTGACTGGTGTATTCAATCCCGATGCAATTTCTGTGTTTCATCAAAACTCTGATAGTCCACAGATTACAGAATGCCACCAGATGTGCGTCGGAAACTATTACTGGTCCTCCGGGGAACGATCAAAGCGTACACTGTTTGAGACATTACTCCCGTGGGGGAAGTGCGCATGGTGACTGTTGAAATCAATCCCGATGCAATTTCTGTGTTTCATCAACACTCTGATAGTCCACAGATCACAGAATGCCACCAGATGTGCATCGGAAGCTACTACTGGTCCTCCAGGGAACGATCAAAGCGTAAACTGTTTGAGAATTACTCGCATGGAGGAAAGTGCGCATGGTGACTGTTGTATTCAATCCCGAGGCAATTTCAGTGTTTCATCAACAGCCTGATTGTCCACAGATTACAGAATGCCTCCAGATGTGCATCGGAAACTACTACAGGTCTTCCAGGGAACGATCAAAGCGTAGACTGTTTGAGACATTACTCCCATGGAGGAAAGTGCGCATGGTGACTGTTGTATTCAATTCCGATGCAATTTCTGTGTTTCATCAACAGTCTGATATTCCACAGATTACAGAATGCCTCCAGGTGTGCATCGGAAACTACTACTGGTCTTCCTAGGAACGATAAAAGAGTAGACTGTTTGAGACATTACTCCCATGGAGGAAAGAGCGCATGGTGTCTGTTGTAATCAAACCCGATGCAATTTCTGTGTTTTATCAACACTCTGATAGTCCACAGACTAATGAATGCCTCCAGATGTGCATCGGAAACTACTTCATGACTTCGAGGTAACTATCTAAGCGTAGACTGTTTGAGACAATACTCCCATTTAGGAAAGTGCGCATGGTGACTGTTTTATTCAACCCCAATGCAATTTTTGTGTTTCATCAGCAATCTGATAGTCCACAGTTTACAGAATGCCTTCAGATGTGCATCGGAAACTACTACTGGTCTTCCAGGGAACGATAAAAGCGTAGACTGTTTGAGACATTACTCCCATGGAGGAAAGTGCGCATGGTGACTGTTGTATTCAATCTCGATGCAATTTCTGTGTTTCATCAACACTCTGATAGTCCACAGATTACAGAATGCCACCAGATGTGCATCGGAATCTACTACTGGTCTAACAGGGACCGATCAAACGTAGACGGTTTCAGACATTAATCCCATGGAGGAAAGTGCGTATGGTGACTGTTGTATTCAATCCCGATGCAATTTCTGTGTTTCATCAACACTTTGATAGTCCACAGATTACAGAATGCCTCCAGATGTGCATCGGAAACTACTACTGGTCTTCCAGGGAACGATCAAAGCGTAGACTGTTTGAGGCATTACTCCCATGGAGGAAAGTGCGCATGGTGACTGTTGTATTCAATTCCGATGCAATTTCTGTACTTCATCAACAGTCTGATAGTCCACAGATTACAGATTGCCTCCAGATGTGCATCGGAAACTACTACAGGTCTTCCAGGGAACTCAAAGCGTACACTGTTTGAGACATTACTCCCCTGGAGGAAAGTGCGCATGGTGACTGTTGTATTCAATCTCGATGCAATTTCTGTGTTTCATCAACACTCTGATAGTCCACTGGTTAGAGAATGAAACCAGTTGTGCATCGGAAGCTACTACTGGTCTTCCAGGGAACGATCCAAGCGTAGACTGTTTGAGAATTACTCGCATGGAGGAAAGTGCGCATGATGACTGTTGTATTCAATCCCGAGGCAATTTCTGTGTTTCATTAACAGTCTGATAGTCCACAGATTACAGAATGCCTCCGAATGTGCATCGGAAACTACTACAGGTCTTCCAGGGAACGATCAAAGCGTAGACTGTTTGAGACATTACTCCTTTGGAGGAAAGTGCGCATGGTGACTGTTGTATTCAATCTCGATGCCATTTCTGTGTTTCATCAACACTCTGATAGTCCACAGATTACAGAATGCCACCAAATGTGCATCGGAGTCTACTACTGGTCTTCCACTAAACGATCAAACGTAGACTGTATCAGACATTACTCCCATGGAGGAAAGTGCGGATGGTGACTGTTGTATTCAATCCCGATGCAATTTCTGTGTTTCATCAACACTCTGATAGTACACAGATTACAGAATGCCTCGAGATGTGCATCGGAAGCTACTACTGGTCTTCCAGGGCACGATCAAATCGTGGACTGTTTGAGACATTACTCCCATGGAGGAAAGTGCGCATGGTGACTGGTGTATTCAATCTCGATTCAATTTCTGTGTTTCATCAACACTCTGATAGTCCACAGATTACAGAATGCCTCCAGGTGTGCATCGGAAACTACTACTGGACTTCCAGGGAACGATCAAATCTTAGAGTGTTTGAGACATTACTCCCATGGAGAAAAGTGCGCATGGTGACTGTTGTATTCAATCCCGATGCAATTTCTGTGTTTCATCAAAACTCTGATAGTCCACAGATTACAGAATGCCACCAGATGTGCGTCGGAAACTATCACTGGTCCTCCGGGGAACGATCAAAGCGTACACTGTTTGAGACATTACTCCCGTGGGGGAAGTGCGCATGGTGACTGTTGAAATCAATCCCGATGCAATTTCTGTGTTTCATCAACACTCTGATAGTCCACAGATTACAGAATGCCTCCAGATGTGCATCGGAAACTACTACTGGTCTTCCAGGGAACGATCAAAGCGTAGACTGTTTGAGGCATTACTCCCATGGAGGAAAGTGCGCATGGTGACTGTTGTATTCAATTCCGATGCAATTTCTGTACTTCATCAACAGTCTGATAGTCCACAGATTACAGATTGCCTCCAGATGTGCATCGGAAACTACTACAGGTCTTCCAGGGAACTCAAAGCGTACACTGTTTGAGACATTACTCCCCTGGAGGAAAGTGCGCATAGTGACTGTTGTATTCAATCTCGATGCAATTTCTGTGTTTCATCAACACTCTGATAGTCCACTGGTTAGAGAATGAAACCAGTTGTGCATCGGAAGCTACTACTGGTCTTCCAGGGAACGATCCAAGCGTAGACTGTTTGAGAATTACTCGCATGGAGGAAAGTGCGCATGATGACTGTTGTATTCAATCCCGAGGCAATTTCTGTGTTTCATTAACAGTCTGATAGTCCACAGATTACAGAATGCCTCCGAATGTGCATCGGAAACTACTACAGGTCTTCCAGGGAACGATCAAAGCGTAGACTGTTTGAGACATTACTCCTTTGGAGGAAAGTGCGCATGGTGACTGTTGTATTCAATCTCGATGCCATTTCTGTGTTTCATCAACACTCTGATAGTCCACAGATTACAGAATGCCACCAAATGTGCATCGGAGTCTACTACTGGTCTTCCACTAAACGATCAAACGTAGACTGTATCAGACATTACTCCCATGGAGGAAAGTGCGGATGGTGACTGTTGTATTCAATCCCGATGCAATTTCTGTGTTTCATCAACACTCTGATAGTACACAGATTACAGAATGCCTCGAGATGTGCATCGGAAGCTACTACTGGTCTTCCAGGGCACGATCAAATCGTGGACTGTTTGAGACATTACTCCCATGGAGGAAAGTGCGCATGGTGACTGGTGTATTCAATCTCGATTCAATTTCTGTGTTTCATCAACACTCTGATAGTCCACAGATTACAGAATGCCTCCAGGTGTGCATCGGAAACTACTACTGGACTTCCAGGGAACGATCAAATCTTAGAGTGTTTGAGACATTACTCCCATGGAGAAAAGTGCGCATGGTGACTGTTGTATTCAATCCCGATGCAATTTCTGTGTTTCATCAAAACTCTGATAGTCCACAGATTACAGAATGCCACCAGATGTGCGTCGGAAACTATCACTGGTCCTCCGGGGAACGATCAAAGCGTACACTGTTTGAGACATTACTCCCGTGGGGGAAGTGCGCATGGTGACTGTTGAAATCAATCCCGATGCAATTTCTGTGTTTCATCAACACTCTGATAGTCCACAGATCACAGAATGCCACCAGATGTGCATCGGAAGCTACTACTGGTCTTCCAGGGAACGATCAAAGCGTAAACTGTTTGAGAATTACTCGCATGGAGGAAAGTGCGCATGGTGACTGTTGTATTCAATCCCGAGGCAATTTCAGTGTTTCATCAACAGTCTGATAGTCCACAGATTACAGAATGCCTCCAGGTGTGCATCGGAAACTACTACTGGACTTCCAGGGAACGATCAAAGCGTAGACTGTTTGACACATTACTCCCATGGAGGAAAGTGCGCATGGTGAATGTTGTACTCAATCCCGATGCAATTTCTGTGATTCATCAACACTCTGATAGTCCACAGATTACAGAATGCCTCCAGATGTGCATCGTTAACTACTACTGGTCTTCCAGGGAACGATCAAAGCGTAAACTCTTTGAGACATTACTCCCATGGAGCAAAGTGCGCATGGTGACTGTTGTATTCAATCCCGATGCAATATCTGTGTTTCATCAACACTCTGATAGTCCACAGATTACAGAATGCCTCCAGATGTGCATCGGTAACTACTACTGGTCTTCAAGGGAACGATCAAAGTGTAGACTGTTTGAGACATTCCACCCATGGAGGAAAGTGCGCATGGTGACTGTTCTATTCAAACCCGATGCAATTTCTGTGTTTCATCAACACTCTGATAGTCCACAGATTACGGATTGCCTCCAGATGTGCATCAGAAACTACTTCAGGTCTTCCAGGGAACGATCAAAGCGTAGACGGTTTGAGACATTAGACCCATTTAGGAACGTGCGCATGGTGACTGTTTTATTCAATCCCGATGCAATTTCTGTGTTTCATCAACATTCAGTTAATCCACAGATTTCAGAGTGCCTCCAGATGTGCATCGGAAACTACTTCTGGTATTCCAGGGAACGATAAAAAGCGTAGACTGTATGAGACACTACTCCCATGGAGGAAAGTGCGCATGGGGACTATTGTATTCAATCCCGATGCAATTTATGTGTTTCATCAACACTCTGATAGTCTACAGATTACAGAATGCCTTCAGATGTGCATCGGAAACTACTACTGGTCTTCCAGAGAACGATCAAAGCGTAGTCTGTTTGAGACATTACTCCCATGGAGGAAAGTGCGCATGGTGACTGTTGTATTCAATTCCGATGCAATTTCTGTATTTCATCAACAGTCTAAGAATCCAAAGATTACAGAATGTCCCCAGGTGTGCATCGGAAACTACTACTGGGCTTCCAGGGAACGATCAATGCGTAGACTGTTTAAGACATTACTCCCATAGAGGAAAGTGCTCATGGTGGCTATTGCACTCAATCCCGATGCAATGTCAGTGCTTCATCAACACTCTTATAGTCCACATATTACAGAATGCCTCCAGATGTGCATCGGAAACTACTACTGGTCTTCCAGGGAACGATCAAAGTGTAGACTGTTAGAGACATTACTCCCATGGAGGAAAGTGCGCAAGGTGACTGTTGTATTCAATCTCGATGCAATTTCTGTGTTCCATCAACACTCTGATAGTCCACAGATTACAGAATGCCACCAGATGTGCATCGGAATCTACTACTGGTCTTCCAGGGAACGATCAAACGTAGACTGTTTCAGACATTAATCCCATTTAGGAAAGTGCGGATGGTGACTGTTGCATTCAATCCCGATGCAATTTCTGTGTTTCATCAACACTCTGATAGTCCACAGATTCCAGAATGCCTCCAGATGTGCATCGGAAACTACTACTGGCCTTCCTAGGAACGATCAAAGCGTAGACAGTTTGAGACATTACTCCCATGGAGGAAAGTGCCTCATGGTTACTGTTGTATTGAGTCCCGATGCAATTTCTGTGTTTCGTCAACACTCTGATCGTCCACAGATTACAGAATGCTTCCAGATGTGCATCGGAAAAAACTTCAGGTCTTCCAGGGAACTATCAAAGCGTAGACTGTTTGAGAATTTACTCCCATGGAGGAAAGAGAGTATGGTGACTGTTTTATTCAATCTCGATGCAATTTCTGTGTTTCATCAACACTCAGTTAGTCCACAGATTTCAGAATGCCTCCAGATGTGCATCGGAAACTACTTCTGGTATTCCACGGAACGATCAAAGCGTAGACTGTATGAGACACTACTCCCATGGAGGACAGTGCGCATGGTGACTGGTGTATTCAGTCCCGATGCAATTTCTGTGTTTCATCAACACTCTGATAGTCCACAGTTTTCAGAATGCCTCCAGATGTGCATCGGAAACTACTACTGGTCTTCCAGGGAACGATAAAATCGTAGACTCTTTGAGACATTACTCCCATGGAGGAAAGTGCGCATGGTGACTGTTGTATTCAATCCCGATGCAATTTCTGTGTTTCATCAACACTCTGATAGTCCACTGGTTACAGAATGAAACCAGTTGTGCATCGGAAGCTACTACTGGTCTTCCAGGGAACGATCAAAGCGTAGACTGTTTGAGAATTACTCGCATGGAGGAAAGTGCGCATTATGACTGTTGTATTCAATCCCGAGGCAATTTCTGTGTTTCATTTTAACAGTCTGATAGTCCACAGATTACAGAATGCCTCCAGATGTGCATCGGAAACTACTACAGGTCTTCCAGGGAACGATCAAAGCGTAGACTGTTTGAGACATTACTCCTTTGGAGGAAAGTGCGCATGGTGACTGTTGTATTCAATCTCGATGCCATTTCTGTGTTTCATCAACACTCTGATAGTCCACAGATTACAGGATGCCTCCAGATGTGCATCGGAAACTACTACTGGTCTTCCGGGGAACGATCAAAGCGTAAACTCTTAGAGACATTACTCCCATTGAGCAAAGTTCGCATGGTGACTGTTGTATTCAATCCCGATGCAATTTCTGTGTTTCATCAACACTCTGATAGTTCACAGATTACAGAATGCCACCAGATGTGCATCGGAATCTACTACTGGTCTTCCAGGGAACGATCAAACGTAGACTGTATCAGACATTACTCCCATGGAGGAAAGTGCGGATGGTGACTGTTGTATTCAATCCCGATGCAATTTCTGTGTTTCATCAACACTCTGATAGCCCACAGATTACAGAAAACCTCCAGATGTGCATCGGAAACTACTACTGGTCTTCCAGGGAACGATCAAAGTGTGGACTTTTTGAGACATTACTCCCATGGAGGAAAGAGCGCATGGTGACTGGTGTATTCAATCCCGATGCAATTTCTGTGTTTCATCAAAACTCTGATAGTCCACAGATTACAGAATGCCACCAGATGTGCGTCGGAAACTATTACTGGTCCTCCGGGGAACGATCAAAGCGTACACTGTTTGAGAATTACTCGCATGGAGGAAAGTGCGCATGGTGACTGTTGTATTCAATCCCGATGCAATTTCTGTGTTTCATCAACAGTCTGATTGTCCACAGATTACAGAATGCCTCCAGATGTGCATCGGAAACTACTACAGGTCTTCCAGGGAACGATCAAAGCGTAGACTGTTTGAGACATTACTCCCATGGAGGAAAGTGCGCATGGTGACTGTTGTATTCAATTCCGATGCAATTTCTGTGTTTCATCAACAGTCTGATAGTCCACAGATTACAGAATGCCTCCAGGTGTGCATCGGAAACTACTACTGGTCTTCCTAGGAACGATCAAAGCGTAGACTGTTTGAGACATTACTCCCATGGGGGAAAGTGCGCATGGTGACTGTTGTATTGAATCCCGATGCAATTTCGGTGTTTCATCAACACTCTGATATTCCACAGATTACAGAATGCCTCCAGATGTGCATCGGAAACTACTTCAGGTCTTCCAGGGAACGATTAAAGCGTAGACTGTTTGAGATATTACTCCCATGGAGGAAAGAGCGCATGGTGTCTGTTGTATTCAATCCCGATGCAATTTCTGTGTTTTATCAACACTCTGATAGTCCACAGACTAAAGAATGCCTCCAGATGTGCATCGGAAACTACTTCATGACTTCGAGGGAACTATCAAAGCGTAGACTGTTTGAGACAATACTCCCATTTAGGAAAGTGCGCATGGTGACTGTTTTATTCAACCCCAATGCAATATTTGTGTTTCATCAGCAATCTGATAGTCCATAGTTTACAGAATGCCTTCAGATGTGCATCGGAAACTACTACTGGTCTTCCAGGGAACGATCAAAGCGTAGACTGTTTGAGACATTACTCCCATGGAGGAAAGTGCGCATGGTGACTGTTGTATTCAATCTCGATGCAATTTCTGTGTTTCATCAACACTCTGATAGTCCACAGATTACAGAATGCCACCAGATGTGCATCGAAATCTACTACTGGTCTAACAGGGACCGATCAAACGTAGACGGTTTCAGACATTAATCCCATGGAGGAAAGTGCGTATGGTGACTGTTGTATTCAATCCCGATGCAATTTCTGTGTTTCATCAACACTTTGATAGTCCACAGATTACAGAATGCCTCCAGATGTGCATCGGAAACTACTACTGGTCTTCCAGGGAACGATCAAAGCGTAGACTGTTTGAGGCATTACTCCCATGGAGGAAAGTGCGCATGGTGACTGTTGTATTCAATTCCGATGCAATTTCTGTATTTCATCAACAGTCTGATAGTCCACAGATTACAGATTGCCTCCAGATGTGCATCGGAAAGTACTACAGGTCTTCCAGGGAACTCAAAGCGTACACTGTTTGAGACATTACTCCCCTGGAGGAAAGTGCGCATGGTGACTGTTGTATTCAATCTCGATGCAATTTCTGTGTTTCATCAACACTCTGATAGTTCACTGGTTACAGAATGAAACCAGTTGTGCATCGGAAGCTACTACTGGTCTTCCAGGGAACGATCAAAGCGTAGACTGTTTGAGAATTACTCGCATGGAGGAAAGTGCGCATGATGACTGTTGTATTCAATCCCGAGGCAATTTCTGTGTTTCGTTAACAGTCTGATAGTCCACAGATTACAGAATGCCTCCAGATGTGCATCGGAAACTACTACAGGTCTTCCAGGGAACGATCAAAGCGTAGACTGTTTGAGACATTACTCCTTTGGAGGAAAGTGCGCATGGTGACTGTTGTATTCAATCTCGATGCCATTTCTGTGTTTCATCAACTCTCTGATAGTCCACAGATTACAGAATGCCACCAAATGTGCATCGGAATCTACTACTGGTCTTCCACTGAACGATCAAACGTAGACTGTATCAGACATTATTCCCATGGAGGAAAGTGCGCATGGTGACTGGTGTATTCAATCTCGATTCAATTTCTGTGTTTCATCAACACTCTGATAGTCCACAGATTTCAGAATGCCTCCAGGTGTGCATCGGAAACTACTACTGGACTTCCAGGGAACGATCAAATCGTAGAGTGTTTGAGACATTACTCCCATGGAGAAATGTGCGCATGGTGACTGTTGTATTCAATCCCGATGCAATTTCTGTGTTTCATCAAAACTCTGATAGACCACAGATTACAGAATGCCACCAGATGTGCGTCGGAAACTACTACTGGTCCTCCGGGGAACGATCAAAGCGTACACTGTTTGAGACATTACTCCCGTGGGGGAAGTGCGCATGGTGACTGTTGAAATCAATCCCGATGCAATTTCTGTGTTTCATCAACACTCTGATAGTCCACAGATCACAGAATGCCACCAGATGTGCATCGGAAGCTACTACTGGTCTTCCAGGGAACGATCAAAGCGTAAACTGTTTGAGAATTACTCGCATGGAGGAAAGTGCGCATGGTGACTGTTGTATTCAATCCCGAGGCAATTTCAGTGTTTCATCAACAGTCTGATTGTCCACAGATTACAGAATGCCTCCAGATGTGCATCGGAAACTACTACAGGTCTTCCAGGGAACGATCAAAGCGTAGACTGTTTGAGGCATTACTCCCATGGAGGAAAGTGCGCATGGTGACTGTTCTATTGAATCCCGATGCAATTTCGGTGTTTCATCCACACTCTGATATTCCACAGATTACAGAATGCCTCCAGATGTGCATCGGAAACTACTTCAGGTCTTCCAGGGAACGATCAAAGCGTAGACTGTTTGAGATATTACTCCCATGGAGGAAAGAGCGCATGGTGTCTGTTGTATTCAATCCCGATGCAATTTCTGTGTTTTATCAACACTCTGATAGTCCACAGACTAATGAATGCCTCCAGATGTGCATCGGAAACTACTTCATGACTTCGAGGGAACTATCAAAGCGTAGACTGTTTGAGACAATACTCCCATTTAGGAAAGTGCTCATGGTGACTGTTTTATTCAACCCCAATGCAATTTTTGTGTTTCATCAGCACTCTGATAGTCCACAGTTTACAGAATGCCTTCAGATGTGCATCGGAAACTACTACTGGTCTTCCAGGGAACGTTAAAAGCGTAGACTGTTTGAGACATTACTCCCATGGAGGAAAGTGCGCATGGTGGCTATTGTACTCAATCCTGATGCAATTTCAGTGCTTCATCAACACTCTGATAGTCCACAGATTACAGAATGCCTCCAGATGTGCATCGGAAATTACTACTGTTCTTCCAGGGAACGATCAAAGTGAGACTGTTAGAGACATTACTCCCATGGAGGAAAGTGCGCATGGTGACTGTTGTATTCAACCCGAAGCAAATTCTGTGTTACATCAACACTCTGATAGTCCACAGATTACAGAATGCGTCCAGATGTGCATCGGAAACTACTACTGGTCTTCCTATGAACTCAAAGCGTACACTGTTTGAGACATTATTCCCATGGAGGAAAGTGCGCATGTTGACTGTTGTATTCAATTCCGATGCAATTTCTGTGTTTCATCAACAGTCTGATAGTTTACAGATTACAGAATGCCTCCAGGTGTGCATCGGAAACTACTACTGGACTTCCAGGGAACGATCAAAGCGTAGACTGTTTGACACATTACTTTCATGGAGGAAAGTGCGCATGTTGAATGTCGTACTCAATCCCGATGCAATTTCTGTGTTTCATCATCTCTCTGATAGTCCACAGATTACAGAATGCCTCCAGATGTGCATCGGAAACTACTACTGGTCTTCCAGGGAACGATCAAAGCGTAAACTCTTTGAGACATTACTCCCATGGAGCAAAGTGCGCATGGTGACTGTTGTATTCAATCCCGATGCAATTTCTGTGTTTCATCAACACTCTGATAGTCCACAGATTACAGAATGCCTCCAGATGTGAATCGGAAACTACTTCATGACTTCGAGGGAACTATCAAAGCGTAGACTGTTTGAGACATTACTCCCACTTAGAAAAGGGCGCATGGTGACTGTTTTATTCAACCCCGATGCAATTTTTGTGTTTCATCAGCACTCTGATAGTCCACAGATTACAGAATGCCTTCAGATGTGCATCGGAAACTGCTACTGGTCTTCCAGGGAACGATCAAAACGTAGACTGTTTGAGACATTACTCCCATGGAGGAAAGTGCGCATGGTGACTGTTGATTTCAATTCCGATGCAATTCTGTATTTCATCAACAGTCTGATAGTCCACAGATTACACAATGCCTCCAGATGTGCATCGGAAACTACTACAGGTCTTCCAGGAAACTCAAAGCGTACACTGTTTGAGACATTACTCCCCTGGAGGAAAGTGCGCATTTTGACTGTTGTATTTAATCGCGAGGCAATTTCTGTGTTTCATCAACACTCTGATAGTCCACAGATTACAGGATGCCTCCAGATGTGCATCGGTAACTACTACTGGTCTTCAAGGGAACGATTAAAGCGTAGACTGTTTGAGACATTCCTCCCATGGACGAAAGTGCGCATGGTGACTGTTCTATGCAAACCCGATGCAATTTCTGTGTTTCATCAACACTCTGATAGTCCACAGATTACAGAATGCCTTCAGATGTGCATCGGAAACTACTACTGGTCTTCCAGAGAACGATCAAAGCGTAGACTGTTTGAGACAATACTCCCATGGAGGAAAGTGCGCATGGTGACTGTTGTATTCAATTCCGATGCAATTTCTGTATTTCATCAACAGTCTAAGAATCCACAGATTACAGAATGTCTCCAGGTGTGCATCGGAAACTACTACTGGGCTTCCAGGGAACGATCAATGCGTAGACTGTTTGAGACATTACTCCCATGGAGGAAAGTGCGAATGGTGACTATTGTATTCAATCCCGATGAAATTTCTGTGTTACATCAACACTCTGATAGTCCACAGATTACAGAATGCGTCCAGATGTGCATCGGAAACTACTACTGGTCTTCCTATGAACTCAAAGCGTACACTGTTTGAGACATAATTCCCATGGAGGAAAGTGCGCATGTTGACTGTTGTATTCAATTCCGATGCAATTTCTGTGTTTCATCAACAGTCTGATAGTTTACAGATTACAGAATGCCTCCAGGTGTGCATCGGAAACTACTACTGGACTTCCAGGGAACGATCAAAGCGTAGACTGTTTGAGACATTACTTTCATGGAGGAAAGTGCGCATGTTGAATGTCGTACTCAATCCCGATGCAATTTCTGTGTTTCATCATCTCTCTGATAGTCCACAGATTACAGAATGCCTCCAGATGTGCATCGGAAACTACTACTGGTCTTCCAGGGAACGATCAAAGCGTAAACTCTTTGAGACATTATTCCCATGGAGCAAAGTGCCCTTGGTGACTGTTGTATTCAATCCCGATGCAATTTCCGTGTTTCATCAACACTCTGATATTCCACAGATTACAGAATGCCTCCAGATGTGAATCGGAAACTACTTCATGACTTCGAGGGAACTATCAAAGCGTAGACTGTTTTAGACATTACTCCCACTTAGAAAAGGGCGCATGGTGACTGTTTTATTCAACCCCGATGCAATTTTAGTGTTTCATCAGCACTCTGATAGTCCACAGATTACAGAATGCCTTCAGATGTGCATCGGAAACTGCTACTGGTCTTCCAGGGAACGATCAAAGCGTAGACTGTTTGAGACATTACTCCCATGGAGGAAAGTGCGCATGGTGACTGTTGTATTCGATTCCGATGCAATTTCTGTATTTCATCAACAGTCTGATAGTCCACAGATTACAGAATGCCTCCAGATGTGCATCGGAAACTACTACAGGTCCTCCAGGAAACTCAAAGCGTACACTGTTTGAGACATTACTCCCCTGGAGGAAAGTGCGCATTTTGACTGTTGTATTTAATCGCGAGGCAATTTCTGTGTTTCATCAACACTCTGATAGTCCACAGATTACAGAATGCCTCCAGATGTGCATCGGTAACTACTACTGGTCTTCAAGGGAACGATTAAAGCGTAGACTGTTTGAGACATTCCTCCCATGGACGAAAGTGCGCATGGTGACTGTTCTATTCAAACCCGATGCAATTTCTGTGTTTCATCAACACTCTGATAGTCCACAGATTACAGAATGCCTTCAGATGTGCATCGGAAACTACTACTGGTCTTCCAGGGAACGATCAAAGCGTAGACTGTCTGAGAATTACTCCCATGGAGGAAGGTGCGCATTGTGACTGTTGTATTCAATTCCGATGCAAATTCTGTGTTTCATCAACAGTCTGATAGTCCACAGATTACAGAATGACTAAAGGTGTGCATCGGAAACTACTACTGGACTTCCAGGGAACGATCAACACGTAGAGTGTTTGAGACATTACTCCCATGGAGGAAAGTGCGAATGGTGACTATTGTATTCAATCCCGATGAAATTTCTGTGTTTCATCAACACTCTGATACTCCACAGATTACAGAATGCCTCCAGATGTGCATCGGAAACTACTACTGATCTTCCTAGGAACAATCAAAGCGTAGACTGTTTGAGACATTACTCCCATGGAGGAAAGTGCGCATGGTGACTGTTGTATTCAATCCCGATGCAATTTCTGTGTTTCGTCAACACTCTGATTGTCCACAGATTACAGAATGCCTCCAGATGTGCATCGGACACTACTTCAGGTCTTCCAGGGAACGATCAAAGCGTAGACGGTTTGAGACATTACTCCCATTTAGGAAAGTGCGCATGGTGACTGTTTTATTCAACCCCAATGCAATTTTTGTGTTTCATCAGCACTCTGATAGTCCACAGTTTACAGAATGCCTTCAGATGTGCATCGGAAACTACTTCTGTTATTCCAGGGAACGATAAAAAGCGTAGACTGTATGAGACATTATTCCCATGGAGGAAAGTGCGCATGGTGACTGTTGTATTAAATTCCGATGCAATTTCTGTGTTTCATCAACAGTCTGATAGTTTACAGATTACAGAATGCCTCCAGGTGTGCATCGGAAACTACTACTGGACTTCCAGGGAACGATCAAAGCGTAGACTGTTTGAGACATTACTTTCATGGAGGAAAGTGCGCATGTTAAATGTCGTACTCAATCCCGATGCAATTTCTGTGTTTCATCATCTCTCTGATAGTCCACAGATTACAGAATGCCTCCAGATGAGCATCGGAAACTACTACTGGTCTTCCAGGGAACGATCAAAGCGTAAACTCTTTGAGACATTACTCCCATGGAGCAAAGTGCACTTGGTGACTGTTGTATTCAATCCCGATGCAATTGCTGTGTTTCATCAACACTCTGATAGTCCACAGATTACAGAATGCCTCCAGATGTGAATCGGAAACTACTTCATGACTTCGAGGGAACTATCAAAGCGTAGACTGTTTGAGACATTACTCCCACTTAGAAAAGGGCGCATGGTGACTGTTTTATTCAACCCCGATGCAAATTTTGTGTTTCATCAGCACTCTGATAGTCCACAGATTACAGAATGCCTTCAGATGTGCATCGGAAACTGCTACTGGTCTTCCAGGGAACGATCAAAGCGTAGACTGTTTGAGACATTACTCCCATGGAGGAAAGTGCGCATGGTGACTGTTGTATTCGATTCCGATGCAATTTCTGTATTTCATCAACAGTCTGATAGTCCACAGATTACAGAATGCCTCCAGATGTGCATCGGAAACTACTACAGGTCTTCCAGGAAACTCAAAGCGTACACTGTTTGAGACATTACTCCCCTGGAGGAAAGTGCGCATTTTGACTGTTGTATTTAATCGCGAGGCAATTTCTGTGTTTCATCAACACTCTGATAGTCCACAGATTACAGAATGCCTCCAGATATGCATCGGTAACTACTACTGGTCTTCAAGGGAACGATTAAAGCGTAGACTGTTTGAGACATTCCTCCCATGGACGAAAGTGCGCATGGTGACTCTTCTATTCAAACCCGATGCAATGTCTGTGTTTCATCAACACTCTGATAGTCCACAGATTACAGAATGCCTTCAGATGTGCATCGGAAACTACTACTGGTCTTCCAGGGAACGATCAAAGCGTAGACTGTCTGAGAATTACTCCCATGGAGGAAGGTGCGCATTGTGACTGTTGTATTCAATTCCGATGCAAATTCTGTGTTTCATCAACAGTCTGATAGTCCACAGATTACAGAATGACTAAAGGTGTGCATCGGAAACTACTACTGGACTTCCAGGGAACGATCAACACGTAGAGTGTTTGAGACATTACTCCCTTGGAGGAAAGTGCGAATGGTGACTATTGTATTCAATCCCGATGAAATTTCTGTGTTTCATCAACACTCTGATACTCCACAGATTACAGAATGCCTCCAGATGTGCATCGGAAACTACTACTGATCTTCCTAGGAACAATCAAAGCGTAGACTGTTTGAGACATTACTCCCATGGAGGAAAGTGCGCATGGTTACTGTTGTATTCAATCCCGATGCAACTTCTGTGTTTCGTCAACACTCTGATTGTCCACAGATTACAGAATGCCTCCAGATGTGCATCGGACACTACTTCAGGTCTTCCAGGGAACGATCAAAGCGTAGACGGTTTGAGACATTACTCCCATTTAGGAAAGTGCGCATGGTGACTGTTTTATTCAACCCCAATGCAATTTTTGTGTTTCATCAGCACTCTGATAGTCCACAGTTTACAGAATGCCTTCAGATGTGCATCGGAAACTACTTCTGGTATTCCAGGGAACGATAAAAAGCGTAGACTGTATGAGACATTATTCCCATGGAGGAAAGTGCGCATGGTGACCGTTGTATTAAATTCCGATGCAATTTCTGTATTTCATCAACACTCTGATAGTCCACAGATTACAGAATGCCTTCAGATGTGCATCGGAAACTACTACTGGTCTTCCAGAGAACGATCAAAGCGTAGACTGTTTGAGACATTACTCCCATGGAGGAAAGTGCGCATGGTGACTGTTGTATTCAATTCCGATGCAATTTCTGTATTTCATCAACAGTCTAAGAATCCAAAGATTACAGAATGTCCCCAGGTGTGCATCGGAAACTACTACTGGGCTTCCAGGGAACGATCAATGCGTAGACTGTTTGAGACATTACTCCCATGGAGGAAAGTGCTCATGGTGGCTATTGCACTCAATCCCGATGCAATTTCAGTGCTTCATCAACACTCTCATAGTCCACAGATTACAGGATGCCTCCAGATGTGCATCGGAAACTACTACTGGTCTTCCAGGGAACGATCAAAGTGTAGACTGTTTGAGACATTACTCCCATTTAGGAAAGAGCGCAAGGTGACTGTTGTATTCCATCTCGATGCAATTTCTGTGTTCCATCAACATTCTGATAGTCCACAGATTACAAAATGCCACCAGATGTGCATCGGAATCTACTACTGGTCTTCCAGGGAACGATCAAACGTAGACTGTTTCAGACATTAATCCCATGGAGGAAAGTGCGGATGGTGACTGTTGTATTCAATCCCGATGCAATTTCTGTGTTTCATCAACACTCTGATAGTCCACAGATTACAGAATGCCTCCAGATGTGCATCGGAAACTACTACTGGCCTTCCTAGGAACGATCAAAGCGTAGACAGTTTGAGACACTACTCCCATGGAGGAAAGTGCGCATGGTGACTGTTGTATTGAGTCCCGATGCAATTTCTGTGTTTCGTCAACACTCTGATAGTCCACAGATTACAGAATGCTTCCAGATGTGCATCGGAAATAACTTCAGGTCTTCCAGGGAATTATCAAAGCGTAGACTGTTTGAGAATTTACTCCCATGGAGGAAAGAGAGCATGGTGACTGTTTTATTCAATCTCGATGCAATTTCTGTGTTTCATCAACACTCAGTTAGTCCACAGATTTCAGAATGCCTCCAGATGTGCATCGGAAACTACTTCTGGTATTCCACGGAACGATCAAAGCGTAGACTGTATGAGACACTACTCCCATGGAGGAAAGTGCGCATGGTGACTGGTGTATTCAGTCCCGATGCAATTTCTGTGTTTCATCAACACTCTGATAGTCCACAGATTTCAGAATGCCTCCAGATGTGCATCGGAAACTACTACTGGTCTTCCAGGGAACGATAAAATCGTAGACTCTTTGAGACATTACTCCCATGGAGGAAAGTGCGAATGGTGACTGTTGTATTCAATTCCGATGCAATTTCTGTATTTCATCAACAGTCTGATAGTCCACAGATTACAGAATGCCTCCAGGTGTGCATCGGAAACTACTACTGGACTTCCAGGGAACGATCAAAGCAAAGATTGTTTGAGACATTACTCCCATAGAGGTAAGTGCTCATGGTGGCTATTGTACTCAATCCCGATGCCATTTTAGTGCTTCATCAACACTCTGATAGTCCACATATTACAGAATGGCTCCAGATGTGCATCGGAAACTACTACTGGTCTTCCAGGGAACGATCAAATAGTAGACTGTTAGAGACATTACTCCCATGGAGGAAAGTGCGCATGGTGACTGTTGTATTCAATTCCGATGCAATTTCTGTGTTTCATCAACAGTCTGATATTCCACAGATTACAGAATGCCTCCAGGTGTGCATCGGAAACTACTACTGGTCTTCCTAGGAACGATAAAAGAGTAGACTGTTTGAGACATTCCTCCCATGGAGGAAAGTACGCATGGTGACTGTTCTATTCAAACCCGATGCAATTTCTGTGTTTCATCAACACTCTGATAGTCCACAGATTACAGAATGCCTTCAGATGTGCATCGGAAACTACTACTGGTCTTCCAGAGAACGATCAAAGCGTAGACTGTCTGAGAATTACTCCCATGGAGGAAGGTGCGCATTGTGACTGTTGTATTCAATTCCGATGCAATTTCTGTGTTTCATCAACAGTCTGATAGTGCACAGATTACAGAATGACTAAAGGTGTGCATCGGAAACTACTACTGGACTTCCAGGGAACGATCAAAGCGTAGAGTGTTTGACACATTACTCCCATGGAGGAAAGTGCGAATGGTGACTATTGTATTCAATCCCGATGCAATTTCTGTGTTTCATCAACACTCTGATACTCCACAGATTACAGAATGCCTCCAGATGTGCATCGGAAACTACTACTGGTCTTCCTAGGAACGATCAAAGCGTAGACTGTTTGAGACATTACTCCCATGGAGGAAAGTGCGCATGGTGACTGTTGTATTCAATCCCGATGCAATTTCTGTGTTTCGTCAACACTCTGATTGTCCACAGACTACAGAATGCCTCCAGATGTGCGTCGGAAACAACTTCTGGTCTTCAGGGAACAATCAAAGCGTAGACTGTTTGAGAATTTACTCCCATGGAGGAAAGAGCGCATGGTGTCTGTTGTATTCAATCCCGATGCAATTTCTGTGTTTTATCAACACTCTGATAGTCCACAGATTACAGAATGCCTCCAGATGTGCATCGGACACTACTTCAGGTCTTCCAGGGAACAATCAAAGCGTAGACGGTTTGAGACATTACTCCCATTTAGGAAAGTGCGCATGGTGACTGTTTTATTCAATCCCCATGCAATTTCTGTGTTTCATCAACATTCAGTTAATCCACAGATTTCAGAGTGCCTCCAGATGTGCATCGGAAACTTTTTCTGGTATTCCAGGAAACGATAAAAAGCGTAGACTGTATGAGACATTATTCCCATGGAGGAAAGTGCGCATGGTGACTGTTGTATTAAATTCCGATGCAATTTCTGTATTTCATCAACACTCTGATAGTCCACAGATTACAGAATGCCTTCAGATGTGCATCGGAAACTACTACTGGTCTTCCAGAGAACGATCAAAGCGTAGACTGTCTGAGACATTACTCCCATGGAGGAAAGTGCGCAAGGTGACTGTTGTATTCAATCTCGATGCAATTTCTGTGTTCCATCAACACTCTGATAGTCCACAGATTACAAAATGCCACCAGATGTGCATCGGAATCTACTACTGGTCTTCCAGGGAACGATCAAACGTAGACTGTTTCAGACATTAATCCCATGGAGGAAAGTGCGGATGGTGACTGTTGTATTCAATCCCGATGCAATTTCTGTGTTTCATCAACACTCTGATAGTCCACAGATTACAGAATGCCTCCAGATGTGCATCGGAAACTACTACTGGACTTCCTAGGAACGATCAAAGCGTAGACAGTTTGAGACATTACTCCCATGGAGGAAAGTGCGCATGGTGACTGTTGTATTGAGTCCCGATGCAATTTCTGTGTTTCGTCTACACTCTGATAGTCCACAGATTACAGAATGCTTCCAGATGTGCATCGGAAAAAACTTCAGGTCTTCCAGGGAACTATCAAAGCGTAGACTGTTTGAGAATTTACTCCCATGGAGGAAAGAGAGCATGGTGACTGTTTTATTCAATCTCGATGCAATTTCTGTGTTTCATCAACACTCAGTTAGTCCACAGATTTCAGAATGCCTCCAGATGTGCATCGGAAACTACTTCTGGTATTCCACGGCACAATCAAAGCGTAGACTGTATGAGACACTACTCCCATGGAGGAAAGTGCGCATGGTGACTGGTGTATTCAGTCCCGATGCAATTTCTGTGTTTCATCAACACTCTGATAGTCCACAGATTTCAGAATGCCTCCAGATGTGCATCGGAAACTACTACTGGTCTTCCAGGGAACGATAAAATCGTAGACTCTTTGAGACATTACTCCCATGGAGGAAAGTGCGCATGGTGACTGTTGTATTCAATTCCGATGCAATTTCTGTATTTCATCAACAGTCTGATAGTCCACAGATTACAGAATGCCTCCAGGTGTGCATCGGAAACTACTACTGGACTTCCAGGGAACGATCAAAGCAAAGATTGTTTGAGACATTACTCCCATGGAGGTAAGTGCTCATGGTGGCTATTGTACTCAATCCCGATGCCATTTTAGTGCTTCATCAACACTCTGATAGTCCACATATTACAGAATGGCTCCAGATGTGCATCGGAAACTACTACTGGTCTTCCAGGGAACGATCAAAGTGTAGACTGTTAGAGACATTACTCCCATGGAGGAAAGTGCGCATGGTGACTGTTGTATTCAATTCCGATGCAATTTCTGTATTTCATCAACAGTCTTATAGTCCACAGATTACAGAATGCCTCCAGATGTGCATCGGAAACTACTACAGGTCTTCCAGGGAACTCAAAGCGTACACTGTTTGAGACATTACTCCCATCGAGGAAAGTGCGCATGGTGACTGTTGTATTCAATCTCGATGCAATTTCTGTGTTTCATCAACACTCTGATAGTACACAGATTACAGAATGCCACCAGATGTGCATCGGAATCTACTACTGGTCTTACAGGGAACGATCAAACGTAGACGGTTTCAGACATTAATCCCATGGAGGAAAGTGCGGATGGTGACTGTTGTATTCAATCAAGATGCAATTTCTGTGTTTCATCAACACTTTGATAGTCCACAGATTACAGAATGCCTCCAGATGTGCATCGGAAACTACTACTGGTCTTCCAGGGAACGATCAAAGCGTAGAGTGTTTGAGACATAACTCCCATGGAGGAAAGTGCGCATGGTGACTATTGTATTCAATCCCGATGCAATTTCTGTGTTTCATCAACACTCTGATACTCCACAGACTACAGATTGCCTCCAGATGTGCATCGGAAACTACTACTGGTCTACCTAGGAACAATCAAAGCGTAGACTGTTTGAGACATTACTCCCATGGAGGAAAGTGCGCATGGTGACAGTTGTATTCAATCCCGATGCAATTTCTGTGTTTCGTCAACACTCTGATAGTCCACAGATTACAGAATGCCTCCAGATGTGCATCGGAAACTACTTCAGGTCTTCCAGAGAACGATCAAAGCGTAGACGGTTTGACCCATTACTCCCATTTAAGAAAGTGCGCATGGTGACTGTTTTATTCAATCCCGATGCAATTTCTGTGTTTCATCAACATTCAGTTAATCCACAGATTTCAGAGTGCCTCCAGATGTGCATCGGAAACTACTACAGGTCTTCCAGGGAACTCAAAGCGTACACTGTTTGAGACATTACTCCCCTGGAGGAAAGTGCGCATGGTGACTGTTGTATTCAATCTCGATGCAATTTCTGTGTTTCATCAACACTCTGATAGTCCACTGGTTACAGAATGAAACCAGATGTGCATCGGAAACTACTACTAGACTTCCAGGGAACGATCAAAGCGTAGACTGTTTGAGAGTTACTCCCATGGAGGAAGGTGCGCATGGTGACTGTTGTATTCAATTCCGATGCAATTTCTGTGTTTCATCAACAGCCTGATAGTCCACAGATTACAGAATGACTAAAGGTGTGCATCGGAAACTACTACTGGACTTCCAGGGAACGATCAAAGCGTAGAGTGTTTGAGACATTACTCCCATGGAGGAAAGTGCGCATGGTGACTATTGTATTCAATCCCGATGCAATTTCTGTGTTTCATCAACACTCTGATACTCCACAGACTACAGAATGCCTAAAGATGTGCATCGGAAACTACTACTGGTCTACCTAGGAACAATCAAAGCGTAGACTGTTTGAGACATTACTCCCATGGAGGAAAGTGCGCATGGTGACTGTTGTATTCAATACCGATGCAATTTCTGTGTTTCGTCAACACTCTGATAGTCCACAGACTACAGAATGCCTCCAGATGTGCATCGGAAACAACTTCTGGTCTTCAGGGAACTATCAAAGCGTAGACTGTTTGAGAATTTACTCCCATGGAGGAAAGAGCGCATGGTGTCTGTTGTATTCAATCCCGATGCAATTTCTGTGTTTTATCAACACTCTGATAGTCCACAGATTACAGAATGCCTCCAGATGTGCATCGGAAACTGCTTCAGGTCTTAGAGAGAACGATCAAAGCGTAGACGGTTTGACCCATTACTCCCATTTAAGAAAGTGCGCATGGTGACTGTTTTATTCAATCCCGATGCAATTTCTGTGTTTCATCAACATTCAGTTAATCCACAGATTTCAGAGTGCCTCCAGATGTGCATCGGAAACTACCTCTGGTATTCCAGGGAACGATAAAAAGCGTAGACTGTATGAGACACTACTCCCATGGAGGAAAGTGCGCATGGGGACTGTTGTATTCAATCCCGATGCAATTTCTGTGTTTCATCAACACTCTGATAGTGCACAGATTACAAAATGCCTTCAGATGTGCATCGGAAACTACTACTGGTCTTCCAGGGAACGATCAAAGCGTAGACTGTTTGAGACATTACTCCCATGGAGGAAAGTGCGCATGGTGACTTTTGTATTCAATTCTGATGCAATTTCTGTATTTCATCAACAGTCTAAGAATCCACAGATTACAGAATGTCTCCAGATGTGCATCGGAAACTACTACTGGGCTTCCAGGGAACGATCAATGCGTAGACTGTTTGAGACATTACTCCCATGGAGGAAAGTGCCCATGGTGGCTATTGCACTCATTCCCGATGCAATTTCAGTGTTTCATCAACACACTTATAGCCCACAGATTACAGAATGCCTCCAGATGTGCATCGGAAACTACTACTGGTCTACCTAGGAACAATCAAAGCGTAGACTGTTTGAGACATTACTCCCATGGAGGAAAGTGCGCATGGTGACAGTTGTATTCAATCCCGATGCAATTTCTGTGTTTCGTCAACACTCTGATAGTCCACAGATTACAGAATGCCTCCAGATGTGCATCGGAAACTACTTCAGGTCTTCCAGAGAACGATCAAAGCGTAGACGGTTTGACCCATTACTCCCATTTAAGAAAGTGCGCATGGTGACTGTTTTATTCAATCCCGATGCAATTTCTGTGTTTCATCAACATTCAGTTAATCCACAGATTTCAGAGTGCCTCCAGATGTGCATCGGAAACTACTACAGGTCTTCCAGGGAACTCAAAGCGTACACTGTTTGAGACATTACTCCCCTGGAGGAAAGTGCGCATGGTGACTGTTGTATTCAATCTCGATGCAATTTCTGTGTTTCATCAACACTCTGATAGTCCACTGGTTACAGAATGAAACCAGATGTGCATCGGAAACTACTACTAGACTTCCAGGGAACGATCAAAGCGTAGACTGTTTGAGAGTTACTCCCATGGAGGAAGGTGCGCATGGTGACTGTTGTATTCAATTCCGATGCAATTTCTGTGTTTCATCAACAGCCTGATAGTCCACAGATTACAGAATGACTAAAGGTGTGCATCGGAAACTACTACTGGACTTCCAGGGAACGATCAAAGCGTAGAGTGTTTGAGACATTACTCCCATGGAGGAAAGTGCGCATGGTGACTATTGTATTCAATCCCGATGCAATTTCTGTGTTTCATCAACACTCTGATACTCCACAGACTACAGAATGCCTAAAGATGTGCATCGGAAACTACTACTGGTCTACCTAGGAACAATCAAAGCGTAGACTGTTTGAGACATTACTCCCATGGAGGAAAGTGCGCATGGTGACTGTTGTATTCAATACCGATGCAATTTCTGTGTTTCGTCAACACTCTGATAGTCCACAGACTACAGAATGCCTCCAGATGTGCATCGGAAACAACTTCTGGTCTTCAGGGAACTATCAAAGCGTAGACTGTTTGAGAATTTACTCCCATGGAGGAAAGAGCGCATGGTGTCTGTTGTATTCAATCCCGATGCAATTTCTGTGTTTTATCAACACTCTGATAGTCCACAGATTACAGAATGCCTCCAGATGTGCATCGGAAACTGCTTCAGGTCTTAGAGAGAACGATCAAAGCGTAGACGGTTTGACCCATTACTCCCATTTAAGAAAGTGCGCATGGTGACTGTTTTATTCAATCCCGATGCAATTTCTGTGTTTCATCAACATTCAGTTAATCCACAGATTTCAGAGTGCCTCCAGATGTGCATCGGAAACTACCTCTGGTATTCCAGGGAACGATAAAAAGCGTAGACTGTATGAGACACTACTCCCATGGAGGAAAGTGCGCATGGGGACTGTTGTATTCAATCCCGATGCAATTTCTGTGTTTCATCAACACTCTGATAGTGCACAGATTACAAAATGCCTTCAGATGTGCATCGGAAACTACTACTGGTCTTCCAGGGAACGATCAAAGCGTAGACTGTTTGAGACATTACTCCCATGGAGGAAAGTGCGCATGGTGACTTTTGTATTCAATTCTGATGCAATTTCTGTATTTCATCAACAGTCTAAGAATCCACAGATTACAGAATGTCTCCAGATGTGCATCGGAAACTACTACTGGGCTTCCAGGGAACGATCAATGCGTAGACTGTTTGAGACATTACTCCCATGGAGGAAAGTGCCCATGGTGGCTATTGCACTCATTCCCGATGCAATTTCAGTGCTTCATCAACACACTTATAGCCCACAGATTACAGAATGCCTCCAGATGTGCATCGGAAACTACTACTGGTATTCCAGGGAACGATCAAAGTGTAGACTGTTAGAGACATTACTCCCATGGAGGAAAGTGCGCAAGGTGACTGTTGTATTCAATCTCGATGCAATTTCTGTGTTCCATCAACACTCTGATAGTCCACAGATTACAGAATGCCACCAGATGTGCATCGGAATCTACTACTGGTCTTCCAGGGAACGATCAAACGTAGACTGTTTCAGACATTAATCCCATGGAGGAAAGTGCGGATGGTGACTGTTGTATTCATTCCCGATGCAATTTCTGTGTTTCATCAACACTCTGATAGTCCACAGGTTACAGAATGCCTCCAGATGTGCATCGGAAACTACTACTGGTCTTCCTAGGAACGATCAAAGCGTAGACAGTTTGAGATATTACACCCATGGAGGAAAGTGCGCATGGTGACTGTTGTATTGGGTCCCGATGCAATTTCTGTGTTTCGTCAACACTCTGATAGTCCACAGATTACAGAATGCTTCCAGATGTGCATCGGAAACAACTTCAGGTCTTCCACGGAACTATCAAAACGTAGACTGTTTGAGAATTTACTCCCATGGAGGAAAGAGCGCATGGTGTCTGTTGTATTCAATCCCGTTGTAATTTCTCTCTTTTATCAACACTCTGATAGTCCACAGATTACAGTATACCTCCAGATGTGCATCGGAAACTACCTCAGGTCTTCCAGGGACCGATCAAAGCGTAGACTGTTTGAGACATTACTCCCATTTAGGAAAGTGCGCATGGTGACTGTTTTATTCAATCCCGATGCAATTTCTGTGTTTCATCAGCACTCTGATAGTCCACAGATTACAGAATGCCTTCAGATGTGCATCGGAAACTACTACTGGTCTTCCAGGGAACGACCAAAGCGTAGACTGTTTGAGAATTACTCCCGAGGAAAAAATTGCTCATGGTGGCTATTGCACTCAATCCCGATGCAATTTCAGTGCTTCATCAACACTCTGATAGTCCACAGATTACAGAATGCCTTCAGATGTACATCGGAAACTACTACTGGTCTTCCAGAGAACGATCAAAGCGTAGACTGTTTGAGACATTTCTCCCATGGAGGAAAGTGCGCATGGTGACTGTTGTATTCAATTCCGATGCAATTTCTGTATTTCATCAACAGTCTGATAGTCCACAGATTACAGAATGACTCCAGATGTGCATCGGAAACTACTACAGTTCTTCCAGGGAACTCAAAGCGTACACTGTTTGAGACATTACTCCCATGGAGGAAAGGGCGCATGGTGACTGTGGTATTCAATCTCGATGCAATTTCTGTTTTTCATCAACACTCTGATAGTCCACAGATTACAGAATGCCACCAGATGTGCATCGGAAACTACTACTGGTCTTCCAGTTAACGATCAAAGCGTAGACTGTTTGAGAATTACTCCCATGGAGGTAAGTGCGCATGATGACTGTTGTATTCAATTCCGATGCAATTTCTGTGTTTCATCAACAGTCTGATAGTCCACAGATTACAGAATGCCTAAAGGTGTGCATCGGAAACTACTACTGGACTTCCAGGGACGATCAAAGCGTAGACTGTTTGAGACATTACTCCCATGGAGGAAAGTGCGCATGGTGACTATTGTATTCAATCCCGATGCAATTTCTGTGTTTCATCAACACTCTGATTCTCCACAGACTACAGAATGCCTCCAGATGTGCATCGGAAACTACTACTGGTCTTCCAGGGAACGATCAAATCGTAAACTCTTTGAGACATTACTCCCATGGAGCAAAGTGCGCATGGTGACTGTTGTATTCAATCCCGATGCAATTTCTGTGTTTCATCAACACTCTGATACTCCACAGATTACAGAATGCCTCCAGATGTGCATCGGAAACTACTTCAGGTCTTCCAGGGAACGATCAAATCGTTGACTGTTTGAGATATTACTCCCATGGATGAAAGAGCGCATGGTGTCTGTTGTATTCAATCCCGATGCAATTTCTGTGTTTTATCAACACTCTGATAGTCCACAGATTACAGAATGCCTCCAGATGTGCATCGGAAACTACTTCATGACTTCGAGGGAACTATCAAAGCGTAGACTGTTTGAGACATTACTCCCATGGAGGAAAGTGCGCATGGTGACTGTTGTATTCAATTCCGATGCAATTTCTCTATTTCATCAACAGTCTGATAGTCCACAGATTACAGAATGCCTCCAGATGTGCATCGGTAACTGCTACTGGTCTTCAAGGGAACGATCAAAGCGTAGACTGTTTGAGACATTACTCCCATGGAGGAAAGTGCGCATGGTGACTGTTCTATTCAAACCCGATGCAATTTCTGTGTTTCATCAACAGTCTGATAGTCCTCAGATTACAGAATGCCTTCAGATGTGCATCGGAATCTACTACTGGTCTTCCAGGGAACGATCAAAGCGTAGACTGTTTGAGAATTACTCCCATGGAGGAAGGTGCGCATGGTGACTGCTGTATTCAATTCCGATGCAATTTCTGTGTTTCATCAACAGTCTGATAGTCCACAGATTACAGAATGACTACAGGTGTGCATCGGAAACTACTACTGGACTTCCAGGGAACGATCAAAGCGTAGAGTGTTTGTGACATTACTCCCATGCAGGAAAGTGCTTATGGTGACTATTGTATTCAATCCCGAATCAATTTCTGTGTTTCATCAACACTCTGATAGTCCACAGATTACATAATGCCTCCAGATGTGCATCGGAAACTACTACTGGTCTTCCTAGGAACAATCAAAGCGTAGACTGTTTGAGACATTACTCCCATGGAGGAATGTGCGCATGGTGACTGTTGTATTCAATCCCGATGCAATTTCTGTGTTTCGTCAACACTCTGATTGTCCACAGACTACAGAATGCCTCCAGATGTGCATCGGAAACAACTTCTGGTCTTCAGGGAACTATCAAAGCGTACACTGTTTACGGAATTTACTCCCATTGAGGAAAGAGCGCATGGTGTCTGTTGTATTCAATCCCGATGCAATTTCTGAGTTTCATCAACACTTTGATAGACCACAGATTACAGAATGCCTCCAGATGTGCATCGGAAACTACTACTGGTCTTCCAGGGAACGATCAAAGCGTAGACTGTTTGAGACATTACTCCCATGGAGGAAAGTGCGCATGGTAACTGTTGTATTCAATTCCGATGCAATTTCTGTATTTCATCAATAGTCTGATAGTCCACAGATTACAGATTGCCTCCAGATGTGCATCGGAAACTACTACAGGTCTTCCAGGGAACTCAAAGCGTACACTGTTTGAGACATTACTCCCCTGGAGGAAAGTGCACATGGTGACTGTTGTATTCAATCTCGATGCAATTTCTGTGTTTCATCAACACTCTGATAGTCCACTGGTTACAGAATGAAACCAGATGTGCATCGGAAACTACTACTGGACTTCCAGGGAACGATCAAAGCGTAGACTGTTTGAGACATTACTCCCATGGAGGAAAGTGCTCATGGTGGCTATTGCACTCAATCCCGATGCAATTTCAGTGCTTCATCAACACTCTTATAGTCCACAGATTACAGAATGCCTCCAGATGTGCATCGGAAACTACTACTGGTCTTCCAGAGAACGATCAAAGTGTAGACTGTTAGAGACATTACTCCCATGGAGGAAATTGCGCAAGGTGACTGTTGTATTCAATCTCGATGCAATTTCTGTGTTCCATGAACACTCTGATAGTCCACAGATTGCAGAATGCCTCCAGATGTGCATCTGAAACTACTACTGGCCTTCCTAGGAACGATCAAAGCGTAGACAGTTTGAGACATTACTCCTATGGAGGAAAGTGCGCATGGTGACTGTTGTATTGAGTCCCGATGCAATTTCTGTGTTTCGTCATCACTCTGATAGTCCACAGATTACAGAATGCTTCCAGATGTGCATCGGAAAAAACTTCAGGTCTTCCAGGGAACTATCAAAGCGTAGACTGTTTGAGAATTTACTCCCATGGAGGAAAGAGAGCATGGTGACTGTTTTATTCAATCTCGAAGCAATTTCTGTGTTTCATCAACACTCAGTTAGTCCACAGATTTCAGAATGCCTCCAGATGTGCATCGAAAACTACTTCTGGTATTCCACAGAACGATCAAAGCGTAGACTGTATGAGACACTACTCCCATGGAGGAAAGTGCGCATGGTGACAGGTGTATTCAGTCCCGATGCAATTTCTGTGTTTCATCAACACTCTGATAGTCCACAGATTTCAGAATGCCTCCAGATGTGCATCGGAAACTACTACTGGTCTTCCAGGGAACGATAAAATCGTAGACTCTTTGAGACATTACTCCCATGGAGGAAAGTGCGCATGGTGACTGTTGTATTCAATTCCGATGCAATTTCTGTATTTCATCAACAGTCTGATAGTCCACATATTACAGAATGGCTCCAGATGTGCATCGGAAACTACTACTGGTCTTCCAGGGAACGATCAAAGTGTAGACTGTTAGAGACATTACTCCCATGGAGGAAAGTGCGCATGGTGACTGTTGTATTCAATTCCGATGCAATTTCTGTAATTCATCAACAGTCTTATAGTCCACAGATTACAGAATGCCTCCAGATGTGCATCGGAAACTACTTCAGGTCTTCCAGGGAACTCAAAGCGTACACTGTTTGAGACATTACTCCCATCGAGGAATGTGCGCATGGTGACTGTTGTATTAAATCTCGATGCAATTTCTGTGTTTCATCAACACTCTGATAGTCCACAGATTACAGAATGCCACCAGATGTGCATCGGAATCTACTACTGGTCTTACAGGGAACGATCAAACGTAGACGGTTTCAGACATTAATCCCATGGAGGAAAGTGCGGATGGTGACTGTTGTATTCAATCCCGATGCAATTTCTGTGTTTCATCAACACTTTGATAGTCCACAGATTACAGAATGCCTCCAGATGTGCATCGGAAACTACTACTGGTCTTCCAGGGAACGATCAAAGGGTAGACTGTTTGTGACATTACTCCCATGGAGGAAAGTGCGCATGGTGACTGTTGTATTCAATCCCGATGCAATTTCTGTATTTCATCAACAGTCTGATAGTCCACAGGTTACAGATTGCCTCCAGATGTCCATCGGGAACTACTACAGGTCTTCCAGGAAACTCAAAGCGTACACTGTTTGAGACATTACTCCCCTGGAGGAAAGTGCGCATGGTGACTGTTGTATTCAATCCCGATGCAAATTCTGTGTTTCGTCAACACTCTGATAGTCCACAGACTACAGAATGCCCCCAGATGTGCATCGGAAACAACTTCTGGTCTTCAGGGAACTATCAAAGCGTAGACTCTTTGAGACATTACTCCCATGGAGGAGAGTGCGCATGGTGACTGTTGAATTCAATTCCGATGCAATTTCTGTATTTCATCAATAGTCTGATAGTCCACAGATTACAGATTGCCTCCAGATGTGCATCGGAAACTACTACAGGTCTTCCAGGGAACTCAAAGCGTATACTGTTTGAGACATTACTCCCCTGGAGGAAAGTGCACATGGTGACATTTGTATTCAATCTCGATGCAATTTCTGTGTTTCATCAACACTTTGATAGTCCACTGGTTACAGAATGAAACCAGATGTGCATCGGAAACTACTACTGGACTTCCAGGGAACGATCAAAGCGTAGACTGTTTGAGAATTACTCCCATGGAGGTAGGTGCGCATGGTGACTGTTGTATTGAATCCCGATGCAATTTCTGTGTTTCGTCAACACTCTGATTGTCCACAGAGTACAGAATGCCCCTAGATGTGCATCGGACACTACTTCAGGTCTTCCAGGGAACGATCAGAGCGTAGACGGTTTGAGACATTACTCCCATTTAGGAAAGTGCGCATGGTGACTGTTTTATTCAATCCCGATGCAATTTCTGTGTTTCATCAACTTTCAGTTAATCCACAGATTTCAGAGTGCCTCCATAATGTGCAACGGAAACTACATCTGGTATTCCAGGGAACGATAAAAAGCGTAGACTGTATGAGACACTACTCCCATGGAGGAAAGTGCGCATGGGGACTGTTCTATTCAATCCCGATGCAATTTATGTGTTTCATCAACACTCTGATAGTCCACAGATTACAGAATGCCTTCAGATGTGCATCGGAAACTACTACTGGTCTTCCAGAGAACGATCAAAGCGTAGACTGTTTGAGACATCACTCCCATGGAGGAAAGTGCGCATGGTGACTGTTGTATTCAATTCCGATGGAATTTCTGTATTTCATCAACAGTCTAAGAATCCACAGATTACAGAATGTCTCCAAGTGTGCATCGGAAACTACTACTGGGCTTCCAGGGAGCGATCAATGCGTAGACTGTTTGAGACATTACTCCCATGGAGGAAAGTACTCATGGTGGCTATTGCACTCAATCCCGATGCAATTTCAGTGCTTCATCAACACTCTTATAGTCCACAGATTACAGAATGCCTCCAGATGTGCATCGGAAACTACTACAGGTCTTCCAGGGAACGATCAAAGTGAAGACTGTTGGAGACATTACTCCCATGGAGGAAATTGCGCAAGGTGACTGTTGTATTCATTCTCGATGCAATTTCTGTGTTCCATGAACACTCTGATAGTCCACAGATTGCAGAATGCCTCCAGATGTGCATCTGAAACTACTACTGGCCTTCCTAGGAACGATCAAAGCGTAGACAGTCTGAGACATTACTCCTATGGAGGAAAGTGCGCATGGTGACTGTTGTATTGAGTCCCGATGCAATTTCTGTGTTTCGTCATCACTCTGATAGTCCACAGATTACAGAATGCTTCCAGATGTGCATCGGAAAAAACTTCAGGTCTTCCAGGGAACGATCAAAGCGTAGACTGTATGAGACACTACTCCCATGGAGGAAAGTGCGCATGGTGACAGGTGTATTCAGTCCCGATGCAATTTCTGTGTTTCATCAACACTCTGATAGTCCACAGATTTCAGAATGCCTCCAGATGTGCATCGGAAACTACTACTGGTCTTCCAGGGAACGATAAAATCGTAGACTCTTTGAGACATTACTCCCATGGAGGAAAGTGCGCATGGTGACTGTTGTATTCAATTCCGATGCAATTTCTGTATTTCATCAACAGTCTGATAGTCCACATATTACAGAATGCCTCCAGGTGTGCATCGGAAACTACTACTGGACTTCCAGGGAACGATCAAAGCATAGATTGTTTGAGACATTACTCCCATGGAGGTAAGTGCTCATGGTGGCTATCGTACTCAATCCCGATGCAATTTTAGTGCTTCATCAACACTCTGATAGTCCACATATTACAGAATGGCTCCAGATGTGCATCGGAAACTACTACTGGTCTTCCAGGGAACGATCAAAGTGTAGACTGTTAGAGACATTACTCCCATGGAGGAAAGTGCGCATGGTGACTGTTGTATTCAATTCCGATGCAATTTCTGTAATTCATCAACAGTCTTATAGTCCACAGATTACAGAATGCCTCCAGATGTGCATCGGAAACTACTTCAGGTCTTCCAGGGAACTCAAAGCGTACACTGTTTGAGACATTACTCCCATCGAGGAATGTGCGCATGGTGACTGTTGTATTCAATCTCTATGCAATTTCTGTGTTTCATCAACACTCTGATAGTCCACAGATTACAGAATGCCACCAGATGTGCATCGGAATCTACTACTGGTCTTACAGGGAACGATCAAACGTAGACGGTTTCAGACATTAATCCCATGGAGGAAAGTGCGGATGGTGACTGTTGTATTCAATCCCGATGCAATTTCTGTGTTTCATCAACACTTTGATAGTCCACAGATTACAGAATGCCTCCAGATGTGCATCGGAAACTACTACTGGTCTTCCAGGGAACGATCAAATGGTAGACTGTTTGTGACATTACTCCCATGGAGGAAAGTGCTCATGGTGACTGTTGTATTCAATTCCGATGCAATTTCTGTATTTCATCAACAGTCTGATAGTCCACAGGTTACAGATTGCCTCCAGATGTGCATCGGGAACTACTACAGGTCTTCCAGGAAACTCAAAGCGTACACTGTTTGAGACATTACTCCCATGGAGGAAAGTGCGCATGGTGACTGTTGTATTGAGTCCCGATGCAATTTCTGTGTTTCGTCAACACTCTGATAGTCCACAGATTACAGAATGCTTCCAGATGTGCATCGGAAACAACTTCAGGTCTTCCACGGAACTATCAAAGCGTAGACTGTTTGAGACATTACTCCCATGGAGGAAAGTGCGCATGGTGACTGTTGTATTCAATTCCGATGCAATTTCTGTATTTCTTTAACAGTCTGATAGTCCACAGATTACAGAATGCCTCCAGATGTGCATCGGAAACTACTACAGGTCTTCCAGGGAACTCAAAGCGTACACTGTTTGAGACATTACTCCCATGGAGGAAAGTGCGCACGGTGACTGTTGTATTCAATCTCGATGCAATTTCTGTGTTTCATCAACACTCTGATAGTCCACAGATTACAGAATGCCACCAGATGTGCATCGGAAACTACTACTGGTCTTCCAGTTAACGATCAAAGCGTAGACTGTTTGAGAATTACTCCCATGGAGGAAAGTGCGCAGGGTGACTGTTGAATTCAATTCCGATGCAATTTCTGTGTTTCATCAACAGTCTGATAGTCCACAGATTACAGAATGCCTAAAGGTGTGCATCGGAAACTACTACTGGACTTCCAGGGACGATCAAAGCGTAGAGTGTTTGAGACATTACTCACATGGAGGAAAGTGCGCATGGTGACTGTTGTATTCAATCCCGATGCAATTTCTGTGTTTCATCAACACTCTGATACTCCACAGATTACAGAATGCCTCCAGATGTGCATCGGAAAGTACTACTGGTCTTCCTACGAACGATCAAAGCGTAGACTGTTTGAGACATTACTCCCATGGAGGAAAGTGCGCATGGTGACTGTTGTATTGAATCCCGATGCAATTTCTGTGTTTCGTCAACACTCTGATAGTTCACAGATTACAGGATGCCTCCAGATGTGCATCGGAAACAACTTCAGGTCTTCCAGGGAACTATCAAAGCGTAGACTGTTTGAGAATTTACTCCCATGGAGGAAAGAGGGCATGGTGTCTGTTGTTTTCAATCCCGATGCAATTTCTGTGTTTTATCATCACTCTGATTGTCCACAGATTACAGAATGACTCAGATATGCATCGGAAACTACTTCAGGTCTTCCAGGGAACGATCAAAGCGTATACTGTTTGAGACATTACTCCCATTTAGGAAAGTGCGCATGGTGACTCTTTTATTCAATCCCGAAGCAATTTCTGTTTTTCATCAGCACTCTGATAATCCACAGATTACAGAATGCCTTCAGATGTGCATCGGAAACTACTACTGGTTTTCCAGGGAACGATCAAAGAGTAGAATGTTTGAGAATTACTTACGAGGAGAAAATTGCGCATGGTGACTGTTGTATTCAATCCCGATGCAATTTCTGTGTTTCATCAACACTCTGATAGTCCACAGATTACAGAATTCCTCCAGATGTGCATAGGAAACTACTACTGGCCCTCCAGGAAACGATCAAAGCGTAGACTGTTTGAGACATTACTCCCATGGAGGAAAGTGCGCATGGTGACTGTTGTATTCAATCCCGATGCAATTTCTGTGTTTCATCAACACTCTGATAGTCCACAGATTACAGACTGCCTCCAGATGTGCATCGGAAACTTCTACTGGTCTTCCAGGGAACGATCAAAGCGTAGACTGTTTGAGACATTACTCCCATGGAGGAAAGTGCGCATGGTGACTGTTGTATTCAATTCCGATGCAAATTCTGTATTTCATCAACAGTCTGATAGTCCACAGATAACAGAATGCCTCCAGATGTGCATCGGAAACTACTACTGGTCTTCCTAGGAAAGATCAAAGCGTAGACAGTTTGAGACATTACTCCCATGGAAGAAGAGAGCGCATGGTGTCTGTTGTATTCAATCCCGATGCAATTTCTGTGTTTTATCAACACTCTGATAGTCCACAGATTACAGAATGCCTCAAGATGTGCATCGGAAGCTACTTCAGGTCTTCCAGAGAACGATCAAAGCGTAGACGGTTTGAGACATTACTCCCATTTAAGAAAGTGCGCATGGTGACTGTTTTAGTCAATCCCGATGCAATTTCTGTGTTTCATCAACATACAGTTAATCCACAGATTTCAGAGTGCCTCAAGATGTGCATCGGAAACTACCTCTGGTATTCCAGGGAACGATAAAAAGCGTAGACTGTATGAGACACTACTCCCATGGAGGAAAGTGCGCATGGGGTCTGTTGTATTCGATCCCGATGCAATATCTGTGTTTCATCAACACTCTGATAGTCCACAGATTACAGAATGCCTTCAGATGTGCATCGGAAACTAATACTGGTCTTCCAGGGAACGATCAAAGCGTAGACTGTTTGAGACATTACTCCCATGGAGGAAAGTGCGCATGGTGACTGTTGTATTCAATTCTGATGCAATTTCTGTATTTCATCAACAGTCTAAGAATCCACAGATTACAGAATGTCTCCAGATGTGCATCGGAAACTACTACTGGGCTTCCAGGGAACGATCAATGCGTAGACTGTTTGAGACATTACTCCCATGGAGGAAAGTGCTCATGCTGGATATTGCACTCAATCCCGATGCAATTTCAGTGCTTCATCAACACACTTATAGTCCACAGATTACAGAATGGCTCCAGATGTGCATCGGAAACTACAACTGGTCTTCCAGGGAACGATCAAAGCATAGATTGTTTGAGACATTACTCCCATGGAGGTAAGTGCTCATGGTGGCTATTGTACTCAATCCCGATGCAATTTTAGTGCTTCATCAACACTCTGATAGTCCACAGATTTCAGAATGCCTCCAGATGTGCATCGGAAACTACTACAGGTCTTCCAGGGAACTCAAAGCGTACACTGTTTGAGACATTACTCCCAGCGAGGAATGTGCGCATCGTGACTGTTGTATTCAATCTCGATGCAATTTCTGTGTTTCATCAACACTCTGATAGTCCACAGATTACAGAATGCCACCAGATGTGCATCGGAATCTACTTCTGGACTTACAGGGAACGATCAAACGTAGACGGTTTCAGACATTAATCCCATGGAGGAAAGTGCGGATGGTGACTGTTGTATTCAATCCCGATGCAATTTCTGTGTTTCATCAACACTTTGATAGTCCACAGATTACAGAATGCCTCCAGATGTGCATCGGAAACTACTACTGGTCTTCCAGGGAACGATCAAAGCGTAGACTGTTTGTGACATTACTCCTATGGAGGAAAGTGCGCTTGGTGACTGTTGTATTCAATTCCGATGCAATTTCTGTATTTCATCAACAGTCTGATAGTCCACAGATTACAGATTGCCTCCAGATGTGCATCGGAAACTACTACAGGTCTTCCAGGGAACTCAAAACGTACACTGATTGAGACATTACTCCCCTGGAGGAAAGTGCGCATGGTGACTGTTGTATTCAATCCCGATGCAAATTCTGTGTTTTATCAACACTCTGATAGTCCACAGATTACAGAATGCCTCCAGATGTGCATCGGAAACTACTTCAGGTCTTCCAGAGAACGATCAAAGCGTAGACGGTTTGAGATATTACCCCCATTTAAGAAAGTGCGCATGGTGACTGTTTTACTCAATCCCGATGCACTTTCTGTGTTTCATCGACATTCAGTTAATCCACAGATGTCAGAGTGCCTCCAGATGTGCATCGGAAACTACCTCTGGTATTCCAGGGAACGATAAAAAGCGTAGACTGTATGAGACACTACTCCCATGGAGCAAACTGCGCATGGGGACTGTTGTATTCAATCCCGATGCAATTTCTGTGTTTCATCAACACTCTGATAGTCCTCAGATTACAGAATGCCTTCAGATGTGCATCGGAAACTACTACTGGTCTTACAGGGAACGATCAAAGCGTAGAATGTTTGAGAATTACTCCCGAGGAAAAAATTGCGCATGGTGAATGTTGTATTCATCCCGATGCAATTTCTGTGTTTCATCAACACTCTGATAGACCACAGAATACAGAATGTCTCCAGAGGTGCATCGGAAACTACTACTGGTCTTCCAGGGAACGATCAAAGCGTAGACTGTTTGAGACATTACTCCCATGGAGGAAAGTGCGCATGGTGACTGTTGTATTCAATTCCGATGCAATTTGTGTATTTCATCAACAGTCTGATAGTCCACAGATTACAGAATGCCTCCAGATGTGCATCGGGAACTACTACAGTTCTTCCAGGGAACTCAAAGCGTACACTGTTTGAGACATTACTCCCATGGAGGAAAGTGCGCATGGTGACTGTTGTATTCAATCTCGATGCAATTTCTGTGTTTCATCAACACTCTGATAGTCCACAGATTACAGAATGCCACCAAATGTGCATCGGAAACTACTACTGGTCTTCCAGGGAACGATCAAAGCGTAGACTGTTTGAGAATTACTCTCATGGAGGAAAGTGCGCAGGGTGACTGTTGTATTCAATTCCGATGCAATTTCTGTGTTTCATCAACAGTCTGATAGTCCACAGATTACAGAATGCCTAAAGGTGTGCATCGGAAACTACTACTGGACTTCCAGGGACGATCAAAGCGTAGAGTGTTTGAGACATTACTCACATGGAGGAAAGTGCGCATGGTGACTGTTGTATTCAATCCCGATGCAATTTCTGTGTTTCGTCAACACTCTGATAGTTCACAGATTACAGAATGCCTCCAGATGTGCATCGGGAACTACTACAGTTCTTCCAGGGAACTCAAAGCGTACACTGTTTGAGACATTACTCCCATGGAGGAAAGTGCGCATGGTGACTGTTGTATTCAATCTCGATGCAATTTCTGTGTTTCATCAACACTCTGATACTCCACAGATTACAGAATGCCTCCAGATGTGCATCGGAAAGTACTACTGGTCTTCCTACGAACGATCAAAGCGTAGACTGTTTGAGACATTACTCCCATGGAGGAAAGTGCGCATGGTGACTGTTGTATTGAATCCCGATGCAATTTCTGTGTTTCGTCAACACTCTGATAGTTCACAGATTACAGGATGCCTCCAGATGTGCATCGGAAACAACTTCAGGTCTTCCAGGGAACTATCAAAGCGTAGACTGTTTGAGAATTTACTCCCATGGAGGAAAGAGGGCATGGTGTCTGTTGTTTTCAATCCCGATGCAATTTCTGTGTTTTATCATCACTCTGATTGTCCACAGATTACAGAATGACTCAGATGTGCATCGGAAACTACTTCAGGTCTTCCAGGGAACGATCAAAGCGTATACTGTTTGAGACATTACTCCCAATTAGGAAAGTGCGCATGGTGACTGTTGTATTCAATCCCGAAGCAATTTCTGTTTTTCATCAGCACTCTGATAATCCACAGATTACAGAATGCCTTCAGATGTGCATCGGAAACTACTACTGGTTTTCCAGGGAACGATCAAAGAGTAGAATGTTTGAGAATTACTTACGAGGAGAAAATTGCGCATGGTGACTGTTGTATTCAATCCCGATGCAATTTCTGTGTTTCATCAACACTCTGATAGTCCACAGATTATAGAATTCCTCCAGATGTGCATAGGAAACTACTACTGGTCCTCCAGGGAACGATCAAAGCGTAGACTGTTTGAGACATTACTCCCATGGAGGAAAGTGCGCATGGTGACTGTTGTATTCAATCCCGATGCAATTTCTGTGTTTCATCAACACTCTGATAGTCCACAGATTACAGACTGCCTCCAGATGTGCATCGGAAACTTCTACTGGTCTTCCAGGGAACGATCAAAGCGTAGACTGTTTGAGACATTACTCCCATGGAGGAAAGTGCGCATGGTGACTGTTGTATTCATTTCCGATGCAATTTCTGTATTTCATCAACAGTCTGATAGTCCACAGATAACAGAATGCCTCCAGATGTGCATCGGAAACTACTACTGGTCTTCCTAGGAAAGATCAAAGCGTAGACAGTTTGAGACATTACTCCCATGGAGGAAGAGAGCGCATGGTGTCTGTTGTATTCAATCCCGATGCAATTTCTGTGTTTTATCAACACTCTGATAGTCCACAGATTACAGAATGCCTCAAGATGTGCATCGGAAGCTACTTCAGGTCTTCCAGAGAACGATCAAAGCGTAGACGGTTTGAGACATTACTCCCATTTAAGAAAGTGCGCATGGTGACTGTTTTAGTCAATCCCGATGCAATTTCTGTGTTTCATCAACATACAGTTAATCCACAGATTTCAGAGTGCCTCCAGATGTGCATCGGAAACTACCTCTGGTATTCCAGGGAACGATAAAAAGCGTAGACTGTATGAGACACTACTCCCATGGAGGAAAGTGCGCATGGGGACTGTTGTATTCAATCCCGATGCAATATCTGTGTTTCATCAACACTCTGATAGTCATCAGATTACAGAATGCCTTCAGATGTGCATCGGAAACTAATACTGGTCTGCCAGGGAACGATCAAAGCGTAGACTGTTTGAGACATTACTCCCATGGAGGAAAGTGCGCATGGTGACTGTTGTATTCAATTCTGATGCAATTTCTGTATTTCATCAACAGTCTAAGAATCCACAGATTACAGAATGTCTCCAGGTGTGCATCGGAAACTACTACTGGGCTTCCAGGGAACGATCAATGCGTAGAATGTTTGAGACATTACTCCCATGGAGGAAAGTGCTCATGGTGGCTATTGCACTCAATCTCGATGCAATTTCTGTGCTTCATCAACACAATTATAGTCCACAGGTTACAGAATGCCTCGAGTTGTGCATCAAAAACTACTACTGGTCTTCCAGGGAACGATCAAAGTGTAGACAGTTAGAGACATTACTCCCATGGAGGAAAGTGCGCAAGGTGACTGTTGTATTCAATCTCGAAGCAATTTCTTTGTTCCATCAACACTCTGATAGTCCACAGATTACAGAATGCAACCAGATGTGCATCGGAATCTACTACGGGTCTTCCAGGGAACGATCAAACGTGTACTGTTTCAGACATTAATCCCATGGAGGAAAGTGCGGATGGTTACTGTTGTATTCAATCCCGATGCAATTTCTGTGTTTCATCAACACTCTGATAGTCCACAGGTTACAAAATGCCTCCAGATGTGCATCGGAAACTACTACTGGTCTTCCAGGGACCGATCAAAGCGTAGACTGTTTGAGACATTACTCCCATTTAGGAAAGTGCGCTTGGTGACTGTTGTATTCAATCCCGATGCAATTTCTGTGTTTCATCAGCACTCTGATAGTCCACAGATTACAGAATGCCTTCAGATGTGCATCGGAAACTACTACTGGTCTTCGAGGGAAGGATCAAAGCGTAGACTGTTTGAGAATTACTCCCGAGGAAAAAATTGTGCATGGTGAATGTTGTATTCATCCCGATGCAATTTCTGTGTTTCATCAACACTCTGATAGTCCACAGTTTACAGAATGTCTCCAGAGGTGCATCGGAAACTACTACTGGTCTTCCAGGGATCGATCAAAGCGTAGACTGTTTGAGACATTACTCCCATGGAGGAAAGTGCGCATGGTGACTTTTGTATTCAATTCCGATGCAATTTCTGTATTTCATCAACAGTCTGATAGTCCACAGATTACAGAATGCCTCCAGATGTGCATCGGAAACTACTACAGGTCTTCCAGGGAACTCAAAGCGTACACTGTTTGAGACATTACTCCCATGGAGGAAAGTGCGCATGGTGACTGTTGTATTCAATCTCGATGCAATTTCTGTCTTTCATCAACACTCTGATAGTCCACAGATTACAGAATGCCACCAGATGTGCGTCGGAAACTACTACTGGTCTTCCAGTTAACGATCAAAGCGTAGACTGTTTGAGATTTACTCCCATGGAGGAAAGTGCGCATGGTGACTGTTGTATTCAATTCCGATGCAATTTCTGTGTTTTATCAACAGTCTGATAGTCCACAGATTACAGAATGCCTAAAGGTGTGCATCGGAAACTACTACTGGACTTCCAGGGACGATCAAAGCTTAGAGTGTTTGAGACATTACTCACATGGAGGAAAGTGCGCATGGTGACTGTTGTATTCAATCCCGATGCAATTTCTGTGGTTCATCAACACTCTGATACTCCACAGATTACAGAATGCCTCCAGATGTGCATCGGAAAGTACTACTGGTCTTCCTACGAACGATCAAAGCGTAGACTGTTTGAGACATTACTCCCATGGAGGAAAGTGCGCATGGTGACTGTTGTATTGAATCCCGATGCAATTTCTGTGTTTCGTAAACACTCTGATAGTTCACAGATTACAGGATGCCTCCAGATGTGCATCGGAAACTACTACAGGTCTTCCAGGGAACTCAAAGCGTACACTGTTTGAGACATTACTCCCATGGAGGAAAGTGCGCATGGTGACTGTTGTATTCAATCTCGATGCAATTTCTGTGTTTCTTCAACACTCTGATAGTCCACAGATTACAGAATGCCACCAGATGTGCATCGGAAACTACTACTAGTCTTCCAGTTAACGATCAAAGCGTAGACTGTTTGAGAATTACTCCCGAGGAAAAAATTGCGCATGGTGAATGTTGTATTCATCCCGATGCAATTTCTGTGTTTCATCAACACTCTGATAGTCCACAGATTACAGAATGTCTCCAGAGGTGCATCGGAAACTACTACTGGTCTTCCAGGGATCGATCAAAGCGTAGACTGTTTGAGACATTACTCCCATGGAGGAAAGTGCGCATGGTGAATGTTGTATTCAATCTCGATGCAATTTCTGTCTTTCATCAACACTCTGATGGTCCACAGATTACAGAATGCCACCAGATGTGCATCGGAAACTACTACTGGTCTTCCAGTTAACGATCAAAAACGTAGACTGTTTGAGAATTACTCCCATGGAGGAAAGTGCGCATGGTGACTGTTGTATTCAATTCCGATGCAATTTCTGTGTTTTATCAACAGTCTGATAGTCCACAGATTACAGAATGCCTAAAGGTGTCCATCGGAAACTACTACTGGACTTCCAGGGACGATCAAAGCGTAGAGTGTTTGAGACATTACTCACATGGAGGAAAGTGCGCATGGTGACTGTTGTATTCAATCCCGATGCAATTTCTGTGGTTCATCAACACTCTGATACTCCACAGACTACAGAATGCCTCCAGATGTGCATCGGAAAGTACTACTGGTCTTCCAGTTAACGATCAAAGCGTAGACTGTTTGAGAATTACTCCCGAGGAAAAAATTGCGCATGGTGAATGTTGTATTCATCCCGATGCAATTTCTGCGTTTCATCAACACTCTGATAGTCCACAGATTACAGAATGTCTCCAGAGGTGCATCGGAAACTACTACTGGTCTTCCAGGGATCGATCAAAGCGTAGACTGTTTGAGACATTACTCCCATGGAGGAAAGTGCGCATGGTGACTGTGGTATTCAATCTCGATGCAATTTCTGTGTTTCGTCAACACTCTGATAGTTCACAGATTACAGGATGCCTCCAGATGTGCATCGGAAACTACTACAGGTCTTCCAGGGAACTCAAAGCATACACTGTTTGAGACATTACTCCCATGGAGGAAAGTGCGCATGGTGACTGTTGTATTCAATCTCGATGCAATTTCTGTGTTTCATCAACACTCTGATAGTCCACAGATTACAGAATGCTACCAGATGTGCATCGGAAACTACTACTGGTCTTCCAGTTAACGATCAAAGCGTAGACTGTTTGAGAATTACTCCCGAGGAAAAAATTGCGCATGGTGAATCTTGTATTCATCCCGATGCAATTTCTGTGTTTCATCAACACTCTGATAGTCCACAGATTACAGAATGTCTCCAGAGGTGCATCGGAAACTACTACTGGTCTTCCAGGGATCGATCAAAGCGTAGACTGTTTGAGACATTACTCCCATGGAGGAAAGTGCGCATGGTGACTGTTGTATTCAATCTCGATGCAATTTCTGTGTTTCATCAACACTCTGATAGTCCACAGATTACAGAATGCCACCAGATGTGCATCGGAAACTACTACTGGTCTTCCAGTTAACGATCAAAGCGTAGACTGTTTGAGAATTACTCCTATGGAGGAAGGAGCGCATGGTGACTGTTGTATTCAATTACGATGCAATTTCTGTGTTTCATCAACAGTCTGAGAGTCCACAGATTACAGAATGCCTAAAGGTGTGCATCGGAAACTACTACTGGACTTCCAGGGACGATCAAAGCGTAGAGTGTTTGAGACATTTCTCACATGGAGGAAAGTGCGCATGGTGACTCTTGTATTCAATCCCGATGCAATTTCTGTGGTTCATCAACACTCTGATACTCCACAGATTACAGAATGCCTCCAGATGTGCATCGGAAAGTACTACTGGTCTTCCTACGAACGATCAAAGCGTAGACTGTTTGAGCCATTACTCACATGGAGGAAACTGCGCATGGTGACTGTTGTATTGAATCCCGATGCAACTTCTGTGTTTCGTCAACACTCTGATAGTTCACAGATTACAGGATGCCTCCAGATGTGCATCGGAAACTACTTCAGGTCTTCCAGGGTACTATCAAAGCGTAGACTGTTTGAGAATTTACTCCCATGGAGGAAAGAGGGCATGGTGTCTGTTGTTTTCAATCCCGATGCAATTTCTGTGTTTTATCATCACTCTGATACTCCACAGATTACAGAATGCCTCCAGATGTGCATCGGAAAGTATTACTGGTCTTCCTACGAACGATCAAAGCGTATACTGTTTGAGACATTACTCCCATTTAGGAAAGTGCGCATGGTGACTGTTTTATTCAATCCCGATGCAATTTCTGTTTTTCAACAGCACTCTGATAATCCACAGATTACAGAATGCCTTCAGATGTGCATCGGAAACTACTACTGGTTTTCCAGGGAACGATCAAAGGGTAGACTGTTTGAGAATTACTTACGAGGAGAAAATTGCGCATGGTGACTGTTGTATTCAATCCCGATGCAATTTCTGTGTTTCATCAACACTCTGATAGTCCACAGATTACAGAATTCCTCCAGATGTGCATAGGAAACTACTACTGGTCCTCCAGGGAACGATCAAAGCGTAGACTGTTTGAGACATTACTCCCATGGAGGAAAGTGCGCATGGTGACTGTTGTATTCAATCCCGATGCAATTTCTGTGTTTCATCTACACTCAGTTAGTCCACAGATTTCAAAATGCCTCCAGATGTGCATCGGAAACTACTTCTGGTATTCCAGCTAACGATCAAAGCGTAGACTGTAAGAGTCACTACTCCCATGGAGGAAAGTGCGCATGGTGACTGTTGTATTCAATCCCGATGCAATTTCTATGTTTCATCAACACTCTGATAGTCCACAGATTACAGACTGCTTCCAGATGTGCATCGGAAACTTCTACTGGTCTTCCAGGGAACGAACAAAGCGTAGACTGTTTGAGACATTACTCCCATGGAGGAAAGTGCGCATGGTGACTGTTGTATTCAATCCCGATGCTATTTCTGTGTTTCGTCAACACTCTGATAGTCCACAGATTACAGGATGCCTCCAGATGTGCATCGGAAACAACTTCAGGTCTTCCAGGGAACTATCAAAGCATAGACTGTTTGAGAATTTACTCCCATGGAGGAAAGATGGCATGGTGTCTGTTGTATTCAATCCCGATGCAATTTCTGTGTTTCATCAACACTCTGATGGTCCACAGATTACAGAATGCATCCAGAGGTGCATCGGAAACTAGTACTGGTCTTCCATGGAACGGTCAAAGCGTAGACTGTTTGAGACATTACTCCCATGGAGGAAAGTGCGCATGGTGACTGTTGTATTCAATTCCGATGCAATTTCTGTATTTCATCAATACTCTGATAGTCCACAGATTACAGAATGCCACCAGATGTGCATCGGAAAATACTACTGGTCTTCCAGGGAACGATCAAAGCGTAGACTTTTTGAGAATTACTCCCATGGAGGAAAGTGCGCATGGTGACTCTTGTATTCAATTCCGATGCAATTTCTGTGTTTCATCAACAGTCTGATAGTCCACAGATTACAGAATGCCTAAAGGTGTGCATCGGAAACTACTACTGGACTTCCAGGGACGATCAAAGCGTAGAGTGTTTGAGAATTTACTCCCATGGAGGAAAGAGGGCATGGTGTCTGTTGTTTTCAATCCCGATGCAATTTCTGTGTTTTATCATCACTCTGATTGTCCACAGATTACAGAATGACTCCAGATGTGCATCGGAAACTACTTCAGGTCTTCCAGGGTACGGTCAAAGCGTATACTGTTTGAGACATTAATCCCATTTAGGAAAGTGCGCATAGTGACTGTTTTATTCAATCCCGATGCAATTTCTGTTTTTCATCAGCACTCTGATAATCCACAGATTACAGAATGCCTTCAGATGTGCATCGGAAACTACTACTGGTTTTCCAGGGAACGATCAAAGAGTAGACTGTTTGAGAATTACTTACGAGGAGAAAATTGCGCATGGTGACTGTTTTATTCAACCCCGATGCAATTTCTGTGTTTCATCAACACTCTGATACTCCACAGATTTCAGAATTCCTCCAGATGTGCATCGGAAACTACTACTGGTCCTTTAGGGAACGATCAAAGCGTAGACTGTTTGAGACATTACTCCCATGGAGGAAAGTGCGCATGGTGACTGTTGTATTCAATTCCGATACAATTTCTGTATTTCATCAACAGTCTGATATTCCACAGATAACAGAATGCCTCCAGATGTGCATCGGTAACTACTACTGGTCTTCCTAGGAACGATCCAAGCGTAGACAGTTTGAGACATTACTCCCATGGAGGAAAGAGCGCATGGTGTCTGTTGTATTCAATCCCGATGCAATTTCTGTGTTTTATCAACACTCTAATAGTCCACAGATTACAGAATGCCTCAAGATGTGCATCGGAAGCTACTTCAGGTCTTCCAGGGAACGATCAAAGAGTAGACTGTTTGAGAATTACTTACGAGGAGAAAATTGCGCATGGTGACTGTTTTATTCAACCCCGATGCAATTTCTGTGTTTCATCAACACTCTGATAGTCCACAGATTACAGAATGTCTCCAGAGGTGCATCGGAAACTACTACTGGTCTTCCAGGGATCGATCAAAGCGTAGACTGTTTGAGACATTACTCCCATGGAGGAAAGTGCGCATGGTGAATGTTGTATTCAATTCCAATGCAATTTCTGTATTTCATCAACAGTCTGATAGTCCACAGATTACAGAATGCCTCCAGATTTGCATCGGAAACTACTACAGGTCTTCCAGGGAACTCAAAGCGTACACTGTTTGAGACATTACTCCCATGGAGGTAAGTGCGCATGGTGACTGTTGTATTCAATCTCGATGCAATTTCTGTCTTTCATCAACACTCTGATAGTCCACAGATTACAGAATGCCACCAGATGTGCATCGGAAACTACTACTGGTCTTCCAGTTAACGATCAAAGCGTAGACTGTTTGAGAATTACTCCCATGGAGGAAAGTGCGCATGGTGACTGTTGTATTCAATTCCGATGCAATTTCTGTGTTTTATCAACAGTCTGATAGTCCACAGATTACAGAATGCCTAAAGGTGTCCATCGGAAACTACTACTGGACTTCCAGGGACGATCAAAGCGTAGAGTGTTTGAGACATTACTCACATGGAGGAAAGTGCGCATGGTGACTGTTGTATTCAATCCCGATGCAATTTCTGTGGTTCATCAACACTCTGATACTCCACAGACTACAGAATGCCTCCAGATGTGCATCGGAAAGTACTACTGGTCTTCCAGTTAACGATCAAAGCGTAGACTGTTTGAGAATTACTCCCGAGGAAAAAATTGCGCATGGTGAATGTTGTATTCATCCCGATGCAATTTCTGCGTTTCATCAACACTCTGATAGTCCACAGATTACAGAATGTCTCCAGAGGTGCATCGGAAACTACTACTGGTCTTCCAGGGATCGATCAAAGCGTAGACTGTTTGAGACATTACTCCCATGGACTAAAGTGCGCATGGTGACTGTGGTATTCAATCTCGATGCAATTTCTGTGTTTCGTCAACACTCTGATAGTTCACAGATTACAGGATGCCTCCAGATGTGCATCGGAAACTACTACAGGTCTTCCAGGTAACTCAAAGCGTACACTGTTTGAGACATTACTCCCATGGAGGAAAGTGCGCATGGTGACTGTTGTATTGAATCCCGATGCAATTTCTGTGTTTCGTCAACACTCTGATAGTTCACAGATTACAGGATGCCTCCAGATGTGCATCGGAAACTACTACAGGTCTTCCAGGGAACTCAAAGCGTACACTGTTTGAGACATTACTCCCATGGAGGAAAGTGCGCATGGTGACTGTTGTATTCAATCTCGATGCAATTTCTGTGGTTCATCAACACTCTGATAGTCCACGGATTACAGAATGCCACCAGATGTGCATCGGAAACTACTACTGGTCTTCCAGTTAACGATCAAAGCGTAGACTGTTTGCGAATTACTCCCGACGAAAAAATTGCGCTTGGTGACTGTTGTATTCAATTCCGATGCAATTTCTGTATTTCATCAACAGTCTGATAGCCCACAGATTACAGAATGCCTCCAGATGTGCATCGGAAACTACTACAGGTCTTCCAGGGAACTCAAAGCGTACACTGTTTGAGACATTACTCCCATGGAGGAAAGTGCGCATGGTGACTGTTGTATTCAATCTCGATGCAATTTCTGTGTTTCATCAACACTCTGATAGTCCACAGATTACAGAATGCCACCAGATGTGCATCGGAATCTACTACTGGTCTTCCAGTTAACGATCAAAGCGTAGACTGTTTGAGAATTACTCCTATGGAGGAAGGAGCGCATGGTGACTGTTGTATTCAATTCCGATGCAATTTCTGTGTTTCATCAACAGTCTGAGAGTCCACAGATTACAGAATGCCTAAAGGTGTGCATCGGAAACTACTACTGGACTTCCAGGGACGATCAAAGCGTAGAGTGTTTGAGACATTTCTCACATGGAGGAAAGTGCGCATGGTGACTCTTGTATTCAATCCCGATGCAATTTCTGTGGTTCATCAACACTCTGATACTCCACAGATTACAGAATGCCTCCAGATGTGCATCGGAAAGTACTACTGGTCTTCCTACGAACGATCAAAGCGTAGACTGTTTGAGCCATTACTCACATGGAGGAAAGTGCGCATGGTGACTGTTGTATTGAATCCCGATGCAACTTCTGTGTTTCGTCAACACTCTGATAGTTCACAGATTACAGGATGCCTCCAGATGTGCATCGGAAACTACTTCAGGTCTTCCAGGGAACTATCAAAGCGTAGACTGTTTGAGAATTTACTCCCATGGAGGAAAGAGGGCATGGTGTCTGTTGTTTTCAATCCCGATGCAATTTCTGTGTTTTATCATCACTCTGATTGTCCACAGATTACAGAATGACTCCAGATGTGCATCGGAAACTACTTCAGGTCTTCCAGGGAACGATCAAAGCGTATACTGTTTGAGACATTACTCCCATTTAGGAAAGTGCGCATGGTGACTGTTTTATTCAATCCCGATGCAATTTCTGTTTTTCAACAGCACTCTGATAATCCACAGATTACAGTATGCCTTCAGATGTGCATCGGAAACTACTACTGGCTTTTCCAGGGAACGATCAAAGGGTAGACTGTTTGAGAATTACTTACGAAGAGAAAATTGCGCATGGTGACTGTTGTATTCAATCCCGATGCAATTTCTGTGTTTCATCAACACTCTGATAGTCCACAGATTACAGAATTCCTCCAGATGTGCATAGGAAACTACTACTGGTCCTCCAGGGAACGGTCAAAGCGTAGACTGTTTGAGACATTACTCCCATGGAGGAAAGTGCGCATGGTGACTGTTGTATTCAATCCCGATGCAATTTCTGTGTTTCATCTACACTCAGTTAAACCACAGATTTCAAAATGCCTCCAGATGTGCATCGGAAACTACTTCTGGTATTCCAGCTAACGATCAAAGCGTAGACTGTAAGAGTCACTACTCCCATGGAGGAAAGTGCGCATGGTGACTGTTGTATTCAATCCCGATGCAATTTCTGTGTTTCATCAACACTCTGATAGTCCACAGATTACAGACTGCTTCCAGATGTGCATCGGAAACTTCTACTGGTCTTCCAGGGAACGATCAAAGCGTAGACTGTTTGAGACATTACTCCCATGGAGGAAAGTGCGCATGGTGACTGTTGTATTCAATCCCGATGCAATTTCTGTGTTTCGTCAACACTCTGATAGTCCACAGATTACAGAATGCCTAAAGGTGTGCATCGGAAACTACTACTGGACTTCCAGGGACGATCAAAGCGTAGAGTGTTTGAGAATTTACTCCCATGGAGGAAAGAGGGCATGGTGTCTGTTGTTTTCAATCCCGATGCAATTTCTGTGTTTTATCATCACTCTGATTGTCCACAGATTACAGAATGACTCCAGATGTGCATCGGAAACTACTTCAGGTCTTCCAGGGTACGATCAAAGCGTATACTGTTTGAGACATTAATCCCATTTAGGAAAGTGCGCATAGTGACTGTTTTATTCAATCCCGATACAATTTCTGTTTTTCATCAGCACTCTGATAATCCACAGATTACAGAATGCCTTCAGATGTGCATCGGAAACTACTACTGGTTTTCCAGGGAACGATCAAAGAGTAGACTGTTTGAGAATTACTTACGAGGAGAAAATTGCGCATGGTGACTGTTTTATTCAACCCCGATGCAATTTCTGTGTTTCATCAACACTCTGATACTCCACAGATTTCAGAATTCCTCCAGATGTGCATCGGAAACTACTACTGGTCCTCCAGGGAACGATCAAAGCGTAGACTGTTTGAGACATTACTCCCATGGAGGAAAGTGCGCATGGTGACTGTTGCATTCAATTCCGATACAATTTCTGTATTTCATCAACAGTCTGATATTCCACAGATAACAGAATGCCTCCAGATGTGCATCGGTAACTACTACTGGTCTTCCTAGGAACGATCCAAGCGTAGACAGTTTGAGACGTTACTCCCATGGAGGAAAGAGCGCATGGTGTCTGTTGTATTCAATTCCGATGCAATTTCTGTGTTTCATCAACAGTCAGATAGTCCACAGATTACAGAATGCCTCCTGATGTGCATCGGAAACTACTACTGGACTTCCAGGGACGATCAAAGCGTTGAGTGTTTGAGACATTACTCCCATGTAGGAAAGTGCGCATGGTGACTGTTGTATTCAATCCCGATGCAATATCTGTGTTTCATCAACACTCTGATACTCCACAGATTACAGAATGCGTCCAGTTGTGCATCGGAAACAACTTCAGGTCTTCCAGGGAACTATCAAAGCGTAGACCGTTTGAGAATTTACTCCCATGGAGGAAAGAGGGCATGGTGTCTGTTGTTTTCAATCCCGATGCAATTTCTGTGTTTTATCATCACTCTGATTGTCCACAGATTACAGAATGACTCCAGATGTGCATCGGAAACTACTTCAGGTCTTCCAGGGAACGATCAAAGCGTATACTGTTTGAGACATTAATCCCATTTAGGAAAGTGCGCATAGTGACTGTTTTATTCAATCCCGATGCAATTTCTGTTTTTCATCAGCACTCTGATAATCCACAGATTACAGAATGCCTTCAGATGTGCATCGGAAACTACTACTGGTTTTCCAGGGAACGATCAAAGAGTAGACTGTTTGAGAATTACTTACGAGGAGAAAATTGCGCATGGTGACTGTTTTATTCAATCCCGATGCAATTTCTGTGTTTCATCAACACTCTGATAGTCCACAGATTACAGACTGCCTCCAGATGTGCATCGGAAACTTCTCCTGGTCTTCCAGGGAACGATCAAAGCGTAGACTGTTTGAGACATTACTCCCATGGAGGAAGGTGCGCATTGTGACTGTTGTATTCAATTCCGATGCAAATTCTGTGTTTCATCAACAGTCTGATAGTCCACAGATTACAGAATGCCTAAAGGTGTGCATCGGAAACTACTACTGGACTTCCAGGGACGATCAAAGCGTAGAGTGTTTGAGACATTTCTCACATGGAGGAAAGTGCGCATGGTGACTGTTGTATTCAATCCCGATGCAATTTCTGTGGTTCATCAACACTCTGATACTCCACAGATTACAGAATGCCTCCAGATGTGCATCGGAAAGTACTACTGGTCTTCCTACGAACGATCAAAGCGTAGACTGTTTGAGCCATTACTCACATGGAGGAAAGTGCGCATGGTGACTGTTGTATTGAATCCCGATGCAACTTCTGTGTTTCGTCAACACTCTGATAGTTCACAGATTACAGGATGCCTCCAGATGTGCATCGGAAACTACTTCAGGTCTTCCAGGGAACTATCAAAGCGTAGACTGTTTGAGAATTTACTCCCATGGAGGAAAGAGGGCATGGTGTCTGTTGTTTTCAATCCCGATGCAATTTCTGTGTTTTATCATCACTCTGATTGTCCACAGATTACAGAATGACTCCAGATGTGCATCGGAAACTACTTCAGGTCTTCCAGGGAACGATCAAAGCGTATACTGTTTGAGACATTACTCCCATTTAGGAAAGTGCGCATGGTGACTGTTTTATTCAATCCCGATGCAATTTCTGTTTTTCAACAGCACTCTGATAATCCACAGATTACAGAATGCCTTCAGATGTGCATCGGAAACTACTACTGGTTTTCCAGGGAACGATCAAAGCGTAGACTGTAAGAGTCACTACTCCCATGGAGGAAAGTGCGCATGGTGACTGTTGTATTCAATTCCGATGCAATTTCTGTGTTTCATCAACAGTCTGATAGTCCACAGATTACAGAATGCCTAAAGGTGTGCATCGGAAACTACTACTGGACTTCCAGGGACGATCAAAGCGTAGAGTGTTTGAGAATTTACTCCCATGGAGGAAAGAGGGCATGGTGTCTGTTGTTTTCAATCCCGATGCAATTTCTGTGTTTCATCAACACTCTGATAGTCCACAGATTACAGACTGCTTCCAGATGTGCATCGGAAACTTCTACTGGTCTTCCAGGGAACGATCAAAGCGTAGACTGTTTGAGACATTACTCCCATGGAGGAAAGTGCGCATGGTGACTGTTGTATTCAATCCCGATGCAATTTCTGTGTTTCGTCAACACTCTGATAGTCCACAGATTACAGAATGCCTAAAGGTGTGCATCGGAAACTACTACTGGACTTCCAGGGACGATCAAAGCGTAGAGTGTTTGAGAATTTACTCCCATGGAGGAAAGAGGGCATGGTGTCTGTTGTTTTCAATCCCGATGCAATTTCTGTGTTTTATCATCACTCTGATTGTCCACAGATTACAGAATGACTCCAGATGTGCATCGGAAACTACTTCAGGTCTTCCAGGGAACGATCAAAGCGTATACTGTTTGAGACATTAATCCCATTTAGGAAAGTGCGCATAGTGACTGTTTTATTCAATCCCGATGCAATTTCTGTTTTTCATCAGCACTCTGATAATCCACAGATTACAGAATGCCACCAGATGTGCATCGGAAAATACTACTGGTCCTCTAGGGAACGATCAAAGCGTAGACTGTTTGAGACATTACTCCCATGGAGGAAAGTGCGCATGGTGACTGTTGTATTCAATTCCGATACAATTTCTGTATTTCATCAACAGTCTGATATTCCACAGATAACAGAATGCCTCCAGATGTGCATCGGAAACTACTACTGGTCTTCCATTGAATGATCAAAGCGTAGACTGTTTGAGAATTACTCCCGTGGAGGAAATTGCGCATGGTGACTGTTGTATTCAATCTCGATGCAATTTCTGTGTTTCATCAACACTCTGATAGTCCACAGATTACAGAATGCCTAAAGGTGTGCATCGGAAACTGCTACTGGACTTCCAGGGAACGATCAAATCGTAGTTTGAGACATTACTCCCAAATAGGAAAGTGCGCATGGTGACTGTTGTATTCAATCCCGATGCAATTTCTGTGTTTCATCAAAGCTCTGATACTCCACAGATTACAGAATGCCTCCAGATGTGCATCGGAAACTCCTACTGGTCTTCCTACTAACGATCAAAGCGTAGACAGTTTGAGACATTACTCCCATGGAGGAAAGTGCGCATGGTGACTGTTGAATTGAACCCCCACGCAATTTCTGTGTTTCGTCAACACTCTGATAGTCCACAGATTACAGGATGCCTCCAGATGTGCATCGGAAACAACTTCAGGTCTTCCAGGGAACTATCAAAGCGTAGACTGTTTGAGAATTTACTCCCATGGAGGAAAGATGGCATGGTGTCTGTTGTATTCAATCCCGATGCAATTTCTGTGTTTTATCAACACTCTGATTGTCCACAGGTTACAGAATGCCTCCAGATGTGCATCGGAAACTACTTCAGGTCTTCCAGGGAGCGATCAAAGCGTAGACTGTTTGAGACATTACTCCCATTTAGGAAAGTGCGCATGGTGACTGTTTTATTTAATCCCGATGCAATTTCTGTGTTCCATCAACACTCAGTTAATCCACAAATTTTAGAATGCCTCCAGATGTGCATCGGAAACTACTTCCGGTGTTCCAGGGAACGATCAAAGCGTAGACTGTATGAGACACTACTCCCATGGAGGAAAGTGCGCATGGTGACTGTTGTAATCAATCCCGATGAAATTTCTGTGTTTCATCAACACTCTGATAGTCCACAGATTACAGAATGCCTTCAGATGTGCATCGGAAACTACTACTGGTCTTCCAGGGAACGATCAAAGCGTAGACTGTTTGTGACATTACTCCCATGGAGGAAAGTGCGCATGGTGACTGTTGTATTCAATTCCGATGCAATTTCTGTATTTCATCAGCAGTCTGATAATCCACAGATTACAGAATGCCTCCAGGTGTGCATCCGAAACTATTACTGGACTACCAGGGGACGATCAAAGCGTAGACTGTTTGAGACATTACTCTCATGGAGGAAAGTGCTCATGGTGGCAATTGCACTCTATCCCGATGCAATTTTAGTGCTTCATCAACACTCTGATAGTCCACAGATTACAGAATGCAACCAGATGTGCATCGGAAGCTACTTTAGGTCTTCCAGGGAACGATTAAAGCGTAGACTGCTTGAGTCATTACTCCCATTTAGGAAAGTGCGCATGGTGACTGTTTTATTCAATCCCGATGCAATTTCTGTGCTTCATCAGCCCTCTGATAGTCCACAGATTACAGAATGCCTTCAGATGTGCTTCGGAAACTACTACTGGTCTTTCAGGGAACGATCAAAGCGTAGACTGTTTGAGAATTACTCCCGTGGAGGAAATTGCGCATGGTGACTGTTGTATTCAATTCCGATGCAATTTCTCTATTTCATCAACAGTCTGATAGTCCACAGACTACAAATTGTCTCCAGATGTGCTTCAGAAACTACTACAGGTCTTCCAGGGAACTCAAAGCGTACACTGTTTGAGACATTACTCCCATGGAGGAAAGTGCGCATGGTGACTGTTGCATTCAATCTCGATGCAATTTCTGTGTTTCATCAACACTCTGATAGTCCACAGATTACAGAATGCCACCAGATGTGCATCGGAAAATACTACTGGTCTTCCAGGGAACGATCAAAGCGTAGACTTTTTGAGAAATACTCCCATGGAGGAAAGTGCGCATGGTGACTGTTGTATTCAATTCCGATGCAATTTCTGTGTTTCATCAACAGTCTGATAGTCCACAGATTACAGAATGCCTAAAGGTGTGCATCGGAAATTACTACTGGACTTCCAGGGACGATCAAAGCGTAGAGTGTTTGAGACATTACTCCCATGAAGAAAAGTGCGCATGGTGACTGTTGTACTCAATCCCGATGCAATTTCTGTGTTTCATCAACACTCTGATACTCCACAGATTACAGAATGCCTCCAGATGTGCATCGGAAAGTATTACTGGTCTTCCTACGAACGATCAAAGCGTAGACTGTTTGAGACATTACTCCTATGGAGGAAAGTGCGCATGGTGACTGTTGTATTGAATCTCGATGCAATTTCTGTGTTTCGTCAACACTCTGATAGTTCACAGATTACAGGATGCCTCCAGATGTGCATCGGAAACAACTTCACGTCTTCCAGGGAACTATCAAAGCGTAGACCGTTTGAGAATTTACTCCCATGGAGGAAAGAGGGCATGGTGTCTGTTGTTTTCAATCCCGATGCAATTTCTGTGTTTCATCAACAGTCTGATAGTCCACAGATTACAGAATGCCTAAAGGTGTGCATCGGAAACTACTACTGGACTTCCAGGGACGATCAAAGCGTAGAGTGTTTGAGACATTTCTCACATGGAGGAAAGTGCGCATGGTGACTGTTGTATTCAATCCCGATGCAATTTCTGTGGTTCATCAACACTCTGATACTCCACAGATTACAGAATGCCTCCAGATGTGCATCGGAAAGTACTACTGGTCTTCCTACGAACGATCAAAGCGTAGACTGTTTGAGCCATTACTCACATGGAGGAAAGTGCGCATGGTGACTGTTGTATTGAATCCCGATGCAACTTCTGTGTTTCGTCAACACTCTGATAGTTCACAGATTACAGGATGCCTCCAGATGTGCATCGGAAACTACTTCAGGTCTTCCAGGGAACTATCAAATCGTAGACTGTTTGAGAATTTACTCCCATGGAGGAAAGAGGGCATGGTGTCTGTTGTTTTCAATCCCGATGCAATTTCTGTGTTTTATCATCACTCTGATTGTCCACAGATTACAGAATGACTCCAGATGTGCATCGGAAACTACTTCAGGTCTTCCAGGGAACGATCAAAGCGTATACTGTTTGAGACATTACTCCCATTTAGGAAAGTGCGCATGGTGACTGTTTTATTCAATCCCGATGCAATTTCTGTTTTTCAACAGCACTCTGATAATCCACAGATTACAGAATGCCTTCAGATGTGCATCGGAAACTACTACTGGTTTTCCAGGGAACGATCAAAGGGTAGACTGTTTGAGAATTACTTACGAGGAGAAAATTGCGCATGGTGACTGTTGTATTCAATCCCGATGCAATTTCTGTGTTTCATCAACACTCTGATAGTCCACAGATTACAGAATTCCTCCAGATGTGCATAGGAAACTACTACTGGTCCTCCAGGGAACGATCAAAGCGTAGACTGTTTGAGACATTACTCCCATGTAGGAAAGTGCGCATGGTGACTGTTGTATTCAATCCCGATGCAATTTCTGTGTTTCATCTACACTCAGTTAGTCCACAGATTTCAAAATGCCTCCAGATGTGCATCGGAAACTACTTCTGGTATTCCAGCTAACGATCAAAGCGTAGACTGTAAGAGTCACTACTCCCATGGAGGAAAGTGCGCATGGTGACTGTTGTATTCAATCCCGATGCAATTTCTGTGTTTCATCAACACTCTGATAGTCCACAGATTACAGACTGCTTCCAGATGTGCATCGGAAACTTCTACTGGTCTTCCAGGGAACGATCAAAGCGTAGACTGTTTGAGACATTACTCCCATGGAGGAAAGTGCGCATGGTGACTGTTGTATTCAATTCCGATGCAATTTCTGTGTTTCATCAACAGTCTGATAGTCCACAGATTACAGAATGCCTAAAGGTGTGCATCGGAAACTACTACTGGACTTCCAGGGACGATCAAAGCGTAGAGTGTTTGAGAATTTACTCCCATGGAGGAAAGAGGGCATGGTGTCTGTTGTTTTCAATCCCGATGCAATTTCTGTGTTTTATCATCACTCTGATTGTCCACAGATTACAGAATGACTCCAGATGTGCATCGGACACTACTTCAGGTCTTCCAGGGAACGATCAAAGCGTATACTGTTTGAGACATTATTTCCCATTTAGGAAAGTGCGCATAGTGACTGTTTTATTCAATCCCGATGCAATTTCTGTTTTTCATCAGCACTCTGATAATCCACAGATTACAGAATGCCACCAGATGTGCATCGGAAAATACTACTGGTCCTCTAGGGAACGATCAAAGCGTAGACTGTTTGAGACATTACTCCCATGGAGGAAAGTGCGCATGGTGACTGTTGTATTCAATTCCGATACAATTTCTGTATTTCATCAACAGTCTGATATTCCACAGATAACAGAATGCCTCCAGATGTGCATCGGTAACTACTACTGGTCTTCCTAGGAACGATCCAAGCGTAGACAGTTTGAGACATTACTCCCATGGAGGAAAGAGCGCATGGTGTCTGTTGTATTCAATCCCGATGCAATTTCTGTGTTTCATCAACACTCTGATAGTCCACAGATTACAGAATTCCTCCTGATGTGCATCGGAAACTACTACTGGTCTTCCAGGGAAGTATAAAAACGTAGACTGTTTGAGACATTAATCCCATGGAGTAAAGTGCGCATGGTGACTGTTGTATTCAATTCCGATGCAATTTGTGTATTTCATCAACAGTCTGATAGTCCACAGATTACAAAATGCCTCCAGATGTGCATCGGAAACTATTACAGGTCTTCCAGGGAACACAAAGCGTACACTGTTTGAGACATTACTCCCATGGAAGAAAGTGCGCATGGTGACTGTTGTATTCAATCTCGATGCAATTTCTGTGTTTCATCAACACTCTGATAGTCCACAGATTACAGAATGCCTAAAGGTGTGCATCGGAAACTACTACTGGACTTCCAGGGAACGATCAAATCGTAGTTTGAGACATTACTCCCAAATAGGAAAGTGCGCATGGTGACTGTTGTATTCAATCCCGATGCAATTTCTGTGTTTCATCAAAGCTCTGATACTCCACAGATTACAGAATGCCTCCAGATGTGCATCGGAAACTACTACTGGTCTTCCTACTAACGATCAAAGCGTAGACAGTTTGAGACATTACTCCCATGGAGGAAAGTGCGCATATTGACTGTTGAATTGAACCCCCACGCAATTTCTGTGTTTCGTCAACACTCTGATAGTCCACAGATTACAGGATGCCTCCAGATGTGCATCGGAAACAACTTCAGGTCTTCCAGGGAACTATCAAAGCGTAGACTGTTTGAGAATTTACTCCCATGGAGGAAAGATGGCATGGTGTCTGTTGTATTCAACCCCGATGCAATTTCTGTGTTTTATCAACACTCTGATTGTCCACAGGTTACAGAATGCCTCCAGATGTGCATCGGAAACTACTTCAGGTCTTCCAGGGAGCGATCAAAGCGTAGACTGTTTGAGACATTACTCCCATTTAGGAAAGTGCGCATGGTGACTGTTTTATTTAATCCCGATGCAATTTCTGTGTTCCATCAACACTCAGTTAATCCACAAATTTTAGAATGCCTCCAGATGTGCATCGGAAACTACTTCCGGTGTTCCAGGGAACGATCAAAGCGTAGACTGTATGAGACACTACTCCCATGGAGGAAAGTGCGCATGGTGACTGTTGTAATCAATCCCGATGAAATTTCTGTGTTTCATCAACACTCTGATAGTCCACAGATTACAGAATGCCTTCAGATGTGCATCGGAAACTACTACTGGTCTTCCAGGGAACGATCAAAGCGTAGACTGTTTGTGACATTACTCCCATGGAGGAAAGTGCGCATGGTGACTGTTGTATTCAATTCCGATGCAATTTCTGTATTTCATCAGCAGTCTGATAATCCACAGATTACAGAATGCCTCCAGGTGTGCATCCGAAACTATTACTGGACTACCAGGGGACGATCAAAGCGTAGACTGTTTGAGACATTACTCTCATGGAGGAAAGTGCTCATGGTGGCAATTGCACTCTATCCCGATGCAATTTTAGTGCTTCATCAACACTCTGATAGTCCACAGATTACAGAATGCAACCAGATGTGCATCGGAAGCTACTTTAGGTCTTCCAGGGAACGATTAAAGCGTAGACTGCTTGAGTCATTACTCCCATTTAGGAAAGTGCGCATGGTGACTGTTTTATTCAATCCCGATGCAATTTCTGTGCTTCATCAGCCCTCTGATAGTCCACAGATTACAGAATGCCTTCAGATGTGCTTCGGAAACTACTACTGGTCTTTCAGGGAACGATCAAAGCGTAGACTGTTTGAGAATTACTCCCGTGGAGGAAATTGCGCATGGTGACTGTTGTATTCAATTCCGATGCAATTTCTCTATTTCATCAACAGTCTGATAGTCCACAGACTACAAATTGTCTCCAGATGTGCTTCAGAAACTACTACAGGTCTTCCAGGGAACTCAAAGCGTACACTGTTTGAGACATTACTCCCATGGAGGAAAGTGCGCATGGTGACTGTTGCATTCAATCTCGATGCAATTTCTGTGTTTCATCAACACTCTGATAGTCCACAGATTACAGAATGCCACCAGATGTGCATCGGAAAATACTACTGGTCTTCCAGGGAACGATCAAAGCGTAGACTTTTTGAGAAATACTCCCATGGAGGAAAGTGCGCATGGTGACTGTTGTATTCAATTCCGATGCAATTTCTGTGTTTCATCAACAGTCTGATAGTCCACAGATTACAGAATGCCTAAAGGTGTGCATCGGAAACTACTACTGGACTTCCACGGACGATCAAAGCGTAGAGTGTTTGAGACATTACTCCCATGAAGAAAAGTGCGCATGGTGACTGTTGTACTCAATCCCGATGCAATTTCTGTGTTTCATCAACACTCTGATACTCCACAGATTACAGAATGCCTCCAGATGTGCATCGGAAAGTATTACTGGTCTTCCTACGAACGATCAAAGCGTAGACTGTTTGAGACATTACTCCTATGGAGGAAAGTGCGCATGGTGACTGTTGTATTGAATCTCGATGCAATTTCTGTGTTTCGTCAACACTCTGATAGTTCACAGATTACAGGATGCCTCCAGATGTGCATCGGAAACAACTTCAGGTCTTCCAGGGAACTATCAAAGCGTAGACCGTTTGAGAATTTACTCCCATGGAGGAAAGAGGGCATGATGTCTGTTGTTTTCAATCCCGATGCAATTTCAGTGTTTTATCATCACTCTGATTGTCCACAGATTACAGAATGGCTCCGGATGTGCATCGGAAACTACTTCAGGTCTTCCAGGGAACGATCAAAGCGTATACTGTTTGAGACATTAATCCCATTTAGGAAAGTGCGCATACTGACTGTTTTATTAAATCCCGATGCAATTTCTGTTTTTCATCAGCACTCTGATAATCCACAGATTACAGAATGCCTTCAGATGTGCATCGGAAACTACTACTGGTTTTCCAGGGAACGATCAAAGAGTAGACTGTTTGAGAATTACTTACGAGGAGAAAATTGCGCATGGTGACTGTTGTATTCAATCCCGATGCAATTTCTGTGTTTCATCAACACTCTGATAGTCCACAGATTACAGAATTCCTCCAGATGTGCATCGAAAACTACTACTGGTCCTCCAGGGAACGATCAAAGCGTAGACTGTTTGAGACATTATTCCCATGGAGGAAAGTGCGCATGGTGACTGTTGTATTCAATACCGATGCAATTTCTGTGTTTCATCTACACTCAGTTAGTCCACAGATTTCAGAATGCCTCCAGATGTGCATCGGAAACTACTTCTAGTATTCCAGGGAACGATCAAAGCGTAGACTGTAAGAGTCACTACTCCCATGGAGGAAAGTGCGGATGGTGACTGTTGTATTCAATCCCGATGCAATTTCTGTGTTTCATCAACACTCTGATAGTCCACAGATTACAGACTGCCTCCAGATGTGCATCGGAAACTTCTACTGGTCTTCCAGGGAACGATCAAAGCGTAGACTGTTTGAGACATTACTCCCATGGAGGAAAGTGCGCATGGTGACTGTTGTATTCAATTCCGATACAATTTCTGTATTTCATCAACAGTCTGATATTCCACAGATAACAGAATGCCTCCAGATGTGCACCGGTAACAACTACTGGTCTTCCTAGGAACGATCAAAGCATAGACAGTTTGAGACATTACTCCCATGGAGGAAAGAGCGCATGGTGTCTGTTGTATTCAATCCCGATGCACTTTCTGTGTTTTATCAACACTCTGATAGTCCACAGATTACAGAATGCCTCAAGATGTGCATCGGAAGCTACTTCAGGTCCTCCAGGGAACGATCAAAGCGTAGACTGTTTGAGACATTACTCCCATTTAGGAAAGTGCGCATGGTGACTGTTTTATTCAATCCCGATCCAATTTCTGTGTTTCATCAGCACTCTGATAGTCCACAGATTACAGAATGCCTTCAGATGTGCATCGGAAACTACTACTGGTCTTCCAGGGAATGATCAAAGCGTAGACTGTTTGAGAATTACTCCCGTGGAGGAAATTGCGCATGGTGACTGTTGTATTCAATCCCGATGCAATTTCTGTGTTTCATCAACACTCTGATAGTCCACAGATTACAGAATTCCTCCTGATGTGCATCGGAAACTACTACTGGTCTTCCAGGGAAGTATCAAAACGTAGACTGTTTGAGACATTACTCCCATGGAGTAAAGTGCGCATGGTGACTGTTGTATTCAATTCCGATGCAATTTGTGTATTTCATCAACAGTCTGATAGTCCACAGATTACAAAATGCCTCCAGATGTGCATCGGAAACTATTACAGGTCTTCCACGGAACTCAAAGCGTACACTGTTTGAGACATTACTCCCATGGAAGAAAGTGCGCATGGTGACTGTTGTATTCAATCTCGATGCAATTTCTGTGTTTCATCAACACTCTGATAGTCCACAGATTACAGAATGCCTAAAGGTGTGCATCGGAAACTACTACTGGACTTCCAGGGAACGATCAAAGCGTAGTTTGAGACATTACTCCCATATAGGAAAGTACGCATGGTGACTGTTGTATTCAATCCCGATGCAATTTCTGTGTTTCATCAACGCTCTGATACTCTACAGATTACAGAATGCCTCCTGATGTGCATCGGAAACTACTACTGGTCTTCCTACTAACGATCAAAGCGTAGACTGTTTGAGACATTACTCCCATGGAGGAAAGTGCGCATGGTGACTGTTGAATTGAATCCCCATGCAATTTCTGTGTTTCGTCAACACTCTGATAGTCCACAGATTACAGGACGCCTCCAGATGTGCATCGGAAACAACTTCAGGTCTTCCAGGGAACTATCAAAGCGTAGACTGTTTGAGAATCTACTCCCATGGAGGAAAGATGGCATGGTGTCTGTTATATTCAATCCCGATGCAATTTCTGTGTTTTATCAACACTCTGATTGTCCACAGGTTACAGAATGCCTCCAGATGTGCATCGGAAACTACTTCAGGTCTTACAGGGAACGATCAAAGCATAGACTTTTTGAGACATTACTCCCATTTTGGAAAGTGCGCATGGTGACTGTTTTATTTAATCCCGATGCAATTTCTGTGTTCCATCAACACTCAGTTAATCCACAGATTTTAGAATGCCTCCAGATGTGCATCGGAAACTACTTCCGGTGTTCCAGGGAACGATCAAAGCGTAGACTGTATGAGACACTACTCCCATGGAGGAAAGTGCGCATGGTGACTGTTCTAATCAATCCCGATGAAATTTCTGTGTTTCATCAACACTCTGATAGTCCACAGATTACAGAATGCCTTCAGATGTGCATCGGAAACTGCTACTGGTCTTCCAGGGAACGATCAAAGCGTAGACTGTTTGTGACATTACTCCCATGGAGGAAAGTGCGCATGGTGACTGTTGTATTCAATTCCGATGCAATTTCTGTATTTCATCAGCAGTCTGATAATCCACAGATTACAGAATGCCTCCAGGTGTGCATCGGAAACTATTACTGGACTTCCAGGGGACGATCAAAGCGTAGACTGTTTGAGACATTACTCTCATGGAGGAAAGTGCTCATGGTGGCAATTGCACTCTATCCCGATGCAATTTTAGTGCTTCATCAACACTCTGATAGTCCACAGATTACAGAATGCCTCCAGATGTGCATCGGAAGCTACTTCAGGTCTTCCAGGGAACGATTAAAGCGTAGACTGCTTGAGACATTACTCCCATTTAGGAAAGTGCGCATGGTGACTGTTTTATTCAATCCCGATGCAATATCTGTGTTTCATCAGCACTCTGATAGTCCACAGATCACAGAATGCCTTCAGATGTGATTCGGAAACTACTACTGGTCTTCCAGGGAACGATCAAAGCGTAGACTGTTTGAGAATTACTCCCGTGGAGGAAATTGCGCATGGTGACTGTTGTATTCAATTCCGATGCAATTTCTGTATTTCATCAACAGTCTGATAGTCCACAGATTACAAATTGCCTCCAGATGTGCTGCAGAAACTACTACTGGTCTTCCTAGGAACGATCAAAGCGTAGACTGTTTGAGACATTACTCTCATGGAGGGAAGTGCGCATGGTGACTGTTGTATTGAATCCCGATGCTATTTCTGTGTTTGGTCAACACTCTGATAGTCCACAGATTACAGAATGCCTCCAGATGTGCATCGGAAACTACTTCAGGTCTTCCAGGGAACGATCAAAGCGTAGACTGTTTGAGACATTACTCCCATTTAGGAAAGTGCGCATGGTGACTGTTTTATTCAATCCCGATCCAATTTCTGTGTTTCATCAGCACTCTGATAGTCCACAGATTACAGAATGCCTTCAGATGTGCATCGGAAACTATTACTGGTCTTCCAGGGAACGATCAAAGCGTAGACTGTTTGTGACATTACTCCCATGGAGGAAAGTGCGCATGGTGACTGTTGTATTCCATTCCGATGCAATTTCTGTATTTCATCTGCAGTCTGATAATCCACAGAATACAGAATGCCTCCAGGTGTGCATCGGAAACTACTACAGGACTTCCAGGGGACGATGAAAGCGTAGACTGTTTGAGGCATTACTCTCATGGAGGAAAGTGCTCATGGTGGCTATTGCACTCTATCCCGATGCAATGTTAGAGCTTCATCAACACTCTGATAGTCCACAGATTACAGAATACCTCCAGCTGTGCATCGGAAACTACTTCAGGTCTTCCAGGGACCGATCAAAGCGTAGACTGTTTGAGACATTACTCCCATTTAGGAAAGTGCGCATGGTGACTGTTTTATTCAATCCCGATGCAATTTCTGTGTTTCATCAGCACTCTGATAGTCCACAGATTACAGAATGCCTTCAGATGAGCATCGGAAACTACTACTGGTCTTCCAGGGAACGATCAAATCGTCGATTGTTTGGGAATTACTCCTGAGGAATAAATTGCGCATGGTGACTGTTGTATTCAATCCCGATGCAATTTCTGTGTTTCATCAACACTCTGATAGTCCACAGATTACAGAATGCATCCAGAGGTGCATCGGAAACTACTACTGGTCTTCCAGGGAACGGTCAAAGCGTAGACTGTTTGAGACATTACTCCCATGGAGGAAAGTGCGCATGGTGACTGTTGTATTCAATTCCGATGCAATTTCTGTATTTCATAAACAGTCTGATAGTCCACAGATTACAGAATGCCTAAAGATGTGCATCGGAAACTACTACAGGTCTTCCAGGGAACTCAAAGCGTACACTGTTTGAGACATTACTCCCATTTAGGAAAGTGCGCATGGTGACTGTTTTATTCAATCCCGATCCAATTTCTGTGTTTCATCAGCACTCTGATATTCCACAGATTACAGAATGCCTTCAGATGTGCATCGGAAACTACTACTGGTCTTCCAGGGAATGATCAAACCGTAGACTGTTTGAGAATTACTCCCGTGGAGGAAATTGCGCATGGTTACTGTTTTATACAATCCCGATGCAACTTCTGTGTTTCATCAACACTCTGATAGTCCACAGATTACAGAATTCCTCCTGATGTGCATCGGAAACTACTACTGGTCTTCCAGGGAAGTATCAAAACGTAAACTGTTTGAGACATTACTCCCATGGAGGACAGGGCGCATGGTGACTGTTGTATTCAATTCCGATGCAATTTGTGTATTTCATCACAGTCTGATAGTCCACAGATTACAAAATGCCTCCAGATGTGCATCGGAAACTACTACAGGTCTTCCAGGGAACTCAAAGCGTACACTGTTTGAGACATTACTCCCATGGAAGAAAGTGCGCATGGTGACTGTTTTATTCAATCTCGATGCAATTTCTGTGTTTCATCAACACTCTGATAGTCCACAGATTACAGAATGCCTTAAGGTGTGCATCGGAAACTACTACTGGACTTCCAGGGAACGATCAAAGCGTAGTTTGAGACATTACTCCCATGGAGGAAAGTGCGCATGGTGACTGTTGTATTCAATCCCGATGCAATTTCTGTGTTTCGTCAACACTCTGATAGTCCACAGATTACAGGATGCCTCCAGATGTGCATCGGAAACAACTTCAGGTCTTCCAGGCAACTATCAAAGCATAGACTGTTTGAGAATATACTCCCATGGAGGAAAGATGGCATGGTGTCTGTTGTATTCAATCCCGATGCAATTTCTGTGTTTTATCAACACTCTGATTGTCCACAGATTACAGAATGCCTCCAGATGTGCATCGGAAACTACTTCAGGTCTTCCAGGGAACGATCAAAGCGTAGACCGTTTGAGACATTACTCCCATTTAGGAAAGTGCGCATGGTGACAGTTTTATTTAATCCCGATGCAATTTTTGTGTTTCATCCACACTCAGTTAATCCACAGATTTAAGAATGCCTCCAGATGTTCATCGGAAACTACTTCTGGTCTTCCAGGGAACGATCAAAGCGTAGGCTGTTTGTGACATTACTCCCATGGAGGAAAGTGCGCATGGTGACTGTTGTATTCAATCACGATGAAATTTCTGTGTTTCATCAACACTCTGTTAGTCCACAGATTACAGAATGCCTCCAGGTGTGCATCGGAAACTATTACTGGACTTCCAGGGGACGATCAAAGCGTAGACTGTTTGAGACATTACTCTCATGGAGGAAAGTGCTCATGGTGGCTATTGCACTCTATCCCGATGCAATGTTAGAGCTTCATCAACACTCTGATAGTCCAAAAGTTACAGAATACCTCCAGATGTGCATCGGAAACTACTACTGGTCTTCCAGGGAACGATCAAAGCGTAGACTGTTTGAGAATTACTCCCGAGGAATAAATTGCGCGTGGTGACTGTTGTATTCAATCCCGATGCAATTTCTGTGTTTCATCAACACTCTGATAGTCCACAGATTACAGAATGCCACCAGATGTGCATTGGAAACTACTACTGGTCTTCCATTGAACGAACAAAGCGTAGACTTTTTGAGAATTACTCCCATGGAGGAAAGTGGGCATGGTGACTGTTGTGTTCAATTCCGATGCAATTTCTGTATTTCATCAACAGTCTGATATTCCACAGATAACAGAATGCCTCCAGATGTGCATCGGTAACTACTACTGGTCTTCCTAGGAACGATCAAAGCGTAGACAGTTTGAGACATTACTCCCATGGAGGAAAGAGCGCATAGTGTCTGTTGTATTCAATCCCGATGCAATTTCTGTGTTTTATCAACAATCTGATAGTCCACAGATTACAGAATGCCTCAAGATGTGCATCGGAAGCTACTTCAGGTCTTCCAGGGAACGATCAAAGCGTAGACTGTTTGAGACATTACTCCCATTTTCGAAAGTGCGCATGGTGACTGTTTTATTCAATCCCGATCCAATTTCTGTGTTTCATCAGCACTCTGATAGTCCACAGATTACAGAATGCCTTCAGATGTGCATCGGAAACTACTACTAGTCTTCCAGGGAATGATCGAAGCGTAGACTGTTTGAGAATTACTCCCGTGGAGGAAATTGCGCATGGTGACTGTTGTATTCAATCCCGATGCAATTTCTGTGTTTCATCAACACTCTGATAGTCCACAGATTACAGAATTCCTCATGATGTGCATCGGAAACTAGTACTGGTCTTCCAGGGAAGTATCAAAACGTAGACTGTTTGAGACATTACTCCCATGGAGTAAAGTGCGCATGGTGACTGTTGTATTCAATTCCGATGCAATTTGTGTATTTCATCAACAGTCTGATAGTCCACAGATTACAAAATGCCTCCAGATGTGCATCGGAAACTACTACTGGTCTTCCAGGGAACTCAAAGCGTACACTGTTTGAGACATTACTCCCATGGAAGAAAGTGCGCATGGTGACTGTTGTATTCAATCTCGATGCAATTTCTGTGTTTCATCAGCACTCTGATAATCCACAGATTACAGAATGCCTAAAGGTGTGCATCGGAAACTACTACTGGACTTCCAGGGAACGATCAAAGCGTAGTTTGAGACATTACTCCCATATGGGAAAGTGCGCATGGTGACTGTTGTATTCAATCCCGATGCAATTTCTGTGTTTCATCAACGCTCTGATACTCCACAGATTACAGAATGCCTCCAGATGTGCATCGGAAACTACTACTGGTCTTCCTACTAACGATCAAAGCGTAGACTGTTTGAGACATTACTCCCATGGAGGAAAGTGCGCATGGTGACTGTTGAATTGAACCCCCATGCTATTTCTGTGTTTCGTCAACACTCTGATAGTCCACAGATTACAAGATGCCTCCAGATGTGCATCGGAAACAACTTCAGGTCTTCCAGGGAACTATCAAAGCGTAGACTGTTTGAGAATTTACTCCCATGGAGGAAAGATGGCATGGTGTCTGTTGTATTCAATCCCGATGCAATTTCTGTGTTTTATCAACACTCTGATTGTCCACAGGTTACAGAATGACTCCAGATGTGCATCGGAAACTACTTCAGGTCTTCCCGGGAACGATCAAAGCGTAGACTGTTTGAGACATTACTCCCATTTAGGAAAGTGCGCATGGTGACTGTTTTATTTAATCCCGATGCAATTTCTGTGTTCCATCAACACTCAGTTAATCCACAGATTTCAGAATGCCTCCAGATGTGCATCGGAAACTACTTCCGGTGTTCCAGGGAACGATCAAAGCGTAGACTGTATGAGACACTACTCCCATGGAGGAAAGTGCGCATGGTGACTGTTGTAATCAATCCCGATGAAATTTCTGTGTTTCATCAACACTCTGATAGTCCACAGATTACAGAATGCCTTCAGATGTGCTTCGGAAACTACTACTGGTCTTGCAGGGAACGATCAAAGCGTAGACTGTTTGAGAATTACTCCCGTGGAGGAAATTGCGCATGGTGACTGTTGTATTCAATTCCGATGCAATTTCTGTATTTCATCAACAGTCTGATAGTCCACTGATTACAAATTGCCTCCAGATGTGCTTCAGAAACTACTACAGGTCTTCCAGGGAACTCAAAGCGTACACTGTTTGAGACATTACTCCCATGGAGGAAAGTGCGCATGGTGACTGTTGTATTCAATCTCGATGCAATATCTGTGTTTCATCAACACTGTGATAGTCCACAGATTACAGAATGCCACCAGATGTGCATCGGAAAGTACTACTGGTCTTCGTACGAACGATCAAAGCGTAGACTGTTTGAGACATTACTCCCATGGAGGAAAGTGCGCAAGGTGACTGTTGTATTGAACCCCGATGCAATTTCTGTGTTTCGTCAACACCCTGATAGTTCACAGATTACAGGATGCCTCCAGATGTACATCGGAAACAACTTCAGGTCTTCCAGGGAACTATCAAAGCGTAGACCGTTTGAGAATTTACTCCCATGGAGGAAAGAGGGCATGGTGTCTGTATTTTCAATCCCGATGCAATTTCTGTGTTTGATCATCACTCTGATTGTCCACAGATTACAGAATGACTCCAGATGTTCATCGGAAACTACTTCAGGTCTTCCAGGGAACGATCAAAGCGTATACTGTTTGAGACATGAATCCGATTTAGGAAAGTGCGCATAGTGACTGTTTTATTCAATCCCGATGCAATTTCTGTTTTTCATCAGCACTCTGATAATCCACAGATTACAGAATGCCTTCAGATGTGCATCGGAAACTACTACTGGCTTTCCAGGGAACGATCAAAGAGTAGACTGTTTGAGAATTACTTACGAGGAGAAAATTGCGCATGGTGACTGTTGTATTCAATCCCGATGCAATTTCTGTGTTTCATCAACACTCTGATAGTCCACAGATTACAGAATTCCTCCAGATGTGCATCGGAAACTACTACTGGTCCTCCAGGGAATGATCAAAGCGTAGACTGTTTGAGACATTACTCCCATGGAGGAAAGTGCGCATGGTGACTGTTGTATTCAATCCCGATGCAATTTCTGTGTTTCATCTACACTCAGATAGTCCACAGATTTCAGAATGCCTCCAGATGTGCATCGGAAACTACTTCTGGTATTCGAGGGAACGATCAAAGCGTAGACTGTAAGAGTCACTACTCGCATGGAGGAAAGTGCGCATGGTGACTGTTGTATTCAATCCCGATGCAATTTCTGTGTTTCATCAACACTCTGATAGTCCACAGATTACAGACTGCCTCCAGATGTGCATCGGAAACTTCTACTGGTCTTCCAGGGAACGATCAAAGCGTAGACTGTTTGAGACATTAATCCCATGGAGGAAAGTGCGCATGGTGACTGTTGTATTCAATCCCGATGCAATTTCTGTGTTTCATCTACACTCAGTTAGTCCACAGATTTCAGAATGCCTCCACATGTGCATCGGAAACTATTTCTGGTATTCCAGGGAACGATCAAAGCGTAGACTGTAAGAGTCACTACTCCCATGGAGGAAAGTGCGCATGGTGACTGTTGTATTCAATCCCGATGCAATTTCTGTGTTTCATCAACACTCTGATAGTCCACAGATTACAGAATTCCTCCTGATGTGCATCGGAAACTACTACTGGTCTTCCAGGAAAGTATCAAAACGTAGACTGTTTGAGACATTACTCCCATGGAGTAAAGTGCGCATGGTGACTGTTGTATTCAATTCCGATGCAATTTGTGTATTTCATCAACAGTCTGATAGTCCACAGATTACAAAATGCCTCCAGATGTGCATCGGAAACTATTACAGGTCTTCCAGGGAAGTCAAAGCGTACACTGTTTGAGACATTACTCCCATGGAAGAAAGTGCGCATGGTGACTGTTGTATTCAATCTCGATGCAATTTCTGTGTTTCATCAACACTCTGATAATCCACAGATTACAGAATGCCTAAAGGTGTGCATCGGAAACTACTACTGGTCTTCCTACTAACGACCAAAGCGTAGACTGTTTGAGACATTACTCCCATGGAGGAAAGTGCGCATGGTGACTGTTGAATTGAACCCCGAGCAATTTCTGTGTTTCGTCAACACACTGATAGTCCACAGATTACAGGATGCTTCCAGATGTGCATCGGAAACAACTTCAGGTCTTCAAGGGAACTATCAAAGCGTAGACTGTTTGAGAATTTACTCCCATGGAGGAAAGATGGCATGGTGTCTGTTGTATTCAATCCCGATGCAATTTCTGTGTTTTATCAACACTCTGATAGTCCACAGGTTACAGAATGCCTCCAGATGTGCATCGGAAACTACTTCAGGTCTTCCAGGGAACGATCAAAGCGTAGACTGTTTGAGACATTACTCTCATGGAGGAAAGTGCTCATGGTGGCTATTGCACTCTATCCCGATGCAATGTTAGAGCTTCATCAACACTCTGATAGTCCACAGATTACAGAATACCTCCAGATGTGCATCGGAAACTACTACTGGTCTTCCAGGGAACGATCAAAGCGTAGACTGTTTGAGAATTACTCCCGAGGAATAAATTGCGCATGGTGACTGTTGTATTCGATCCCGATGCAATTTCTGTGTTTCATCAACACTCTGATAGTCCACAGATTACAGAATGCATCCAGAGGTGCGTCGGAAACTACTACTGGTCTTTCAGGGAACGGTCAAAGCGTAGACTGTTTGAGACATTACTCCCATGGAGGAAAGTGCGCATGGTGACTGTTGTATTTAATCTCGATGCAATTGCTGTGTTTCATCAACACTCTGATAGTCCACAGACTACAGAATGCCACCAGATGTGCATCGGAAACTACTACTTTTCTTCCAGGGAACGAACAAAGCGTAGACTTTTTGAGAATTACTCCCATGGAGGAAAGTGCGCATGGTGACTGTTGTATTCAATTCCGATGCAATTTCTGTGTTTCATCAACAGTCTGATAGTCCACAGATTACAGAATGCCTAAAGGTGTGCATCGGAAACTACTACTGGTCTTCCAGGGACGATCAAAGCGTAGAGTGTTTGAGACATTACTCCCATGTAGGAAAGTGCGCATGGTGACTGTTGTATTCAATCCCGATGCAATTTCTGTGTTTCATCAACACTCTGATAGTCCACAGATAACAGAATGCCTCCAGATGTGCATCGGAGAGTACTACTAGTCTTCGTACGAACGATCAAAGCGTAGACTGTTTGAGAGATTACTCCCATGGAGGAAAGTGCGCATGGTGACTGTTGTATTGAATCCCGATGCAATTTCTGTGTTTCGTCAACACTCTGATAGTTCACAGATTACAGGATGCCTCCAGATGTGCATCGGAAACAACTTCAGGTCTTCCAGGGAACTATCAAAGCGTAGACCGTTTGAGAATTTGCTCCCATGGAGGAAAGAGGGCATGGGGTCTGTTGTTTTCAATCCCGATGCAATTTCTGTGTTTTATCATCACTCTGATTGTCCACAGATTACAGAATGACTCAAGATGTGCATCGGAAACTACTTCAGGTCTTCCAGGGAACGATCAAAGCGTATACTGTATGAGACATTAATCCCATTTAGGAAAGTGCGCATAGTGACTGTTTTATTCAATCCCGATGCAATTTCTGTTTTTCATCAGCACTCTGATAATCCACAGATTACAGAATGCCTTCAGATGTGCATCGGAAACTACTACTGGTTTTCCAGGGAACGATCAAAGAGTAGACTGTTTGAGAATTACTTACGAGGAGAAAATTGCGCATGGTGACTGTTGTATTCAATCCCGATGCAATTACTGTGTTTCATCAACACTCTGATAGTCCACAGATTACAGAATTCCTCCAGATGTGCATCGGAAACTACTACTAGTCTTCCTAGGAACGATCAAAGCGTAGACAGTTTGAGACATTACTCCCATGGAGGAAAGAGCGCATGGTGACTGTTGTATTCAATCCCGATGCAATTTCTGTGTTTCATCAACACTCTGATAGTCCACAGATTACAGAATTCCTCATGATGTGCATCGGAAACTAGTACTGGTCTTCCAGGGAAGTATCAAAACGTAGACTGTTTGAGACATTACTCCCATGGAGTTAAGTGCGCATGGTGACTGTTGTATTCAATTCCGATGCAATTTGTGTATTTCATCAACAGTCTGATAGTCCACAGATTACAAAATGCCTCCAGATGTGCATCGGAAACTACTACTGGTCTTCCAGGGAACTCAAAGCGTACACTGTTTGAGACATTACTCCCATGGAAGAAAGTACCCATGGTGACTGTTGTATTCAATCTCGATGCAATTTCTGTGTTTCATCAGCACTCTGATAATCCACAGATTACAGAATGCCTAAAGGTGTGCATCGGAAACTACTACTGGACTTCCAGGGAACGATCAAAGCGTAGTTTGAGACATTACTCCCATATGGGAAAGTGCGCATGGTGACTGTTGTATTCAATCCCGATGCAATTTCTGTGTTTCATCAACGCTCTGATACTCCACAGATTACAGAATGCCTCCAGATGTGCATCGGAATCTACTACTGGTCTTCCTACTAACGATCAAAGCGTAGACTGTTTGAGACATTACTCCCATGGAGGAAAGTGCGCATGGTGACTGTTGAATTGAACCCCCATGCAATTTCTGTGTTTCGTCAACACTCTGATAGTCCACAGATTACAAGATGCCTCCAGATGTGCATCGGAAACAACTTCAGGTCTTCCAGGGAACTATCAAAGCGTAGACTGTTTGAGAATTTACTCCCATGGAGGAAAGATGGCATGGTGTCTGTTGTATTCAATCCCGATGCAATTTCTGTGTTTTATCAACACTCTGATTGTCCACAGGTTACAGAATGCCTCCAGATGTGCATCGGAAACTACTTCAGGTCTTCCCGGGAACGATCATAGCGTAGACTGTTTGAGACATTACTCCCATTTAGGAAAGTGCGCATGGTGACTGTTTTATTTAATCCCGATGCAATTTCTGTGTTCCATCAACACTCAGTTAATCCACAGATTTCAGAATGCCTCCAGATGTGCATCGGAAACTACTTCCGGTGTTCCAGGGAACGATCAAAGCGTAGACTGTATGAGACACTACTCCCATGGAGGAAAGTGCGCATGGTGACTGTTGTAATCAATCCCGATGAAATTTCTGTGTTTCATCAACACTCTGATAGTCCACAGATTACAGAATGTCCTCAGATGTGCATCGGAAACTACTACTGGTCTTCCAGGGAACGATCAAAGCGTAGACTGTTTGTGACATTACTCCCATGGAGGAAAGTGCGCATGGTGACTGTTGTATTCAATTCCGGTGCAATTTCTGTATTTCATCAGCAGTCTGATAATCCACAGATTACAGAATGCCTCCAGGTGTGCATCGGAAACTATTACTGGACTTTCAGGGGACGATCAAAGCGTAGACTGTTTGAGACATTACTCTCATGGAGGAAAGTGCTCATGGTGGCAATTGCACTCTATCCCGATGCAATTTTAGTGCTTCATCAACACTCTGAATGTCCACAGATTACAGAATGCCTCCAGATGTGCATCGGAAGCTACTTCAGGTCTTCCAAGGAACGATTAAAGCGTAGACTGCTTGAGTCATTACTCCCATTTAGGAAAGTGCGCATGGTGACTGTTTTATTCAATCCCGATGCAATTTCTGTGTTTCATCAACACTCTGATAGTCCACAGATTACAGAATTCCTCATGATGTGCATCGGAAACTAGTACTGGTCTTCCAGGGAACGATCAAAGCGTAGACTGTTTGAGAATTACTCCCGTGGAGGAAATTGCGCATGGTGACTGTTGTATTCAATTCCGATGCAATTTCTGTATTTCATCAACAGTCTGATAGTCCACTGATTACAAATTGCCTCCAGATGTGCTTCAGAAACTACTACAGGTCTTCCAGGGAACTCAAAGCGTACACTGTTTGAGACATTACTCCCATGGAGGAAAGTGCGCATGGTGACTGTTGTATTCAATCTCGATGCAATATCTGTGTTTCATCAACACTGTGATAGTCCACAGATTACAGAATGCCACCAGATGTGCATCGGAAACAACTACTGGTCTTCCAGGGAACGATCAAAGCGTAGACTGCTTGAGAATTACTCCCATTTAGGAAAGTGCGCAATGTGACAGTTTTATTCATCCCGATGCAATTTCTGTTTTTCATGAGCGCTCTGATAGTACACAGATTACAGAATGCCTGAAGGTGTGCATCGGAAACTACTACTGGTCTTCCTAGGAACGATCAAAGCGTAGACTGTTTGAGACATTACTCTCATGGAGGAAAGTGCGCATGGTGACTGTTGTATTGAATCCCGATGCAATTTCTGTGTTTGGTCAACACTCTGATAGTCCACAGATTACAGAATGCCTCCAGATGTGCATCGGAAACTACTTCAAGTCTTCCAGGGAACGATCAAAGCGTAGACTGTTGGAGACATTACTCCCATGGAGGAAAGTGCGCATGGTGACTGTTGTATTAAATTCCGATGCAATTTCTGTGTTTCGTCAACACTCTGATAGTTCACAGATTACAGGATGCCTCCAGATGTACATCGGAAACAACTTCAGGTCTTCCAGGGAACTATCAAAGCATAGACCGTTTGAGAATTTACTCCCATGGAGGAAAGAGGGCATGGTGTCTGTTGTTTTCAATCCCGATGCAATTTCTGTGTTTGATCATCACTCTGATTGTCCACAGATTACAGAATGACTCCAGATGTTCATCGGAAACTACTTCAGGTCTTCCAGGGAACGATCAAAGCGTATACTGTTTGAGACATGAATCCCATTTAGGAAAGTGCGCATAGTGACTGTTTTATTCAATCCCGATGCAATTTCTGTTTTTCATCAGCACTCTGATAATCAACAGATTACAGAATGCCTTCAGATGTGCATCGGAAACTACTACTGGCTTTCCAGGGAACGATCAAAGAGTAGACTGTTTGAGAATTACTTACGAGGAGAAAATTGCGCATGGTGACTGTTGTATTCAATCCCGATGCAATTTCTGTGTTTCATCAACACTCTGATAGTCCACAGATTACAGAATTCCTCCAGATGTGCATCGGAAACTACTACTGGTCCTCCAGGGAATGATCAAAGCGTAGACTGTTTGAGACATTACTCCCATGGAGGAAAGTGCGCATGGTGACTGTTGTATTCAATCGCGATGCAATTTCTGTGTTTCATCTACACTCAGATAGTCCACAGATTTCAGAATGCCTCCAGATGTGCATCGGAAACTAATTCTGGTATTCGAGGGAACGATCAAAGCGTAGACTGTAAGAGTCACTACTCCCATGGAGGAAAGTGCGCATGGTGACTGTTGTATTCAATCCCGATGCAATTTCTGTGTTTCATCAACACTATGATAGTCCACAGATTACAGACTGCCTCCAGATGTGCATCGGAAACTTCTACTGGTCTTCCAGGGAACGATCAAAGCGTAGACTGTTTGAGACATTACTCCCATGGAGGAAAGTGCGCATGGTGACTGTTGTATTCAATCCCGATGCAATTTCTGTGTTTCATCTACACTCAGTTAGTCCACAGATTTCAGAATGCCTCCACATGTGATCCGGAAACTACTTCTGGTATTCCAGGGAACGATCAAAGCATAGACTGTAAGAGTCACTACTCCCATGGAGGAAAGTGCGCATGGTGACTGTTGTATTCAATCCCGATGCAATTTCTGTGTTTCATCAACACTCTGATAGTCCACAGATTACAGAATTCCTCCTGATGTGCATCGGAAACTACTACTGGTCTTCCAGGAAAGTATCAAAACGTAGACTGTTTGAGACATTACTCCCATGGAGTAAAGTGCGCATGGTGACTGTTGTATTCAATTCCGATGCAATTTGTGTATTTCATCAACAGTCTGATAGTCCACAGATTACAAAATGCCTCCAGATGTGCATCGGAAACAACTTCAGGTCTTCCAGGGAACTATCAAAGCGTAGACTGTTTGAGAATTTACTCCCATGGAGGAAAGATGGCATGGTGTCTGTTGTATTCAACCCCGATGCAATTTCTGTGTTTTATCAACACTCTGATAGTCCACAGGTTACAGAATGCCTCCAGATGTGCATCGGAAACTACTTCAGGTCTTCCAGGGAACGATCTAAGCGTAGACTGTTTGAGACATTATTCCCATTTAGGAAAGTGCGCATGGTGACTGTTTTATTTAATCCCGATGCAATTTCTGTGTTTCATCAACACTCAGTTAATCCACAGATTTCAGAATGCCTCCAGATGTGCATCGGAAACTACTTCCGGTGTTCCAGGGAACGATCAAAGCGTAGACTGTATGAGACACTACTCCCATGGAGGAAAGTGCGCATGGTGACTGTTGTAATCAATCCCGATGAAATTTCTGTGTTTCATCAACACTCTGATAGTCCACAGATTACAGAATGCCTTCAGATGTGCATCGGAAACTACTACTGGACTTCCAGGGAACGATCTAAGCGTAGACTGCTTGAGTCATTACTCCCATTTAGGAAAGTGCGCATGGTGACGGTTTTATTCAATCCCGATGCAATTTCTGTGTTTCATCAGCACTCTGATAGTCCACAGATTACAGAAATCCACCAGATGTGCATCGGAAACAGCTACTGGTCTTCCAGGGAACGATCAAAGCGTAGACTGCTTGAGAATTACTCCCATTTAGGAAAGTGCGCAATGTGACAGTTTTATTCATCCCGATGCAATTTCTGTGTTTCATGAGCACTCTGATAGTACACAGATTATAGAATGCCTAAAGGTGTGCATCGGAATCTACTACTGGTCTTCCTAGGAACGATCAAAGCGTAGACTGTTTGAGACATTACTCTCATGGAGGAAAGTGCGCATGGTGACTGTTGTATTGAATCCCGATGCAATTTCTATGTTTGGTCAACACTCTGATAGTCCACAGATTACAGAATGCCTCCAGATGTGCATCGGAAACTACTACTGGTCTTCCTACTAACGACCAAAGCGTAGACTGTTTGAGACATTACTCCCATGGAGGAAAGTGCGCATGGTGACTGTTGTATTCAATTCCGATGCAATTTCTGTATTTCATCAACAGTCTGATAGTCCACAGATTACAGAATGCCTCCAGACGTGCATCGGAAACTGCTACAGGTCTTCCAGGGAACTCAAAGCGTACATTGTATGAGACATTACTCCCATGGAGGAAAGTGCGCACGGTGACTGTTGTATTCAATCTCGATGCAATTTCTGTGTTTCATCAACACTCTGATGGTCCACAGATTACAGAATGCCACCAGATGTGCATCGGAAACTACTACTGGTCTTCCAGGGAACGATCAAAGCGTAGACTTTTTGAGAATTACTCCCATGGAGGAAAGTGCGCATGGTGACTGTTGTATTCAATTCCGATGCAATTTCTGTGTTTCATCAACAGTCTGATAGTCCACAGATTACAGAATGCCTAAAGGTGTGCATCGGAAACTACTACTGGACTTCCAGGGACGATCAAAGCGTAGACTGTTTGTGACATTACTCCCATGGAGGAAAGTGCGCATGGTGACTGTTGTATTAAATCCCGATGCAATTTCTGTGTTTCATCTACACTCTGATAGTCCACAGATTACAGAATTCCTCCTGATGTGCATCGGAAACTACTACTGGTCTTCCAGGAAAGTATCAAAACGTAGACTGTTTGAGACATTACTCCCATGGAGTAAAGTGCGCATGGTGACTGTTGTATTCAATTCCGATGCAATTTGTGTATTTCATCAACAGTCTGATAGTCCACAGATTACAAAATGCCTCCAGATGTGCATCGGAAACTATTACAGGTCTTCCAGGGAAGTCAAAGCGTACACTGTTTGAGACATTACTCCCATGGAAGAAAGTGCGCATGGTGACTGTTGTATTCAATCTCGATGCAATTTCTGTGTTTCATCAACACTCTGATAATCCACAGATTACAGAATGCCTAAAGGTGTGCATCGGAAACTACTACTGGACTTCCAGGGAACGATCAAAGCGTAGTTTGAGACATTACTCCCATATAGGAAAGTGCGCATGGTGACTGTTGTATTCAATCCCGATGCATTTTCTGTGTTTCATCAACGCTCTGATACTCCACAGATTACAGAATGCCTCCAGATGTGCATCGGAAACTACTACTGGTCTTCCTTCTAACGACCAAAGCGTAGACTGTTTGAGACATTACTCCCATATAGGAAAGTGCGCATGGTGACTGTTGTATTCAATTCCGATGCAATTTCTGTATTTCATCAACAGTCTGATAGTCCACAGATTACAGAATGCCTCCAGACGTGCATCGGAAACTGCTACAGGTCTTCCAGGGAACTCAAAGCGTACATTGTTTGAGACATTACTCCCATGGAGGAAAGTGCGCACGGTGACTGTTGTATTCAATCTCGATGCAATTTCTGTGTTTCATCAACACTCTGATGGTCCACATATTACAGAATGCCACCAGATGTGCATCGGAAACTACTACTGGTCTTCCAGGGAACGATCAAAGCGTAGACTTTTTGAGAATTACTCCCATGGAGGAAAGTGCGCATGGTGACTGTTGTATTCAATTCCGATGCAATTTCTGTGTTTCATCAACAGTCTGATAGTCCACAGATTACAGAATGCCTAAAGGTGTGCATCGGAAACTACTACTGGACTTCCAGGGACGATCAAAGCGTAGAGTGTTTGAGACATTACTCCCATGGAGGAAAGTGCGCATGGTGACTGTTGTATTCAATCCCGATGCAATTTCTGTATTTCATCAACACTCTGATACTCCACAGATTACAGAATGCCTCCAGGTGTGCATCGGAAAGTACTACTGGTCTTCGTACGAACGATCAAAGCGTAGACTGTTTGAGACATTACTCCCATGGAGGAAAGTGCGCAAGGTGACTGTAGTATTGAATCCCGATGCAATTTCTGTGTTTCGTCAACACTCTGATAGTTCACAGATTACAGGATACCTCCAGATGTACATCGGAAACAACTTCAGGTCTTCCAGGGAACTATCAAAGCGTAGACCGTTTGAGAATTTACTCCCATGGAGGAAAGAGGGCATGGTGTCTGTTGTTTTCAATCCCGATGCAATTTCTGTGTTTGATCATCACTCTGATTGTCCACAGATTACAGAATGACTCCAGATATTCATCGGAAACTACTTCAGGTCTTCCAGGGAACGATCAAAGCGTATACTGTTTGAGACATGAATCCCATTTAGGAAAGTGCGCATAGTGACTGTTTTATTCAATCCCGATGCAATTTCTGTTTTTCATCAGCACTCTGATAATCCACAGATTACAGAATGCCTTCAGATGTGCATCGGAAACTACTACTGGCTTTCCAGGGAACGATCAAAGAGTAGACTGTTTGAGAATTACTTACGAGGAGAAAATTGCGCATGGTGACTGTTGTATTCAATCCCGATGCAATTTCTGTGTTTCATCAACACTCTGATAGTCCACAGATTACAGAATTCCTCCAGATGTGCATCGGAAACTACTACTGGTCCTCCAGGGAATGATCAAAGCGTAGACTGTTTGAGACATTACTCCCATGGAGGAAAGTGCGCATGGTGACTGTTGTATTCAATCGCGATGCAATTTCTGTGTTTCATCTACACTCAGATAGTCCACAGATTTCAGAATGCCTCCAGATGTGCATCGGAAACTACTTCTGGTATTCGAGGGAACGATCAAAGCGTAGACTGTAAGAGTCACTACTCCCATGGAGGAAAGTGCGCATGGTGACTGTTGTATTCAATCCCGATGCAATTTCTGTGTTTCATCAACACTATGATAGTCCACAGATTACAGACTGCCTCCAGATGTGCATCGGAAACTTCTACTGGTCTTCCAGGGAACGATCAAAGCGTAGACTGTTTGAGACATTACTCCCATGGAGGAAAGTGCGCATGGTGACTGTTGTATTCAATCCCGATGCAATTCCTGTGTTTCATCTACACTCAGTTAGTCCACAGATTTCAGAATGCCTCCACATGTGCATCGGAAACTACTTCTGGTATTCCAGGGAACGATCAAAGCATAGACTGTAAGAGTCACTACTCCCATGGAGGAAAGTGCGCATGGTGACTGTTGTATTCAATCCCGATGCAATTTCTGTGTTTCATCAACACTCTGATAGTCCACAGATTACAGAATTCCCTCCTGATGTGCATCGGAAACTACTACTGGTCTTCCAGGAAAGTATCAAAACGTAGACTGTTTGAGACATTACTCCCATGGAGTAAAGTGCGCATGGTGACTATTGTATTCAATTCCGATGCAATTTGTGTATTTCATCAACAGTCTGATAGTCCACAGATTACAAAATGCCTCCAGATGTGCATCGGAAACAACTTCAGGTCTTCCAGGGAACTATCAAAGCGTAGACTGTTTGAGAATTTACTCCCATGGAGGAAAGATGGCATGGTGTCTGTTGTATTCAACCCCGATGCAATTTCTGTGTTTTATCAACACTCTGATAGTCCACAGGTTACAGAATGCCTCCAGATGTGCATCGGAAACTACTTCAGGTCTTCCAGGGAACGATCTAAGCGTAGACTGTTTGAGACATTATTCCCATTTAGGAAAGTGCGCATGGTGACTGTTTTATTTAATCCCGATGCAATTTCTGTGTTTCATCAACACTCAGTTAATCCACAGATTTCAGAATGCCTCCAGATGTGCATCGGAAACTACTTCCGGTGTTCCAGGGAACGATCAAAGCGTAGACTGTATGAGACACTACTCCCATGGAGGAAAGTGCGCATGGTGACTGTTGTAATCAATCCCGATGAAATTTCTGTGTTTCATCAACACTCTGATAGTCCACAGATTACAGAATGCCTTCAGATGTGCATCGGAAACTACTACTGGACTTCCAGGGAACGATCTAAGCGTAGACTGCTTGAGTCATTACTCCCATTTAGGAAAGTGCGCATGGTGACGGTTTTATTCAATCCCGATGCAATTTCTGTGTTTCATCAGCACTCTGATAGTCCACAGATTACAGAAATCCACCAGATGTGCATCGGAAACAGCTACTGGTCTTCCAGGGAACGATCAAAGCGTAGACTGCTTGAGAATTACTCCCATTTAGGAAAGTGCGCAATGTGACAGTTTTATTCATCCCGATGCAATTTCTGTGTTTCATGAGCACTCTGATAGTACACAGATTATAGAATGCCTAAAGGTGTGCATCGGAATCTACTACTGGTCTTCCTAGGAACGATCAAAGCGTAGACTGTTTGAGACATTACTCTCATGGAGGAAAGTGCGCATGGTGACTGTTGTATTGAATCCCGATGCAATTTCTATGTTTGGTCAACACTCTGATAGTCCACAGATTACAGAATGCCTCCAGATGTGCATCGGAAACTACTACTGGTCTTCCTACTAACGACCAAAGCGTAGACTGTTTGAGACATTACTCCCATGGAGGAAAGTGCGCATGGTGACTGTTGTATTCAATTCCGATGCAATTTCTGTATTTCATCAACAGTCTGATAGTCCACAGATTACAGAATGCCTCCAGACGTGCATCGGAAACTGCTACAGGTCTTCCAGGGAACTCAAAGCGTACATTGTATGAGACATTACTCCCATGGAGGAAAGTGCGCACGGTGACTGTTGTATTCAATCTCGATGCAATTTCTGTGTTTCATCAACACTCTGATGGTCCACAGATTACAGAATGCCACCAGATGTGCATCGGAAACTACTACTGGTCTTCCAGGGAACGATCAAAGCGTAGACTTTTTGAGAATTACTCCCATGGAGGAAAGTGCGCATGGTGACTGTTGTATTCAATTCCGATGCAATTTCTGTGTTTCATCAACAGTCTGATAGTCCACAGATTACAGAATGCCTAAAGGTGTGCATCGGAAACTACTACTGGACTTCCAGGGACGATCAAAGCGTAGACTGTTTGAGACATTACTCCCATGGAGGAAAGTGCGCATGGTGACTGTTGTATTAAATCCCGATGCAATTTCTGTGTTTCATCTACACTCTGATAGTCCACAGATTACAGAATTCCTCCTGATGTGCATCGGAAACTACTACTGGTCTTCCAGGAAAGTATCAAAACGTAGACTGTTTGAGACATTACTCCCATGGAGTAAAGTGCGCATGGTGACTGTTGTATTCAATTCCGATGCAATTTGTGTATTTCATCAACAGTCTGATAGTCCACAGATTACAAAATGCCTCCAGATGTGCATCGGAAACTATTACAGGTCTTCCAGGGAAGTCAAAGCGTACACTGTTTGAGACATTACTCCCATGGAAGAAAGTGCGCATGGTGACTGTTGTATTCAATCTCGATGCAATTTCTGTGTTTCATCAACACTCTGATAATCCACAGATTACAGAATGCCTAAAGGTGTGCATCGGAAACTACTACTGGACTTCCAGGGAACGATCAAAGCGTAGTTTGAGACATTACTCCCATATAGGAAAGTGCGCATGGTGACTGTTGTATTCAATTCCGATGCAATTTCTGTATTTCATCAACAGTCTGATAGTCCACAGATTACAGAATGCCTCCAGACGTGCATCGGAAACTGCTACAGGTCTTCCAGGGAACTCAAAGCGTACATTGTTTGAGACATTACTCCCATGGAGGAAAGTGCGCACGGTGACTGTTGTATTCAATCTCGATGCAATTTCTGTGTTTCATCAACACTCTGATGGTCCACATATTACAGAATGCCACCAGATGTGCATCGGAAACTACTACTGGTCTTCCAGGGAACGATCAAAGCGTAGACTTTTTGAGAATTACTCCCATGGAGGAAAGTGCGCATGGTGACTGTTGTATTCAATTCCGATGCAATTTCTGTGTTTCATCAACAGTCTGATAGTCCACAGATTACAGAATGCCTAAAGGTGTGCATCGGAAACTACTACTGGACTTCCAGGGACGATCAAAGCGTAGAGTGTTTGAGACATTACTCCCATGGAGGAAAGTGCGCATGGTGACTGTTGTATTCAATCCCGATGCAATTTCTGTATTTCATCAACACTCTGATACTCCACAGATTACAGAATGCCTCCAGGTGTGCATCGGAAAGTACTACTGGTCTTCGTACGAACGATCAAAGCGTAGACTGTTTGAGACATTACTCCCATGGAGGAAAGTGCGCAAGGTGACTGTAGTATTGAATCCCGATGCAATTTCTGTGTTTCGTCAACACTCTGATAGTTCACAGATTACAGGATACCTCCAGATGTACATCGGAAACAACTTCAGGTCTTCCAGGGAACTATCAAAGCGTAGACCGTTTGAGAATTTACTCCCATGGAGGAAAGAGGGCATGGTGTCTGTTGTTTTCAATCCCGATGCAATTTCTGTGTTTGATCATCACTCTGATTGTCCACAGATTACAGAATGACTCCAGATATTCATCGGAAACTACTTCAGGTCTTCCAGGGAACGATCAAAGCGTATACTGTTTGAGACATGAATCCCATTTAGGAAAGTGCGCATAGTGACTGTTTTATTCAATCCCGATGCAATTTCTGTTTTTCATCAGCACTCTGATAATCCACAGATTACAGAATGCCTTCAGATGTGCATCGGAAACTACTACTGGCTTTCCAGGGAACGATCAAAGAGTAGACTGTTTGAGAATTACTTACGAGGAGAAAATTGCGCATGGTGACTGTTGTATTCAATCCCGATGCAATTTCTGTGTTTCATCAACACTCTGATAGTCCACAGATTACAGAATTCCTCCAGATGTGCATCGGAAACTACTACTGGTCCTCCAGGGAATGATCAAAGCGTAGACTGTTTGAGACATTACTCCCATGGAGGAAAGTGCGCATGGTGACTGTTGTATTCAATCCCGATGCAATTTCTGTGTTTCATCTACACTCAGATAGTCCACAGATTTCAGAATGCCTCCAGATGTGCATCGGAAACTACTTCTGGTATTCGAGGGAACGATCAAAGCGTAGACTGTAAGAGTCACTACTCCCATGGAGGAAAGTGCGCATGGTGACTGTTGTATTCAATCCCGATGCAATTTCTGTGTTTCATCAACACTATGATAGTCCACAGATTACAGGCTGCCTCCAGATGTGCATCGGAAACTTCTACTGGTCTTCCAGGGAACGATCAAAGCGTAGACTGTTTGAGACATTACTCCCATGGAGGAAAGTGCGCATGGTGACTGTTGTATTCAATCCCGATGCAATTCCTGTGTTTCATCTACACTCAGTTAGTCCACAGATTTCAGAATGCCTCCACATGTGCATCGGAAACTACTTCTGGTATTCCAGGGAACGATCAAAGCATAGACTGTAAGAGTCACTACTCCCATGGAGGAAAGTGCGCATGGTGACTGTTGTATTCAATCCCGATGCAATTTCTGTGTTTCATCAACACTCTGATAGTCCACAGATTACAGAATTCCCTCCTGATGTGCATCGGAAACTACTACTGGTCTTCCAGGAAAGTATCAAAACGTAGACTGTTTGAGACATTACTCCCATGGAGTAAAGTGCGCATGGTGACTGTTGTATTCAATTCCGATGCAATTTGTGTATTTCATCAACAGTCTGATAGTCCACAGATTACAAAATGCCTCCAGATGTGCATCGGAAACTATTACAGGTCTTCCAGGGAAGTCAAAGCGTACACTGTTTGAGACATTACTCCCATGGAAGAAAGTGCGCATGGTGACTGTTGTATTCAATCTCGATGCAATTTCTGTGTTTCATCAACACTCTGATAATCCACAGATTACAGAATGCCTAAAGGTGTGCATCGGAAACTACTACTGGACTTCCAGGGAACGATCAAAGCGTAGTTTGAGACATTACTCCCATGGAGGAAAGTGCGCATGGTGACTGTTGTATTCAATCCCGATGCAATTTCTGTGTTTCATCTACACTCAGATAGTCCACAGATTACAGAATGCCTCCAGATGTGCATCGGAAACTACTACTGGTCTTCCTACTAACGACCAAAGCGTAGACTGTTTGAGACATTACTCCCATGGAGGAAAGTGCGCATGGTGACTGTTGAATTGAACCCCGATGCAATTTCTGTGTTTCGTCAACATACTGATAGTCCACAGATTACAGGATGCTTCCAGATGTGCATCGGAAACAACTTCAGGTCTTCCAGGGAACTATCAAAGCGTAGACTGTTTGAGAATTTACTCCCATGGAGGAAAGATGGCATGGTGTCTGTTGTATTCAATCCCGATGCAATTTCTGTGTTTTATCAACACTCTGATAGTCCACAGGTTACAGAATGCCTCCAGATGTGCATCGGAAACTACTTCAGGTCTTCCAGGGAACGATCTAAGCGTAGACTGTTTGAGACATTATTCCCATTTAGGAAAGTGCGCATGGTGACTGTTTTATTTAATCCCGATGCAATTTCTGTGTTTCATCAACACTCAGTTAATCCACAGATTTCAGAATGCCTCCAGATGTGCATCGGAAACTACTTCCGGTGTTCCAGGGAACGATCAAAGCGTAGACTGTATGAGACACTACTCCCATGGAGGAAAGTGCGCATGGTGACTGTTGTAATCAATCCCGATGAAATTTCTGTGTTTCATCAACACTCTGATAGTCCACAGATTACAGAATGCCTCCACATGTGCATCGGAAACTACTTCTGGTATTCCAGGGAACGATCAAAGCATAGACTGTAAGAGTCACTACTCCCATGGAGGAAAGTGCGCATGGTGACTGTTGTATTCAATCCCGATGCAATTTCTGTGTTTCATCAACACTCTGATAGTCCACAGATTACAGAATTCCCTCCTGATGTGCATCGGAAACTACTACTGGTCTTCCAGGAAAGTATCAAAACGTAGACTGTTTGAGACATTACTCCCATGGAGTAAAGTGCGCATGGTGACTGTTGTATTCAATTCCGATGCAATTTGTGTATTTCATCAACAGTCTGATAGTCCACAGATTACAAAATGCCTTCAGATGTGCATCGGAAACTACTACTGGACTTCCAGGGAACGATCTAAGCGTAGACTGCTTGAGTCATTACTCCCATTTAGGAAAGTGCGCATGGTGACGGTTTTATTCAATCCCGATGCAATTTCTGTGTTTCATCAGCACTCTGATAGTCCACAGATTACAGAAATCCACCAGATGTGCATCGGAAACAGCTACTGGTCTTCCAGGGAACGATCAAAGCGTAGACTGCTTGAGAATTACTCCCATTTAGGAAAGTGCGCAATGTGACAGTTTTATTCATCCCGATGCAATTTCTGTGTTTCATGAGCACTCTGATAGTACACAGATTATAGAATGCCTAAAGGTGTGCATCGGAATCCACTACTGGTCTTCCTAGGAACGATCAAAGCGTAGACTGTTTGAGACATTAGTCTCATGGAGGAAAGTGCGCATGGTGACTGTTGTATTGAATCCCGATGCAATTTCTATGTTTGGTCAACACTCTGATAGTCCACAGATTACAGAATGCCTCCAGATGTGCATCGGAAACAACTTCAGGTCTTCCAGGGAACTACCGAAGCGTAGACCGTTTGAGAATTTACTCCCATTAAGGAAAGATGGCATGGTGTCTGTTGTATTCAATCCCGATGCAATTTCTGTGTTTTATCAACACTCTGATAGTCCACAGATTACAGAATGCCTCCAGATGTGCATAGGAAGCTACTTCAGGTCTTCCAGGGAACGATCAAAACGTAGACTGTTTGAGACATTACTCCCATTTAGGAAGGTGCGCAATGTGACAGTTTTATTCATCCCGATGCAATTTCTGTGTTTCATGAGCACTCTGATAGTACACAGATTACAGAATGCCTCCAGATGTGAATCGGAAACAACTTCAGGTCTTCCAGGGAACTATCAAAGCGTAGACTGTTTGAGAATTTACTCCCATGGAGGAAAGAGCGCATGGTATATGTTGTATTCAATAACGATGCAATTACTGTGTTTTATCAACACTCTGATAGTCCACAGATTCCAGAATGCCTCCAGATGTGCATCGGAAACTACTTCAGGTCTTCCAGGGAACGATCAAAGCGTAGACTGTTTGAGACATTACTCCCATGGAGGAAAGTGCGCATGGTGACTGTTGTATTCAATTCCGATGCAATTTCTGTATTTCATCAACAGTCTGGTAGTCCACAGATTACAGAATGCCTCCAGATGTGCATCGGAAACTACTACAGGTCTTCCAGGGAACTCAAAGCGTACACTGTTTGAGACATTACTCCCATGGAGGAAAGTGCGCATGGTGACTGTTGTATTCAATCTCGATGCAATTTCTGTGTTTCATCAACACTCTGGTAGTCCACAGATTACAGAATGCCACCAGATGTGCATCGGAAACTACTACTGGTCTTCCAGGGAACGATCAAAGCGTAGACTTTTTGAGAATTACTTCCATGGAGGAACGTGCGCATGGCGACTGTTGTATTCAATTCCGATGCAATTTCTGTGTTTCATCAACAGTCTGATAGTCCACAGATTACAGAATGCCTAAGGTGTGCATCGGAAACTACTACTGGACTTCCAGGGACGATCAAAGCGTAGAGTGTTTGAGACATTACTCCCATGGAGGAAAGTGCGCATGGTGACAGTTGTATTGAATCCCGATGCAATTTCTGTGTTTCATCAACACTCTGATAGTTTACAGATTTCAGAATGCCTCCAGATGTGCATTGGAAACTACTACAGGTCTTCCTGGGAACGATCAAAGCATAAACTGATTGAGACATTACTCCCATGGAGGAAAGTGCGCATGGTGACTGTTGTATTCAATCCCGATGCAATTTCTGTGTTTCATCAACACTCTGATAGTTTACAGATTTCAGAATGCCTCCAGATGTGCATTGGAAACTACTACAGGTCTTCCTGGGAACGATCAAAGCATAAACTGATTGAGACATTACTCCCATGGAGGAAAGTGCGCATGGTGACTGTTGTATTCAATCCCGATGCAATTTCTGTGTTTCATCAACACTCTGATACTCCACAGATTACAGAATGCCTCCAGATGTGCATCGGAAAGTACTACTGGTCTTCGTACGAACGATCAAAGCGTAGACTGTTTGAGACATTACTCCCATGGAGGAAAGTGCGCATGGTGACAGTTGTATTGAATCCCGATGCAATTTCTGTGTTTCGTCAACACTCTGATCGTTCACAGATTACAGGATGCCTCCAGATGTACATCGGAAACAACTTCAGGTCTTCCAGGGAACTATCAAAGCGTAGACCGTTTGAGGATTTACTCCCATGGAGGAAAGAGGGCATGGTGTCTGTTGTTTTCAATCCCGATGCAATATCTGTGTTTTATCATCACCCTGATTATCCACAGATTACAGAATGACTCCAGATGTGCATCGGAAACTACTTCAGGTCTTCCAGGGAACGATCAAAGCGTATAGTGTTTGAGACATTAATCCCATTTAGGAAAGGGCGCATAGTGACTGTTTTATTCAATCCCGATGCAATTTCTGTTTTTCATCAGCACCCTGATAATCCACAGATTACAGAATGCCTTCAGATGTGCATCGGAAACTACTACTGGTTTTCCAGGGAACGATCAAAGAGTAGACTGTTTGAGAATTACTTACGAGGAGAAATTTGCGCATGGTGACTGTTGTATTCAATCCCGATGCAATTTCTGTGTTTCATCTACACTCAGTTAGTCCACAGATTTCAGAATTCCTGCAGATGTGCATCGGAAACTACTTCTGGTATTCCAGGGAACGATCAAAGCGTAGACTGTAAGAGTCACTACTCCCATGGAGGAAAGTGCGCATGGTGACTGTTGTATTCAATCCCGATGCAATTTCTGTGTTTCATCAACACTCTGATAGTCCACAGATTACAGACTGCCTCCAGATATGCATCGGAAACTTCTACTGGTTTTCCAGGGAACGATCAAAGCGTAGACTGTTTGAGACATTACTCCCATGGAGGAAAGTGCGCATGGTGACTGTTGTATTCAATTTCGATTCTATTTCTGTATTTCATCAACAGTCTGATATTCCACAGATAACAGAATGCCTCCAGATGTGCATCGGTAACTACTACTGGTCTTCCTAGGAACGATCAAAGCGTAGACAGTTTGAGACATTACTCCCATGGAGGAAAGAGCGCATGGTGTTTGTTGTATTAAATCCCGATGCAATTTCTGTGTTTTATCAACACTCTGATAGTCCACAGATTACAGAATGCCTCAAGATGTGCATCGGAAGCTACTTCAGGTCTACCAGGGAACGATCAAAGCGTAGACTGTTTGAGACATTACTCCCATTTAGGAAAATGCGCATGGTGACTGTTTTATTCAATCCCGATAAAATTTCTGTGTTTCATCAGCACTCTGATAGTCCACAGATTACAGAATGCCTTCAGATGTGCATCGGAAACTACTACTGGTCTTCCAGGGAATGATCAAAGCGTAGACTGTTTGAGAATTACTCCCGTGGAGGAAATTGCGCATGGTGACTGTTGTATTCAATCCCGATGCAATTTGTGTATTTCATCAACAGTCTGATAGTCCACAGATTACAAAACGCCTCCAGATGTGCATCGGAAACTATTACAGGTCTTCCAGGGAACTCAAAGCGTACACTGTTTGAGACATTACTCCCATGGAAGAAAGTGCGCATGGTGACTGTTGTATTCAATCTCGATGCAATTTCTGTGTTTCATCAACACTCTGATAGTCCACAGATTGCAGAATGCCTAAAGGTGTGCATCGGAAACTATTACTGGACTTCCAGGGAACGATCAAAGCGTAGTTAGAAACATTACTCCCGTATAGGAAAGCGCGCATAATGACTGTTGTATTCAATCCCGATGCAATTTGTGTGTTTCATCAACACTCAGTTAATCCACAGATTTCAGAATGCCTCCAGATGTGCATCGGAAACTACTACTGGTCTTCCTACTAACGATCAAAGCGTAGACTGTTTGAGACATTACTCCCATGGAGGAAAGTGCGCATGGTGACTGTTGAATTGAACCCCGATGCAATTTCTGTGTTTCGTCAACACTCTGATAGTCCACAGATTACAGGATGCCTCCAGATGTGCATCGGAAACAACTTCAGGTCTTCCAGGGAACTATCAAAGCGTAGACTGTTTGAGAATTTACTCTCATGGAGGAAAGATGGCATGGTGTCTGTTGTATTCAATCCCGATGCAATTTCTGTGTTTTATCAACACTCTGATTGTCCACAGGTTACAGAATGCCTCTAGATGTGCATCGGAAACTACTTCAGATCTTCCAGGGAACGATCTAAGCGTAGACTGTTTGAGACATTACTCCCATTTAGGAAAGTGCGCATGGTGACTGTTTTATTTAATCCCGATGCAATTTCTGTGTTTCATCAACACTCAGTTAATCCACAGATTTCAGAATGCCTCCAGATGTGCATCGGAAGCTACTTCCGATGTTCCAGGGAACGATCAAAGCGTAGACTGTATGAGACACTACTCCCATGGAGGAAAGTGCGCATGGTGACTGTTGTAATCAATCCCGATGAAATTTCTGTGTTTCATCAACACTCTGATAGTCCACAGATTACCGAATGCCTCCAGATGTGCATCGGAAACTACTTCAGGTCTTCCAGGGAACGATTAAAGCGTAGACTGCTTGAGTCATTACTCCCATTTAGGAAAGTGCGCATGGTGACTGTTTTATTCAATCCCGATGCAATTTCTGTGTTTCATCAGCACCCTGATAGTCCACAGATTACAGAATGCCTTCAGATGTGCTTCGGAAACTACTACTGGTCTTCCAGGGAACGATCAAAGCGTAGACTGTTTGAGACATTACTCTCATGGAGGAAAGTGCGCATGGTGACTGTTGTATTGAATCCCGATGCAATTTCTGTGTTTGGTCAACACTCTGATTGTCCACAGATTACAGAATGCCTCCAGATGTGCATCGGATACAACTTCAGGTCTTCCAGGGAACTACCGAAGCGTAGACTGTTTGAGAATTTACTCCCATGGAGGAAAGATAGCATGGTGTCTGTAGTATTCAGTCCCGATGCAATTTCTGTGTTTTATCAACACTCTGATAGTCCACAGATTACAGAATGCCTCCAGATGTGCATAGGAAGCTACTTCAGGTCTTCCAGGGAACGATCAAAGCGTAGACTGTTTGAGACATTACTCCCATTTAGGAAGGTGCGCAATGTGACAGTTTTATTCATACCGATGCAATTTCTGTGTTTCATGAGCACTCTGATAGTACACAGATTACAGAATGCCTCCAGATGTGAATCGGAAACAACTTCAGGTCTTCCAGGGAACTATCAAAGCGTAGACTGTTTGAGAATTTACTCCCATGGAGGAAAGAGCGCATGGTATATGTTGTATTCAATCCCGATGCAATTTCTGTGTTTTATCAACACTCTGATAGTCCACAGATTACAGAATGCCTCCTGATGTGCATCGGAAACTACTACTGGTCTTCCAGGGAAGTATCAAAACGTAGACTGTTTGAGACATTACTCCCATGGAGGAAAGTGCGCATGGTGACTGTTGTATTCAATTCCGATGCAATTTCTGTGTTTCATCAGCACTCTGATAGTCCACAGATTACAGAATGCCTAATGGTGTGCATCGGAAACTACTACTGGACTTCCAGGGAACGATCAAAACGTAGAGTGTTTGAGACATTACTCCTATTGAAGAAAGTGCGCATGGTGACTGTTGTATTCAATCCCGATGCAATTTCTGTGTTTCATCAACACTCTGATACTCCACAGAATTCAGAATGCCTCCAGATGTGCATCGGAAACTACTACTGGTCTTCCTAGGAACGATCTATGCGTAGACTGTATGAGACATTACTCCCATGGAGGAAAGTGGGCATGGTGACTGTTGTATTGAATCCCGATGCAATTTCTGTGTTTCATCAACACTCAGTTAATCCACAGTTTTCAGAATGCTTCCAGATGTGCATCGGAAACTACATCATGTATTCCAGGGAACAATCAAAACGTGGATTGTATGAGACACTACTCCCGTGGAGGAAAGTGCGCATGGTGACTGTTGTATTCAATCCCGATGCAATTTCTGTGTTTCATCAACACTCTGATAGTCCACAGATTACAGAATGCCTTCAGATGTGCATCGGAAACTACTACTGGTCTTCCAGGGAACGATCAAAGCGTAGACTGTTTGAGACATTACTCCCATGGAGGAAAGTGCGCATGGTGACTGTTGTATTCAATTCCGATGCAATTTCTGTATTTCATCAACAGTCTGATAATCCACAGATTACAGAATGCCTCCAGGTGTGAATCGGAAACTACTACTGGTCTTCCTAGGAACGATCTAAGCGTAGAGTGTTTGAGACATTACTCCCATGGAAGAAAGTACGCATGGTGACTGTTGTATTCAATCCCGTTGCATTTTCTGTGTTTCATCAACACTCTGATACTCCACAGAATACAGAATGCCTCCAGATGTGAATCGGAAACTACTACTGGTCTTCCTAGGAACGATCTAAGCGTAGACTGTTTGAGACATTACTCCCATGGAGGAAAGTGCGCATGGTGACTGTTGTATTGAATCCCGATGCAATTTCTGTGTTTCGTCAACACTCTGATAGTCCACAGATTACAGAATGCCTCCAGATGTGCATCGGAGACAACTTCAGGTCTTCCAGGGAACTATCAAAGCGTAGGCTGTTTGAGAATTTACTCCCATGGAGGAAAGAGCGCATGGTGTCTGTTGTATTCAATCTCGATGCAATTTCTGTGTTTTATCAACACTCTGACAGTCCACAGATTACAGAATGCCTCCAGATGTGCATCGGAAGCTACTTCAGGTCTTCCACGGAACGATCAAAGCGTAGACTGTTTGAGACATTACTGCCATGGAGGAACGTGCGCAATGTGACTGTTTTATTCAATCCCGATGCAATTTCTGTGTTTCATCAACACTCAGTTAATCCACAGATTTCACAATGCTTCCAGATGTGCATCGGAAACTACATCTGGTATTCCAGGGAACGATCAAAACGTGGACTGAATGAGACACTACTCCCATGGAGGAAAGTGCGCATGGTGACTGTTGTATTCAATCCCGATGAAATTTCTGTGTTTCATCAACACTCTGATAGTCCACAGATTACAGAATGCATTCAGATGTGCATCGGAAACTACTATTGGTCTTCCAGGGAACGATCAAACCGTAGACTGTTTGAGACATTACTGCCATGGAGGAAAGTGCTCATGGTGGCTATTGCACTCAATCCCGATCCAATTTTAGTGCTTCATCAACACTCTGATAGTCCAGAGATTACAGAATGAATCCAGATGTTCATCGGAAACTACTACTTGTCTTCCAGGGAACGACCAAAGTGTAGACTGTTTGAGACATTACTCCCATTTAGGAAAGTGCGCATGGTGACTGTTTTATTTAATCCCGATGCAATTTCTGTGTTTCATCAACACTCAGTTAATCCACAGATTTCAGAATGCCTCCAGATGTGCATCGGAAGCTACTTCCGATGTTCCAGGGAACGATCAAAGCGTAGACTGTATGAGACACTACTCCCATGGAGGAAAGTGCGCATGGTGACTGTTGTAATCAATCCCGATGAAATTTCTGTGTTTCATCAACACTCTGATAGTCCACAGATTACCGAATGCCTCCAGATGTGCATCGGAAACTACTTCAGGTCTTCCAGGGAACGATTAAAGCGTAGACTGCTTGAGTCATTACTCCCATTTAGGAAAGTGCGCATGGTGACTGTTTTATTCAATCCCGATGCAATTTCTGTGTTTCATCAGCACCCTGATAGTCCACAGATTACAGAATGCCTTCAGATGTGCTTCGGAAACTACTACTGGTCTTCCAGGGAACGATCAAAGCGTAGACTGTTTGAGACATTACTCTCATGGAGGAAAGTGCGCATGGTGACTGTTGTATTGAATCCCGATGCAATTTCTGTGTTTGGTCAACACTCTGATTGTCCACAGATTACAGAATGCCTCCAGATGTGCATCGGATACAACTTCAGGTCTTCCAGGGAACTACCGAAGCGTAGACTGTTTGAGAATTTACTCCCATGGAGGAAAGATAGCATGGTGTCTGTAGTATTCAGTCCCGATGCAATTTCTGTGTTTTATCAACACTCTGATAGTCCACAGATTACAGAATGCCTCCAGATGTGCATAGGAAGCTACTTCAGGTCTTCCAGGGAACGATCAAAGCGTAGACTGTTTGAGACATTACTCCTATTTAGGAAGGTGCGCAATGTGACAGTTTTATTCATCCCGATGCAATTTCTGTGTTTCATGAGCACTCTGATAGTACACAGATTACAGAATGCCTCCAGATGTGAATCGGAAACAACTTCAGGTCTTCCAGGGAACTATCAAAGCGTAGACTGTTTGAGAATTTACTCCCATGGAGGAAAGAGCGCATGGTATATGTTGTATTCAATCCCGATGCAATTTCTGTGTTTTATCAACACTCTGATAGTCCACAGATTACAGAATGCCTCCTGATGTGCATCGGAAACTACTACTGGTCTTCCAGGGAGGTATCAAAACGTAGACAGTTTGAGACATTACTCCCATGGAGGAAAGTGCGCATGGTGACTGTTGTATTCAATTCCGATGCAATTTCTGTGTTTCATCAGCACTCTGATAGTCCACAGATTACAGAATGCCTAATGGTGTGCATCGGAAACTACTACTGGACTTCCAGGGAACGATCAAAACGTAGAGTGTTTGAGACATTACTCCTATTGAAGAAAGTGCGCATGGTGACTGTTGTATTCACTCCCGATGCAATTTCTGTGTTTCATCAACACTCTGATGTTCCACAGAATTCAGAATGCCTCCAGATGTGCATCGGAAACTACTACTGGTCTTCCTAGGAACGATCTATGCGTAGACTGTATGAGACATTACTCCCATGGAGGAAAGTGCGCATGGTGACTGTTGTATTGAATCCCGATGCATTTTTCTGTGTTTCGTCAACACTCTGATAGTCCACAGATTACAGAATGCCTCCAGATGTGCATCGGAAACAACTACAGGTCTTCCAGGGAACTATCAAAGCGTAGACTGTTTGAGATTTTACTCCCATGCAGGAAAGAGCGCAAGGTGTCTGTTGTATTCAATCCCGATGCAATTTCTGTGATTTATCAACACTCTGATAGTCCACAGATTACAGAATGCCTCCAGATGTGCATCGGAAGCTACTTCAGGTCTTCCAGGGAACGATCAAAGCGTAGACTATTTGAGACATTACTGCCATGGAGGAATGTGCGCAATGTGACTGTTTTATTCAATCCCGATGCAATTTCTGTGTTTCATCAACACTCAGTTAATCCACAGTTTTCAGAATGCTTCCAGATGTGCATCGGAAACTACATCATGTATTCCAGGGAACGATCAAAACGTGGATTGTATGAGACACTACTCCCGTGGAGGAAAGTGCGCATGGTGACTGTTGTATTCAATCCCGATGCAATTTCTGTGTTTCATCAACACTCTGATAGTCCACAGATTACAGAATGCCTTCAGATGTGCATCGGAAACTACTACTGGTCTTCCAGGGAACGATCAAAGCGTAGACTGTTTGAGACATTACTCCCATGGAGGAAAGTGCGCATGGTGACTGTTGTATTCAATTCCGATGCAATTTCTGTATTTCATCAACAGTCTGATAATCCACAGATTACAGAATGCCTCCAGGTGTGAATCGGAAACTACTACTGGTCTTCCTAGGAACGATCTAAGCGTAGAGTGTTTGAGACATTACTCCCATGGAAGAAAGTACGCATGGTGACTGTTGTATTCAATCCTGTTGCATTTTCTGTGTTTCATCAACACTCTGATACTCCACAGAATACAGAATGCCTCCAGATGTGAATCGGAAACTACTACTGGTCTTCCTAGGAACGATCTAAGCGTAGACTGTTTGAGACATTACTCCCATGGAGGAAAGTGCGCATGGTGACTGTTGTATTGAATCCCGATGCAATTTCTGTGTTTCGTCAACACTCTGATAGTCCACAGATTACAGAATGCCTCCAGATGTGCATCGGAGACAACTTCAGGTCTTCCAGGGAACTATCAAAGCGTAGGCTGTTTGAGAATTTACTCCCATGGAGGAAAGAGCGCATGGTGTCTGTTGTATTCAATCTCGATGCAATTTCTGTGTTTTATCAACACTCTGACAGTCCACAGATTACAGAATGCCTCCAGATGTGCATCGGAAGCTACTTCAGGTCTTCCACGGAACGATCAAAGCGTAGACTGTTTGAGACATTACTGCCATGGAGGAACGTGCTCATGGTGGCTATTGCACTCTATCCCGATGCAATGTTAGAGCTTCATCAACACTCTGATAGTCCACAGATTACAGAATACCTCCAGATGTGCATCGGAAACTACTACTGGTCTTCCAGGGAACGATCAAAGCGTAGACTGTTTGAGAATTACTCCCGAGGAATAAATTGCGCATGGTGACTGTTGTATTCGATCCCGATGCAATTTGTGTATTTCATCAACAGTCTGATAGTCCACAGATTACAAAACGCCTCCAGATGTGCATCGGAAACTATTACAGGTCTTCCAGGGAACTCAAAGCGTACACTGTTTGAGACATTACTCCCATGGAAGAAAGTGCGCATGGTGACTGTTGTATTCAATCTCGATGCAATTTCTGTGTTTCATCAACACTCTGATAGTCCACAGATTGCAGAATGCCTAAAGGTGTGCATCGGAAACTATTACTGGACTTCCAGGGAACGATCAAAGCGTAGTTAGAGACATTACTCCCGTATAGGAAAGTGCGCATAATGACTGTTGTATTCAATCCCGATGCAATTTGTGTGTTTCATCAACACTCAGTTAATCCACAGATTTCAGAATGCCTCCAGATGTGCATCGGAAACTACTACTGGTCTTCCTACTAACGATCAAAGCGTAGACTGTTTGAGACATTACTCCCATGGAGGAAAGTGCGCATGGTGACTGTTGAATTGAACCCCGATGCAATTTCTGTGTTTCGTCAACACTCTGATAGTCCACAGATTACAGGATGCCTCCAGATGTGCATCGGAAACAACTTCAGGTCTTCCAGGGAACTATCAAAGCGTAGACTGTTTGAGAATTTACCCTCATGGAGGAAAGATGGCATGGTGTCTGTTGTATTCAATCCCGATGCAATTTCTGTGTTTTATCAACACTCTGATTGTCCACAGGTTACAGAATGCCTCTAGATGTGCATCGGAAACTACTTCAGATCTTCCAGGGAACGATCTAAGCGTAGACTGTTTGAGACATTACTCCCATTTAGGAAAGTGCGCATGGTGACTGTTTTATTTAATCCCGATGCAATTTCTGTGTTTCATCAACACTCAGTTAATCCACAGATTTCAGAATGCCTCCAGATGTGCATCGGAAGCTACTTCCGATGTTCCAGGGAACGATCAAAGCGTAGACTGTATGAGACACTACTCCCATGGAGGAAAGTGCCCATGGTGACTGTTGTAATCAATCCCGATGAAATTTCTGTGTTTCATCAACACTCTGATAGTCCACAGATTACCGAATGCCTCCAGATGTGCATCGGAAACTACTTCAGGTCTTCCAGGGAACGATTAAAGCGTAGACTGCTTGAGTCATTACTCCCATTTAGGAAAGTGCGCATGGTGACTGTTTTATTCAATCCCGATGCAATTTCTGTGTTTCATCAGCACCTTGATAGTCCACAGATTACAGAATGCCTTCAGATGTGCTTCGGAAACTACTACTGGTCTTCCAGGGAACGATCAAAGCGTAGACTGTTTGAGACATTACTCTCATGGAGGAAAGTGCGCATGGTGACTGTTGTATTGAATCCCGATGCAATTTCTGTGTTTGGTCAACACTCTGATTGTCCACAGATTACAGAATGCCTCCAGATGTGCATCGGATACAACTTCATGTCTTCCAGGGAACTACCGAAGCGTAGACTGTTTGAGAATTTACTCCCATGGAGGAAAGATAGCATGGTGTCTGTAGTATTCAGTCCCGATGCAATTTCTGTGTTTTATCAACACTCTGATAGTCCACAGATTACAGAATGCCTCCAGATGTGCATAGGAAGCTACTTCAGGTCTTCCAGGGAACGATCAAAGCGTAGACTGTTTGAGACATTACTCCCATTTAGGAAGGTGCGCAATGTGACAGTTTTATTCATCCCGATGCAATTTCTGTGTTTCATGAGCACTCTGATAGTACACAGATTACAGAATGCCTCCAGATGTGAATCGGAAACAACTTCAGGTCTTCCAGGGAACTATCAAAGCGTAGACTGTTTGAGAATTTACTCCCATGGAGGAAAGAGCGCATGGTATATGTTGTATTCAATCCCGATGCAATTTCTGTGTTTTATCAACACTCTGATAGTCCACAGATTACAGAATGCCTCCTGATGTGCATCGGAAACTACTACTGGTCTTCCAGGGAAGTATCAAAACGTAGACTGTTTGAGACATTACTCCCATGGAGGAAAGTGCGCATGGTGACTGTTGTATTCAATTCCGATGCAATTTCTGTGTTTCATCAGCACTCTGATAGTCCACAGATTACAGAATGCCTAATGGTGTGCATCGGAAACTACTACTGGACTTCCAGGGAACGATCAAAACGTAGAGTGTTTGAGACATTACTCCTATTGAAGAAAGTGCGCATGGTGACTGTTGTATTCAATCCCGATGCAATTTCTGTGTTTCATCAACACTCTGATACTCCACAGAATTCAGAATGCCTCCAGATGTGCATCGGAAACTACTACTGGTCTTCCTAGGAACGATCTATGCGTAGACTGTATGAGACATTACTCCCATGGAGGAAAGTGCGCATGGTGACTGTTGTATTGAATCCCGATGCAATTTCTGTGTTTCGTCAACACTCTGATAGTCCACAGATTACAGAATGCCTCCAGATGTGCATCGGAAACAACTACAGGTCTTCCAGGGAACTATCAAAGCGTAGACTGTTTGAGATTTTACTCCCATGCAGGAAAGAGCGCAAGGTGTCTGTTGTATTCAATCCCGATGCAATTTCTGTGATTTATCAACACTCTGATAGTCCACAGATTACAGAATGCCTCCAGATGTGCATCGGAAGCTACTTCAGGTCTTCCAGGGAACGATCAAAGCGTAGACTATTTGAGACATTACTGCCATGGAGGAATGTGCGCAATGTGACTGTTTTATTCAATCCCGATGCAATTTCTGTGTTTCATCAACACTCAGTTAATCCACAGTTTTCAGAATGCTTCCAGATGTGCATCGGAAACTACATCATGTATTCCAGGGAACGATCAAAACGTGGATTGTATGAGACACTACTCCCGTGGAGGAAAGTGCGCATGGTGACTGTTGTATTCAATCCCGATGCAATTTCTGTGTTTCATCAACACTCTGATAGTCCACAGATTACAGAATTTCTTCAGATGTGCATCGGAAACTACTACTGGTCTTCCAGGGAACGATCAAAGCGTAGACTGTTTGAGACCATACTCCCATGGAGGAAAGTGCGCATGGTGACTGTTGTATTCAATTCCGATGCAATTTCTGTATTTCATCAACAGTCTGATAATCCACAGATTACAGAATGCCTCCAGGTGTGAATCGGAAACTACTACTGGTCTTCCTAGGAACGATCTAAGCGTAGACTGTTTGAGACATTACTCCCATGGAGGAAAGTGCGCATGGTGACTGTTGTATTGAATCCCGTTGCAATTTCTGTGTTTCGTCAACACTCTGATAGTCCACAGATTACAGAATGCCTCCAGATGTGCATCGGAGACAACTTCAGGTCTTCCAGGGAACTATCAAAGCGTAGGCTGTTTGAGAATTTACTCCCATGGAGGAAAGAGCGCATGGTGTCTGTTGTATTCAATCTCGATGCAATTTCTGTGTTTTATCAACACTCTGACAGTCCACAGATTACAGAATGCCTCCAGATGTGCATCGGAAGCTACTTCAGGTCTTCCACGGAACGATCAAAGCGTAGACTGTTTGAGACATTACTGCCATGGAGGAACATGCGCAATGTGACTGTTTTATTCAATCCCGATGCAATTTCTGTGTTTCATCAACACTCAGTTAATCCACAGATTTCACAATGCTTCCAGATGTGCATCGGAAACTACATCTGGTATTCCAGGGAACGATCAAAACGTGGACTGAATGAGACACTACTCCCATGGAGGAAAGTGCGCATGGTGACTGTTGTATTCAATCCCGATGAAATTTCTGTGTTTCATCAACACTCTGATAGTCCACAGATTACAGAATGCATTCAGATGTGCATCGGAAACTACTATTGGTCTTCCAGGGAACGATCAAACCGTAGACTGTTTGAGACATTACTGCCATGGAGGAAAGTGCTCATGGTGGCTATTGCACTCAATCCCGATCCAATTTTAGTGCTTCATCAACACTCTGATAGTCCAGAGATTACAGAATGAATCCAGATGTGCATCGGAAACTACTACTTGTCTTCCAGGGAACGACCAAAGTGTAGACTGTTTGAGACATTACTCCCATTTAGGAAAGTGCGCATGGTGACTGTTGTATTGAATCCCGATGCAATTTCTGTGTTTCATCAACACTCTGATACTCCACAGATTACAGAATGCCTCCAGATGTGCATTGGAAACTACTACTGGTCTTCCAGGGAACGATCAAAGCGTAGAAACTTTGAGACATTACTCCCATGGAGGAAAGTGCGCATGGTGACTGTTGTATTGAATCCCGATGCAATTTCTGTGTTTCGTCAACACTCTGATAGTCCACAGAATACAGAATGCCTTCAGATGTGAATCGGAAACAACTTCAGGTCTTCCAGGGAACTATCGAAGCGTAGACTTTTTGAGAATTTACTCCCATGGAGGAAAGAGCGCATGGTGTCAGTTGTATTCAATCCCGATGCAATTTCTGTGTTTTATCAACACTCTGATAGTCCACAGATTACAGAATGCCTCCAGATGTGCATCGGAAACTACTACTGGTCTTCCAGGGAACGATCAAAGCGTAGACTGTTTGAGACGTTACTCCCATGGAGGAAAGTGCGGATGGTGACTGTTGTATTCAATCCCGATGCAATTTCTGTGTTTCATCAACACTCTGATAGTCCACAGATTACAGAATACCTCCAGATGTACATCGGAAACTAGTACTGGTCTTCCAGGGAACGATCAAAGCGTAGACTGTTTGAGACATTATTCCCATGGAGGAAAGTGCGCATGGTGACTGTTGTATTCAATCTCGATGCAATTTCTGTGTTTCATCAACACTCTGATACTCCACAGATTACAGAATGCCTCCAGATGTGCATCTGATACAACTTCAGGTCTTCAGGGAACTATCAAAGCGTAGACTGTTTGAGAATTTACTCCCATGGAGGAAAGAGCGCGTGGTGTCTGTTGTATTTAATACCGATGCAATTTCTGTGTTTTATCAACAGTCTGATAGTCCACAGATTACAGAATGCCTCCAGATGTGCATCGGAAACTACTTCAGGTCTTCCAGGGAACGATCAAATCGTAGACTGTTTGAGACATTACTCCCATTTAGGAAAGTGCGCATGGTGACTGTTTTATTCAATCCCGATGCAATTTCTGTGTTTCATCAACACTCAGTTAATCCACAGATTTCAGAATGCCTCCAGATGTGCATCGGAAACTACTTCTGGTATTCCAGGGAACGATCAAAGCGTAGACTGTATGAGACACTACTCCCATGGAGGAAAGTGGGAATGGTGACTGTTGTATTGAATCCCGAAGCAATTTCTGTGTTTTATCATCACTCTGATTGTCCACAGATTACAGAATGACTCCAGATGTGCATCGGAAACTACTTCAGGTCTTCCAGGGAACGATCAAAGCGTATACTGTTTGAGACATTAATCCCATTTAGGAAAGTGCGCATAGTGACTGTTTTATTCAATCCCGATGCAATTTCTGTTTTTCATCAGCACTCTGATAATCCACAGATTACAGAATGCCTTCAGATGTGCATCGGAAACTACTACTGGTTTTCCAGGGAACGATCAAAGGGTAGACTGTTTGAGAATTACTTACGAGGAGAAAATTGCGCATGGTGTCTGTTGTATTCAATCCCGATCCAATTTCTGTGTTTCATCTACACTCAGTTAGTCCACAGATTTCAGAATGCCTCCAGATGTGCATCGGAAACTACTTCTGGTATTCCAGGGAACGATCAAAGCGTAGTTTGAGACATTACTCCCATATAGGAAAGTGCGCATAATGACTGTTGTATTCAATCCCGATGCAATTTGTGTGTTTCATCAACACTCTGATACTCCACAGATTACAGAATGCCTCCAGATGTGCATCGGAAACTACTACTGGTCTTCCTACTAACGATCAAAGTGTAGACTGTTTGAGACATTACTCCCATGGAGGAAAGTGCGCATGGTGACTGTTGAATTGAACCCCGATGCAATTTCTGTGTTTCGTCAACACTCTGATAGTCCACAGATTACAGGATGCCTCCAGATGTGCATCGGAAACTACTTCAGATCTTCCAGGGAACGATCTAAGCGTAGACTGTTTGAGACATTACTCCCATTTAGGAAAGTGCGCATGGTGACTGTTTTATTTAATCCCGATGCAATTTCTGTGTTTCATCAACACTCAGTTAATCCACAGATTTCAGAATGCCTCCAGATGTGCATCGGAAACTACTTCCGATGTTCCAGGGAACGATCAAAGCGTAGACTGTATGAGACACTACTCCCATGGAGGAAAGTGCGCATGGTGACTGTTGTAATCAATCCCGATGAAATTTCTGTGTTTCATCAACACTCTGATAGTCCACAGATTACAGAATGCCTTCAGATGTGCATCGCAAACTACTACTGGACTGCCAGGGGACGATCAAAGCGTAGACTGTTTGAGACATTACTCTCATGGAGGAAAGTGCTCATGGTGGCTATTGCACTCTATCCCGATGCAATTCTAGTGCTTCATCAACACTCTGATAGTCCACAGTTTACCGAATGCCTCCAGATGTGCATCGGAAACTACTTCAGGTCTTCCAGGGAACGATTAAAGCGTAGACTGCTTGAGTCATTACTCCCATTTAGGAAAGTGCGCATGGTGACTGTTTTATTCAATCCCGATGCAATTTCTGTGTCTCATCAGCACCCTGATAGTCCAGAGATTACAGAATGCCTTCAGATGTGCTTCGGAAACTACTACTGGTCTTCCAGGGAACGATCAAAGCGTAGACTGTTTGAGACATTACTCTCATGGAGGAAAGTGCGCATGGTGACTGTTGTATTGAATCCCGATGCAATTTCTGTGTTTGGTCAACACTCTGATTGTCCACAGATTACAGAATGCCTCCAGATGTGCATCGGAAACAACTTCAGGTCTTCCAGGGAACTACCGAAGCGTAGACTGTTTGAGAATTTACTCCCATGGAGGAAAGATAGCATGGTGTCTGTTGTATTCAGTCCCCATGCAATTTCTGTGTTTTATAAACACTCTGATAGTCCACAGATTACAGAATGCCTCCAGATGTGCATAGGAAGCTACTTCAGGTCTTCCAGGGAACGATCAAAGCGTAGACTGTTTGAGACATTACTCCCATTTAGGAAGGTGCGCAATGTGACAGTTTTATTCATCCCGATGCAATTTCTGTGTTTCATGAGCACTCTGATAGTACACAGATTACAGAATGCCTCCAGATGTGAATCGGAAACAACTTCAGGTCTTCCAGGGAAGTATCAAAACGTAGACTGTTTGAGACATTACTCCCATGGAGTAAAGTGCGCATGGTGACTGTTGTATTCTATCTCGATGCAATTTCTGTGTTTCATCAACACTCTGATAGTCCACAGATTACAGAATGCCACCAGATTTGCATCGGAAACTACTACTGGTCTTCCAGGGAATGATCAAAGCGTAGAATGTTTGAGAATTACTCCCATGGAGGAAAGTGCGCATGGTGACTGTTGTATTCAATTCCGATGCAATTTCTGTGTTTCATCAGCACTCTGATAGTCCACAGATTACAGAATGCCTAATGGTGTGCATCGGAAACTACTACTGGACTTCCAGGGAACGATCAAAACGTAGAGTGTTTGAGACATTACTCCCATTGAAGAAAGTGCGCATGGTGACTGTTGTATTCAATCCCGATGCAATTTCTGTGTTTCATCAACACTCTGATACTCCACGGAATTCAGAATGCCTCCAGATGTGCATCGGAAACTACTACTGGTCTTCCTAGGAACGATCTATGCGTAGACTGTATGAGACATTACTCCCATGGAGGAAAGTGCGCATGGTGATTGTTGTATTGAATCCCGATGCAATTTCTGTGTTTCGTCAACACTCTGATAGTCCACAGATTACAGAATGCCTCCAGATGTGCATCGGAAACAACTACAGGTCTTCCAAGGAACTATCAAAGCGTAGACTGTTTGAGATTTTACTCCCATGCAGGAAAGAGCGCAAGGTGTCTGTTGTATTCAATCCCGATGCAATTTCTGTGATTTATCAACACTCTGATAGTCCACAGATTACAGAATGCCTCCAGATGTGCATCGGAAGCTACTTCAGGTCTTCCAGGGAACGATCAAAGCGTAGACTATTTGAGACATTACTGCCATGGAGGAATGTGCGCAATGTGACTGTTTTATTCAATCCCGATGCAAGTTCTGTGTTTCATCAACACTCAGTTAATCCACAGATTTCAGAATGCTTCCAGATGTGCATCGGAAATTACATCATGTATTCCAGGGAACGATCAAAACGTGGATTGTATGAGACACTACTCCCGTGGAGGAAAGTGCGCATGGTGACTGTTGTATTCAATCCCGATGCAATTTCTGTGTTTCATCAACACTCTGATAGTCCACAGATTACAGAATGCCTTCAGATGTGCATCGGAAACTACTACTGGTCTTCCAGGGAACGATCAAAGCATAGACTGTTTGAGACATTACTCCCATGGAGGAAAGTGCGCATGGTGACTGTTGTATTCAATTCCGATGCAATTTCTGTATTTCATCAACAGTCTGATAATCCACAGATTACAGAATGCCTCCAGGTATGCATCGGAAACTACTACTGGACTTCCAGGGAACGATCAAAGCGTAGACTGTTTGAGATATTACTCCCATGGAGGAAAGTGCTCATGGTGGCTATTGCACTCAATCCCGATCCAATTTTAGTGCTTCAACAACACTCTGATAGTCCACAGATTACAGAATGCATCCAGATGTGCATCGGAAACTACTACTGGTCTTCCAGGGAACGATCAAAGCGTAGACTGTTTGAGACATTACTAACATTTAGGAAAGTGCGCATGGTAACTGTTTTATTCAAACCCGATGCAATTTCTGTGTTTCATCAGCACTCAGTTAGTCCACAGATTTCAGAATGCCTTCAGATGAGCATCTGAAACTACTACTGGACTTCCAGGGAACGATCAAAGCGTAGAGTGTTTGAGACATTACTCCCATGGAAGAAAGTGCGCATGGTGACTGTTGTATTCAATCCCGTTGCAATTTCTGTGTTTCATCAACACTCTGATACTCCACAGAATACAGAATGCCTCCAGATGTGAAACGGAAACTACTACTGGTCTTCCTAGGAACGATCTAAGCGTAGACTGTTTGAGACATTACTCCCATGGAGGAAAGTGCGCATGGTGACTGTTGTATTGAATCCCGATGCAATTTCTGTGTTTCGTCAACACTCTGATAGTCCACAGATTACAGAATGCCTCCAGATGTGCATCGGAAACAACTTCAGGTCTTCCAGGGAACTATCAAAGCGTAGGCTGTTTGAGAATTTACTCCCATGGAGGAAAGAGCGCATGGTGTCTGTTGTATTCAATCTCGATGCAATTTCTGTGTTTTATCAACACTCTGACAGTCCAAAGATTACAGAATGCCTCCAGATGTGCATCGGAAGCTACTTCAGGTCTTCCACGGAACGATCAAAGCGTAGACTGTTTGAGACATTACTGCCATGGAGGAACGTGCGCAATGTAACTGTTTTATTCAATCCCGATGCAATCTCTGTGTTTCATCAACACTCTGATAGTCCACAGATTACAGAATGCATTCAGATGTGCATCGGAAACTACTATTGGTCTTCCAGTAAACGATCAAACCGTAGACTGTTTGAGACATTACTGCCATGGAGGAAAGTGCTCATGGTGGCTATTGCACTCAATCCCGATCCAATTTTAGTGCTTCATCAACACTCTGATAGGCCAGAGATTACAGAATGAATCCAGATGTGCATCGGAAACTACTACTGGTCTTCCAGGGTACGACCAAAGTGTAGACTGTTTGAGACATTACTCCCATTTAGGAAAGTGCGCATGGTGACTGTTGTATTGAATCCCGATGCAATTTCTGTGTTTCATCAACACTCTGATACTCCACAGATTACAGAATGCTTCCAGATGTGCATTGGAAACTACTACTGGTCTTCCAGGGAACGATCAAAGCGTAGAAACTTTGAGACATTACTCCCATGGAGGAAAGTGCGCATGGTGACTGTTGTATTGAATCCCGATGCAATTTCTGTGTTTCGTCAACACTCTGATAGTCCAAAGATTACAGAATGCCTTCAGATGTGAATCGGAAACAACTTCAGGTCTTCCAGGGAACTATCGAAGCGTAGACTTTTTGAGAATTTACTCCCATGGAGGAAAGAGCGCATGGTGTCAGTTGTATTCAATCCCGATGCAATTTCTGTGTTTTATCAACACTCTGATAGTCCACAGATTACAGAATGCCTCCAGATGTGCATTGGAAACTACTACTGGTCTTCCAGGGAACGATCAAAGCGTAGACTGTTTGAGACGTTACTCCCATGGAGGAAAGTGCGGATGGTGACTGTTGTATTCAATCCCGATGCAATTTCTGTGTTTCATCAACACTCTGATAGTCCACAGATTACAGAATACCTCCAGATGTACATCGGAAACTAGTACTGGTCTTCCAGGGAACGATCAAAGCGTAGACTGTTTGAGACATTATTCCAATGGAGGAAAGTGCGCATGGTGACTGTTGTATTCAATCTCGATGCAATTTCTGTGTTTCATCAACACTCTGATACTCCACAGATTACAGAATGCCTCCAGATGTGCATCTGATACAACTTCAGGTCTTCAGGGAACTATCAAAGCGTAGACTGTTTGAGAATTTACTCCCATGGAGGAAAGAGCGCATGGTGTCTGTTGTATTTAATACCGATGCAATTTCTGTGTTTTATCAACAGTCTGATAGTCCACAGATTACAGAATGCCTCCAGATGTGCATCGGAAACTACTTCAGGTCTTCCAGGGAACGATCAAATCGTAGACTGTTTGAGACATTACTCCCATTTAGGAAAGTGCGCATGGTGACTGTTTTATTCAATCCCGATGCAATTTCTGTGTTTCATCAACACTCAGTTAATCCACAGATTTCAGAATGCCTCCAGATGTGCATCGGAAACTACTTCTGGTATTCCAGGGAACGATCAAAGCGTAGACTGTATGAGACACTACTCCCATGGAGGAAGGTGCGCATGGTGACTGTTGTATTTAATCCCTTTGCAATTTCTGTGTTTCATCAACACTCTGATAGTCCACAGATTACAGAATGCCTTCAGATGTGCATCGGAAACTACTACTAGTCTTCCAGGGAACGATCAAAGCGTAGACTGTTTGAGACATTACTCCCATTTAGGAAAATGGGAATGGTGAAGGTTTTATTCAATCCCGATGCAATTTCTGTGTTTCATCAGCACTCTGATAGTTCACAGATTACAGAATGCCTTCAGATGTGCATCGGAAACTACTACAGGTCTTCCAGGGAACGATAAAAGCGTAGACTGTTTGAGACATTACTCCCATGGAGGAAAGTGAGCATGGTGACAGTTGTATTCAATTCCGATGCAATTTCTGTATTTCATCAACAGTCTGATAATCCACAGATTACAGAATGCCTCCAGGTGTGCATCGGAAACTACTACTGGACTTCCAGGGAAGGATCAAAGCGTAAACTGTTTGAGACATTACTCCCATGGAGGAAAGTGCTCATGGTGGCTATTGCAACTCAATCCGGATGAAATTTCTGTGCTTCATCAACACTCTGATAGTCCACAGGTTACAGAATGCCTCCAGATGTGCATCAGAAACTACTACTGGTCTTCCTACGAACGATCATAGTGTAGACTGTTAGAGACATTACTCCCATGGCGGAAAGTGCGCATGGTGACTGTTGTATTCAATCCCGATGCAATTTCTGTGTTTCATCAACAGACTGATAATCCACAGATTACAGAATGCCTCCAGGTGTGCATCGGAAACTACTACTGGACTTCCAGGGAAGGATCAAAGCGTAAACTGTTTAAGACATTACTCCCATGGAGGAAAGTGCGCATGGTGACTGTTGTATTCAATTCCGATGCAATTTCTGTGTTTCATCAACACTCTGATACTCCACAGATTACAGAATGCCTCCAGATGTGCATCGGAAACTACTACTGGTCTTCCTACGAACGATCAAAGCGTAGACTGTTTGAGACATTACTCCCATGGAGGTAAGTGCGCATGGTGACTGTTGTATTGAATCCCGATGCAATTTCTGTGTTTCGTCAACACTCTGATAGTCCACAGATTACAGGATGCCTCCAGATGTGCATCGGAAACAACTTCAGGTCTTCCAGGGAACTATCAAAGCGTGGACTGTTTGAGACATTACTCCCATTTAGGAAAGTGCGCATGGTGACTGTTTTATTCAATCCCGATGCAACTTCTGTGTTTCATCAACACTCAGTTAATCCACAGATTTCAGAATGCCTCCAGATGTGCATCGGAAACAATTTCGTGTCTTCCAGGGATCTATCAAAGCGTAGACTTTTTGAGAATTTACTCCCATGGAGGAAAGAGCGCATGGTGTCTGTATTATTCAATCCCGATGCAATTTGTGTGTTTTATCAACACTCTGATAGTCCACAGATTACAGAATGCCTCCAGATGTGCATAGGAAGCTACTTCAGGTCTTCCAGGGAACGATCAAAGCGTAGACTGTTTGAGACATTACTCCCATTTAGGAAAGTGCGCAATGTGACAGTTTTATTCATCCCGATGCAATTTCTGTGTTTCATGAGCACTCTGATAGTACACAGATTACAGAATGCCTCCAGATGTGAATCGGAAACAACTTCAGGTCTTCCAGGGAACTATCAAAGCGTAGACTGTTTGACAATTTACTCCCATAGAGGAAAGAGCGCATGGTATATGTTGTATTCAATCGCGATGCAATTTCTGTATTTTATCAACACTCTGATAGTCCACAGATTACAGAATGCCTCCAGATGTGCATCGGAAACTACTTCAGGTCTTCCAGGGAACGATCAAAGCGTAGACTGTTTGAGATATTACTCCCATTTAGGAAAGTGCGCATGGTGACTGTTTTATTCAATCCCGATCCAATTACTGTGTTTCATCAGCACTCTGATAGTCCACAGATTACAGAATGCCCCCAGATGTGCATCGGAAACTACTTCTGGACATCCAGGGAATGATCAAAGCGTAGACTGTTTGAGAATTACGCCCGTGGAGGAAATTGCGCATGGTGATTGTTGTATTCAATCCCGATGCAATTTCTGTGTTTCATAAACACTCTGATAGTCCACAGATTACAGAACTCCTCCTGATGTGCATCGGAAACTACTACTGGTCTTCCAGGGAAGTATCAAAACGTAGACTGTTTCAGACATTACTCCCATGGAGTAAGGTGCGCATGGTGACTGTTGTATTCAATCTCGATGCAATTTCTTTGTTTCATCAACACTCTGATAGTCCACAGATTACAGAATGCCACCAGATTTGCATCGGAAACTACTACTGGTCTTCCAGGGAACGATCAAAGCGTAGAATGTTTGAGAATTACTCCCATTGAAGAAAGTGCGCATGGTGACTGTTGTATTCAATCCCGATGCAATTTCTGTGTTTCATCAACACTCTGATACTCCACAGAATACAGAATGCCTCCAGATGTGCATCGGTAACTACTACTGGTCTTCCTTGGAACGATGAATGCGTAGACTGTTTTAGACATTACTCCCATGGAGGAAAGTGCGCATGGTGACTGTTGTATTGAATCCCGATGCAATTTCTGTGTTTCGTCAACACTCTGATAGTCCACAGATTACAGAATGCCTCCAGAAGTGCATCGGAAACAACTTTAGGTCTTCCAGGGAACTATCAAAGCGTAGACTATTTGAGACATTACTGCCATGGAGGAAAGTGCGCAATGTGACTGTTTTATTCAATCCCGATGCAATTTCTGTGTTTCATCAACACTCAGTTAATCCACAGATTTCAGAATGCTTACAGATGTGCATCGGAAACTACATCTGGTATTCCAGGGAACGATCAAAACGTGGACTGTATGAGACACTACTCCCGTGGAGGAAAGTGGGCATGGTGACTGTTGTATTCAATCCCGATGCAATTTCTGTGTTTTATCAACACTCTGATAGTCCACAGATTACAGAATGCCTTCAGATGTGCATCGGAAACTACTACTGGTCTTCCAGGGAACTATCAAAACGTAGACTGTTTGAGACATTACTCCCATGGAGGAAAGTGCGCATGGTGACTGTTGTATTCAATTCCGATGCAATTTCTGTATTTCATCAACAGTCTGATAAGCCACAGATTACAGAATGCCCTCAGGTGTGCATCGGAAACTACTACTGGACTTCCAGGGAACGATCAAAGCGTAGACTGTTTGAGACACTACTCCCATGGAGGAAAGTGCGCATGGTGACTGTTGTATTCAATCCCGATCCAATTTCTGTGTTTCATCAACACTCTGATAGTCCACAGATTACAGGATGCTTCCAGATGAGCATCGGCAACTACTTCTAGTCATCCAGGGAACGATCAAAGCGTAGACAGTTTGAGACATTACTCCTGTGGAGGAAAGTGCGCATGGTGACTGTTGTGTTCAATCCCGATGTAATTTCTGTGTTTCATCAACACTCTGATAGTCCACAGATAACAGTATGCCACCAGATGCGCATCGGAAACTAGTACTGGTCTTCCAGGGAACGATCAAAGCGTAGACTGTTTGAGACATTACTCCTGTGGAGGAAAGTGCGCATGGTGACTGTTGTATTCAATCCCGATACAATTTCTGTGTTTCATCAACACTCTGATAGTCCACAGATAACGGAATGGCACCAGATGTGCATCGGAAACTACTACTGGTCTTTTAGGGAACGATCAAAGCGTAGACTGTTTGAGACATTACTCCCGTGGAGGAAAGTCCGCATGGTGACTGTTGTATTCAATCCCGATGAAATTTCTGTGTTTCTTTAACAATCTGATAGTCCACAGATTACAGAATGCCACCAGATGTGCATCGGAAACTACTTGTGGTCTTCCAGGGAACGATCAAAGCGTAGACTGTTTGGGACACTACTCCCATGGAGGAAAGTGCGCATGGTGACTGTTGTATTCAATCCCGATCCAATTTCTGTGTTTCATCAACACTCTGATAGTCCACAGATTACAGGATGCTTCCAGATGTGCATCGGCAACTACTTCTAGTCTTCCAGGGAACGATCAAAGCGTAGACAGTTTGAGACATTACTCCTGTGGAGGAAAGTGCGCGTTGTGACTGTTGTATTCAATCCCAATACAATTTCCGTGATTCATCAACACTCTGATAGTCCGCAGATAACAGAATGCCTCCAGATGTGCATCGGAAACTACTACTGGTCTTCCAGGGAACGATTAAAGCGTAAACTGTTTGAGACATTACACCCGTGGAGGAAAGTCTGCATGGTGAATGTTGTATTCAATCCCGATCCAATTTCTTTGTTTCATCAACACTCTGATAGTCCACAGATTACAGGATGCTTCCAGATGTGCATCGGCAACTACTTCTGGTCTTCCAGGGAACGATCAAATCGTAGACTGTTTGAGACATTACTCCTGTGGAGGAAAGTGCGCATGGTGACTGTTGTATTCAATCCCGATGCAATTTCTGTGATTCATTAACACTCTGATAGTCCACAGATTACAGAATGCCACCAGTTGTGCATCGGAAACTACTTGTGGTCTTCCAGGAAACGATCAAAGCGTAGACTGTTTGAGACACTACTCCCATGGAGGAAAGTGCGCATGGTGACTGTTGTATTCAATCCCGATCCAATTTCTGTGTTTCATCAACACGCTGATAGTCCACAGATTACAGGATGCTTCCAGATGTGCATCAGCAACTACTTCTGGTCTTCCAGGGAACGATCAAATCGTAGACTGTTTGAGACATTACTCCTGTGGAGGAAAGTGCGCATTGTGACTGTTGTATTCAATCCCAATGCAATTTCTGTGTTTCATCAACACTCTGATACTCCACAGATAACAGAATGCCACCAGATGCGCATCGGAAACTAGTACTGGTCTTCCAGGGGACGATCAAAGCGTAAGCTGTTTGAGACATACCTTCCGTGGAATAAAGTGCGCATGGTGACTGTTGTATTCAATCCCGATGCAATTTCTGTGTTTCATCAACACCCTGATAGTCCACAGATTACAGAATGCCACCAGTCGTGCATCGGAAACTACTACTGGTCTTCCAGGGAACGATCAAAGCGTAGACTGTTTGAGACATTACTCCCGTGGAGGAAAGTCCGCATGGTGACTGTTGTATTCAATCCCGATGCAATTTCTGTGTTTCATCAACACTCTGATAGTCCACAGATAACAGTATGCTACCAGATGCGCATCGGAAACTAGTACTGGTCTTCCAGGGAACGATCAAAGCGTAGACTGTTTGAGACATTACTCCTGTGGAGGAAAGTGCGCATGGTGACTGTTGTATTCAATCCCGATACAATTTCTGTGTTTCATCAACACTCTGATAGTCCACAGATAACGGAATGGCACCAGATGTGCATCGGAAACTACTACTGGTCTTAAAGGGAACGATCAAAGCGTAGACTGTTTGAGACATTACTCCCGTGGAGGAAAGTCCGCATGGTGACTGTTGTATTCAATCCCAATGAAATTTCTGTGTTTCTTTAACAATCTGATAGTCCACAGATTACAGAATGCCTCCAGATGTGCATCGGAAACTACTTCAGGTCTTCCAGGGAACGATCAAAGCGTAGACTGTTTGAGATATTACTCCCATTTAGGAAAGTGCGCATGGTGACTGTTTTATTCAATCCCGATCCAATTACTGTGTTTCATCAGCACTCTGATAGTCCACAGATTACAGAATGCCCCCAGATGTGCATCGGAAACTACTTCTGGACATCCAGGGAATGATCAAAGCGTAGACTGTTTGAGAATTACGCCCGTGGAGGAAATTGCGCATGGTGATTGTTGTATTCAATCCCGATGCAATTTCTGTGTTTCATAAACACTCTGATAGTCCACAGATTACAGAACTCCTCCTGATGTGCATCGGAAACTACTACTGGTCTTCCAGGGAAGTATCAAAACGTAGACTGTTTCAGACATTACTCCCATGGAGTAAGGTGCGCATGGTGACTGTTGTATTCAATCTCGATGCAATTTCTTTGTTTCATCAACACTCTGATAGTCCACAGATTACAGAATGCCACCAGATTTGCATCGGAAACTACTACTGGTCTTCCAGGGAACGATCAAAGCGTAGAATGTTTGAGAATTACTCCCATTGAAGAAAGTGCGCATGGTGACTGTTGTATTCAATCCCGATCCAATTTCTGTGTTTCATCAACACTCTGATAGTCCACAGATTACAGGATGCTTCCAGATGAGCATCGGCAACTACTTCTAGTCATCCAGGGAACGATCAAAGCGTAGACAGTTTGAGACATTACTCCTGTGGAGGAAAGTGCGCATGGTGACTGTTGTGTTCAATCCCGATGTAATTTCTGTGTTTCATCAACACTCTGATAGTCCACAGATAACAGTATGCCACCAGATGCGCATCGGAAACTAGTACTGGTCTTCCAGGGAACGATCAAAGCGTAGACTGTTTGAGACATTACTCCTGTGGAGGAAAGTGCGCATGGTGACTGTTGTATTCAATCCCGATACAATTTCTGTGTTTCATCAACACTCTGATAGTCCACAGATAACGGAATGGCACCAGATGTGCATCGGAAACTACTACTGGTCTTTTAGGGAACGATCAAAGCGTAGACTGTTTGAGACATTACTCCCGTGGAGGAAAGTCCGCATGGTGACTGTTGTATTCAATCCCGATGAAATTTCTGTGTTTCTTTAACAATCTGATAGTCCACAGATTACAGAATGCCACCAGATGTGCATCGGAAACTACTTGTGGTCTTCCAGGGAACGATCAAAGCGTAGACTGTTTGGGACACTACTCCCATGGAGGAAAGTGCGCATGGTGACTGTTGTATTCAATCCCGATCCAATTTCTGTGTTTCATCAACACTCTGATAGTCCACAGATTACAGGATGCTTCCAGATGTGCATCGGCAACTACTTCTAGTCTTCCAGGGAACGATCAAAGCGTAGACAGTTTGAGACATTACTCCTGTGGAGGAAAGTGCGCGTTGTGACTGTTGTATTCAATCCCAATACAATTTCCGTGATTCATCAACACTCTGATAGTCCGCAGATAACAGAATGCCTCCAGATGTGCATCGGAAACTACTACTGGTCTTCCAGGGAACGATTAAAGCGTAAACTGTTTGAGACATTACACCCGTGGAGGAAAGTCCGCATGGTGAATGTTGTATTCAATCCCGATCCAATTTCTTTGTTTCATCAACACTCTGATAGTCCACAGATTACAGGATGCTTCCAGATGTGCATCGGCAACTACTTCTGGTCTTCCAGGGAACGATCAAATCGTAGACTGTTTGAGACATTACTCCTGTGGAGGAAAGTGCGCATGGTGACTGTTGTATTCAATCCCGATGCAATTTCTGTGATTCATTAACACTCTGATAGTCCACAGATTACAGAATGCCACCAGTTGTGCATCGGAAACTACTTGTGGTCTTCCAGGAAACGATCAAAGCGTAGACTGTTTGAGACACTACTCCCATGGAGGAAAGTGCGCATGGTGACTGTTGTATTCAATCCCGATCCAATTTCTGTGTTTCATCAACACGCTGATAGTCCACAGATTACAGGATGCTTCCAGATGTGCATCAGCAACTACTTCTGGTCTTCCAGGGAACGATCAAATCGTAGACTGTTTGAGACATTACTCCTGTGGAGGAAAGTGCGCATTGTGACTGTTGTATTCAATCCCAATGCAATTTCTGTGTTTCATCAACACTCTGATACTCCACAGATAACAGAATGCCACCAGATGCGCATCGGAAACTAGTACTGGTCTTCCAGGGGACGATCAAAGCGTAAGCTGTTTGAGACATACCTTCCGTGGAATAAAGTGCGCATGGTGACTGTTGTATTCAATCCCGATGCAATTTCTGTGTTTCATCAACACCCTGATAGTCCACAGATTACAGAATGCCACCAGTCGTGCATCGGAAACTACTACTGGTCTTCCAGGGAACGATCAAAGCGTAGACTGTTTGAGACATTACTCCCGTGGAGGAAAGTCCGCATGGTGACTGTTGTATTCAATCCCGATGCAATTTCTGTGTTTCATCAACACTCTGATAGTCCACAGATAACAGTATGCTACCAGATGCGCATCGGAAACTAGTACTGGTCTTCCAGGGAACGATCAAAGCGTAGACTGTTTGAGACATTACTCCTGTGGAGGAAAGTGCGCATGGTGACTGTTGTATTCAATCCCGATACAATTTCTGTGTTTCATCAACACTCTGATAGTCCACAGATAACGGAATGGCACCAGATGTGCATCGGAAACTACTACTGGTCTTAAAGGGAACGATCAAAGCGTAGACTGTTTGAGACATTACTCCCGTGGAGGAAAGTCCGCATGGTGACTGTTGTATTCAATCCCAATGAAATTTCTGTGTTTCTTTAACAATCTGATAGTCCACAGATTACAGAATGCCACCAGATGTGCATCGGAAACTACCTGTGGTCTTCCAGGGAACGATCAAAGCGTAGACTGTTTGGGACACTACTCCCATGGAGGAAAGTGCGCATGGTGACTGTTGTATTCAATCCCGATCCAATTTCTGTGTTTCATCAACACTCTGATAGTCCACAGATTACAGGATGCTTCCAGATGTGCATCGGCAACTACTTCTAGTCTTCCAGGGAACGATCAAAGCGTAGACAGTTTGAGACATTACTCCTGTGGAGGAAAGTGCGCGTTGTGACTGTTGTATTCAATCCCAATACAATTTCCGTGATTCATCAACACTCTGATAGTCCGCAGATAACAGAATGCCTCCAGATGTGCATCGGAAACTACTACTGGTCTTCCAGGGAACGATTAATGCGTAAACTGTTTGAGACATTACACCCGTGGAGGAAAGTCCACATGGTGAATGTTGTATTCAATCCCGATCCAATTTCTTTGTTTCATCAACACTCTGATAGTCCACAGATTACAGGATGCTTCCAGATGTGCATCGGCAACTACTTCTGGTCTTCCAGGGAACGATCAAATCGTAGACTGTTTGAGACATTACTCCTGTGGAGGAAAGTGCGCATGGTGACTGTTGTATTCAATCCCGATGCAATTTCTGTGATTCATTAACACTCTGATAGTCCACAGATTACAGAATGCCACCAGATGTGCATCGGAAACTACTTGTGGTCTTCCAGGAAACGATCAAATCGTAGACTGTTTGAGACATTGCTCCTGTGGAGGAAAGTGCGCATTGTGACTGTTGTATTCAATCCCAATGCAATTTCTGTGTTTCATCAACACTCTGATACTCCACAGATAACTGAATGCCACCAGATGCGTATCGGAAACTAGTACTGGTCTTCCAGGGGACGATCAAAGCGTAAGCTGTTTGAGACATACCTCCCGTGGAATAAAGTGCGCATGGTGACTGTTGTATTCAATCCCGATGCAATTTCTGTGTTTCATCAACACCCTGATAGTCCACAGATTACAGAATGCCACCAGTCGTGCATCGGAAACTACTACTGGTCTTCCAGGGAACGATCAAAGCGTAGACTGTTTGAGACATTACTCCCGTGGAGGAAAGTCCGCATGGTGACTGTTGTATTCAATCCCGATGCAATTTCTGTGTTTCATCAACACTCTGATAGTCCACAGATTACAGAATGGCACCAGATGTGCATCGGAAACTACTACTGGTCTTCCAGGGAACGATCAAAGCGTAGAATATTTGAGACATTACTCCCATGGAAGAAAGTGCGCATGGTGACTGTTGTATTCAATCCAGATGCAATTTCTGTGTTTCATCAACACTCTGATACTCCACAGATAACAGAATGCCACCAGATGCGCATCGGAAACTAGTACTGGTCTTCCAGGGAACGATCAAAGCGTAGACTGTTTGGGACATTACTCCCGTGGAGGAAAGTGCGCATGGTGACTGTTTTATTCAAACCCGATGCAATTTCTGTGTTTCATCAGCACTCAGTTAGTCCACAGATTTCAGAATGCCTTCAGATGTGCATCTGAAACTACTACTGGTCTTCCAGGGAATGATCAAAGCGCAGAGTGTTTGAGACATTACTCCCATGGAAGAAAGTGCGCATGGTGACTGTTGTATTAAATCCCGTTGCAATTTATGTGTTTCATCAACACTCTGATAATCCACAGAATACAGAATGCCTCCAGATGTGAATCGGAAACTACTACTGGTCTTCCTAGGAACGATCTAAGCGTAGACTGTTTGAGACATTACTCCCATGGAGGAAAGTGCGCATGGTTACTGTTGTATTGAATCCCGTTGCAATTTCTGTGTTTCGTCAACACTCTGATAGTCCACAGATTACAGAATGCCTCCAGTTGTGCATCGGAAACAACTTCAGGTCTTCCAGGGAACTATCAAAGCGTAGACTGTTTGAGAATTTACTGTCATGGAGGAAAGAGCGCATGGTGTCTGTTGTATTCAATCCCGATGCAATTTCTGTGTTTTATCAACACTCTGATAGTCCACAGATTACAGAATGCCTTCAGATGTGCATCGGAAGCTACTACTAGTCTTCCAGGGAACGATCAAAGCGTAGACAGTTTGAGACATTATTCCCACGGAGGAAAGTGCGCATGGTGACTGTTGCATTGAATCCCGATGCAATTTCTGTGCTTCGTCAACACTCCGATAGTCCACAGATTACAGAATGCCACCAGATGTGCATCGGAAACTACATCTGGTATTCCACTGAACGATCAAAACGTGGACTGTATGAGACACTACTCCCATGGAGGAAAGTGCGCGTCTTGACTGTTGTATTCAATCCCGATGAAATTTCTGTGTTTCATCAACACTCTGATAGTCCACAGATTACAGAATGCCTTCAGATGTGCATCGGAAACTACTACTGGTCTTCCAGGGAAAGATCAAAGCGTAGACTGTTTGAGACATTACTCCCATGGAGGAAAGTGCTCATGGTGGCTATTGCACTCAATCCCGATCTAATTTTAGTGCATCATCAACACTCTGATAGTCCACAGATTACAGAATGCATCCAGATGTGCATCGGAAACTACTACTGGTCTTCCAGGGAACGATCAAAGTGTAGACTGTTTGAGACATTACTCCCATTTAGGAAAGTGCGCATGGTGACTGTTGTATTGAATCCCGATGCAATTTCTGTGTTTCGTCAACACTCTGATAGTCCACAGATTACAGAATGCCTCCAGATGTGAATGGGAAACAACTTCAGGTCTTCCAGGGAACTATCGAAGCGTAGACTTTTTGAGAATTTACTCCCATTTAGGAAAGAGCGCATGGTGTCTGTTGTATTCAAACCCGATGCAATTTCTGTGTTTTATCAACACTCTGATAGTCCACAGATTACAGAATGCCTCCAGATGTGCATCGGAAACTACCACATGTCTTCCAGGGAACGATCAAGGCGTAGACTGTTAGAGACATTATTCCCATTTAGGAAAGTGGGCATGGTGAAGGTTTTATTCAATCCCGACGCAATTTCTGTGTTTCATCAGCACTCTGATAGTTCACAGATTACAGAATGCCTTCAGATGTGCATCGGAAACTACTACTGGTCTTCCAGGGAACGATCAAAACGTAGACTGTTTGAGACATTACTCCCATGGAGGAAAGTGCGCATGGTGACTGTTGTTTTGAATCCCGATGCAATTTCTGTGTTTCGTCAACACTCCGATAGTCCACAGATTACAGAATGCCTCCAGATGTGCATCGGAAACAATTTCGGGTCTTCCAGGGAACTATCAAAGCGTAGACTGTTTGAGACATTACTCCCATGGAGGAAAGTGCGCATGGTGACTGTTGTATTCAATTCCGATGCAATTTCTGTATTTCATCAACAGTCTGATAATCCACAGATTACAGAATGCCTCCAGGTGTGCATCGGAAACTACTACTGGACTTCCAGGGAAGGATCAAAGCGTAAACTGTTTGAGACATTAGTCCAATGGAGGAAAGAGCTCATGGTGGCTATTGCACTCAATCCGGATGCAATTTTAGTGCTTCATCAACACTCTGATAGTCCACAGATTACAGAATGCCTCACAGATGTGCATCGGAAACTACTACTGGTCTTCCTACGAACGATCATAGTGTAGACTGTTAGAGACATTACTCCCATGGCGGAAAGTGCGCATGGTGACTGTTGTATTGAATCCCGATGCAATTTCTGTGTTTCGTCAACACTCTGATAGTTCACAGATTACAGGATGCCTCCAGATGTGCATCGGAAACAACTTCAGGTCTTCCAGGGAACTATCAAAACGTAGACTGTTTGAGACATTACTCCCATTTAGGAAAATGCGCATGGTGACTGTTTTATTCAATCCCGATGCAACTTCTGTGTTTCATCAATACTCAGTTAATCCACAGATTTCAGAATGCCTCCAGATGTGCATCGGAAACTACTTCTGGTATTCCAGGGAACGATCAAACCGTAGACTGTAGGAGACACTACTCCCATGGAGGAAAGTGCGCATGGTGTCTGTATTATTCAATCCCGATGCAATTTGTGTGTTTTATCAACACTCTGATAGTCCACAGATCACATAATGCTTCCAGATGTGCATCGGAAACTACTTCAGGTCTTCCAGTTAACGATCAAAGCGTAGACTGTTTGAGACATTACTCCCATTTAGGAAAGTGGGCATGGTGAAGGTCTTATTCAATCCCGATGCAATTTCTGTGTTTCATCAGCACTCTGATAGTCCACAGATTACAGAATGCCTACAGATGTGCATCGGAAACTACTACTGGTCTTCCAGGGAACGATCAAATCGTAGACTGTTTGAGACATTACTCCCATGGAGGAAAGTGCTCATGGTGGCTATTGCACTCAATCCGGATGCAATTTTAGTGCTTCATCAACACTCTGATAGTCCACAGATTACAGAATGCCTCCCGATGTGCATCGGAAACTACTACTGGTCTTCCAGGGAACGATCATAGTGTAGAATGTTAGAGACATTACTCCCATGGAGGAAAGTGCGCATGGTGACTGTTGTATTCAATCCCGATGCAATTTCTGTGTTTCATCAACAGTCTGATAGTCCACAGATTACAGAATGCCTAAAGGTGTGCATCGGAAACTACTACTGGACTTCCAGGGAACGATCAAAGCGTAGAGTGTTTGAGACATTACTCCCATGGAGGAAAGTGCGCATGGTGACTGTTGTATTCAATTCCGATGCAATTTCTGTGTTTCAACAACACTCTGATACTCCACAGATTACAGAATGCCTTCAGATGTGCATCGGAAACTACTACTGGTCTTCCTACGAACGATCAGAGCGTAGACTGTTTGAGACATTACTCCCATACAGGAAAGTGCGCATGGTGACTGTTGTATTGAATCCCGATGCAATTTCTGTGTTTCGTCAACACTCTGATAGTCCACAGATTACAGGATGCCTCCAGATGTGCATTCGAAACAACTTCAGGTCTTCCAGGGAACGATCAAAGCGTAGACTGTTTGAGACATTACTCCCATGGAGGGAAGTGCGCATGGTGACTGTTGTATTCAATTCCGATGCAATTTTTGTATTTCATCAGCAGTCTGATAATCCACATATTACAGAATGCCTCCAGGTGTGCATGGGAAACTACTACTGGACTTCCAGGGGACGATCAAAGCGTAGACTGTTTGAGACATTACTCTCATGGAGGAAAGTGCTCATGGTGGCTATTGCACTCAATCCCGAGGCAATTTTAGTGCTTCTTCAACACTCTGATAGTCCTCAGATTACTGAATGCCTCCAGATTTACATCGGAAACAACTTCAGGTCTTCCAGGGAACTATCAAAGCGTAGACTGTTTGAGAATTACTCCCATGGAGGAAAGTGCACATGGTGACTGTTGTATTCAATTCCGGTGCAATTTCTATATTTAATCAACAGTCTGATAGTCCACAGATTACAAATTGCCTGAAGATGTGCATCGGAAACTACTACAGGTCTTCCAGGGTACTCAAAGCGTACACTGTTTGAGACATTACTCCCATGGAGGAAAGTGCGCATGGTGACTGTTGTATTCAATCTCGATGCAATTTCTGTGTTACATCAACACTCTGATAGTCAACAGATTACAGAATGCCACCAGATTTGCATCGGAAACTACTACTGGACTTCCAGGGAACGATCAAAGCGTAGAGTGTTTGAGACATTACTCCTATGGAAGAAAGTGCGCATGGTGACTGTTGTATTCAATTCCGATGCAATTTCTGTGTTTCATCAACACTCTGATACTCCACAGAATACAGAATGCCTCCAGATGTGCATCGTAAACTACTACTGGTCTTCCTAGGAACGATCAAAGCGTAGACTGTTTGAGACATTACTCCCATGGAGGGAAGTGCGCATGGTGACTGTTGTATTGAATCCCGATGCAATTTCTGTGTTTCGTCAACACTCTGATAGTCCACAGATTACTGAATGCCTCCAGATGTGCATCGGAAACAACTTCAGGTCTTCCAGGGAACTATCAAAGCGTAGACTGTTTGAGAATTTACTCCCATGGAGGAAAGAGCGCATTGTGTCTGTTGTATTCAATCCCGATGCAATTTCTGTGTTTTATCAACACTCTGTTAGTCCACAGATTACAGAATGTCTCCAGATGTGCATCGGAAGCTACTTCAGGTCTTCCAGGGAACGATCAAAGCGTAGACTCTTTGAGACATTACTGAGATGGAGGAAAGTACGCAATGTGACTGTTTTATTCAATCCCGATGCAATATCTGTGTTTCATCAACACTCAGTTAATCCAAAGATTTCAGAATGCTTCTAGATGTGCATCGGAAACTACATCTGGTATTCCAGGGAACTATCAAAACGTGGACCGTATGAGACACTACTCCCCTGGGGAAGAGTGCGCATTGTTACTGTTGTATTCAATCCCGATGCAATTTCTGTGTTTCATCAACACTCTGATAGTCCACAGATTACAGAATGCCTTCAGATGTGCATCGGAAACTACTACTGGTCTACCAGGGAACGATCAAAGTGTAGACTGTTTGAGAGGTTACTCCCATTTAGGAAAGTGCGCATGGTGACTATTGAATTCAACCCCGATGCAATTTCTGTTTTTCATCAACACTCTGATACTCCACAGTTTACAGAATGCCTCCAGATGTGCATCGGAAACTACTACTGGTCTTCCTAGGAACAATCAAAGCGTAGACAGTTGGAGACATTACTCCCATGGAGGAAAGAGCGCATGGTGTCTGTTGTATTCAATCCCGATGCAATTTCTGTGTTTCATCAGCACTCTGACAGGCCACAGATTACAGAATGCCTTCAGATGTGCATCTCAAACTACTACTGGTCTTCCAGGGAACGGTCAAAGCGTAGACTGTTTGAGACATTACTCAAATGGAGGAAAGTGCGCATGGTGAATGTTGTATTAAATTCCGATGCAATTTCTGTATTTCATCAACAGTCTGATAATCCACAGATTACAGAATGCCTCCAGGTGTGCATCGGAAACTACTACTGGACTTCCAGGGAACGATCAAAGCGTAGACTGTTTGAGACATTACTCCCATGGAGGAAAGTGCTCATGGTGGCTATTGCACTCAATCCCGATCCAATCTTAGTGCTTCATCAACACTCTGATAGTCCACAGATTACAGAATGCATCCGGATGTGCATCGGAAACTACTACTGGTCTTCCAGGGAACGATCAAAGTGTAGACTGTTTGAGAGGTTACTCCCATTTAGGAAAGTGCGCATGGTGACTATTGAATTCAACCCCGATGCAATTTCTGTGTTTCATCAACACTCTGATACTCCACAGTTTACAGAATGCCTCCAGATGTGCATCGGAAACTACTACTAGTCTTCCTAGGAACAATCAAAGGGTAGACAGTTGGAGACATTACTCCCATGGAGGAAAGAGCGCATGGTGTCTGTTGTATTCAATCCCGATGCAATTTCTGTGTTTCATCAGCACTCTGATGGGCCACAGATTACAGAATGCCTTCAGATGTGCATCTGAAACTACTACTGGTCTTCCAGGGAACGATCAAAGCGTAGACTGTTTGAGACATTACTCCCACGGAGGAAAGTGCGGATGGTGACTGTTGTATTCAATCCCGATGCAATTTCTGTGTTTCATCAACACTCTGATAGTCCACAGATAACATAATGCCTCCAGATGAGCATCGGAAACTACTACTGGTCTTCCAGGGAACGATCAAAGCGTAGACTGTTTGAGACATTACTCCCATTTAGGTAAGTGGGCATGGTGAAGTTTTTATTCAATCCCGATGCAATTTCTGTGTTTCATCAGCACTCTGATAATCCACAGATTACAGAATTCCTCCAGATGTGCATCGGAAACTACTACTGGTCTTCCTAGGAACGATCAAATCGTGGACTGTATGAGACACTACTCCCCTGGAGGAAAGTGCGCATGGTGACTGTTGTATTCAATTCCGATGCAATTTCTGTATTTCATCAACAGTCTGATAATCCACAGATTACAGAATGCCTCCAGGTGTGCATCGGAAACTATACTGGACTTCCAGGGAACGATCAAAGCGTAGACTGTTTAAGACTTTACTCCCATGGAGGAAAGTGCTCATGGTGGATATTGCACTCAATCCCGATGTAATTTTAGTGCTTCATCAACACTCTGATAGTCCACAGATTACAGAATGCATCCAGATGTGCATCGGAAACTACTACTGGTCTTCCAGGGAACGATCAAAGTGTAGACTGTTTGAGACATTACTCCCATTTAGGAAAGTGCGCATGGTGACTGTTGTATTCAACCCCGATGCAATTTCTGTGTTTCATCAACACTCTGATACTCCACAGAATACAGATTGCCTCCTGATGTGCATCGTAAACTACTACTGGTCTTCCTCGGAACGATCAAAGCGTAGACTGTTTGAGACATTACTCCCATGGGGGGAAGTGCGCATGGTGACTGTTGTATTGAATCCCGATGCAATTTCTGTGTTTCGTCAACTCTCTGATAGTCCACAGTTTACTGAATGCCTCCTGATGTGCATCGGAAACAACTTCAGGTCTCCCAAGGAACTATCAAAGCGTAGACTGTTTGAGAATTTACTCCCATGGAGGAAAGAGCGCATTGTGCCTGTTGTATGCAATCCGGATGCAATTTCTGTGTTTTATAAACACTCTGTTAGTCCACAGACTACTGAATGTCTCCAGATGTGCATCGGAAGCTACTTCAGGTCTTCCAGGGAACGATCAAAGCGTAGACTGTTTGAGACATTACTGCCATGGAGGAAAGTGCGCAATGTGACTGTTTTATTCAATCCCGATGCAATATCTGTGTTTCATCAACACTCAGTTAATCCACAGCTTTCAGAATGCTTCCAGATGTGAATCGGAAACTACATCTGGTACTCCAGGGAACGATCAAAACGTGGACTGTTTGAGACACTACTCCCCTGGGGGAAAGTGCGCATGGTGACTGTTGTATTCAATCCCGATGCAATTTCTGTGTTTCATCAGCACTCTGATAGTCCACAGATTACAGAATGCCTTCAGATGTGCATCGGAAACTACTACTGGTCTTCCAGGGAACGATCAAAGCGTAGACTGTTTGAGACATTACTCCCATGGAGGAAAGTGCGCATGGTGACTGTTGTATTCAATTCCGATGCTATTTCTGTATTTCATCAACAGTCTGATAATCCACAGATTACAGAATGCCTCCAGGTGTGCATCGGAAACTACTACTGGACTTCCAGGGAACGATCAAAGCGTAGACTGTTTGAGACATTATTCCCATGGAGGAAAGGGCGCATGGTGTCTGTTGTATTCAATCCCGATGCAATTTCTGTGTTTCATCAGCACTCTGATAGTCCACAGATTACAGAATGCCTTCAGATGTGCTTCTGAAACTACTACTGGTCTTCCAGGGAACGATCAAAGCGTAGACTGTTTGAGACATTACTCCCACGGAGTAAAGTGCGGATGGTGACTGTTGTTTTCAATCCCGATGCAATTTCTGTGTTTCATCAACACTCTGATAGTCCACAGATTACAGAATGCCTTCAGATGTGCATCTGAAACTACTACTGGTCTTCCAGGGAACGATCAAAGCGTAGACTGTTTGAGACATTACTCCCACGGAGGAAAGTGCGGATGGTGACTGTTGTATTCAATCCCGATGCAATTTCTGTGTTTCATCAACACTCTGATAGTCCACAGATTACAGAATGCCTCCAGATGAGCATCGGAAACTACTACTGGTCTTCCAGGGACCGATCAAAGCGTAGACTGTTTGAGACATTACTCCCATTTAGGAAAGTGGGCATGGTGAAGGTTTTATTCAATCCCGATGCAATTTCTGTGTTTCATCAGCACTCTGATAAACCACAGATTACAGAATTCCTCCAGATGTGCATCGGAAATTACTACTGGACTTCCAGGGAACGATCAAAACGTAGACTGTTTGAGACATTACTCCCATGGAGTAAAGTGCGCATGGTGACTATTGTATTCAATTCCGATGCAATTTCTGTGTTTCATCAACAGTCTGATAGTCCACAGATTACAGAATGCCAAAAGGTGTGCATCGGAAACTACTACTGGACTTCCAGGGAACGATCAAAGCGGAGAGTGTTTGAGACATTACTCCCATGGAAGGAAGTGCGCATGGTGACTGTTGTATTCAATCCCTATGCAATTTCTGTGTTTCATCAACACTCTGATACTCCACAGAATACAGAATGCCTCCAGATGTGCATCGTAAACTACTACTAGTCTTCCTAGGAACGATCAAATCGTAGACTGTTTGAGACATTACTCCCATGGAGGGTAGTGCGCATGGTGACTGTTGTATTGAATCCCGATGCAATTTCTGTGTTTCGTCAACACTCTGATAGTCCACAGATTATTGAATGCCTCCAGATGTGCATCGAAAACAACTTCAGGTCTTCCAAGGAACTATCAAAGCGTAGACTGTTTGAGAATTTACTCCCATGGAGGAAAGAGCGCATTGTGTCTGTTTTAATCAATCCCGATGCAATTTCTGTGTTTTATCAACACTCTGATACTCCACAGTTTACAGAATGCCTCCAGATGTGTATCGGAAACTACTACTGGTCTTCCTAGGAACTATCAAAGCGTAGACAGTTTGAGACATTACTCCCATGGAGTAAAGTGCGCATGGTGACTGTTGTATTCAATTCCGATGCAATTTATGTGTTTCATCAACAGTCTGATAGTCCACAGATTACAGAATGCCTAAAGGTGTGCATCGGAAACTACTACTGGACTTCCAGGGAACGATCAAAGCGTAGAATGTTTGAGACATTACTCCCATGGAAGGAAGTGCGCATGGTGACTGTTGTATTCAATCCCGATGCAATTTCTGTGTTTCATCAACACTCTGATACTCCACAGAATACAGAATGCCTCCAGATGTGCATCGTAAACTACTACTGGTCTTCCTAGGAACGATCAAAGCGTAGACTGTTTGAGACATTACTCCCATGGAGGAAAGTGCGCATGGTGACTGTTGTATTGAATCCCGATGCAATTTCTGTGTTTCGTCAACACTCTGTTAGTCCACAGATTACAGAATGCCTCCAGATGTGCATCGGAAACAACTTCAGGTCTTCCAGGGAACTATCAAAGCGTAGATTGTTTGTGAATTTACCCCCATGGAGGAAAAAGCGCATGGTGTCTGTTGTATTCAAACCCGATGCAATTTCTGTGTTTTATCAACACTCTGTTAGTCCACAGATTACAGAATGTCTCCAGAAGTGCATCGGAAACTACTACTGGTCTTCCAGGGAACGATCAAAGCGTAGACTGTTTGAGACATTACTCCCATGGAGGAAAGTGCGCATGGTGACTGTTGTATTCAATTCCGATGCAATTTCTGTATTTCATCAACGGTCTGATAATCCACAGATTACAGAATGCCTCCAGGTGTGCATCGGAAACTCTACTGGATTTCCAGGGAACGATCAAAGCGTAGACTGTTTGAGACATTACTCCCATGGAGGAAAGTGCTCATGATGGCTTTTGCACTCAATCCCGATCCAATTTTAGTGCTTCATCAACACTCTGATAGTCCACAGTTTACAGAATGCATCCAGATGTGCATCGGAAACTACTACTGGTCTTCCAGGGAACGATCAAAGTGTAGACTGTTTGAGACATTACTCCCATTTAGGAAAGTGCGCATGGTGACTGTTGTATTCAACCCCGATGCAATTTCTGTGTTTCATCAACACTCTGATACTCCACAGAATACAGAATGAATCCAGATGTGCATCGTAAACTACTACTGGTCTTTCTAGGAACGATCAAAGCGTAGACCGTTTGAGACATTACTCCCATGGAGGGAAGTGCGCATGGTGACTGTTGTATTGAATCCCGATGCAATTTCTGTGTTTCGTCAACACTCTGATAGTCCACAGATTACTAAATGCCTCCAGATGTGCATCGGAAACAACTTCAGGACTTCCAAGGAACTATTAAAGCGTAGACTGTTTGAAAATTTACTCCCATGGAGGAAAGAGCGCATTGTGTCTGTTGTATTCAATCCCGATGCAATTTCTGTGTTTTATCAACACTCTGTTAGTCCACAGATTACAGAATGTCTCCAGATGTGCTTCGGAAGATACTTCAGGTCTTCCAGGGAACGATAAAAGCGTAGACTGTTTGAGACATTACTGCCATGGAGGAAAGTGCGCAATGTGACTGTTTTATTCAATCCCGATGCAATATCTGTGTTTCATCAACACTCAGTTAATCCACAGATTTCAGAATGCTTCCAAATGTGCATCGGAAACTACATCTGGTATTCCAGGGAACGATCAAAACGTGGACTGTATGAGACACTACTCCCCTGGGGGAAAGTGCGCATGGTGGCTATTGCACTCAATCCCGATCCAATTTTAGTGCTTCATCAACACTCTGATAGTCCACAGATTACAGAATGCCTCCAGATGTGCATCGGAAACTACTACTGGTCTTCCAGGGAACGATCAAAGTGTAGACTGTTTGAGACATGACTCCCATTTAGGAAAGTGCTCATGGTGACTATTGTATTCAACCCCGATGCAATTTCTGTGTTTCATCAACACTCTGATACTCCACAGTTTACAGCATGCCTCCAGATGTGCATCGGAAACTACTACTGGTCTTCCTAGGAACGATCAAAGCGTAGACAGTTTGAGACATTACTCCCATGGAGGAAAGAGCGCATGGTGTCTTTTGTATTCAATCCCGATGCAATTTCTGTGTTTCAACAGCACTCTGATAGTCCACAGATTACAGATTGCCTTCAGATGTGCATCTGAAACTACTACTGGTCTTCCAGGGAGCGATCAAAGCGTAGACTGTTTGAGACATTACTCCCACGGAGGAAAGTGCGCATGGTGAATGTTGTAGTCAATTCCGATGCAATTTCTGTGTTTCTTGGACAGTCTGATAGTCCACAGATTACAGAATGCCTAAGGTGTGCATCGGAAACTACTACTGGTCTTCCTAGGAACGATCAAATCGTAGACTGTTTGAGACATTACTCTCATGGAGGAAAGTGCTTGTGGTGACTGTTGTATTGAATCCCGATGCAATTTCTGTGTTTCGTCAACACTCTGATAGTCCACAGATTGCAGAATGCCTCCAGATGTGTATCGGAAACAACTTCAGGTCTTCCAGGGAACTATCAAAGCGTAGACTGTTTGAGAATTTACTCCCATGGAGGAAAGAGCGCATGGTGTCTGTTGTATTCAATCCCGATGCAATTTCTGTGTTTTATCAACACTCTGATAGTCCACAGATTACAGAATGCCTCCAGATGTGCATAGGAAGCTACTTCAGGTCTTCCAGGGAACGATCAAAGCGTAGACTGTTTGAGACACTACTCCCATTTAGGAAAGTGCGCAATGTGACTGTTTTATTCATCCCGATGCAATTTCTGTGTTTCATGAGCACTCTGATAGTCCACAGATTACACAATGCCTCCAGATGTGCATCGGAAACTACTTCAGGTCTGCCAGGGAACGATCAAAGCGTAGACTGTTTGAGACATTACTCCCATTTAGGAAAGTGCGCATGGTGACTGTTTTATTCAATCCCGATCTAATTTCTTTGTTTCATCAACACTCTGATAGTCCACAGATTACAGATTGCCTCCAGATGTGGATCGGAATCTACTACTGGTCTTGCTGAGAACGATCAATGCGTAGAATGTTTGAGACATTACTCCCATGTAGTAAAGTGCGCATGGTGACTGTTGTATTCAATTCCGATGAAATTTCTGTGTTTCATCAACAGTCTGATAGTACACAGATTACAAATTGCCTCCAGATGTGCATCGGAAACTACTACAGGTCTTCCCGGGAACTCAAAGCGTACACTGTTTGAGACATTACTCCCATGGAGGAAAGTGCGCATGGTGACTGTTGTATTCAATCTCGATGCAATTTCTGTGTTTAATCAACACTCTGATAGTCCACAGATTACAGAATGCCACCAGATTTGCATCGGAAACTACTACTAGTCTTTAAGGGAACGATCAAAGCGTACAGTGTTTGAGAATTACTCCCATGGAGGAAAGTGGGCATGGTGAATGTTGTATTCAATTCCGATGCAATTTCTGTGTTTCATCAACAGCCTGATAGTCAACAGATTACAGAATGCCTAAAGGTCTGCATCGGAAACTACTACTGGACTTCCAGGGAACGATCAAAGCGTAGAGTGTTTGAGACATTACTCCCGTGGAAGAAAGTGCGCATGGAGACTGTTGTATTCAATCCCGATGCAATTTCTGTGTTTCATCAACACTCTGATACTACACAGAATACAGAATGCCTCCAGATGTGCATCGTAAACTACTACTGGTCTTCCTAGGAACGATCAAAGCGTAGACTGTTTGAGACATTACTCCCATGGAGGAAAGTGCGCATGGTGACTGTTGTATTGAATCCCGATGCAATTTCTGTGTTTCGTCAACACTCTGATAGTCTACAGATTACAGAATGCCTCCAGATGTGCATCTGAAACAACATCAGGTCTTCCAGGGAACTATCAAAGCGTAGACTGTTTGAGAATCTACTCCCATGGAGGAAAGAGCGCAATGTGACTGTTTTATTCAATCCCGATGCAATATCAGTGTTTCATCAACACTCAGTTTATCCACACATTTCAGAATGCTTCCAAATGTGCATCGGAAACTACATCTGGTATTCCAGGGAACGATCAAAACGTGGACTGTATGAGACTCTACTCCCCTGGAGGAAAGTGCGCATTGTGACTGTTGTATTCAAACCCGATGCAATTTCTGTGTTTCATCAACACTCTGATAGTCCACAGATTACAGAATGCCTTCAGATGTGCATCGGAAACTACTACTGGTCTTACAGGGAACGATCAAAGCGTAGACTGTTTGAGACATTACTCCCATGGAGGAAAGTGCGCATGGTGACTGTTGTATTCAATTCCGATTCAATTTCTGTATTTCATCAACAGTCTGATAAACCACAGATTACAGAATGCCTCCAGGTGTGCATCGGAAACTACTACCGGACTTCCAGGGAACGATCAAAGCGTAGAGTGTTTGAGACATTACTCCCATGGAGGAAAGTGCACATGGTGGCTATTGCACTCAATCCCGATCCAATTATAGTGCTTCATCAACACTCTGATAGTCCACAGATTACAGAATGCATCCAGATGTGCATCGGAAACTACTACTGGTCTTCCAGGGATCGATCAAAGTGTAGACTGTTTGAGACATTACTCCCGTTTAGGAAAGTGCGCATGGTGACTGTTGTATTCAACCCCGATGCAATTTCTGTGTTTCATCAACACTCTGATACTCCACAGTTTACAGAATGCCTCCAGATGTGCATCGGAAACTACTACTGGTCTTCCTAGGAACGATCAAAGCGTAGACAGTTTGAGACATTACTCCCATGGAGGAAAGAGCGCATGGTGTTTGTTGTATTCAATCCCGATGCAATTTCTGTGTTTCATCAGCACTCTGATAGTCCACAGATTACAGAATGCCTTCAGATGTGCATCGGAAACTACTACTGGTCTTCCAGGGAACGATCAAAGCGTAGACTGTTTGAGACATTACTCCCATGGAGCAAAGTGCGCATGGTGACTGTTGTATTGAATCCCGATGCAATTTCTGAGTTTCGTCAACACTCTGATAGTCCACAGACTACAGAATGCCTCCAGATGTGCTTCGGAAACAATTTCAGGTCTTCCAGGGAACTATCAAAGCGTAGACCTTTTGTGAATTTACTCCCATGGAGGAAAGAGCGCATGGTGTCTGTTATATTCAATCCCGATGCAATTTCTGTGTTTTATCAACACTCTGATAGTCCACAGATTACAGAATTCCTCCAGATGTGCATCGGAAACTACTTCAGGTCTTCCAGGGTACGATCAAAACGTAGACTGTTTGAGACATTACTCCCATTTAGGAAAGTGGGAATGGTGAAGGTCTTATTCAATCCCGATGCAATATCTGTGTTTCATCAGCACTCTGATATTCCACAGATTACAAAATGGCTTCAGATGTGCATCGGAAACTACTTCTAGTCTTCCAGGGAACGATCAAAGCGTAGACTGTTTGAGACATTACTACCATGGAGGAAAGTGCGACTGGTGAATGTTGTATTGAATCCCGATGCATTTTCTGTGTTTCATCAACACTCTGATAGTCCACAGATTACAGAACGCCCCCAGACGTGCATCGGAAGCGACTACTGGTCTTCCTGGTAATGATCAAAGCGTAGACTGTTTGAGTCATTACTCCCGTTTAGGAAAGGGCGCATGGTGACTGTTGTATTGAATCCCGATGCAATTTCTGTGCTTCGTCAACACTCTGATTGTCCACAGATTACAGAATGCCTCCAGATGTGCATCGGAAACTACTACTGGTCTTCCAGGGAACCATCATAGTGTAGACTGTTAGAGACATTACTCCCATGGCGGAAAGTGCGCATGGTGACTGTTGTATTCAATCCCGATGCGATTTCTGTGTTTCATCAACACTCTGATAGTCCACAGATTACAGAATGCCACCAGATGTGCATCGGAATCTACTACTGGTCTTCCAGGGAACGATCAAACGTAGACTGTTTCTGACATTAATCACATGGAGGAAAGTGCGGATGGTGGGTGTTGTATTCAATTACGATGCAATTTCTGTGTTTCATCAACACTCTGATACTCCACAGATTACAGAATGCCTCCAGATGTCCATCGGAAACTACTACTGGTCTTCCTAGGAACGATCAAATCGTAGACAGTTTGAGACATCACTCCCATGGAGGAAAGTGCGATGGTGACTGTTGTATTGAATCTCGATGCAATTTCTGTGTTTCGTCAACACTCTGATAGTCCACAGATTACAGAATGCCTCCAGATGTGCATCTTAAACAACTTCAGGTGTTTCAGGGAACTATCAAAGCGTAGACTTTTTGAGAATTTACTCCCGTGGAGGAAAGAGCGCATGGTGTCAGTTGTATTCAATCCCGATGCAATTTCTGTGTTTCATCGACACTCAGTTAGTCCACAGATTTCAGAATGCCTCCAGATGTGCATCGGAAACTACTTCTGGTATTCCAGGGAACGATCAAAGCGTAGACTATATGAGACACTACTCCCATGGAGGAAAGTGCGCATGGTGACTGTTGTATTCAATCCCGATGCAATATCTGTGTTTCATCAACACTCTGATAGTCCACAGATTACAGAATGCCTCCAGATGTGCATCGGAAACTACTACTGGTCTTCCAGGGAACGATCAAAGCGTAGACTGTTAGAGACATTACTCCCATGGAGGAAAGTGCGCATGGTGACTGTTGTATTCAATTTCGATGCAATTTCTGTATTTCATCAACAGTCTGATAGTCCACAGATTACAGAATGTCTCCAGATGTGCATCGGAAACTACTACAGGTCTTCCAGGGAACTCAAAGCGTACACTGTTTGAGACATTACTCCCATTGAGGAAAGTGCGCATGGTAACTGTTGTATTCAATCTCGATGGCATTTCTGTGTTTCATCAACACTCTGATAGTCCACAGATTACAAAATGCCACCAGATATGCATCGGAAACTTCTACTGGTCTTCCAGGGAACGATCAAAGCGTAGAGTGTTTGAGAATTACTCCCATGGAGGAAAGAGCGCATGGTGTCTGTTGTATTCAATCCCGATGCAATATCTGTGTTTTATCAACACTCTGATAGTCCACAGATTACAGAATGCCTCCAGATGTGCATCGGAAACTACTACTGGTGTTATAGGGAACGATCAAATCGTAGACTGTTTGAGACATTACTCCCATGGAGGAAAGTGCGTATGGTGACTGTTGTATTGAATCCCGATGCAGTTTCTGTTTTTCATCAACACTCAGATACTCCACACATTACAGAATGCCTCCTGATGTGCATCGGAAAGTACTACTGGTCTTCCTAGGAACGATCACATCGTAGACAGTTTGAGACATTACTCCCATGGAGGAAAGTGCGCATGGTGTCTGTTGTATTCAATACCGATGCAATTTCTGTGTTTCGTCAACACTCTGATAGTCCACAGATTACAGAATGCCTCCAGATGTGCATCGGAAACAACTTCAGGTCTTCCAGGGAACTATCAAAGCGTAGACTGATTGAGAATTTACTCCCATGGAGGAAAGAGCGCATGGTGTCTGTTGTATTCAATCCCGATGCAATTTCTGTGCTTTATCAACACTCTGATAGTCCACAGATTACAGAATGCCTCTGGATGTGCATCGGAAACAACTTCAGATCTTCCAGGGAAGTATCAAAGCGTAGACTGTTTGAGAATTTACTCCCATGGAGGAAAGAGCGCATGGTGTCTGTTGTATTTAATCCCGATGCAATTTCTGTGCTTTATCAACACTCTGATAGTCCACAGATTACAGAATGCCTCCAGATGTGCATCGGAAACTTCTTCAGGTCTTCCAGGGATCGATCAAAGCGTAGACTGCTTGAGACATTACTCACATTTAGGAAAGTGCGCATGGTGACTGTTGTATTCAATCCCGATGCAACTTCTGTGTTTCATCAGCACTCAGTTAATCCACAGATTTCAGATTGCCTCCAGATGTGCATCGGAAACTACTTCTCGTATTCCAGGGAACGATCAAAGCGTAGACTGTATGAGACACTACTCCCATGGAGAAAAGTGCGCATGGTGACTGTTGTAATCAATCCCGATGCAATTTCTGTGTTTCATCAACACTCTGATAGTCCACAGATTACAGAATGCTTTCAGATGTGCATCGGAAACTACTACTGGTCTTAGAGGGAACGATCAAAACGTAGACTGTTTGAGACATTACTCCCATGGAGAAAAGTGCGCATGGTGACTGTTGTATTCAATTCCGATGCAATTTCTCTATTTCATCAACAGTCTGATAGTCCACAGATTACAGAATGCTTTCAGATGTGCATCGGAAACTACTACTACTGGTCTTCCAGGGAACGATCAAAGCGTGGACTGTTTGAGAATTACTCCCATGGAGGAAATTGCGCATGGTGACTGTTGTATTCAATCCCGATGCAATTTCTTTGTTTTATCAACACTCTGAACGTCCACAGATTACAGAATGCCTCCAGATGTGCATCGGAAACTACTTCAGGTCTTTCAGGGAACGATCAATGCGTAGACTGTTTGAGACATTACTCCCATTTAGGAAAGTGCGCATGGTGACTGTTTTATTCAATCCCGATGCAATTTCTGTGTTTCATCAGCACTCTGATAGTCCACAGATTACAGAATGCCTTCAGATGTGCATCGGAAACTACTACTGGTCTTCCAGGGAACGATCAAAGCGTGGACTGTTTGAGAATTACTCCCATGGAGGAAATTGCGCATGGTGACTGTTGTATTCAATCCCGATGCGATTTCTGTGTTTCATCAACACTCAGTTAATCCACAGATTTCAGAATGCCTCCAGATGTGCATCGGAATCTACTTCTGGTATTCCAGGGAACGATCAAAGCGTACACTGTATGAGACACTACTCCCATGGAGGAAAGTGCGCATGGTGACTGTTGTATTCAATCCCGATTCAATTTCTGTGTTTCATCAACACTCTGATAGTTCACAGATTACAGAATGCCTCCAGATGTGCATCGGAAACTACTACTGGTCTTCCAGGGAACGATCAAAGCGTAGACTGTTAGAGACATTACTCCCATGGAGGAAAGTGCGCTTGGTGACTGTTATATTCAATTCCGATGCAATTTCTGTATTTCATCAACAGTCTGATAGTCCACAGATTACAGAATGCCTCCAGATGTGCATCGGAAACTACAACAAGTCTTCCAGGGAACTCAAAGCGTACACTGTTTGAGACATTACTCCATGGAGGAAAGTGCGCATGGTGACTGTTGTATTGAATCTCGATGCAATTTCTGTGTTTCATAAAGACTCTGATACTCCACAGATTACAGAATGCCACCAGATGTGCATCGGAAATTACTACTGGTCTTCCAAGAAACGATGAAAACGTAAAATGTTTGAGAATTACTCCCATGGAGGAAAGTGCGCATTGTGACTATTGTATTCAATTCCGATGCAATTTCTGTGTTTCATCAACAGTCTGATACTCCACAGATTACAGAATGCCTCCAGATGTGCATCGGAAACTACTACTGGTCTTCCTAGGAACGATCAAACCGTAGACTGTTTGAGACATTACTCCCATGGAGGAAAGAGCGCATGGTGACTGTTGTATTGAATCCCGATGCAATTTCTGTGTTTCGTCAACACTCTGATAGTCCACAGATTACAGAATGCCTTTGGATGTGCATCGGAAACAACTTCAGATCTTCCAGGGAACTATCAATGTGTAGACTGTTTGAGAATTTACTCCCATGGAGGAAAGAGTGCATGGTGTCTGTTGTATTTAATCCCGATGCAATTTCTGTGTTTTATCAACACTCTGATGGTCCACAGATTACAGAATTTCTCCAGATGTGCATCGGAAACTTCTTCAGGTCTTCCAGGGATCGATCAAAGCGTAGACTGCTTGAGACATTACTCACATTTAGGAAAGTGCGCATGGTGACTGTTGTATTCAATCCCGATGCAACTTCTGTGTTTCATCAGCACTCAGTTAATCCACAGATTTCAGATTGCCTCCAGATGTGCATCGGAAACTACTTCTCGTATTCCAGGGAACGATCAAAGCCTAGACTGTATGAGACACTACTCCCATGGAGAAAAGTGCGCATGGTGACTGTTGTAATCAATCCCGATGCAATTTCTGTCTTTCATCAACACTCTGATAGTCCACAGATTACAGAATGCTTTCAGATGTGCATCGGAAACTACTACTGGTCTTAGAGGGAACGATCAAAACGTAGACTGTTTGAGACATTACTCCCATGGAGAAAAGTGCGCATGGTGACTGTTGTATTCAATTCCGATGCAATTTCTCTATTTCATCAACAGTCTGATAATGCACAGATTACAGAATGCCCCCAGGTGTGCATCGGAAACTACTACTGGACTTCCAGGGAACGATCAAAGCGTAGACTGTTAGAGACAATCATCCCATGGCGTAAAGTGCGCATGGTGACTGTTGTATTCAATCCTGATGCAATTTCTGTGTTTCATCAACACTCTGATAGTCCACAGATTACAGAATGCCTCCAGATGTGCATAGGAAACTACTACAGGTCTTCCAGGGAACTAAAAGCTTACACTGTTTGAGACATTAATCCCATGGAGGAAAGGGCGCATGGTGACTGTTGTATTCAATCTCGATACATTTTCTGTGTTTCATCAACACTCAGTTAATCCACAGATTTCAGAATGCCTCCAGATGTGCATCGGAATCTACTTCTGGTATTCCAGGGAACGATCAAAGCGTACACTGTATGAGACACTACTCCCATTTAGGAATGTGCGCATGGTTACTGTTTTATTCAATCCCGATGCTATTTCTGTGTTTCATCAGCACTCTGATAGTCCACAGATTACAGAATGCTTTCAGATGTGCATCGGAAACTACTACTGGTCTTCCAGGGAACGATCAAAGCGTGGACTGTTTGAGAATTACTCCCATGGAGGAAATTGCGCATGGTGACTGTTGTATTCAATCCCGATGCAATTTCTTTGTTTTATCAACACTCTGAACGTCCACAGATTACAGAATGCCTCCAGATGTGCATCGGAAACTACTTCAGGTCTTTCAGGGAACGATCAATGCGTAGACTGTTTGAGACATTACTCCCATTTAGGAAAGTGCGCATGGTGACTGTTTTATTCAATCCCGATGCAATTTCTGTGTTTCATCAGCACTCTGATAGTCCACAGATTACAGAATGCCTTCAGATGTGCATCGGAAACTACTACTGATCTTCCAGGGAACGATCAAAGCGTGGACTGTTTGAGAATTACTCCCATGGAGGAAATTGCGCATGGTGACTGTTGTATTCAATCCCGATGCGATTTCTGTGTTTCATCAACACTCAGTTAATCCACAGATTTCAGAATGCCTCCAGATGTGCATCGGAATCTACTTCTGGTATTCCAGGGAAAGATCAAAGCGTACACTGTATGAGACACTACTCCCATGGAGGAAAGTGCGCATGGTGACTGTTGTATTCAATCCCGATTCAATTTCTGTGTTTCATCAACACTCTGATAGTTCACAGATTACAGAATGCCTCCAGATGTGCATCGGAAACTACTACTGGTCTTCCAGGGAACGATCAAAGCGTAGACTGTTAGAGACATTACTCCCATGGAGGAAAGTGCGCTTGGTGACTGTTATATTCAATTCCGATGCAATTTCTGTATTTCATCAACAGTCTGATAGTCCACAGATTACAGAATGCCTCCAGATGTGCATCGGAAACTACAACAAGTCTTCCAGGGAACTCAAAGCGTACACTGTTTGAGACATTACTCCATGGAGGAAAGTGCGCATGGTGACTGTTGTATTGAATCTCGATGCAATTTCTGTGTTTCATAAAGACTCTGATACTCCACAGATTACAGAATGCCACCAGATGTGCATCGGAAATTACTACTGGTCTTCCAAGAAACGATGAAAACGTAAAATGTTTGAGAATTACTCCCATGGAGGAAAGTGCGCATTGTGACTATTGTATTCAATTCCGATGCAATTTCTGTGTTTCATCAACAGTCTGATACTCCACAGATTACAGAATGCCTCCAGATGTGCATCGGAAACTACTACTGGTCTTCCTAGGAACGATCAAACCGTAGACTGTTTGAGACATTACTCCCATGGAGGAAAGAGCGCATGGTGACTGTTGTATTGAATCCCGATGCAATTTCTGTGTTTCGTCAACACTCTGATAGTCCACAGATTACAGAATGCCTTTGGATGTGCATCGGAAACAACTTCAGATCTTCCAGGGAACTATCAATGTGTAGACTGTTTGAGAATTTACTCCCATGGAGGAAAGAGTGCATGGTGTCTGTTGTATTTAATCCCGATGCAATTTCTGTGTTTTATCAACACTCTGATGGTCCACAGATTACAGAATGCATCCAGATGTGCATCGGAAACTTCTTCAGGTCTTCCAGGGATCGATCAAAGCGTAGACTGCTTGAGACATTACTCACATTTAGGAAAGTGCGCATGGTGACTGTTTTATTTAATCCCGATGCAACTTCTGTGTTTCATCAGCACTCAGTTCATCCACAGATTTCAGATTGCCTCCAGATGTGCATCGGAGACTACTTCTCGTATTCCAGGGAACGATCAAAGCGTAGACTGTATGAGACACTACTCCCATGGAGAAAAGTGCGCATGGTGACTGTTGTAATCAATCCCGATGCAATTTCTGTGTTTCATCAACACTCTGATAGTCCACAGATAACAGAATGCTTTCAGATGTGCATCGGAAACTACTACTGGTCTTCCAGGGAACGATCAAAGCGTAGACTGTTTGAGACATTACTCCCATGGAGAAAAGTGCGCATGGTGACTGTTGTATTCAATTCCGATGCAACTTCTGTATTTCATCAACAGTCTGATAATCCACAGATTACAGAATGCCTCCAGGTGTGCATCGAAAACTACTACTGGACTTCCAGCTAACGATCAAAGCGTAGACTGTTAGAGACAATCATCCCATGGCGGAAAGTGCGCATGGTGACTGTTGTATTCAATCCTGATGCAATTTCTGTGTTTCATCAACACTCTGATAGTCTACAGATTACAGAATGCCTCCAGATGTGCATCGGAAACTACTTCTGGTATTCCAGGGAACGAACAAAGCGTAGACTGTATGACACACTACTCCCACGGAGGAAAGTGCGCATGGCGACTGTTGTATTCAATCCCGATGCAATTTCTGTGTTTCATCAACACTCTGATAGTCTACAGATTACAGAATGCCTCCAGATGTGCATCGGAAACAACTTCAGGTCTTCCAGGGAAGTATCAAAGCGTAGACTGTTTGAGAATTTACTCCGATTGAGGAAAGAGCGCATGGTGTCTGTTGTATTCAATCCCGATGCAATTTCTGTGTTTTATCAACACTCTGATAGTCCACAGATTACAGAACACCTCCAGACGTGCATCGGAAACTACTTCAGGTCTTCCAGGGAGCGATCAAAGCGTAGACTGTTTGAGACATTACTCCCATTTAGGAAAGTGCGCATGGTGACTGTTTTATTCAATCCCGATGCAATTTCTGTGTTTCATCAGCACTCTGATAGTCCACAGATTACAGAATGCCTTCAGATGTGCATCGGAAACTACTACTGGTCTTCCAGGGAACGATCAAAGCGTAGACTGTTTGAGAATTACTCCCGTTGAGGAAATTGCGCATGGTGACTGTTGTATTCAATCCCGATGCAATTTCTGTGTTTCATCAACACTCTGATAGTCCACAGATTACAGAATTCCTCCAGATGTGCATCGGAAACTACTACTGGTTTTCCAGGGAACGATCAAAGCGTAGACTGTTTGAGACATTACTCCCATGGAGGAAAGTGCGCATGGTGACTGTTGTATTCAATCCCGATGCAATTTCTGTGTTTCATCAACACTCAGTTAGTCCACAGATTTCAGAATGACTCCAGATGTGCATCGGAAACTTCTTCTTGTATTCCAGGGAACGATCCAAGCGTAGAACGTATGAGACACTACTCCCATGGAGGAAAGTGCGCATGGTGACTGTTGTATTCAATCCCGATGCAATTTCTGTGTTTCGTCAACACTCTGATAGTCCACAGATTACAGAATGCCTCCAGATGTGCATCGGAAACTACTACTGGTCTTCCACGGAACGATTAAAGCGTAGACTGTTAGAGACATTACTCCCATGGAGGAAAGTACGCATGGTGACTGTTATATTCAATTCCGATGCAATATCTGTATTTCATCAACAGTCTGATAGTCCACAGATTACAGAATGCCTTCAGATTTGCATTGGAAACTACTACAGGTCTTCCAGGGAACTGAAAGCGTACACTGTTTGAGACATTACTCCTATGGAAAAAAGTGCGCATGGTGACTGTTGTATTCAAACCCGATGCAATTTCTGTGTTTCATCAACACTCTGATAGTCCACAGATTACAGAATGCCACCAGATGTGCATCGGAAACTACTACTGGTGTTCCAGGGAACGATCAATGTGTAGACTGTTTGAGAATTACTCCCACGGAGGAAAGTGCGCATGGTGACTGTTGTATTCAATTCCGATGTAATTTCTGTGTTTCATCAACAGTCTGATACTCCACAGATTACCGAATGCCCCCAGATGTGCATCGGAAACTACTACTGGTCTTCCTAGGAACGATCAAAGCGTAGACTGTTTGAGACATTACTCCCATGGAGGAAAGTGCGCATGGTGACTGTTGCATTGAATCCCGATGCAATTTCTGTGTTTCGTTAACACTCTGATAGTCCAAAGATCACATAATGCCTAAAGATGTGCATCGGAAACAACTTCAGGTCTTCCAGGGAACTTTCAAATCGTAGACTGTTTGAGAATTTACTCCCATGGAGTAAAAAGCGCATGGTGTCTGTTGTATTCAATCCCGATGCAATTTCTGTGTTTTATCAACACTCTGATAGTCCACAGATTTCAGAATGCCTCCAGATGTGCATCGGAAACTACTTCTCGTATTCCAGGTAACGATCAAATCGTAGACTGTATGAGACACTACTCCCACGGAGAAAAGTGGTCATGGTGACTGTTGTAATCAATCCCGATGCAATTTCTGTGATTCATCAACACTCTGATAGTAAACAGATTACAGAATGCTTTCAGATGTGCATAGGAAACTACTACTGGTCTTCCAGGGAACGATCAAAGCGTAGACTGTATGAGACACTACTCCCATTTAGGAAAGTGCGCATGGTTACTGTTTTATTCAATCCCGATGCAATTTCTGTGTTTCATCAGCACTCTGATAGTCCACAGATTACAGAATGCTTTCAGATGTGCATCGGAAACTACTACTGGTCTTCCAGGGAACGATCAAAGCGTGGACTGTTTGAGAATTACTCCCATGGAGGAAATTGCGCATGGTGACTGTTGTATTCAATCCCGATGCAATTTCTTTGTTTTATCAACACTCTGAACGTCCACAGATTACAGAATGCCTCCAGATGTGCATCGGAAACTACTTCAGGTCTTTCAGGGAACGATCAATGCGTAGACTGTTTGAGACATTACTCCCATTTAGGAAAGTGCGCATGGTGACTGTTTTATTCAATCCCGATGCAATTTCTGTGTTTCATCAGCACTCTGATAGTCCACAGATTACAGAATGCCTTCAGATGTGCATCGGAAACTACTACTGGTCTTCCAGGGAACGATCAAAGCGTGGACTGTTTGAGAATTACTCCCATGGAGGAAATTGCGCATGGTGACTGTTGTATTCAATCCCGATGCAATTTCTGTGTTTCATCAACACTCAGTTAATCCACAGATTTCAGAATGCCTCCAGATGTGCATCGGAATCTACTTCTGGTATTCCAGGGAACGATCAAAGCGTACACTGTATGAGACACTACTCCCATGGAGGAAAGTGCGCATGGTGACTGTTCTATTCAATCCCGATTCAATTTCTGTGTTTCATCAACACTCTGATAGTTCACAGATTACAGAATGCCTCCAGATGTGCATCGGAAACTACTACTGGTCTTCCAGGGAACGATCAAAGCGTAGACTGTTAGAGACATTACTCCCATGGAGGAAAGTGCGCTTGGTGACTGTTATATTCAATTCCGATGCAATTTCTGTATTTCATCAACAGTCTGATAGTCCACAGATTACAGAATGCCTCCAGATGTGCATCGGAAACTACAACAAGTCTTCCAGGGAACTCAAAGCGTACACTGTTTGAGACATTACTCCATGGAGGAAAGTGCGCATGGTGACTGTTGTATTGAAACTCGATGCAATTTCTGTGTTTCATAAAGACTCTGATAGTCCACAGATTACAGAATGCCACCAGATGTGCATCGGAAATTACTACTGGTCTTCCAAGAAACGATGAAAACGTAAAATGTTTGAGAATTACTCCCATGGAGGAAAGTGCGCATTGTGACTATTGTATTAAATTCCGATGCAATTTCTGTGTTTCATCAACAGTCTGATACTCCACAGATTACAGAATGCCTCCAGATGTGCATCGGAAACTACTACTGGTCTTCCTAGGAACGATCAAACCGTAGACTGTTTGAGACATTACTCCCATGGAGGAAAGAGCGCATGGTGACTGTTGTATTGAATCCCGATGCAATTTCTGTGTTTCGTCAACACTCTGATAGTCCACAGATTACAGAATGCCTCTGGATGTGCATCGGAAACAACTTCAGATCTTCCAGGGAACTATCAATGTGTAGACTGTTTGAGAATTTACTCCCATGGAGGAAAGAGCGCATGGTGTCTGTTGTATTTAATCCCGGTGCAATTTCTGTGTTTTATCAACACTCTGATGGTCCACCGATTACAGAATGCCTCCAGATGTGCATCGGAAACTTCTTCAGGTCTTCCAGGGATCGATCAAAGCGTAGACTGCTTGAGACATTACTCACATTTAGGAAAGTGCGCATGGTGACTGTTTTATTTAATCCCGATGCAACTTCTGTGTTTCATCAGCACTCAGTTCATCCACAGATTTCAGATTGCCTCCAGATGTGCATCGGAAACTACTTCTCGTATTCCAGGGAACGAGCAAAGCGTAGACTGTATGAGACACTACTCCCATGGAGAAAAGTGCGCATGGTGACTGTTGTAATCAATCCCGATGCAATTTCTGTGTTTCATCAACACTCTGATAGTCCACAGATTACAGAATGCTTTCAGATGTGCATCGGAAACTACTACTGGTCTTCCAGGAAACGATCAAAGCGTAGACTGTTTGAGACATTACTCCCATGGAGAAAAGTGCGCATGGTGACTGTTGTATTCAATTCCGATGCAACTTCTGTATTTCATCAACAGTCTGATAATCCACAGATTACAGAATGCCTCCAGGTGTGCATCGGAAACTACTACTGGACTTCCAGCTAACGATCAAAGCGTAGACTGTTAGAGACAATCATCCCATGGCGGAAAGTGCGCATGGTGACTGTTGTATTCAATCCTGATGCAATTTCTGTGTTTCATCAACACTCTGATAGTCCACAGATTACAGAATGCCTCCAGATGTGCATAGGAAACTACTACAGGTCTTCCAGGGAACTCAAAGCTTACACTGTTTGAGACATTACTCCCATGGAGGAAAGGGCGCATGGTGACTGTTGTATTCAATCTCGATGCATTTTCTGTGTTTCATCAACACTCTGATAGTCCACAGATTACAGAATGCCACCAGATGTGCATCGGAATCTACTACTGGTCTTCCAGGGAACGATCAAAACGTAGACTGTTTCAGACATTACTCCCATTTAGGAAAGTGCGCATGGTTACTGTTTTATTCAATCCCGATGCAATTTCTGTGTTTCATCAGCACTCTGATAGTCCACAGATTACAGAATTCCTCCAGATGTGCATCGGAAACTACTACTGGTCTTCCAGGGAACGATCAAATCGTAGACTGTTTGAGACATTACTCCCATGGAGGAAAGTGCGCATGGTGACTGTTGTATTCAATCCCGATAGAATTTCTGTGTTTCATCAACACTCAGTTAGTCCACAGATTTCAGAATGCCTCCAGATGTGCATCGGAAACTACTTCTGGTATTCCAGGGAACGAACAAAGCGTAGACTGTATGACACACTACTCCCATGGAGGAAAGTGCGCATGGCGACTGTTGTATTCAATCCCGATGCAATTTCTGTGTTTCATCAACACTCTGATAGTCTACAGATTACAGAATGCCTCCAGATGTGCATCGGAAACAACTTCAGGTCTTCCAGGGAACTATCAAAGCGTAGACTGCTTGAGAATTTACTCCGATTGAGGAAAGAGCGCATGGTGTCTGTTGTATTCAATCCCGATGCAATTTCTGTGTTTTATCAACACTCTGATAGTCCACAGATTACAGAATACCTCCAGACGTGCATCGGAAACTACTTCAGGTCTTCCAGGGAGCGATCAAAGCGTAGACTGTTTGAGACATTACTCCCATTTAGGAAAGTGCGCATGGTGACTGTTTTTTTCAATCCCGATGCAATTTCTGTGTTTCATCAGCACTCTGATAGTCCACAGATTACAGAATGCCTTCAGATGTGCATCGGAAACTACTACTGGTCTTCCAGGGAACGATCAAAGCGTAGACTGTTTGAGAATTACTCCCGTTGAGGAAATTGCGCATGGTGACTGTTGTATTCAATCCCGATGCAATTTCTGTGTTTCATCAACACTCTGATAGTCCACAGATTACAGAATTCCTCCAGATGTGCATCGGAAACTACTACTGGTTTTCCAGGGAACGATCAAAGCGTAGACTGTTTGAGACATTACTCCCATGGAGGAAAGTGCGCATGGTGACTGTTGTATTCAATCCCGATGCAATTTCTGTGTTTCATCAACACTCAGTTAGTCCACAGATTTCAGAATGACTCCAGATGTGCCTCGGAAACTTCTTCTTGTATTCCAGGGAACGATCCAAGCGTAGAACGTATGAGACACTACTCCCATGGAGGAAAGTGCGCATGGTGACTGTTGTATTCAATCCCGATGCATTTTCTGTTTCGTCAAAACTCTGATAGTCCACAGATTACAGAATGCCTCCAGATGTGCATCGGAAACTACTACTGGTCTTCCACGGAACGATCAAAGCGTAGACTGTTAGAGACATTACTCCCATGGAGGAAAGTGCGCATGGTGACTGTTGTATTCAATTCCGATGTAATTTCTGTGTTTCATCAACAGTCTGATACTCTACAGATTACCGAATGCCTCCAGATGTGCATCGGAAACTACTACTGGTCTTCCTAGGAACGATCAAAGCGTACACTGTTTGAGACATTACTCCTATGGAGGAAAGTGCGCATGGTGACCGTTGTATTCAAACCCGATGCAATTTCTGTGTTTCATCAACACTCTGATAGTCCACAGATTACAGAATGCCACCAGATGTGCATCGGAAACTACTACTGGTCTTCCAGGGAACGATCAATGTGTAGACTCTTTGAGAATTACTCCCACGGAGGAAAGTGCGCATGGTGACTGTTGTATTCAATTCCGATGTAATTTCTGTGTTTCATCAACAGTCTGATACTCTACAGATTACCGAATGCCTCCAGATGTGCATCGGAAACTACTACTGGTCTTCCTAGGAACGATCAAAGCGTAGACTGTTTGAGACATTACTCCCATGGAGGAAAGTGCGCATGGTGACTGTTGTATTGAATCCCGATGCAATTTCTGTGTTTCGTCAACACTCTGATAGTCCAAAGATCACATAATGCCTAAAGATGTGCATCGGAAACAACTTCAGGTCTTCCAGGGAACTTTCAAATCGTAGACTGTTTGAGAATTTACTCCCATGGAGTAAAAAGCGCATGGTGTCTGTTGTATTCAATCCCGATGCAATTTCTGTGTTTTATCAACACTCTGATAGTCCACAGATTTCAGAATGCCTCCAGATGTGCATCGGAAACTACTTCTCGTATTCCAGGTAACGATCAAAGCGTAGACTGTATGAGACACTACTCCCACGGAGAAAAGTGGTCATGGTGACTGTTGTAATCAATCCCGATGCAATTTCTGTGATTCATCAACACTCTGATAGTAAACAGATTACAGAATGCTTTCAGATGTGCATAGGAAACTACTACTGGTCTTCCAGGGAACGATCAAAGCGTAGACTGTTTGAGACCTTATTTCCATGGAGGAAAGTGCGAATGGTGACTGTTGTATTCAATCCCGATGCAATTTCTGTGTTTCATCAACACTCTGATAGTCCACAGATTACGGAATGCCTCCAGATGTGCATCGGAAACTACTACTGGTCTTCCAGGGAACGATCAAAGCGTAGACTGTTGAGACATTACTCCCATGGAGGAAAGTGCGTATGGTGACTGTTATATTCAATTCCGATGCAATTTCTGTATTTCATCAACAGTCTGATAGTCCACAGATTACAGAATGCCTCCAGATGTGCATCGGAAACAACTTCAGGTCTTCCAGGGAACTATCAAAGCGTAGACTGTTTGAGAATTTACTCCGATTGAGGAAAGAGCGCATGGTGACTGTTGTAATCAATCCCGATGCAATTTCTGTGATTCATCAACACTCTGATAGTCCACAGATTACAGAATGCTTTCAGATGTGCATCGGAAACTACTACTGGTCTTCCTGGGAACGATCAAAGCGTAGACTGTTTGAGACATTAATCCCATGGAGGAAAGTGCGGATGGTGACTGTTGTATTCAATCCCGATGCAATTTCTGTGTTTCATCAACACTCTGATAGTCCACAGATTACGGAATGCCTCCAGATGTGCATCGGAAACTACTACTGGTCTTCCAGGGAACGATCAAAGCGTAGACTGTTGAGACATTACTCCCATGGAGGAAAGTGCGTATGGTGACTGTTGTATTCAATCCCGATGCAATTTCTGTGTTTTATCAACACTCTGATGGTCCACAGATTACAGAATGCCTCCAGATGTGCATCGGAAACTTCTTCAGGTCTTCCAGGGATCGATCAAAGCGTAGACTGCTTGAGACATTACTCACATTTAGGAAAGTGCGCATGGTGACTGTTTTATTTAATCCCGATGCAACTTCTGTGTTTCATCAGCACTCAGTTCATCCACAGATTTCAGATTGCCTCCAGATGTGCATCGGAGACTACTTCTCGTATTCCAGGGAACGATCAAAGCGTAGACTGTATGAGACACTACTCCCATGGAGAAAAGTGCGCATGGTGACTGTTGTAATCAATCCCGATGCAATTTCTGTGTTTCATCAACACTCTGATAGTCCACAGATAACAGAATGCTTTCAGATGTGCATCGGAAACTACTACTGGTCTTCCAGGGAACGATCAAAGCGTAGACTGTTTGAGACATTACTCCCATGGAGAAAAGTGCGCATGGTGACTGTTGTATTCAATTCCGATGCAACTTCTGTGTTTCATCAACAGTCTGATAATCCACAGATTACAGAATGCCTCCAGGTGTGCATCGGAAACTACTACTGGACTTCCAGCTAACGATCAAAGCGTAGACTGTTAGAGACAATCATCCCATGGCGGAATGTGCGCATGGTGACTGTTGTATTCAATCCTGATGCAATTTCTGTGTTCCATCAACACTCTGACAGTCCACAGATTTCAGAATGCCTCCAGATGTGCATCGGAAACTACTTCTGGTATTCCAGGGAACGAACAAAGCGTAGACTGTATGACACACTACTCCCATGGAGGAAAGTGCGCATGGCGACTGTTGTATTCAATCCCGATGCAATTTCTGTGTTTCATCAACACTCTGATAGTCTACAGATTACAGAATGCCTCCAGATGTGCATCGGAAACAACTTCAGGTCTTCCAGGAAAGTATCAAAACGTAGACTGTTTGAGAATTTACTCCGAATGAGGAAAGAGCGCATGGTGTCTGTTGTATTCAATCCCGATGCAATTTCTGTGTTTTATCAACACTCTGATAGTCCACAGATTACAGAACACCTCCAGACGTGCATCGGAAACTACTTCAGGTCTTCCAGGGAGCGATCAAAGCGTAGACTGTTTGAGACATTACTCCCATTTAGGAAAGTGCGCTTGGTGACTGTTTTATTCAATCCCGATGCAATTTCTGTGTTTCATCAGCACTCTGATAGTCCACAGATTACAGAATGCCTTCAGATGTGCATCGGAAACTACTACTGGTCTTCCAGGGAACGATCAAAGCGTAGACTGTTTGAGAATTACTCCCGTTGAGGAAATTGCGCATGGTGACTGTTGTATTCAATCTCGATGCAATTTCTGTGTTTCATCAACACTCTGATAGTCCACAGATTACAGAATTCCTCCAGATGTGCATCGGAAACTACTACTGGTTTTCCAGGGAACGATCAAAGCGTAGACTGTTTGAGACATTACTCCCATGGAGGAAAGTGCGCATGGTGACTGTTGTATTCAATCCCGATGCAATTTCTGTGTTTCATCAACACTCAGTTAGTCCACAGATTTCAGAATGACTCCAGATGTGCATCGGAAACTTCTTCTTGTATTCCAGGGAACGATCCAAGCGTAGAACGTATGAGACACTACTCCCATGGAGGAAAGTGCGCATGGTGACTGTTGTATTCAATCCCGATGCAATTTCTGTGTTTCGTCAACACTCTGATAGTCCACAGATTACAGAATGCCTCCAGATGTGCATCGGAAACTACTACTGGTCTTCCACGGAACGATTAAAGCGTAGACTGTTAGAGACATTACTCCCATGGAGGAAAGTACGCATGGTGACTGTTATATTCAATTCCGATGCAATATCTGTATTTCATCAACAGTCTGATAGTCCACAGATTACAGAATGCCTTCAGATTTGCATTGGAAACTACTACAGGTCTTCCAGGGAACTCAAAGCGTACACTGTTTGAGACATTACTCCTATGGAGGAAAGTGCGCATGGTGACTGTTGTATTCAAACCCGATGCAATTTCTGTGTTTCATCAACACTCTGATAGTCCACAGATTACAGAATGCCACCTGATGTGCATCGGAAACTACTACTGGTGTTCCAGGGAACGATCAATGTGTAGACTGTTTGAGAATTACTCCCACGGAGGAAAGTGCGCATGGTGACTGTTGTATTCAATTCCGATGTAATTTCTGTGTTTCATCAACAGTCTGATACTCCACAGATTACCGAATGCCCCCAGATGTGCACCGGAAACTACTACTGGTCTTCCTAGGAACGATCAAAGCGTAGACTGTTTGAGACATTACTCCCATGGAGGAAAGTGCGCATGGTGACTGTTGTATTGAATCCCGATGCAATTTCTGTGTTTCGTTAACACTCTGATAGTCCAAAGATCACATAATGCCTAAAGATGTGCATCGGAAACAACTTCAGGTCTTCCAGGGAACTTTCAAATCGTAGACTGTTTGAGAATTTACTCCCATGGAGTAAAAAGCGCATGGTGTCTGTTGTATTCAATCCCGATGCAATTTCTGTGTTTTATCAACACTCTGATAGTCCACAGATTTCAGAATGCCTCCAGATGTGCATCGGAAACTACTTCTCGTATTCCAGGTAACGATCAAATCGTAGACTGTATGAGACACTACTCCCACGGAGAAAAGTGGTCATGGTGACTGTTGTAATCAATCCCGATGCAATTTCTGTGATTCATCAACACTCTGATAGTAAACAGATTACAGAATGCTTTCAGAAGTGCATAGGAAACTACTACAGGTCTTCCAGGGAACGATCAAAGCGTAGACTGTATGAGACACTACTCCCATTTAGGAAAGTGCGCATGGTTACTGTTTTATTCAATCCCGATGCAATTTCTGTGTTTCATCAGCACTCTGATAGTCCACAGATTACAGAATGCTTTCAGATGTGCATCGGAAACTACTACTGGTCTTCCAGGGAACGATCAAAGCGTGGACTGTTTGAGAATTACTCCCATGGAGGAAATTGCGCATGGTGACTGTTGTATTCAATCCCGATGCAATTTCTTTGTTTTATCAACACTCTGAACGTCCACAGATTACAGAATGCCTCCAGATGTGCATCGGAAACTACTTCAGGTCTTTCAGGGAACGATCAATGCGTAGACTGTTTGAGACATTACTCCTATTTAGGAAAGTGCGCATGGTGACTGTTTTATTCAATCCCGATGCAATTTCTGTGTTTCATCAGCACTCTGATAGTCCACAGATTACAGAATGCCTTCAGATGTGCATCGGAAACTACTACTGGTCTTCCAGGGAACGATCAAAGCGTGGACTGTTTGAGAATTACTCCCATGGAGGAAATTGCGCATGGTGACTGTTGTATTCAATCCCGATGCAATTTCTGTGTTTCATCAACACTCAGTTAATCCACAGATTTCATTATGCCTCCAGATGTGCATCGGAACCTACTTCTGGTATTCCAGGGAACGATCAAAGCGTACACTGTATGAGACACTACTCCCATGGAGAAAATTGCGCATGGTGACTGTTCTATTCAATCCCGATTCAATTTCTGTGTTTCATCAACACTCTGATAGTTCACAGATTACAGAATGCCTCCAGATGTGCATCGGAAACTACTACTGGTCTTCCAGGGAACGATCAAAGCGTAGACTGTTAGAGACATTACTCCCATGGAGGAAAGTGCGCTTGGTGACTGTTATATTCAATTCCGATGCAATTTCTGTATTTCATCAACAGTCTGATAGTCCACAGATTACAGAATGCCTCCAGATGTGCATCGGAAACTACAACAAGTCTTCCAGGGAACTCAAAGCGTACACTGTTTGAGACATTACTCCATGGAGGAAAGAGCGCATGGTGACTTTTGTATTGAATCCCGATGCAATTTCTGTGTTTCGTCAACACTCTGATAGTCCACAGATTACAGAATGCCTCTGGATGTGCATCGGAAACAACTTCAGATCTTCCAGGGAACTATCAATGTGTAGACTGTTTGAGAATTTACTCCCATGGAGGAAAGAGCGCATGGTGTCTGTTGTATTTAATCCCGGTGCAATTTCTGTGTTTTATCAACACTCTGATGGTCCACCGATTACAGAATGCCTCCAGATGTGCATCGGAAACTTCTTCAGGTCTTCCAGGGATCGATCAAAGCGTAGACTGCTTGAGACATTACTCACATTTAGGAAAGTGCGCATGGTGACTGTTTTATTTAATCCCGATGCAACTTCTGTGTTTCATCAGCACTCAGTTCATCCACAGATTTCAGATTGCCTCCAGATGTGCATCGGAAACTACTTCTCGTATTCCAGGGAACGATCAAAGCGTAGACTGTATGAGACACTACTCCCATGGAGAAAAGTGCGCATGGTGACTGTTGTAATCAATCCCGATGCAATTTCTGTGTTTCATCAACACTCTGATAGTCCACAGATTACAGAATGCTTTCAGATGTGCATCGGAAACTACTACTGGTCTTCCAGGAAACGATCAAAGCGTAGACTGTTTGAGACATTACTCCCATGGAGAAAAGTGCGCATGGTGACTGTTGTATTCAATTCCGATGCAACTTCTGTATTTCATCAACAGTCTAATAATCCACAGATTACAGAATGCCTCCAGGTGTGCATCGGAAACTACTACTGGACTTCCAGCTAACGATCAAAGCGTAGACTGTTAGAGACAATCATCCCATGGCGGAAAGTGCGCATGGTGACTGTTGTATTCAATCCTGATGCAATTTCTGTGTTTCATCAACACTCTGATAGTCCACAGATTACAGAATGCCTCCAGATGTGCATAGGAAACTACTACAGGTCTTCCAGGGAACTCAAAGCTTACACTGTTTGAGACATTACTCCCATGGAGGAAAGGGCGCATGGTGACTGTTGTATTCAATCTCGATGCATTTTCTGTGTTTCATCAACACTCTGATAGTCCACAGATTACAGAATGCCACCAGATGTGCATCGGAATCTACTACTGGTCTTCCAGGGAACGATCAAGACGTAGACTGTTTGAGACATTACTCCCATTTAGGAAAGTGCGCATGGTTACTGTTTTATTCAATCCCGATGCAATTTCTGTGTTTCATCAGCACTCTGATAGTCCACAGATTACAGAATTCCTCCAGATGTGCATCGGAAACTACTACTGGTCTTCCAGGGAACGATCAAATCGTAGACTGTTTGAGACATTACTCCCATGGAGGAAAGTGCGCATGGTGACTGTTGTATTCAATCCCGATAGAATTTCTGTGTTTCATCAACACTCAGTTAGTCCACAGATTTCAGAATGCCTCCAGATGTGCATCGGAAACTACTTCTGGTATTCCAGGGAACGAACAAAGCGTAGACTGTATGACACACTACTCCCATGGAGGAAAGTGCGCATGGCGACTGTTGTATTCAATCCCGATGCAATTTCTGTGTTTCATCAACACTCTGATAGTCTACAGATTACAGAATGCCTCCAGATGTGCATCGGAAACAACTTCAGGTCTTCCAGGGAACTATCAAAGCGTAGACTGTTTGAGAATTTACTCCGATTGAGGAAAGAGCGCATGGTGTCTGTTGTATTCAATCCCGATGCAATTTCTGTGTTTTATCAACACTCTGATAGTCCACAGATTACAGAATACCTCCAGACGTGCATCGGAAACTACTTCAGGTCTTCCAGGGAGCGATCAAAGCGTAGACTGTTTGAGACATTACTCCCATTTAGGAAAGTGCGCATGGTGACTGTTTTATTCAATCCCGATGCAATTTCTGTGTTTCATCAGCACTCTGATAGTCCACAGATTACAGAATGCCTTCAGATGTGCATCGGAAACTACTACTGGTCTTCCAGGGAACGATCAAAGCGTAGACTGTTTGAGAATTACTCCCGTTGAGGAAATTGCGCATGGTGACTGTTGTATTCAATCCCGATGCAATTTCTGTGTTTCATCAACACTCTGATAGTCCACAGATTACAGAATTCCTCCAGATGTGCATCGGAAACTACTACTGGTTTTCCAGGGAACGATCAAAGCGTAGACTGTTTGAGACATTACTCCCATGGAGGAAAGTGCGCATGGTGACTGTTGTATTCAATCCCGATGCAATTTCTGTGTTTCATCAACACTCAGTTAGTCCACAGATTTCAGAATGACTCCAGATGTGCCTCGGAAACTTCTTCTTGTATTCCAGGGAACGATCCAAGCGTAGAACGTATGAGACACTACTCCCATGGAGGAAAGTGCGCATGGTGACTGTTGTATTCAATCCCGATGCATTTTCTGTGTTTCGTCAACACTCTGATAGTCCACAGATTACAGAATGCCTCCAGATGTGCATCGGAAACTACTACTGGTCTTCCACGGAACGATCAAAGCGTAGACTGTTTGAGACATTACTCCCATGGAGGAAAGTGCGCATGGTGACTGTTGTATTGAATCCCGATGCAATATCTGTGTTTCGTCAACACTCTGATAGTCCAAAGATCACATAATGCCTAAAGATGTGCATCGGAAACAACTTCAGGTCTTCCAGGGAACTTTCAAATCGTAGACTGTTTGAGAATTTACTCCCATGGAGTAAAAAGCGCATGGTGTCTGTTGTATTCAATCCCGATGCAATTTCTGTGTTTTATCAACACTCTGATAGTCCACAGATTTCAGAATGCCTCCAGATGTGCATCGGAAACTACTTCTCGTATTCCAGGTAACGATCAAATCGTAGACTGTATGAGACACTACTCCCACGGAGAAAAGTGGTCATGGTGACTGTTGTAATCAATCCCGATGCAATTTCTGTGATTCATCAACACTCTGATAGTAAACAGATTACAGAATGCTTTCAGAAGTGCATAGGAAACTACTACAGGTCTTCCAGGGAACGATCAAAGCGTAGACTGTATGAGACACTACTCCCATTTAGGAAAGTGCGCATGGTTACTGTTTTATTCAATCCCGATGCAATTTCTGTGTTTCATCAGCACTCTGATAGTCCACAGATTACAGAATGCTTTCAGATGTGCATCGGAAACTACTACTGGTCTTCCAGGGAACGATCAAAGCGTGGACTGTTTGAGAATTACTCCCATGGAGGAAATTGCGCATGGTGACTGTTGTATTCAATCCCGATGCAATTTCTTTGTTTTATCAACACTCTGAACGTCCACAGATTACAGAATGCCTCCAGATGTGCATCGGAAACTACTTCAGGTCTTTCAGGGAACGATCAATGCGTAGACTGTTTGAGACATTACTCCTATTTAGGAAAGTGCGCATGGTGACTGTTTTATTCAATCCCGATGCAATTTCTGTGTTTCATCAGCACTCTGATAGTCCACAGATTACAGAATGCCTTCAGATGTGCATCGGAAACTACTACTGGTCTTCCAGGGAACGATCAAAGCGTGGACTGTTTGAGAATTACTCCCATGGAGGAAATTGCGCATGGTGACTGTTGTATTCAATCCCGATGCAATTTCTGTGTTTCATCAACACTCAGTTAATCCACAGATTTCAGAATGCCTCCAGATGTGCATCGGAACCTACTTCTGGTATTCCAGGGAACGATCAAAGCGTACACTGTATGAGACACTACTCCCATGGAGAAAATTGCGCATGGTGACTGTTCTATTCAATCCCGATTCAATTTCTGTGTTTCATCAACACTCTGATAGTTCACAGATTACAGAATGCCTCCAGATGTGCATCGGAAACTACTACTGGTCTTCCAGGGAACGATCAAAGCGTAGACTGTTAGAGACATTACTCCCATGGAGGAAAGTGCGCTTGGTGACTGTTATATTCAATTCCGATGCAATTTCTGTATTTCATCAACAGTCTGATAGTCCACAGATTACAGAATGCCTCCAGATGTGCATCGGAAACTACAACAAGTCTTCCAGGGAACTCAAAGCGTACACTGTTTGAGACATTACTCCATGGAGGAAAGAGCGCATGGTGACTTTTGTATTGAATCCCGATGCAATTTCTGTGTTTCGTCAACACTCTGATAGTCCACAGATTACAGAATGCCTCTGGATGTGCATCGGAAACAACTTCAGATCTTCCAGGGAACTATCAATGTGTAGACTGTTTGAGAATTTACTCCCATGGAGGAAAGAGCGCATGGTGTCTGTTGTATTTAATCCCGGTGCAATTTCTGTGTTTTATCAACACTCTGATGGTCCACCGATTACAGAATGCCTCCAGATGTGCATCGGAAACTTCTTCAGGTCTTCCAGGGATCGATCAAAGCGTAGACTGCTTGAGACATTACTCACATTTAGGAAAGTGCGCATGGTGACTGTTTTATTTAATCCCGATGCAACTTCTGTGTTTCATCAGCACTCAGTTCATCCACAGATTTCAGATTGCCTCCAGATGTGCATCGGAAACTACTTCTCGTATTCCAGGGAACGATCAAAGCGTAGACTGTATGAGACACTACTCCCATGGAGAAAAGTGCGCATGGTGACTGTTGTAATCAATCCCGATGCAATTTCTGTGTTTCATCAACACTCTGATAGTCCACAGATTACAGAATGCTTTCAGATGTGCATCGGAAACTACTACTGGTCTTCCAGGAAACGATCAAAGCGTAGACTGTTTGAGACATTACTCCCATGGAGAAAAGTGCGCATGGTGACTGTTGTATTCAATTCCGATGCAACTTCTGTATTTCATCAACAGTCTAATAATCCACAGATTACAGAATGCCTCCAGGTGTGCATCGGAAACTACTACTGGACTTCCAGCTAACGATCAAAGCGTAGACTGTTAGAGACAATCATCCCATGGCGGAAAGTGCGCATGGTGACTGTTGTATTCAATCCTGATGCAATTTCTGTGTTTCATCAACACTCTGATAGTCCACAGATTACAGAATGCCTCCAGATGTGCATAGGAAACTACTACAGGTCTTCCAGGGAACTCAAAGCTTACACTGTTTGAGACATTACTCCCATGGAGGAAAGGGCGCATGGTGACTGTCGTATTCAATCTCGATGCATTTTCTGTGTTTCATCAACACTCTGATAGTCCACAGATTACAGAATGCCACCAGATGTGCATCGGAATCTACTACTGGTCTTCCAGGGAACGATCAAGACGTAGACTGTTTGAGACATTACTCCCATTTAGGAAAGTGCGCATGGTTACTGTTTTATTCAATCCCGATGCAATTTCTGTGTTTCATCAGCACTCTGATAGTCCACAGATTACAGAATTCCTCCAGATGTGCATCGGAAACTACTACTGGTCTTCCAGGGAACGATCAAATCGTAGACTGTTTGAGACATTACTCCCATGGAGGAAAGTGCGCATGGTGACTGTTGTATTCAATCCCGATAGAATTTCTGTGTTTCATCAACACTCAGTTAGTCCACAGATTTCAGAATGCCTCCAGATGTGCATCGGAAACTACTTCTGGTATTCCAGGGAACGAACAAAGCGTAGACTGTATGACACACTACTCCCATGGAGGAAAGTGCGCATGGCGACTGTTGTATTCAATCCCGATGCAATTTCTGTGTTTCATCAACACTCTGATAGTCTACAGATTACAGAATGCCTCCAGATGTGCATCGGAAACAACTTCAGGTCTTCCAGGGAACTATCAAAGCGTAGACTGTTTGAGAATTTACTCCGATTGAGGAAAGAGCGCATGGTGTCTGTTGTATTCAATCCCGATGCAATTTCTGTGTTTTATCAACACTCTGATAGTCCACAGATTACAGAATACCTCCAGACGTGCATCGGAAACTACTTCAGGTCTTCCAGGGAGCGATCAAAGCGTAGACTGTTTGAGACATTACTCCCATTTAGGAAAGTGCGCATGGTGACTGTTTTATTCAATCCCGATGCAATTTCTGTGTTTCATCAGCACTCTGATAGTCCACAGATTACAGAATGCCTTCAGATGTGCATCGGAAACTACTACTGGTCTTCCAGGGAACGATCAAAGCGTAGACTGTTTGAGAATTACTCCCGTTGAGGAAATTGCGCATGGTGACTGTTGTATTCAATCCCGATGCAATTTCTGTGTTTCATCAACACTCTGATAGTCCACAGATTACAGAATTCCTCCAGATGTGCATCGGAAACTACTACTGGTTTTCCAGGGAACGATCAAAGCGTAGACTGTTTGAGACATTACTCCCATGGAGGAAAGTGCGCATGGTGACTGTTGTATTCAATCCCGATGCAATTTCTGTGTTTCATCAACACTCAGTTAGTCCACAGATTTCAGAATGACTCCAGATGTGCCTCGGAAACTTCTTCTTGTATTCCAGGGAACGATCCAAGCGTAGAACGTATGAGACACTACTCCCATGGAGGAAAGTGCGCATGGTGACTGTTGTATTCAATCCCGATGCATTTTCTGTGTTTCGTCAACACTCTGATAGTCCACAGATTACAGAATGCCTCCAGATGTGCATCGGAAACTACTACTGGTCTTCCACGGAACGATCAAAGCGTAGACTGTTTGAGACATTACTCCCATGGAGGAAAGTGCGCATGGTGACTGTTGTATTGAATCCCGATGCAATATCTGTGTTTCGTCAACACTCTGATAGTCCAAAGATCACATAATGCCTAAAGATGTGCATCGGAAACAACTTCAGGTCTTCCAGGGAACTTTCAAATCGTAGACTGTTTGAGAATTTACTCCCATGGAGTAAAAAGCGCATGGTGTCTGTTGTATTCAATCCCGATGCAATTTCTGTGTTTTATCAACACTCTGATAGTCCACAGATTTCAGAATGCCTCCAGATGTGCATCGGAAACTACTTCTCGTATTCCAGGTAACGATCAAAGCGTAGACTGTATGAGACACTACTCCCACGGAGAAAAGTGGTCATGGTGACTGTTGTAATCAATCCCGATGCAATTTCTGTGATTCATCAACACTCTGATAGTAAACAGATTACAGAATGCTTTCAGATGTGCATAGGAAACTACTACTGGTCTTCCAGGGAACGATCAAAGCGTAGACTGTTTGAGACATTATTTCCATGGAGGAAAGTGCGAATGGTGACTGTTGTATTCAATCCCGATGCAATTTCTGTGTTTCATCAACACTCTGATAGTCCACAGATTACGGAATGCCTCCAGATGTGCATCGGAAACTACTACTGGTCTTCCAGGGAACGATCAAAGCGTAGACTGTTGAGACATTACTCCCATGGAGGAAAGTGCGTATGGTGACTGTTATATTCAATTCCGATGCAATTTCTGTATTTCATCAACAGTCTGATAGTCCACAGATTACAGAATGCCTCCAGATGTGCATCGGAAACAACTTCAGGTCTTCCAGGGAACTATCAAAGCGTAGACTGTTTGAGAATTTACTCCGATTGAGGAAAGAGCGCATGGTGACTGTTGTATTCAATCCCGATGCAATTTCTGTGTTTTATCAACACTCTGATAGTCCACAGATTTCAGAATGCCTCCAGATGTGCATCGGAAACTACTTCTCGTATTCCAGGTAACGATCAAAGCGTAGACTGTATGAGACACTACTCCCACGGAGAAAAGTGGTCATGGTGACTGTTGTAATCAATCCCGATGCAATTTCTGTGATTCATCAACACTCTGATAGTAAACAGATTACAGAATGCTTTCAGATGTGCATAGGAAACTACTACTGGTCTTCCAGGGAACGATCAAAGCGTAGACTGTTTGAGACATTATTTCCATGGAGGAAAGTGCGAATGGTGACTGTTGTATTCAATCCCGATGCAATTTCTGTGTTTCATCAACACTCTGATAGTCCACAGATTACGGAATGCCTCCAGATGTGCATCGGAAACTACTACTGGTCTTCCAGGGAACGATCAAAGCGTAGACTGTTGAGACATTACTCCCATGGAGGAAAGTGCGTATGGTGACTGTTATATTCAATTCCGATGCAATTTCTGTATTTCATCAACAGTCTGATAGTCCACAGATTACAGAATGCCTCCAGATGTGCATCGGAAACAACTTCAGGTCTTCCAGGGAACTATCAAAGCGTAGACTGTTTGAGAATTTACTCCGATTGAGGAAAGAGCGCATGGTGACTGTTGTAATCAATCCCGATGCAATTTCTGTGATTCATCAACACTCTGATAGTCCACAGATTACAGAATGCTTTCAGATGTGCATCGGAAACTACTACTGGTCTTCCTGGGAACGATCAAAGCGTAGACTGTTTGAGACATTAATCCCATGGAGGAAAGTGCGGATGGTGACTGTTGTATTCAATCCCGATGCAATTTCTGTGTTTCATCAACACTCTGATAGTCCACAGATTACGGAATGCCTCCAGATGTGCATCGGAAACTACTACTGGTCTTCCAGGGAACGATCAAAGCGTAGACTGTTGAGACATTACTCCCATGGAGGAAAGTGCGTATGGTGACTGTTGTATTTAATCCCGATGCAATTTCTGTTTTTCATCAACACTCTGATAGTCCACAGATTACAGAATGCCACCAGATGTGCATCGGAGACTACTACTGGTCTTCCAGGAAACGATCAATGTGTAAACTGTTTGAGAATTACTCCCATGGAGGAAAGTGCGCATGGTGACTGTTGTATTCAATTCCGATGCAATTTCTGTGTTTCATCAACACTCTGATACTCCACAGATTACAGAATGCCTCCAGATGTGCATCGGAAACTACTACTGGTATTCCTAGGAACGATCAAAGCATAGACAGTTTGAGACATTACTCCCATGGAGTAAGGTAAGCATCGTGACTCTTGTATTCAATCCCGATGCAATTTCTGTGTTTCATCAACACTCTGATAGTCCACAGATTACAGAATGCCTCCAGTTGTGCATAGGAAACTACTTCAGGTCTTCCAGGGAACTCAAAGCATACACTGTTTGAGACATTACTCCCATGGAGGAAAGGGCGCATGGTGACTGTTGTATTCAATCTCGATGCAATTTCTGTGTTTCAACACTCTGATAGTCCACAGATTACACAATGCCACCAGATGTGCATCGGAATCTACTACTGGTCTTCCAGGGAACGATCAAACGTAGACTGTTTCAGACATTAATCCCATGGAAGAAAGTGCGGATGGTGACTGTTGTATTCAATCCCGATGCAATTTCTATGTTATATCAACACTCTGATAGTCCACAGATTACAGAATGCCTCCAGATGTGCATCGGAAACTACTACTGGTCTTCCTAGGAACGATCAAAGGGTAGCCAGTTTGACACATTACTCCCATGGAGGAAGGTAAGCATCGTGACTGCTGTATTCAATCCCGACGCAATTTCTGTGTTTCATCAACACTCTGATAGTCCACAGATTACAGAATGCCTATAGATGTGCATCGGTAACAACTTCAGGTCTTCCAGGGAACTATCAAAGCGTAGACTGTTTGAGAATTTACTCCCATGGAGGAAAGAGCGCATTGTGTCTGTTGTATTCAATCCCGATGCAATTTCTGTGTTTTATCAACACTCTGATAGTCCACAGATTACAGAATGCCTTCAGATGTGCATCGGAAACTACTACTGGTCTTCCAGGGAACGATCAAAGAGTGGACTGTTTGAGAATTACTCCCATGGAGGAAATTGCGAATGGTGACAGTTGTATTCAATCCTGATGCAATTTCTGTGTTTCATCAACACTCTGATAGTCCACGGGTTACAGAATTCTTCCAGATGTGCATCGGAAACTACTACTGGTCTTCCAGGGAACGATCAAATCGTAGACTGTTTGAGACATTACTCCCATGGAGGAAAGTGCGCATGGTGACTTTTGTATTCAATCCCGATGCAATTTCTGTGTTTCATCAACACTCAGTTAGTCCACAGATTACAGAATGCCTCCAGATGTGCATTGGAATCTACTACTGGTCTTCCAGGGAACGATCAAAGCGTAGACTGTTAGAGACATTACTCCCATGGAGGAAAGTGCGCATGGTGACTGTTATATTCAATTCCGATGCAATTTTTGTATTTCATCAAAAGTCTGATAGTCCACAGATTACAGAATGCCTCCAGATGTGCATCGGGAACTACTACAGATCTTCCAGGGAACTCTAATCGTAGACTGTTTGAGACATTACTCCCATGGAGGAAAGTGCGCATGGTGACTGTTGTATTCAATCTCGATGCATTTTCAGTTTTTTATCAACACTCTGATAGTCCACAGATTACAGAATGCCACCAGATGTGCATCGGAAACTACTACTGGTCTTCCAGGGAACGATCAAATCGTAGACTGTTTGAGACATTACTCCCATGGAGGAAAGTGCGCATGGTGACTTTTGTATTCAATCCCGATGCAATTTCTGTGTTTCATCAACACTCAGTTAGTCCACAGATTACAGAATGCCTCCAGATGTGCATCGGAATCTACTCCTGGTCTGCCAGGGAACGATCAAAGAGTAGACTGTTAGAGACATTACTCCCATGGAGGAAAGTGCGCATGGTGACTGTTATATTCAATTTCGATGCAATTTTTGTATTTCATCAACAGTCTGATAGTCCACAGATTACAGAATGCCTCCAGATGTGCATCGGAAACTACTACAGGTCTTCCAGGTAACGATCAAAGCGTAAACTGCTTGAGACATTACTCACATTTAGGAAAGTGCTCATGGTGACTGTTTTATTCAATCCCGATGCAATTTCTGTGTTTTTATCAACACTCTGATAGTCCACAGTTTACAGAATGCCTCCAGATGTGCATCGGAAACTACTTCAGGTCTTCCAGGTAACGATCAAAGCGTAAACTGCTTGAGACATTACTCACATAAAGGAAAGTGCGCATGGTGACTGCTTTATTCTAACCCAATGCAATTTCTGTGTTTCATCAACACTCAGTTAATCCACAGATTTCAGAATGCCTCCAGATGTGCATCGGAAACTTCTTCTCGTATTCCAGGTAACGATCAAAGCGTAGACTGTATGAGACACTACTCACATGGAGAAAAGTGCGCATGGTGACTGTTGTAATCAATCCCGATGCAATTTCTGTGATTCATCAACACTCTGATAGTCCACAGATTACAGAATGCTTTCAGATGTGCATCGGAAACTACTACTGGTATTCCTAGGAACGATCAAAGCGTAGACGTTTTGAGACATTACTCCCATGGAGTAAGGTAAGCATCGTGACTGTTGTATTCAATCCCGATGCAATTTCTGTGTTTCTTCAACACTCTGATAGTCCACAGATTACAGAATGCCTCCAGATGTGCATAGGAAACTATTACAGGTCTTCCAGGGAACTCAAAGCCTACACTGTTTGAGACATTACTCCCATGGAGGAAAGGGCGCATGGTGACTGTTGTATTCTATCTCGATGCAGTTTCTGTGTTTCAACACTCTGATAGTCCACAGATTACACAATGCCACCAGATGTGCATAGGAATCTACTACTGGTCTTCCAGGGAACGATCAAACGTAGACTGTTTCAGACATTACTCCCATGGAGGAAGGTAAGCATCGTGACTCCTGTATTCAATCCCGATGCAATTTCTGTGTTTCATCAACACTCTGATAGTCCACAGATTACAGAATGCCTATAGATGTGCATCGGAAACTACTTCTGGTCTTCCAGGGAACGATCAAAGCGTAGACAGTTTGAGACATTACTCCCATTTAGGAAAGTGCGCATGTTGACTGTTTTATTCAATCGCGATGCAATTTCTGTGTTTCATCAGCACTCTGATAGTCCACAGATTACAGAATGCCTTCAGATGTGCATCGGAAACTACTACTGGTCTTCCAGGGAACGATCAAATCGTGGACTGTTTGAGAATTACTCCCATGGAGGAAATTGCGAATGGTGACAGTTGTATTCAATCCCGATGCAATTTCTGTGACTCATCAACACTCTGATAGTCCACAGGTTACAGAATTCCTCCAGATGTGCATCGGGAACTACTACTGGTCTTCCAGGGAACGATCAAATCGTAGACTCTTTGAGACATTACTCCCATGGAGGAATGTGCGCATGGTGACTTTTGTATTCAATCCCGATGCAATTTCTGTGTTTCATCAACACTCAGTTAGTCCACAGATTACAGAATGCCTCCAGATGTGCATCGTAATCTACTACTGGTCTTCCAGGGAACGATCAAAGAGTAGACTGTTAGAGACATTACTCCCATGGAGGAAAGTGCGCATGGTGACTGTTATATTCAATTCCGATGCAATTTTTGTATTTCATCAACAGTCTGATAGTCCACAGATTACAGAATGCCTCCAGATGTGCATCGGAAACTACTACAGGTCTTCCAGGTAACGATCAAAGCGTAAACTGCTTGAGACATTACTCACATTCAGGAAAGTGCGCATGGTGACTGTTTTATTCAATCCCGATGCAATTTCTGTGTTTCATCAACACTCAGTTAATCCACAGATTTCAGAACGCCTCCAGATGTGCATCGGAAACTACTTCTGGTATTGCAGGGAACGATCAAAGCGTAGACTGTATGAGACACTACTCCCATGGAGGAAAGTGCGCATGGGGACTGTTGTAATCAATCCCGATGCAATTTCTGTGTTTCATCAACACTGTGATAGTCCACAGATTACAGAATGCTTTCAGATGTGCATCGGAAACTACTACTTTTCTTCCAGGGAACGATCAAAGCGTAGACTGTTTGAGACATTACTCCCATGGAGGAAAGTGCGCATGGTGACTGTTTTATTCAATCCCGATGCAATTTCTGTGTTTCATCAACAGTCTGATAGTCCACAGAATACAGAATGCCTCCAGATGTGCATCGGAAACTACTACTGTCTTCCAGGGAACGATCATAGCGTAGACTCTTTGAGACATTACTCCCATGAAGGAAAGTGCGCATGGTGACTGTTGTATTCAATCCCGATGAAATTTCTGTGTTTTATCAACACTCTGATGTTCCACAGATTACAGAATGCCTCCAGATGTGCATCGGAAACTACTACTGGTCTTCCAGGGAACGATCAAAGCGTAGACTGTTTGAGACATTACTCCCATGGAGGAAAGTGCGCATGGTGTCTGTTGTATTCAATCCCGATGCAATTTCTGTGTTTTATCAACACTCTGATAGTCCACAGATTAATGAATGTCTCCAGATGTGCATCGGAAACTACTTCAGGTCTTCCAGGGAACGATCAAAGCGTAGACAGTTTGAGACATTACTCCCATTTAGGAAAGTGCGCATGTTGACTGTTTTATTCAATCGCGATGCAATTTCTGTGTTTCATCAGCACTCTGATAGTCCACAGATTACAGAATGCCTTCAGATGTGCATCGGAAACTACTACAGGTCTTCCAGGTAACGATCAAAGCGTAAACTGCTTGAGACATTACTCACATTTAGGAAAGTGCTCATGGTGACTGTTTTATTCAATCCCGATGCAATTTCTGTGTTTTTATCAACACTCTGATAGTCCACAGTTTACAGAATGCCTCCAGATGTGCATCGGAAACTACTTCAGGTCTTCCAGGTAACGATCAAAGCGTAAACTGCTTGAGACTTTACTCACATAAAGGAAAGTGCGCATGGTGACTGCTTTATTCTAACCCGATGCAATTTCTGTGTTTCATCAACACTCAGTTAATCCACAGATTTCAGAATGCCTCCAGATGTGCATCGGAAACTTCTTCTCGTATTCCAGGTAACGCTCAAAGCGTAGACTGTATGAGACACTACTCCCATGGAGAAAAGTGCGCATGGTGACTGTTGTAATCAATCCCGATGCAATTTCTGTGATTCATCAACACTCTGATAGTCCACAGATTACAGAATGCTTTCAGATGTGCATCGGAAACTACTACTGGTCTTCCAGGGAACGATCAAAGCGTAGACTGTTTGAGACATTAATCCCATGGAGGAATGTGCGGGTGGTGACTGTTGTATTCAATCCCGATTCAATTTCTGTGTTTCATCAACACTCTGATAGTCCACAGTTTACGGAATGCCTCCAGATGTGCATCATAAACTACTACTGGTCTTCCAGGGAACGATCAAAGCGTAGACTGTTGAGACATTACTCCCATGGAGGAAAGTGCGTATGGTGACTGTTGTATTCAATCCCGATGCAATTTCTGTGTTTCATCAAAACTCTGATAGTCCACAGATTACAGAATGCCTCCAGATGTGCACCGGAAACTACTACTGGTCTTCCTAGGAACGATCAAAGGGTAGACGTTTTGAGACATTACTCCCATGGAGGAAGGTAAGCATCGTGACTGCTGTATTCAATCCCGATGCAATTTCTGTGTTTCATCAACACTCTGATAGTCCACAGATTACAGAATGCCTATAGATGTGCATCGGTAACAACTTCAGGTCTTCCAGGGAACTATCAAAGCGTAGACTGTTTGAGAACTTACTCCCATGGAGGAAAGAGCGCATGGTGTCTGTTGTATTCAATCCCGATGCAATTTCTGTGTTTTATCAACACTCTGATAGTCCACAGGTTACTGAATTCCTCCAGATGTGCATCGGGAACTACTACTGGTCTTCCAGGGAACGATCAAATCGTAGACTGTTTGAGACATTACTCCCATGGAGGAATGTGCGCATGGTGACTTTTGTATTCAATCCCGATGCAATTTCTGTGTTTCATCAACACTCAGTTAGTCCACAGATTACAGAATGCCTCCAGATGTGCATCGGAATCTACTACTGGTCTTCCAGGGAACGATCAAAGAGTAGACTGTTAGAGACATTACTCCCATGGAGGAAAGTGCGCATGGTGACTGTTATACTCAATTCCGATGCAATTTTTGTATTTCATCAACAGTCTGATAGTCCACAGATTACAGAATGCCTCCAGATGTGCATCGGAAACTACTACAGGTCTTCCAGGTAACGATCAAAGCGTAAACTGCTTGAGACATTACTCACATTCAGGAAAGTGCGCATGGTGACTGTTTTATTCAATCCCGATGCAATTTCTGTGTTTCATCAACACTCAGTTAATCCACAGATATCAGAAAGCCTCCAGATGTGCATCGGAAACTACTTCTGGTATTGCAGGGAACGATCAAAGCGTAGACTGTATGAGACACTACTCCCATGGAGGAAAGTGCGCATGGTGACTGTTGTATTCAATTCCGATGCAATTTCTGTATTTCATCAACAGTCTGATAATCCACAGATTACAGAATGCCTCCAGGTGTGCATCGGAAACTACTACTGGACTTCCAGGGAACGATCATAGCATAGACTGTTTGAGACATTACTACCATGGAGGAAAGTGCTCATGGTGGCTATTGCACTCACTTCCGATGCAATTTATGTGTTTCATCAACACTCTGATAGTCCACAGATAACAGAATGCCTCCAGATGTGCATCGGAAACTAGTACTGGTCTTCCAGGATACGATCAATGCGTAGACTATTTCAGACATTACTCCCATGGAGGAAAGTGCGCATGGTGACAGTTGTATTCTATCCTGATGCAATTTCTGTGTTTCACCAACAGTCTGATTGTCCACAGAATACAGAATGCCTCCAGATGTGCATCGGAAACTACTACTGGTCTTCCAGGGAACGATCAAAGCGTAGACTGTTTGAGACATTACTCCCCTGGAGGAAAGTGCGCATGGTGACTGTTGTATTCAATCCCGATGCTATTTCTTTGCTTCATCAACACTCTGATAGTCCACAGATTACAGAATGCCTCCAGATGTGGAACGGAATCTACTACTGGTCTTCCTGGGAACGATCAATGCGTAGAATGTTTGAGACATTACTCCCATGGAGGAAAGTGCGCATGGTGACTGTGATTTCAAATCCAGATGCAATTTCTGTGTTTCATCAACACTCTGAAAGTCCACAGATTACAGATTGCCCCAAATGTGCATCGAAAACTACTACTGGTCTTCCTGGGAACGATCAATGCGTAGACTGTTTGAGACATTACTCCCATGGAGGAAAGTGCGCATGGTGACTGTTGTATTCAATCCCCATGCAATATCTGTGTTTTATCAATACTCCGATAGTCCACAGATTACAGAATGCCTCCAGATGTACATCGGAAACTACCACTGGTCTTCCAGGGAACGATCAAAGCGTAGACTGTTTGACACATTACTCCCATGTGGGAAAGTGCGCATGGTGACTGTTGTATTCAATTCTGATGCAATTTCAGTGTTTCATCAACACTCTGATAGTCCACAGATTACAGAATGCTTTCAGATGAGCATCGGAAACTACTACTGGTCTTCCAGGGAACGATCAAAGCGTAGACTGTTTGAGACATTACTCCGATGGAGGAAAGTGCGCATGGTGACTGTTGTATTCAATTCCGATGCAATTTCTGTATTTCATCAACAGTCTGATAATCCACAGATTACAGAATGCCTCCAGGTGTGCATCGGAAACTACTACTGGACTTCCAGGGAACGATCATAGCATAGACTGTTTGAGACATTACTACCATGGAGGAAAGTGCTCATGGTGGCTATTGCACTCACTTCCGATGCAATTTATGTGTTTCATCAACACTCTGATAGTCCACAGATAACAGAATGCCTCCAGATGTGCATCGGAAACTAGTACTGGTCTTCCAGGATACGATCAATGCGTAGACTATTTCAGACATTACTCCCATGGAGGAAAGTGCGCATGGTGACAGTTGTATTCTATCCTGATGCAATTTCTGTGTTTCACCAACAGTCTGATTGTCCACAGAATACAGAATGCCTCCAGATGTGCATCGGAAACTACTACTGGTCTTCCAGGGAACGATCAAAGCGTAGACTGTTTGAGACATTACTCCCCTGGAGGAAAGTGCGCATGGTGACTGTTGTATTCAATCCCGATGCTATTTCTTTGCTTCATCAACACTCTGATAGTCCACAGATTACAGAATGCCTCCAGATGTGGAACGGAATCTACTACTGGTCTTCCTGGGAACGATCAATGCGTAGAATGTTTGAGACATTACTCCCATGGAGGAAAGTGCGCATGGTGACTGTGATTTCAAATCCAGATGCAATTTCTGTGTTTCATCAACACTCTGAAAGTCCACAGATTACAGATTGCCCCAAATGTGCATCGAAAACTACTACTGGTCTTCCTGGGAACGATCAATGCGTAGACTGTTTGAGACATTACTCCCATGGAGGAAAGTGCGCATGGTGACTGTTGTATTCAATCCCCATGCAATATCTGTGTTTTATCAATACTCCGATAGTCCACAGATTACAGAATGCCTCCAGATGTACATCGGAAACTACCACTGGTCTTCCAGGGAACGATCAAAGCGTAGACTGTTTGACACATTACTCCCATGTGGGAAAGTGCGCATGGTGACTGTTGTATTCAATTCTGATGCAATTTCAGTGTTTCATCAACACTCTGATAGTCCACAGATTACAGAATGCCTTCAGATGTGCATCAGAAACTAATACTTTTCTTCCAGGGAACGATCAAGGGGTAGACTGTTTGAGACATTACTCCCATGGAGGAAAGTGCGCATGGTGACTGTTGTATTCAAAGGCGATGCAATTTCTGTGTTTCATCAGCACCCTGATAGTCCACAGATTACAGAATGCCTCCAGATGTACATCGGAAACTACTACTGGTATTCCAGGTAACGATCAAAGCGTAGACTGTTTCAGACATTACTCCCCTAGAGGAAAGTGCGCATGATGACTGTTGTATTATATCCCGATGCAATTTCTGTGTTTCATCAACACTCTGATAGTCCACAGATTACAGAATGCCTCCAGATGTGCATCGGAAACTACTACTGGTCTTCCAGGGAACGATCAAATCGTATACTGTTTGAGACATTACTCTTCTGGAGGAAAGTGTGCATGGTGACTGTTGTATTCAATCCCGATGCAATTTCTCTGTTTCATCAACACTCTGATAGTCCACAGATTACAGAATGCCTCCAGATGTGCATCGGAAACTTCTACTGGTCTTCCAGGGAACGATCAAAGCGTGGACTGTTTCAGACGTTACTTCCATGGAGGAAAGTGCGGATGGTGACTGTTGTATTTACTCCCGATGCAATTTCTGTGTTTCATCAACACTTTGATGGTTCACAGAGTACAGAATGCTTCCAGATGTGCATCGGAAACTACCACTGGTCCTCCAGGGAACGATCAAAGCGTAGACTGTTTCAGACGTTACTCCCATGGAGGGAAGTGGGGATCGTGACTGTTGTATTCAATCCCGATGCAATTTCTGTGTTTCATCAACACTCTGATAGTCCACAGATTACAGATTGCCTCCAGATGTGCATCGGAAACTACTACTGGTCTTCCTGGGAACGATGAATGCATAGACTGTTTAAGACATTATTCCCATGGAGGAAAGTGCGCATGGTGACTGTGATATTCAATCCCGATGAAATTTCTGTGTTTCATCAACACTCTGATAGTCCACAGATTACAGATTGCCTCCAGATGTGCATCGGAAGTACTACTGGTCTTCCTGGGTACGATCAATGCGTAGACTGTTAGAGACATTACTCCCATGGAGGATAGTGCGCATGGTGACTGTTGTTTTCAAAGCCAATGCAATTTCTGTGTTTCATCAGCACTCTGATAGTGCACAGATTACAGAATGCCTCCACATGTGCATCGGAAACTACTACCGGTCTTCCAGGAAACTTTCAAAGCGTAGACTGTTTGAGACATTAATCTCATGGAGGTAAGTGCGCATGGTGACTGTTGTATTCAATCCCGATGCTATTTCTGTGTTTCATCAACACCCTGATAGTCCACAGATTACAGATTGCCTCCAGATGTGCATCGGAAACTACTACTGGTCTTCCAGGGAACGATCAAAACGTATACTGTTTGAGACATTACTCCCATGGAGGAAAGTGCGAATATTGAGTGTTGTATTCAATCCCGATGCAATTTCCGTGTTCCATCAACAGTCTGATAGTCCACAGAATACAGAATGCCTCCAGATGTGGATCGGAATCTACTACTGGTCTTCTGGGAACGATCAATGCGTAGAATGTTTGAGACATTACTCCCATGGAGGAAAGTGCGCATGGTGACTATGATATTCAATCGAGATGCAATTTCTGTGTTTCATCAACACTCTGATAGTCCACAGATTACAGATTGCCTCCAGATGTGCATCGGAAACTACTACTGGTCTTCCTGGGAACGATCAATGCGTAGACTGTTTGAGACATTACTCCCATGGAGGAAAGTGTACATGGTGACTGTTGTATTCAATCCCGATGCAATTTCTGTGTTTTATCAACACTCTGATAGTCCACAGATTACAGAATGCCTCCAGATGTGCATCGGAAACTACTACTGGTCTTCCAGGGAACGATCAATGCGTAGAATGTTTGAGACATTACTTCCATTGAGGAAAGTGCGCATGGTGACTGTGATATACAATCTCGATGCAATTTCTGTGTTTCATCAACACTCTGATAGTCCGCAGATTACAGATTGCCTCCAGGTGTGCATCGGAAACTACAACTGGTCTTCTAGGGAACGATCGAAGCGTATACTGTTTGAGACATTACTCCCATGGAGGAAAGTGCGAATATTGACTGTTGTATTCAATTCCGATGCAATTTCTGTGTTTCATCAACAGTCTGATAGTCCACAGAATACAGAATGTCTACAGATGTGCATCGGAAACTACTACTGGTCTTCCAGGGAACGATCATAGCGTAGACTGTTTGAGACATTACTCCCATGGAGGAAAGTGCGCATGGTGACTGTTGTATTCAATCCCGATGCAATTTCTTTGTTTCATCAACACTCTGATAGTCCACAGATTGCACAATGCCTCCAGATGTGCATCGGAAACTTCTACTGGTCTTCCAGTGAACGATCAAAGCGTAGACTGTTTCAGACATTACTCCCCTGGAGGAAAGTGCGCATGGTGACTGTTGTATTCAATCCCGATGCAATTTCTGTGATTCATCAACACTCTGATAGTCCACAGATTACAGACTGCCTCCAGATGTGCAGCGGAAACTACTACTGGCTTCCAGGGAACGATTAAATCGTATAATGTTTGAGACATTACTCCCATGGAGGAAAGTGCGAATATTGACTGTTGTATTCAATCCCGATGCAATTTCTGTGTTTCTTCAACAGTCTGATAGTTCACAGAATACAGAACGCCTCCAGATGTGCATCGGAAACTACTACAGTCTTCCAGGGAACGATCATAGCGTAGACTGTTTAAGACATTACTCCCATGGAGGAAAGTGCGCATGGCGACTGTTGTATTCAATCCCGATGCCATTTATGTGTTTTATCAACACTTTAAGGTCCATAGATTACAGAATGCCTCCAGATGTCCATCGGAAACTACTACTGGTCTTCCAGGGAACGAGCAAAGCGTAGACCATTTCAGACGTTACTCCCATGGAGGAAAGTGCGGATGGTGACTGTTGTATTCACTCCCGATGCAATTTCTGTGTTTCATCTACACTTTGAAGGTCCACTGAGTACAGGACGCCTCCAGATGTGCATCGGAATCTACTACTGGTCTTCCAGGGAACGATCAAAGCGTAGACTGTTTCAGATATTACTCCCATGGAGGAAAGTGAAGATGGTGACTGTTGTATTCAATCCCGATGCAATTTCTGTGTTTCATCAACACTCTGATAGTCCACAGATTACAGATTGCTCCAGATGTGGATCGGAATCTACTACTGGTCTTCCTGGGAACGATCAATGCGTAGAATGTTTGAGACATTACTCCCATTGAGGAAAGTGCGCATGGAAATTGTGATATTCAATCCAGATGCAATTTCTGTGTTTCATCAACACTCTGATAGTCCACAGATTACAGATTGCCTCCAGATGTGCATCGGAAACTACTACTGGTCTTCCTGGGAACGATCAATGCGTAGACTGTTTGAGACATTACCCCCATGGAGGAAAGTGTGCATGGTGACAGTTGTATTCAATCCCGATGCAATTTCTGTGTTTTATCAACACTCTGATACTCCACAGATTACAGAATGCCTCCATATGTACATCGGAACTAACCACTGGTCTTCCAGGGAACGATCAATGCGTAGAATATTTGAGACATTACTTCCATTGAGGAAAGTGCGCATGGTGACTGTGATATTCAATCTCGATGCAGTTTCTGTGTTTCATCAACACTCTGATAGTCCGTAGATTACAGATTGCCTCCAGATGTGCATCGGAAACTACTACTGGTCTTCCCGGGAACGATCAAAGCGTATACTGTTTGAGACATTACTCCCATGGAGGAAAGTGCGAATATTGACTGTTGTATTCAATCCCGATGCAATTTCTGTGTTTCATCAACAGTCTGATAGTCCACAGAATACAGAATGTCCCCAGATGTGCATCGGAAACTACTACTAGTCTTCCAGGGAACGATCAAAGCGTAGACTGTTTGAGACAATACTCCCATGGAGGAAAGTGCGCATGGTGACTGTTGTATTCAATTCCGATGCAATTTCTTTATTTCATCAACACTCTGATAGTCCACAGAATACAGAATGTCTCCAGATGTGCATCGGAAACTACTACTAGTCTTCCAGGGAACGATCAAAGCGTAGACTGTTTCAGACATTACTCCCCTGGAGGAAAGTGCGCATGGTGACTGTTGTATTCAATCCCGATGCAAATTCTGTGTTTCATCAACACTCTGATAGTCCACAGATTACAGAATGCCTCCAGATGTGCATCGGAAACTTCTTCTGGGCTTCCAGGGAACGATCAAATCGTATACTGTTTGAGACATTACTCCCATGGAGGAAACTGCGAATATTGACTGTTGTATTCAATCCCGATGCAATTTCTGTGTTTCATCAACAGTCTGATAGTCCACAGAATACAGAATGTCTCCAGATGTGCATCGGAAACTACTACTGTCTTCCTGGGCACGATCATAGCGTAGACTGTTTGAGACATTAATCCCATGGAGGAAAGTGCGCATGGTGACAGTTGTATTCAATCCCGATGAAATTTCTGCGTTTTATCAACACACTGATATTCCACAGATTACAGAATGCCTCCAGATGTGCATCGGAATCTACTACTGGTCTTCCAGGGAACGATCAAATCGTAGACTGTTTGAGACATTACTCCCATGGAGGAAAGTGCGCATGCTGACTGTTGTATTCAATCCCGATGCAATTTCTTTGTTTCTTCAACACTCTGATAGTCCACAGATTACAGAATGCCTCCAGATGTGCATCGGAATCATCTACTGGTCTTCCAGTGAACGATCAAAGCGTAGACTGTTTCAGACGTTACTTCCATGGAGGAAAGTGCGGATGGTGACTGTTGTATTTACTCCCGATGCAATTTCTGTGTTTCATCAACACTTTGAAGGTTCACAGATTACAGAATGCTTCCAGATGTGCATCGGAAACTACTACTGGTCCTCCAGGGAACGATCAAAGCGTAGACTGTTTCAGACGTTACTCCCATGGAGGGAAGTGAGGATGGTGACTGTTGTATTCAATCCCGATGCAATTTCTGTGTATCATCAACACTCTGATAGTCCACAGATTAAAGATAACCTCCAGATGTGCATCGGAAACTACTACTGGTCTTCCTGGGAACGATGAATGCATAGACTGTTTAAGACATTACTCCCATGGAGGAAAGTGCGCATGGTGACTGTGATATTCAATCCCGTTGCAATTTCTGTGTTTCATCAACACTCTGATAGTCCACAGATTACAGATTGCCTCCAGATGTGCATCGGAAGTACTACTGATCTTCCTTGGAACGATCAAGGCGTAGGCTGTTTGAGACATTACTCCCATAGAGGAAAGTGCGCATGGTGACTGTTGTATTCAATCCCGATGCAATTTCTGTGTTTCATCAACACTCTGATAGTCCACAGATTACAAAATGCCTTCAGATGTGCATCGGAAACTACTACTTTTCTTCCAGGGAACGATAGAGGCGTAGACTGTTTGAGACATTACTCCCATGGAGGAAAGTGCGCATGGTTAGTGTTGTATTCAATCCCGATGCAATTTCTGTGTTTTATCAACACTCTGATATTCCACAGATTACAGAATGCCTCCAGATGTGAATCGGAAACTACTACTGGTCTTCCAGGGAACGATCAAAGCGTAGACTGTTTGAGACATTACTCCCATGGAGGAAAGTGCGCATGGTGACTGTTGTATTCAATCCCTATGCAATTTCTTTGTTTCATCGACACTCTGATAGTCCACAGATTACAGAATGCCTCCAGATGTGCATCGGAAACTTTTACTGGTCTTCCAGGGAACGATCAAAGCGTAGACTGTTTCAGACGTTACTCCCATGGAGGAAAGTGCGGATGGTGACTGTTGTATTTACTCCCGATGCTATTTCTGTGTTTCATCAACACTTTGAAGGTCCATAGATTACAGAATGCCTCCAGATGTCCATCGGAAACTACTACTGGTCTTCCAGGGAACGATCAAAGCGTAGACTGTTTCAGACATTACTCCCATGGAGGAAAGTGCGGATGGTGACTGTTGTATTCACTCCCGATGCAATTTCTGTGTTTCATCGACACTTTGAAGGTCCACTGAGTACACAATGCCTCCAGATGTTCATCGGAAACTACTACTGGTCTTCCAGGGAACGATCAAAGCGTAACTGTTTCAAACATTACTCCCATGGAGGAAAGTGAGGATGGTGACTGTTGTATTCAATCCCAATGCTATTTCTGTGTTTCATCAACACTCTGATAGTCCACAGATTACAGATTGCCTCCAGAAGTGCATCGGAAACTACTACTGGTCTTCCTGGGAACGATCAATGCGTAGACTGTTTGAGACATTACTCCCATGGAGGAAAGTGCGCATGGTGACTGTGATATTCAATCCCTATGCAATTTCTGTGTTTCATCAACACTCTGATAGTCCACAGATTACAGATTGCCTCCAGAAGTGCATCGGAAACTACTACTGATCTTCGTGGGAACGATCAAGGCGTAGGCTGTTTGAGACATTACTCCCCTGGAGGAAAGTGCGCATGGTGACTGTTGTATTCAATCCCGATGCAAATTCTGTGTTTCATCAACACTCTGATAGTCCACAGATTACAGAATGCCTCCAGATGTGCATCGGAAACTTCATCTGGGCTTCCAGGGAACGATCAAATCGTATACTGTTTGAGACATTACTCCCATGGAGGAAACTGCGAATATTGACTGTTGTATTCAATCCCGATGCAATTTCTGTGTTTCATCAACAGTCTGATAGTCCACAGAATACAGAATGTCTCCAGATGTGCATCGGAAACTACTACTGTCTTCCTGGGCACGATCATAGCGTAGACTGTATGAGACATTACTCCCATGGAGGAAAGTGCGCATGGTGACTGTTGTATTCTATCCCGATGAAATTTCTGCGTTTTATCAACACACTGATATTCCACAGATTACAGAATGCCTCCAGATGTGCATCGGAATCTACTACTGGTCTTCCAGGGAACGATCAAATCGTAGACTGTTTGAGACATTACTCCCATGGAGGAAAGTGCGCATGCTGACTGTTGTATTCAATCCCGATGCAATTTCTTTGTTTCTTCAACACTCTGATAGTCCACAGATTACAGAATGCCTCCAGATGTGCATCGGAATCATCTACTGGTCTTCCAGTGAACGATCAAAGCGTAGACTGTTTCAGACGTTACTTCCATGGAGGAAAGTGCGGATGGTGACTGTTGTATTTACTCCCGATGCAATTTCTGTGTTTCATCAACACTTTGAAGGTTCACAGATTACAGAATGCTTCCAGATGTGCATCGGAAACTACTACTGGTCCTCCAGGGAACGATCAAAGCGTAGACTGTTTCAGACGTTACTCCCATGGAGGGAAGTGAGGATGGTGACTGTTGTATTCAATCCCGATGCAATTTCTGTGTATCATCAACACTCTGATAGTCCACAGATTAAAGATAACCTCCAGATGTGCATCGGAAACTACTACTGGTCTTCCTGGGAACGATGAATGCATAGACTGTTTAAGACATTACTCCCATGGAGGAAAGTGCGCATGGTGACTGTGATATTCAATCCCGTTGCAATTTCTGTGTTTCATCAACACTCTGATAGTCCACAGATTACAGATTGCCTCCAGATGTGCATCGGAAGTACTACTGATCTTCCTTGGAACGATCAAGGCGTAGGCTGTTTGAGACATTACTCCCATAGAGGAAAGTGCGCATGGTGACTGTTGTATTCAATCCCGATGCAATTTCTGTGTTTCATCAACACTCTGATAGTCCACAGATTACAAAATGCCTTCAGATGTGCATCGGAAACTACTACTTTTCTTCCAGGGAACGATAGAGGCGTAGACTGTTTGAGACATTACTCCCATGGAGGAAAGTGCGCATGGTTAGTGTTGTATTCAATCCCGATGCAATTTCTGTGTTTTATCAACACTCTGATATTCCACAGATTACAGAATGCCTCCAGATGTGAATCGGAAACTACTACTGGTCTTCCAGGGAACGATCAAAGCGTAGACTGTTTGAGACATTACTCCCATGGAGGAAAGTGCGCATGGTGACTGATGTATTCAATCCCTATGCAATTTCTTTGTTTCATCGACACTCTGATAGTCCACAGATTACAGAATGCCTCCAGATGTGCATCGGAAACTTTTACTGGTCTTCCAGGGAACGATCAAAGCGTAGACTGTTTCAGACGTTACTCCCATGGAGGAAAGTGCGGATGGTGACTGTTGTATTTACTCCCGATGCTATTTCTGTGTTTCATCAACACTTTGAAGGTCCATAGATTACAGAATGCCTCCAGATGTCCATCGGAAACTACTACTGGTCTTCCAGGGAACGATCAAAGCGTAGACTGTTTCAGACATTACTCCCATGGAGGAAAGTGCGGATGGTGACTGTTGTATTCACTCCCGATGCAATTTCTGTGTTTCATCGACACTTTGAAGGTCCACTGAGTACACAATGCCTCCAGATGTTCATCGGAAACTACTACTGGTCTTCCAGGGAACGATCAAAGCGTAACTGTTTCAAACATTACTCCCATGGAGGAAAGTGAGGATGGTGACTGTTGTATTCAATCCCAATGTTATTTCTGTGTTTCATCAACACTCTGATAGTCCACAGATTACAGATTGCCTCCAGAAGTGCATCGGAAACTACTACTGGTCTTCCTGGGAACGATCAATGCGTAGACTGTTTGAGACATTACTCCCATGGAGGAAAGTGCGCATGGTGACTGTTGTATTCTATCCCGATGCAATTTCTGTGTTTCATCAACACTCTGATAGTCCACAGATTAAAGATTACTTCCAGATGTGCATCAGAAACTACTACTGGTCTTCGTGGGAACGATCAATGTGTAGAATGTTTGATACATTACTCCCATGGAGGAAAGTGCGCATGGTGACTGTGATATTCAATCCCTATGCAATTTCTGTGTTTCATCAACACTCTGATAGTCCACAGATTACAGATTGCCTCCAGAAGTGCATCGGAAACTACTACTGATCTTCGTGGGAACGATCAAGGCGTAGGCTGTTTGAGACATTACTCCCATAGAGGAAAGTGCGCATGGTGACTGTTGTATTCAATCCCGATGCAATTTCTGTGTTTCATCAACACTTTGAAGGTCCACAGATTACAGAATGCCTCCAGATGTGCATCGGAAACTACTACTGGTCTTCCAGGAAACTATAAAAGCGTAGACTGTTTGACACATTACTCCTATGGAGGAAAGTGCGCATGGTGACTGTTGTGTTCAATCCCGATGCAATTTCTGTGTTTCATCAACAGTCTGATAGTCCACAGATTACAGATTGCCTCCAGAAGTGCATCGGAAACTACTACTGATCTTCGTGGGAACGATCAAGGCGTAGGCTGTTTGAGACATTACTCCCATAGAGGAAAGTGCGCATGGTGACTGTTGTATTCAATCCCGATGCAATTTCTGTGTTTCATCAACACTTTGAAGGTCCACAGAATACAGAATGTCTCCAGATGTGCATCGGAAACTACTACTAGTCTTCCAGGGAACGATCAAAGCGTAGACTGTTAGAGACATTACTCCCATGGAGGAAAGTGCGCATGGTGACTGTTGTATTCAATTCCGATGCAATTTCTTTGTTTCATCAACACTCTGATAGTCCACAGATTACAGAATGCCTCCAGATGTGCATTTGAAACTTCTACTGGTCTTCCAGGGAACGATCACATCGTATACTGTTTCAGACATTACTCCCATGGAGGAAACTGCGAATATTGACTGTTGTATTCAATCCCGATGCAATTTCTGTGTTTCATCAACAGTCTGATAGTCCACAGAATACAGAATGTCTCCAGATGTGCATCGGAAACTACTACTGTCTTCCTGGGCACGATCATAGCGTAGACTGTTTGAGACATTACTCCCATGGAGGAAAGTGCGCATGGTGACTGTTGTATTCAATCCCGATGAAATTTCTGTGTTTTATCAACACACTGATATTCCACAGATTACAGAATGCCTCCAGATGTGCATCGGAAACATCTACTGGTCTTCCAGTGAACGATAAAAGCGTAGACTGTTTCAGACGTTACTTCCATGGAGGAAAGTGCGGATGGTGACTGTTGTATTTACTCCCGATGCAATTTCTGTGTTTCATCAACACTTTGAAGGTTCACAGATTACAGAATGCTTCCAGATGTGCATCGGAAACTACTACTGGTCCTCCAGGGAACGATCAAAGCGTAGACTGTTTCAGACGTTACTCACATGGAGGGAAGTGAGGATGGTAACTGTTGTATTCAATCCCGATGCAATTTCTGTGTATCATCAACACTCTGATAGTCCACAGATTAAAGATTACCTCCAGATGTGCATCGGAAACTACTACTGGTCTTCCTGGGAACGATGAATGCATAGACTGTTTAAGACATTACTCCCATGGAGGAAAGTGCGCATGGTGACTGTGATATTCAATCCCGTTGCAATTTCTGTGTTTCATCAACACTCTGATAGTCCACAGATTACAGATTGCCTCCAGGTGTGCATCGGAAGTACTACTGATCTTCCTGGGAACGATCAAGGCGTAGGCTGTTTGAGACACTACTCCCATAGAGGAAAGTGCGCATGGTGACTGTTGTATTCAATCCCGATGCAATTTCTGTGTTTCATCAACACTTTGAAGGTCCACAGATTACAGAATGCCTCCAGATGTGCATCGGAAACTACTACTGGTCTTCCAGGAAACTATCAAAGCGTAGACTTTTTGAGACATTACTCCTATGGAGGAAAGTGCGCATGGTGACTGTTGTATTCAATCCCGATGCAATTTCTGTGTTTCATCAACACTCTGATAGTCCACAGATTACAAAATGCCTTCAGATGTGCATCGGAAACTAGTACTTTTCTTCCAGGGAACGATAGAGGCGTAGACTGTTTGAGACATTACTCCCATGGAGGAAAGTGCGCATGGTTAGTGTTATATTCAATCCCGATGCAATTTCTGTGTTTTATCAACACTCTGATATTCCACAGATTACAGAATGCCTCCAGATGTGCATCGGAAACTTTTACTGGTCTTCCAGGGAACGATCAAAGCGTAGACTGTTTCAGACGTTACTCCCATGGAGGAAAGTGCGGATGGTGACTGTTGTATTTACTCCCGATGCTATTTCTGTGTTTCATCAACACTTTGAAGGTCCAAAGATTACAGAATGCCTCCAGATGTCCATCGGAAACTACTACTGGTCTTCCAGGGAACGATCAAAGCGTAGACTGTTTCAGACATTACTCCCATGGAGGAAAGTGCGGATGGTGACTGTTGTATTCACTCCCGATGCAATTTCTGTGTTTCATCAACACTTTGAAGGTCCACTGAGTACACAATGCCTCCAGATGTTCATCGGAAACTACTACTGGTCTTCCAGGGAACGATCAAAGCGCAACTGTTTCAAACATTACTCCCATGGAGGAAAGTGAGGATGGTGACTGTTGTATTCAATCCCAATGCTATTTCTGTGTTTCATCAACACTCTGATAGTCCACAGATTACAGATTGCCTCCAGAAGTGCATCGGAAACTAATACTGGTCTTCCTGGGAACGATCAATGCGTAGACTGTTTGAGACATTACTCCCATGGAGGAAAGTGCGCATGCTGACTGTTGTATTCAATCCCGATGCAATTTCTTTGTTTCTTCAACACTCTGATAGTCCACAGATTACAGAATGCCTCCAGATGCGCATCGGAAACTACTACTGGTCTTCCAGGGAACGATCAAATCGTAGACTGTTTGAGACATTACTCCCATGGAGGAAAGTGCGCATGCTGACTGTTGTATTCAATCCCGATGCAATTTCTTTGTTTCTTCAACACTCTGATAGTCCACAGATTACAGAATGCCTCCAGATGTGCATCGGAATCATCTACTGGTCTTCCAGTGAACGATCAAAGCGTAGACTGTTTCAGACGTTACTTCCATGGAGGAAAGTGCGGATGGTGACTGTTGTATTTACTCCCGATGCAATTTCTGTGTTTCATCAACACTTTGAAGGTTCACAGATTACAGAATGCTTCCAGATGTGCATCGGAAACTACTACTGGTCCTCCAGGGAACGATCAAAGCGTAGACTGTTTCAGACGTTACTCCCATGGAGGGAAGTGAGGATGGTGACTGTTGTATTCAATCCCGATGCAATTTCTGTGTATCATCAACACTCTGATAGTCCACAGATTAAAGATAACCTCCAGATGTGCATCGGAAACTACTACTGGTCTTCCTGGAAACGATGAATGCATAGACTGTTTAAGACATTACTCCCATGGAGGAAAGTGCGCATGGTGACTGTGATATTCAATCCCGTTGCAATTTCTGTGTTTCATCAACACTCTGATAGTCCACAGATTACAGATTGCCTCCAGATGTGCATCGGAAGTACTACTGATCTTCCTTGGAACGATCAAGGCGTAGGCTGTTTGAGACATTACTCCCATAGAGGAAAGTGCGCATGGTGACTGTTGTATTCAATCCCGTTGCAATTTCTGTGTTTCATCAACACTCTGATAGTCCACAGATTACAAAATGCCTTCAGATGTGCATCGGAAACTACTACTTTTCTTCCAGGGAACGATAGAGGCGTAGACTGTTTGAGACATTACTCCCATGGAGGAAAGTGCGCATGGTTAGTGTTGTATTCAATCCCGATGCAATTTCTGTGTTTTATCAACACTCTGATATTCCACAGATTACAGAATGCCTCCAGATGTGAATCGGAAACTACTACTGGTCTTCCAGGGAACGATCAAAGCGTAGACTGTTTGAGACATTACTCCCATGGAGGAAAGTGCGCATGGTGACTGTTGTATTCAATCCCTATGCAATTTCTTTGTTTCATCGACACTCTGATAGTCCACAGATTACAGAATGCCTCCAGATGTGCATCGGAAACTTTTACTGGTCTTCCAGGGAACGATCAAAGCGTAGACTGTTTCAGACGTTACTCCCATGGAGGAAAGTGCGGATGGTGACTGTTGTATTTACTCCCGATGCTATTTCTGTGTTTCATCAACACTTTGAAGGTCCATAGATTACAGAATGCCTCCAGATGTCCATCGGAAACTACTACTGGTCTTCCAGGGAACGATCAAAGCGTAGACTGTTTCAGACATTACTCCCATGGAGGAAAGTGCGGATGGTGACTGTTGTATTCACTCCCGATGCAATTTCTGTGTTTCATCGACACTTTGAAGGTCCACAGAGTACACAATGCCTCCAGATGTTCATCGGAAACTACTACTGGTCTTCCAGGGAACGATCAAAGCGTAACTGTTTCAAACATTACTCCCATGGAGGAAAGTGAGGATGGTGACTGTTGTATTCAATCCCAATGCTATTTCTAAGTTTCATCAACACTCTGATAGTCCACAGATTACAGATTGCCTCCAGAAGTGCATCGGAAACTACTACTGGTCTTCCTGGGAACGATCAATGCGTAGACTGTTTGAGACATTACTCCCATGGAGGAAAGTGCGCATGGTGACTGTTGTATTCTATCCCGATGCAATTTCTGTGTTTCATCAACACTCTGATAGTCCACAGATTAAAGATTACTTCCAGATGTGCATCAGAAACTACTACTGGTCTTCGTGGGAACGATCAATGTGTAGAATGTTTGAGACATTACTCCCATGGAGGAAAGTGCGCATGGTGACTGTGATATTCAATCCCTATGCAATTTCTGTGTTTCATCAACACTCTGATAGTCCACAGATTACAGATTGCCTCCAGAAGTGCATCGGAAACTACTACTGATCTTCGTGGGAACGATCAAGGCGTAGGCTGTTTGAGACATTACTCCCATAGAGGAAAGTGCGCATGGTGACTGTTGTATTCAATCCCGATGCAATTTCTGTGTTTCATCAACACTTTGAAGGTCCACAGATTACAGAATGCCTCCAGATGTGCATCGGAAACTACTACTGGTCTTCCAGGAAACTATAAAAGCGTAGACTGTTTGACACATTACTCCTATGGAGGAAAGTGCGCATGGTGACTGTTGTGTTCAATCCCGATGCAATTTCTGTGTTTCATCAACAGTCTGATAGTCCACAGATTACAGAATGCCTCCATATGTACATCGGAAACTACCACTGGTCTTCCAGGGAACGATCAATGCGTAGAATGTTTGAGACATTACTTCCATTGAGGAAAGTGCGCATGGTGACTGTGATATTCAATCTCGATGCAGTTTCTGTGTTTCATCAACACTCTGATAGTCCGCAGATTACAGATTGCCTCCAGATGTGCATCGGAAACTACTACTGGTCTTCCCGGGAACGATCAAAGCGTATACTGTTTGAGACATTACTCCCATGGAGGAAAGTGCGAATATTGACTGTTGTATTCAATCCCGATGCAATTTCTGTGTTTCATCAACAGTCTGATAGTCCACAGAATACAGAATGTCTCCAGATGTGCATCGGAAACTACTACTAGTCTTCCAGGGAACGATCAAAGCGTAGACTGTTAGAGACATTACTCCCATGGAGGAAAGTGCGCATGGTGACTGTTGTATTCAATTCCGATGCAATTTCTTTGTTTCATCAACACTCTGATAGTCCACAGATTACAGAATGCCTCCAGATGTGCATTTGAAACTTCTACTGGTCTTCCAGGGAACGATCACATCGTATACTGTTTCAGACATTACTCCCATGGAGGAAACTGCGAATATTGACTGTTGTATTCAATCCCGATGCAATTTCTGTGTTTCATCAACAGTCTGATAGTCCACAGAATACAGAATGTCTCCAGATGTGCATCGGAAACTACTACTGTCTTCCTGGGCACGATCATAGCGTAGACTGTTTGAGACATTACTCCCATGGAGGAAAGTGCGCATGGTGACTGTTGTATTCAATCCCGATGAAATTTCTGTGTTTTATCAACACACTGATATTCCACAGATTACAGAATGCCTCCAGATGTGCATCGGAAACATCTACTGGTCTTCCAGTGAACGATAAAAGCGTAGACTGTTTCAGACGTTACTTCCATGGAGGAAAGTGCGGATGGTGACTGTTGTATTTACTCCCGATGCAATTTCTGTGTTTCATCAACACTTTGAAGGTTCACAGATTACAGAATGCTTCCAGATGTGCATCGGAAACTACTACTGGTCCTCCAGGGAACGATCAAAGCGTAGACTGTTTCAGACGTTACTCACATGGAGGGAAGTGAGGATGGTAACTGTTGTATTCAATCCCGATGCAATTTCTGTGTATCATCAACACTCTGATAGTCCACAGATTAAAGATTACCTCCAGATGTGCATCGGAAACTACTACTGGTCTTCCTGGGAACGATGAATGCATAGACTGTTTAAGACATTACTCCCATGGAGGAAAGTGCGCATGGTGACTGTGATATTCAATCCCGTTGCAATTTCTGTGTTTCATCAACACTCTGATAGTCCACAGATTACAGATTGCCTCCAGGTGTGCATCGGAAGTACTACTGATCTTCCTGGGAACGATCAAGGCGTAGGCTGTTTGAGACACTACTCCCATAGAGGAAAGTGCGCATGGTGACTGTTGTATTCAATCCCGATGCAATTTCTGTGTTTCATCAACACTTTGAAGGTCCACAGATTACAGAATGCCTCCAGATGTGCATCGGAAACTACTACTGGTCTTCCAGGAAACTATCAAAGCGTAGACTTTTTGAGACATTACTCCTATGGAGGAAAGTGCGCATGGTGACTGTTGTATTCAATCCCGATGCAATTTCTGTGTTTCATCAACACTCTGATAGTCCACAGATTACAAAATGCCTTCAGATGTGCATCGGAAACTAGTACTTTTCTTCCAGGGAACGATAGAGGCGTAGACTGTTTGAGACATTACTCCCATGGAGGAAAGTGCGCATGGTTAGTGTTATATTCAATCCCGATGCAATTTCTGTGTTTTATCAACACTCTGATATTCCACAGATTACAGAATGCCTCCAGATGTGCATCGGAAACTTTTACTGGTCTTCCAGGGAACGATCAAAGCGTAGACTGTTTCAGACGTTACTCCCATGGAGGAAAGTGCGGATGGTGACTGTTGTATTTACTCCCGATGCTATTTCTGTGTTTCATCAACACTTTGAAGGTCCAAAGATTACAGAATGCCTCCAGATGTCCATCGGAAACTACTACTGGTCTTCCAGGGAACGATCAAAGCGTAGACTGTTTCAGACATTACTCCCATGGAGGAAAGTGCGGATGGTGACTGTTGTATTCACTCCCGATGCAATTTCTGTGTTTCATCAACACTTTGAAGGTCCACTGAGTACACAATGCCTCCAGATGTTCATCGGAAACTACTACTGGTCTTCCAGGGAACGATCAAAGCGCAACTGTTTCAAACATTACTCCCATGGAGGAAAGTGAGGATGGTGACTGTTGTATTCAATCCCAATGCTATTTCTGTGTTTCATCAACACTCTGATAGTCCACAGATTACAGATTGCCTCCAGAAGTGCATCGGAAACTAATACTGGTCTTCCTGGGAACGATCAATGCGTAGACTGTTTGAGACATTACTCCCATGGAGGAAAGTGCGCATGGTGACTGTTGTATTCTACCCCGATGCAATTTCTGTGTTTCATCAACACTCTGATAGTCCACAGATTAAAGATTACTTCCAGATGTGCATCGGAAACTACTACTGGTCTTCCTGGGAACGATCAATGTGTAGAATGTTTGAGACATTACTCCCATGGAGGAAAGTGCGCATGGTGACTGTGATATTCAATCCCTATGCAATTTCTGTGTTTCATCAACACTCTGATAGTCCACAGATTACAGATTGCCTCCAGAAGTGCATCGGAAACTACTACTGATCTTCCTGGGAACGATCAAGGCGTAGGCTGTTTGAGACATTACTCCCATAGAGGAAAGTGCGCATGGTGACTGTTGTATTCAATCCCGATGCAATTTCTGTGTTTCATCAACACTTTGAAGGTCCACAGATTACAGAATGCCTCCAGATGTGCATCGGAAACTACTACTGGTCTTCCAGGAAACTATCAAAGCGTAGACTGTTTGACACATTACTCCTATGGAGGAAAGTGCGCATGGTGACTGTTGTGTTCAATCCCGATGCAATTTCTGTGTTTCATCAACAGTCTGATAGTCCACAGATTACAGAATGCCTCCATATGTACATCGGAAACTACCACTGGTCTTCCAGGGAACGATCAATGCGTAGAATGTTTGAGACATTACTTCCATTGAGGAAAGTGCGCATGGTGACTGTGATATTCAATCTCGATGCAGTTTCTGTGTTTCATCAACACTCTGATAGTCCGCAGATTACAGATTGCCTCCAGATGTGCATCGGAAACTACTACTGGTCTTCCCGGGAACGATCAAAGCGTATACTGTTTGAGACATTACTCCCATGGAGGAAAGTGCGAATATTGACTATTGTATTCAATCCCGATGCAATTTCTGTGTTTCATCAACAGTCTGATGGTCCACAGAATACAGAATGTCTCCAGATGTGCATCGGAAACTACTACTAGTCTTCCAGGGAACGATCAAAGCGTAGACTGTTAGAGACATTACTCCCATGGAGGAAAGTGCGCATGGTGACTGTTGTATTCAATTCCGATGCAATTTCTTTGTTTCATCAACACTCTGATAGTCCACAGATTACAGAATGCCTCCAGATGTGCATCGGAAACTTCTACTGGTCTTCCAGTGAACGATCAAAGCGTAGACTGTTTCAGACATTACTCCTCTGGAGGAAAGTGCGCATGGTGACTGTTGTATTCAATCCCGATGCAATTTCTCTGTTTCATCAACAGTCTGATAGTCCACAGAATACAGAATGTCTCCAGATGTGCATCGGAAACTACTACTGTCTTCCTGGGCACGATCATAGCGTAGACTGTTTGAGACATTACTCCCATGGAGGAAAGTGCGCATGGTGACTGTTGTATTCAATCCCGATGAAATTTCTGTGTTTTATCAACACACTGATATTCCACAGATTACAGAATGCCTCCAGATGTGCATCGGAAACATCTACTGGTCTTCCAGTGAACGATAAAAGCGTAGACTGTTTCAGACGTTACTTCCATGGAGGAAAGTGCGGATGGTGACTTTTGTATTTACTCCCGATGCAATTTCTGTGTTTTATCAACACTTTGAAGGTTCACAGATTACAGAATGCTTCCAGATGTGCATCGGAAACTACTACTGGTCCTCCAGGGAACGATCAAAGCGTAGACTGTTTCAGACGTTACTCCCATGGAGGGAAGTGAGGATGGTGACTGTTGTATTCAATCCCGATGCAATCTCTGTGTATCATCAACACTCTGATAGTCCACAGATTAAAGATTACCTCCAGATGTGCATCGGAAACTACTACTGGTCTTCCTCTGAACGATGAATGCATAGACTGTTTAAGACATTACTCCCATGGAGGAAAGTGCGCATGGTGACTGTGATATTCAATTCCGTTGCAATTTCTGTGTTTCATCAACACTCTGATAGTCCACAGATTACAGATTGCCTCCAGGTGTGCATCGGAAGTACTACTGATCTTCCTGGGAACGATCAAGGCGTAGGCTGTTTGAGACATTACTCCCATAGAGGAAAGTGCGCATGGTGACTGTTGTATTTAATCCCGATGCAATTTCTGTGTTTCATCAACACTTTGAAGGTCCACAGATTACAGAATGCCTCCAGATTTGCATCGGAAACTACTACTGGTCTTCCAGGAAACTATCAAAGCGTAGACTTTTTGAGACATTACTCCTATGGAGGAAAGTGCGCATGGTGACTGTTGTATTCAATCCCGATGCAATTTCTGTGTTTCATCAACACTCTGATAGTCCACAGATTACAAAATGCCTTCAGATGTGCATCGGAAACTACTACTTTTCTTCCAGGGAACGATAGAGGCGTAGACTGTTTGAGACATTACTCCCATGGAGGAAAGTGCGCATGGTTAGTGTTGTATTCAATCCCGATGCAATTTCTGTGTTTTATCAACACTCTGATATTCCACAGATTACAGAATGCCTCCAGATGTGAATCGGAAACTACTACTGGTCTTCCAGGGAACGATCAAAGCGTAGACTGTTTGAGACATTACTTCCATGGAGGAAAGTGCGCATGGTGACTGTTGTACTCAATCCCTATGCAAATTCTTTGTTTCATCGACACTCTGATAGTCCACAGATTACAGAATGCCTCCAGATGTGCATCGGAAACTTTTACTGGTCTTCCAGGGAACGATCAAAGCGTAGACTGTTTCAGACGTTACTCCCATGGAGGAAAGTGCGGATGGTGACTGTTGTATTTACTCCCGATGCTATTTCTGTGTTTCATCAACACTTTGAAGGTCCATAGATTACAGAATGCCTCCAGATGTCCATCGGAAACTACTACTGGTCTTCCAGGGAACGATCAAAGCGTAGACTGTTTCAGACATTACTACCATGGAGGAAAGAGCGGATGGTGACTGTTGTATTGACTCCCGATGCAATTTCTGTGTTTCATCAACACTTTGAAGGTCCACTGAGTACACAATGCCTCCAGATGTTCATCGGAAACTACTACTGGTCTTCCAGGGAACGATCAAAGCGTAACTGTTTCAAACATTACTCCCATGGAGGAAAGTGAGGATGGTGACTGTTGTATTCAATCCCGATGCTATTTCTGTGTTTGATCAACACTCTGATAGTCCACAGATTACAGACTGCCTCCAGATGTGGATCGGATTCTACTACTGGTCTTCCTGGGAACGATCAATGCGTATAATGTTTGAGACATTACTCCCATGGAGGAAAGTGCGCATGGTGACTGTGATATTCAATCCCTATGCAATTTCTGTGTTTCATCAACACTCTGATAGTCCACAGATTACAGATTGCCTCCAGAAGTGCATCGGAAACTACTACTGGTCTTCCTGGGAACGATCAATGCGTAGACTGTTTGAGACATTACTCCCATGGAGGAAAGTGCGCATGGTGACTGTTGTATTCAATCCCGATGCAATTTCTGTGTTTCATCAACACTCTGATAGTCCACAGATTAAAGATTACCTCCAGATGTGCATCGGAAACTACTACTGTTCTTCCTGGGAACGATGAATGCATAGACTGTTTAAGACATTACTCCCATGGAGGAAAGTGCGAATGGTGAATGTGATATTCAATCCCGTTGCAATTTCTGTGTTTCATCAACACTCTGATAGTCCACAGATTACAGATTGCCTCAAGATGTGCATCGGAAGTACTACTGATCTTCCTGGGAACGATCAAAGCGTAACTGTTTCAGACATTACTCCCATGGAGGGAAGTGAGGATGGTGACTGTTGTATTCAATCCCGATGCAATTTCTGTGTTTCATCAACACTCTGATAGTCCACAGATTACAGATTGCCTCCAGATGTGGATCGGATTCTACTACTGGTCTTCCTGGGAACGATCAATGCGTAGGCTGTTTGAGACATTACTCCCATAGAGGAAAGTGCGCATGGTGACTGTTGTATTCAATCACGATGCAATTTCTGTGTTTCATCAACACTTTGAAGGTCCACAGATTACAGAATGCCTCCAGATGTGCATCGGAAACTACTACTGGTCTTCCAGGAAACTATCAAAGCGTAGACTGTTTGACACATTACTCCTATGGAGGAAAGTGCGCATGGTGACTGTTGTGTTCAATCCCGATGCAATTTCTGTGTTTCATCAACAGTCTGATAGTCCACAGATTACAAAATGCCTTCAGATGTGCATCGGAAACTACTACTTTTCTTCCAGGGAACGATAGAGTCGTAGACTGTTTGAGACATTACTCGCATGGAGGAAAGTGCTCATGGTTACTGTTGTATTCAATCCCGATGCAATTTCTGTGTTTTATCAACACTCTGATATTCCACAGATTACAGATTGCCTCCAGATGTGAATCGGAAACTACTACTGGTCTTCCAGGGAACGATCAAAGCGTAGACTGTTTGAGACATTACTCCCATGGAGGAAAGTGCGAATGGCAACTGTTGTATTCAATCCCTATGCAATTTCTTTGTTTCATCGACACTCTGATAGTCCACAGATTACAGAATGCCTCCAGATGTGCATCGGAAACTTTTACTGGTCTTCCAGGGAACGATCAAAGCGTAGACTGTTTCAGACGTTACTCCCATGGAGGAAAGTGCGGATGGTGACTGGTGTATTTACTCCCGATGCTATTTCTGAGTTTCATCAACACTTTGAAGGTCCATAGATTACAGAATGCCTCCAGATGTCCATCGGAAACTACTACTGGTCTTCCAGGGAACGATGAAATCGTAGACTGTATCAGACGTTACTCTCATGGAGGAAAGTGCGGATGGTGACTGTTGTATTCACATCCGATGCAATTTCTGTGTTTCATCAAGACTTTGAAGGTCCACTGAGTACACAATGCCTCCAGATGTGCATCGGAAACTACTACTGGTCTTCCAGGGAACGATCAAAGCGTAACTGTTTCAGACATTACTCCCATGGAGGAAAGTGAGGATGGTGACTGTTGTATTCAATCCCGATGCAATTTCTTTGTTTCATCAACACTCTGATAGTCCACAGATTACAGATTGCCTCCAGATGTGGATCGGATTCTACTACTGGTCTTCCTGGGAACGATCAATGCGTAGAATGTTTGAGCCATTACTCCCATGGAGGAAAGTGCGCATGGTGACTGTGATATTCAATCCCGATGCAATTTCTGTGTTTCATCAACACTCTGATAGTCCACAGATTACAGATTGCCTCCAGAAGTGCATCGGAAACGTCTTCCTGGGAACGATCAATGCGTAGACTGTTTGAGACATTACTCCCATGGCGGAAAGTGCGCATGGTGACTGTTGTATTCAATCCCGATGCAATTTCTGTGTTTTATCAACACTCTGATAGTCCACAGATTCCAGAATGCATCCAGATGTGCATCGGAAACTACTACTGGTCTTCCAGGGAACGATCAAAGCGTAAACTGTTTGAGACATTACTCCCATTGAGGTAATTGCGCATGGTGACTGTGGTATTCAATCCTGATGCAATTTCTTTGTTTCATCAACACTCTGATAGTCCACAGATTACAGAAAGCCACCAGATGTGCATCGTAAACTACTACTGGTCTTCCAGGGAACGATCAAGGCGTAGACTGTTTGAGACATTACTCCCATTGAGGTAAGTGCGCATGGTGACTGTTGTATTCAATCAAGATAGAATTTCTGTGTTTCATCAACACTCTGATAGTCCACAGATTACAGAATGCCTCCAGATGTGCATCGGAAACTACTACTGGTCTTCCAGGATACGATCAAAGCGTGGACTATTTCAGACATTACTCCCATGGAGGAATGTGCGCATGGTGACTGTTGTATTCAATCCCGATGCAATTTCTGTGTTTTATCAACACTCTGATAGTCCACAGATTACAGAATGCCTCCAGATGTGCATCGGAAACTACTACAGGTCTTCCAGGGAACGATCAAAGCGTAAACTGTTTGAGACATTACTCCCATTGAGGTAATTGCGCATGGTGACTGTGGTATTCAATCCTGATGCAATTTCTTTGTTTCATCAACACTCTAATAGTCCACAGATTACAGAAAGCCACCAGATGTACATCGGAAACTACTACTGGTCTTCCAGGGAACGATCAAGGCGTAGACTGTTTGAGACATTACTCCCATTGAGGAAAGTGCGCATGGTGACTGTTGTATTCAATCAAGATGGAATTTCTGTGTTTCATCAACACTCTGATAGTCCACAGATTACAGAATGCCTCCAGATGTGCATCGGAAACTACTACTGGTCTTCCAGGATACGATCAAAGCGTAGACTATTTCAGACATTACTCCCATGGAGGAAAGTGCGCATGGTGGCTGTTGTATTCAATCCCGATGAAATTTCTGTGTTTTATCAACACTCTGATATTCCACAGATTACAGAATGCCTCCAGATGTGCATCGGAAACTACTACTGGTCTTCCAGGGAACGATCAAAGCGTAGACTGTTTGAGACATTACTCCCATGGAGGAAAGTGCGCATGGTGAGTGTTGTATTCAATCCCGATGCAATTTCTTTGTTTCATCAACACTCCGATAATCCACAGATTACAGAATGCCTCCAGATGTGCATCGGAAACTTCTACTAGTCTTCCAGCGAACGATCGAAGCGTAGACTGTTTAAGACGTTACTCCCATGGAGGAAAGTGCGGATGGTGACTGTTGTATTTACTCCCGATGCAATTTCTGTGTTTCATCAACACTTTCAAGGTTCACAGAGTACAGAATGCTTCCAGATGTGCATCGGAAACTACTACTGTTCCTCCAGGGAACGATCATAGCGTAGACTGTTTGAGACATTACTCTCATGGAGGAAAGTGCGCTTGGTGACTGTTGTATTCAGTCCCGATGCAATTTCTGTGTTTTATCAACACTCTGATATTCCACAGATTACAGAATGCCTATAGATGTGAATCGGAAACTACTACTGGTTTTCCAGGGAACGATCAAAGCGTAGACTGTTAGAGATATTACTCCCATGGAGGAAAGTGAGCATGGTGACTGTTGTATTTAATCGATATGCAATTTCTGTGTCTCATCAACTCTCTGGTAGTCCACAGATTACAGAATGCCTCCAGATATGCATTGGAAACTACTACTGGTTATCCAGGGAACGATCAAAGCGTAGACTGTTAGAGACATTACTCCCATGGTGGAAAGTGCGCATGGTGACTGTGATATTCAATCCCGATGCAATATCTGTGTTTCATCAACACTCTGATAGTCCACAGATTACAGATTGCCTCCAGAAGTGCATCGGAAACTACTACTGGTCTTCCTGGGAACGATCAATGCGTAGACAGTTTGAGACATTACTCCCATGGAGGAAAGTGCGCCTGGTGACTGTTGTATTCAAGCCCGATGCAATTTCTGTGTCTTATCAACACTCTGATAGTCCACAGATTACAGAATGCCTCCAGATGTGCATCGGATACTACTACTGGTCTTCCAGGGAACGATCAAAGCGTAAACTGTTTGAGACATTACTCCCATTGAGGTAATTGCGCATGGTGACTGTTGTATTCAATCCTGATGCAATTTCTTTGTTTCATCAACACTCTGATAGTCCACAGATTACAGAATGCCTCCAGATGTCCATCGGAAACTACCACTGGTTTTCCAGGGAACGATCAAAACGTAGACTGTTAGAGACATTACTCCCATGGAGGAAAGTGAGCATGGTGACTGTTGTATTCAATCGAGATGCAATTTCTGTGTTTCATCAACTCTCTTGTAGTCCACAGATTACAGATTGCCTCCAGATGTGCATCGGAAACTACTACTGGTCTTCCAGGATACGATCAAAGCGTACACTATTTCAGACATTACTCCGATGGAGGAAAGTGCGCATGGTGACTGTTGTATTCAATCCCGATGCAATTTCTGTGTTTCATCAACACTGATAGTCCACAGATAACAGAATGCCTCCAGATGTGCATCGGAAACTACTACTGGTCTTCCAGGGAACGATCATAGCGTAGACTGTTTGAGACATTACTCCCATGGAGGAAAGTGCGAATATTGACTGTTGTGTTCAATCCCGATGCAATTTCTGTGTTTCATCAACAGTCTGATAGTCCACAGAATACAGAATGAATCCAGATGTGCATCGGAAACTACTACTGTCTTCCAGGGAACGATCATAGCGTAGACTGTTTGAGACATTACTCCCATGAAGGAAAGTGCGCATGGTGACTGTTGTATTCAATCCCGATGAAATTTCTGTGTTTTATCAACACTCTGATATTCCACAGATTACAGAATGCCTCAAGATGTGCATCGGAAACTACTACTGATCTTCCAGGGAACGATCAAAACGTAGACTGTTTGAGACATTACTCCCATGGAGGAAAGTGCGCATGTTGTCTGTGATATTCAATCCCTATGCAATTTCTGTGTTTCATCAACACTCTGGTAGTCCACAGATTACAGATTGCCTCCAGATGTGCATCGGAAGTACTACGGGTCTTCCTGGGAACGATCAATGCGTAGACTGTTTGAGACATTACTCCCATGGAGGAAAGTGCGCATGGTGACTGTTGTATTCAATCCCGATGCAATTTCTGTGTTTCATCAACACTCTGATAGTCCACAGCTTACAAAATGCCTTCGGACGTGCATCGGAAACTACTACTTTTCTTCCAGGGAACGATAAAGGCGAAGACTGTTTGAGACATTACTCCCATGGAGGAAAGTGCGCATGGTGACTGTTGTATTCAAAGATGATGCAATTTCTGTGTTTCATCAACTCTCTGATAGTCCACAGATTACAGATTACCTCCAGATGTGCATCGGAAGCTACTACTGGTCTTCCAGGGAACGATAAAAACGTATATTGTTTGAGACATTACTCCCATGGAGGAAAGTGCGAATGGTGACTGTTGTATTCAATCCCGATGCAATTTCTGTGTTTCATCAACAGTCTGACAGTCCACAGAATACAGAATGTCTCCAGATGTGCATCGGAAACTACTACTGTCTTCCAGCGATCGATCATAGCGTAGACTGTTTGAGACATTACTCCCATGGAGGAAAGTGCGCATGGTGACTGTTGTATTCAATCCCGATGCAATGTCTTTGTTTCATCAACACTCTGATAGTCCACAGATTACAGAATGCCTCCAGATGCGTATCGGAAACTTCTACTGGTCTTCCAGGGAACGATCAATGCATAGACTGTTTGAGACATTACTCCCATGGAGGAAAGTGCGCATGGTGACTGTTGTATTCAATCCCGATGGAATTTCTGTGTTTCATCAACACTCTGATAGTCCACAGCTTACAAAATGCCTTCGGATGTGAATCGCAAACTACTACTTTTCTTCCAGGGAACGATAAAAACGTATACTGTTTGAGACATTACTCCCATGGAGGAAAGTGCGAACGGTGACTGTTGTATTCAATCCCGATGCAATTTCTGTGTTTCATCAACTCTCTGGTAGTCCACAGAATACAGAATGCTTCCAGATGTACATCGGAAACTTCTACTGGTATTCCTGGGAACGATCAAATCGCAGACTGTTTCAGACATTAATCCCCTGGAGGAAAGTGCATTATGGTGACAGTTGCATTCAATCCCGATGCAATATCTGTGTTTCATCAACACTCTGATAGTCCACAGATTACAGAATGCCTCCAGATGTGCATCGGAAACTACTACTGGTCTTCCAGGGAACGATAAAAACGTATACTGTTTGAGACATTGCTCCCATGGAGGAAAGTGCGAATATTGACTGTTGTATTCAATACCGATGCAATTTCCGGGTTTCATCAACAGTCTGATCGTCCACAGAATACAGAATGCCTCCAGATGTGCATCGGAAACTACTACAGTCTTCCAGGGAACAATCATAGTGTAGACTGTTTGAGACATTACTCCCATGCAGGAAAGTGCGCATGGTGACTGTTGTATTCAATACCGATGCAATTTCTGTGATTTATCAACAGTCTGATATTCCACAGATTACAGAATGCCTCCAGATGTGAATCGGAAACTACTACTGGTCTTCCAGGGAACGATCACTTCGTAGAATGTTTGAGACATTACTTCCATTGAGGAAAGTGCGCATGGTTACTGTGATATTCAATCTCGATGCAATTTCGGTGTTTCATCAACACTCTGATAGTCCGCAGATTACAGATTGCCTCCAGATGTGCATCGGAAACGACTACTGGTCTTCCAGGGAACGATCAAAGCGTAGACTGTTTGACACATTACTCCCATGTAGGAAAGTGCGCATGGTGACTGTTGTATTCATTTCCGTTAAAACTTCAGTGTTTCATCAACTCTCTGATAGTCCACAGATTACAGAATGCCTTCAGATGTGCATCAGAAACTACTATTGGTCTTCTAGGGAACGATTAAGGCGTAGACTGTTTGAGACATTACTCCCATGGAGGAAAGTGCGCCTGGTGACTGTTGTATGCAAAGGCGATGCAATTTCTGTGGTTCATCAACACCCTGATAGTCCACAGATTACAGAATGCCTCCAGATGTACATCGGAAACTGCTACTGGTATTCCTGGGAACGATCAAATCGCAGACTGTTTCAGACATTACTCCCCTGGAGGAAAGTGCGCATGGTGACAGTTGTATTCAATCCCGATGCAATATCTGTGTTTCATCAACACTCTGATAGTCCACAGATTACAGAATGCCTCCAGATGTGCATCGGAAACTACTACTGGTCTTCCAGGGAACGATCAAAACGTATACTGTTTGAGACATTACTCCCATGGAGGAAAGTGCGAATATTGACTGTTGTATTCAATCCCGATGCAATTTCTGTGTTTCATCAACAGTCTGATAGTCCACAGAATACAGAATGTCTCCAGATGTGCATCGGAAACTACTACTGTCTTCCAGGAATCGATCATAGCGTAGACTGTTTGAGACATTACTCTCATGGAGGAAAGTGCGCATGGTGACTGTTGTATTCAATCCCGATGAAATTTCTGTGTTTTATCAACACACTGATATTCCACAGATTACAGAATGCCTCCAGATGTGCATCGGAAACTACTACAGTCTTCCAGGGAACGATCATAGCGTAGACTGTTTGAGACGTTACTCCCATGGAGGAAAGTGCGCATGGTGACTGTTGTATTCAATCCCGATGCAATGTCTTTGTTTCATCAACACTCTGATAGTCCACAGATTACAGAATGCCTCCAGATGCGTATCGGAAACTTCTACTGGTCTTCCAGGGAACGATCAATGCGTAGACTGTTTGAGACATTACTCCCATGGAGGAAAGTGCGCATGGTGACTGTTGTATTCAATCCCGATGGAATTTCTGTGTTTCATCAACACTCTGATAGTCCACAGCTTACAAAATGCCTTCGGATGTGAATCGGAATCTACTACTTTTCTTCCAGGGAACGATAAAAACGTATACTGTTTGAGACATTACTCCCATGGAGGAAAGTGCGAATGGTGACTGTTGTATTCAATCCCGATGCAATTTCTGTGTTTCATCAACTCTCTGGTAGTCCACAGAATACAGAATGCTTCCAGATGTACATCGGAAACTTCTACTGGTATTCCTGGGAACGATCAAATCGCAGACTGTTTCAGACATTAATCCCCTGGAGGAAAGTGCATTATGGTGACAGTTGTATTCAATCCCGATGCAATATCTGTGTTTCATCAACACTCTGATAGTCCACAGATTACAGAATGCCTCCAGATGTGCATCGGAAAATACTACTGGTCTTCCAGGGAACGATAAAAACGTATACTGTTTGAGACATTGCTCCCATGGAGGAAAGTGCGAATATTGACTCTTGTATTCAATACCGATGCAATTTCCGGGTTTCATCAACAGTCTGATCGTCCACAGAATACAGAATGCCTCCAGATGTGCATCGGAAACTACTACAGTCTTCCAGGGAACAATCATAGTGTAGACTGTTTGAGACATTACTCCCATGCAGGAAAGTGCGCATGGTGACTGTTGTATTCATTTCCGTTAAAACTTCAGTGTTTCATCAACTCTCTGATAGTCCACAGATTACAGAATGCCTCCAGATGTGCATCGGATACTACTACTGGTCTTCCAGGGAACGATCAAAGCGTAAACTGTTTGAGACATTACTCCCATTGAGGTAATTGCGCATGGTGACTGTTGTATTCAATCCTGATGCAATTTCTTTGTTTCATCAACACTCTGATAGTCCACAGATTACAGAATGCCTCCAGATGTCCATCGGAAACTACCACTGGTTTTCCAGGGAACGATCAAAACGTAGACTGTTAGAGACATTACTCCCATGGAGGTAAGTGAGCATGGTGACTGTTGTATTCAATCGAGATGCAATTTCTGTGTTTCATCAACTCTCTTGTAGTCCACAGATTACAGATTGCCTCCAGATGTGCATCGGAAACTACTACTGGTCTTCCAGGATACGATCAAAGCGTACACTATTTCAGACATTACTCCGATGGAGGAAAGTGCGCATGGTGACTGTTGTATTCAATCCCGATGCAATTTCTGTGTTTCATCAACACTGATAGTCCACAGATTACAGAATGCCTCCAGATGTGCATCGGAAACTACTACTGGTCTTCCAGGGAACGATCATAGCGTAGACTGTTTGAGACATTACTCCCATGGAGGAAAGTGCGAATATTGACTGTTGTGTTCAATCCCGATGCAATTTCTGTGTTTCATCAACAGTCTGATAGTCCACAGAATACAGAATGAATCCAGATGTGCATCGGAAACTACTACTGTCTTCCAGGGAACGATCATAGCGTAGACTGTTTGAGACATTACTCCCATGAAGGAAAGTGCGCATGGTGACTGTTGTATTCAATCCCGATGAAATTTCTGTGTTTTATCAACACTCTGATATTCCACAGATTACAGAATGCCTCAAGATGTGCATCGGAAACTACTACTGATCTTCCAGGGAACGATCAAAACGTAGACTGTTTGAGACATTACTCCCATGGAGGAAAGTGCGCATGTTGTCTGTGATATTCAATCCCGATGCAATTTCTGTGTTTCATCAACACTCTGGTAGTCCACAGATTACAGATTGCCTCCAGATGTGCATCGGAAGTACTACGGGTCTTCCTGGGAACGATCAATGCGTAGACTGTTTGAGACATTACTCCCATGGAGGAAAGTGCGCATGGTGACTGTTGTATTCAATCCCGATGCAATTTCTGTGTTTCATCAACACTCTGATAGTCCACAGCTTACAAAATGCCTTCGGACGTGCATCGGAAACTACTACTTTTCTTCCAGGGAACGATAAAGGCGAAGACTGTTTGAGACATTACTCCCATGGAGGAAAGTGCGCATGGTGACTGTTGTATTCAAAGATGATGCAATTTCTGTGTTTCATCAACTCTCTGATAGTCCACAGATTACAGATTACCTCCAGATGTGCATCGGAAGCTACTACTGGTCTTCCAGGGAACGATAAAAACGTATATTGTTTGAGACATTACTCCCATGGAGGAAAGTGCGAATGGTGACTGTTGTATTCAATCCCGATGCAATTTCTGTGTTTCATCAACAGTCTGACAGTCCACAGAATACAGAATGTCTCCAGATGTGCATCGGAAACTACTACTGTCTTCCAGCGATCGATCATAGCGTAGACTGTTTGAGACATTACTCCCATGGAGGAAAGTGCGCATGGTGACTGTTGTATTCAATCCCGATGCAATGTCTTTGTTTCATCAACACTCTGATAGTCCACAGATTACAGAATGCCTCCAGATGCGTATCGGAAACTTCTACTGGTCTTCCAGGGAACGATCAATGCATAGACTGTTTGAGACATTACTCCCATGGAGGAAAGTGCGCATGGTGACTGTTGTATTCAATCCCGATGGAATTTCTGTGTTTCATCAACACTCTGATAGTCCACAGCTTACAAAATGCCTTCGGATGTGAATCGGAAACTACTACTTTTCTTCCAGGGAACGATAAAAACGTATACTGTTTGAGACATTACTCCCATGGAGGAAAGTGCGAATGGTGACTGTTGTATTCAATCCCGATGCAATTTCTGTGTTTCATCAACTCTCTGGTAGTCCACAGAATACAGAATGCTTCCAGATGTACATCGGAAACTTCTACTGGTATTCCTGGGAACGATCAAATCGCAGACTGTTTCAGACATTAATCCCCTGGAGGAAAGTGCATTATGGTGACAGTTGCATTCAATCCCGATGCAATATCTGTGTTTCATCAACACTCTGATAGTCCACAGATTACAGAATGCCTCCAGATGTGCATCGGAAACTACTACTGGTCTTCCAGGGAACGATAAAAACGTATACTGTTTGAGACATTGCTCCCATGGAGGAAAGTGCGAATATTGACTGTTGTATTCAATACCGATGCAATTTCCGGGTTTCATCAACAGTCTGATCGTCCACAGAATACAGAATGCCTCCAGATGTGCATCGGAAACTACTACAGTCTTCCAGGGAACAATCATAGTGTAGACTGTTTGAGACATTACTCCCATGCAGGAAAGTGCGCATGGTGACTGTTGTATTCAATACTGATGCAATTTCTGTGATTTATCAACAGTCTGATATTCCACAGATTACAGAATGCCTCCAGATGTGAATCGGAAACTACTACTGGTCTTCCAGGGAACGATCACTTCGTAGAATGTTTGAGACATTACTTCCATTGAGGAAAGTGCGCATGGTTACTGTGATATTCAATCTCGATGCAATTTCGGTGTTTCATCAACACTCTGATAGTCCGCAGATTACAGATTGCCTCCAGATGTGCATCGGAAACGACTACTGGTCTTCCAGGGAACGATCAAAGCGTAGACTGTTTGACACATTACTCCCATGTAGGAAAGTGCGCATGGTGACTGTTGTATTCATTTCCGTTAAAACTTCAGTGTTTCATCAACTCTCTGATAGTCCACTGATTACAGAATGCCTTCAGATGTGCATCAGAAACTACTATTGGTCTTCTAGGGAACGATTAAGGCGTAGACTGTTTGAGACATTACTCCCATGGAGGAAAGTGCGCCTGGTGACTGTTGTATGCAAAGGCGATGCAATTTCTGTGGTTCATCAACACCCTGATAGTCCACAGATTACAGAATGCCTCCAGATGTACATCGGAAACTGCTACTGGTATTCCTGGGAACGATCAAATCGCAGACTGTTTCAGACATTACTCCCCTGGAGGAAAGTGCGCATGGTGACAGTTGTATTCAATCCCGATGCAATATCTGTGTTTCATCAACACTCTGATAGTCCACAGATTACAGAATGCCTCCAGATGTGCATCGGAAACTACTACTGGTCTTCCAGGGAACGATCAAAACGTATACTGTTTGAGACATTACTCCCATGGAGGAAAGTGCGAATATTGACTGTTGTATTCAATCCCGATGCAATTTCTGTGTTTCATCAACAGTCTGATAGTCCACAGAATACAGAATGTCTCCAGATGTGCATCGGAAACTACTACTGTCTTCCAGGAATCGATCATAGCGTAGACTGTTTGAGACATTACTCTCATGGAGGAAAGTGCGCATGGTGACTGTTGTATTCAATCCCGATGAAATTTCTGTGTTTTATCAACACACTGATATTCCACAGATTACAGAATGCCTCCAGATGTGCATCGGAAACTACTACAGTCTTCCAGGGAACGATCATAGCGTAGACTGTTTGAGACGTTACTCCCATGGAGGAAAGTGCGCATGGTGACTGTTGTATTCAATCCCGATGCAATGTCTTTGTTTCATCAACACTCTGATAGTCCACAGATTACAGAATGCCTCCAGATGCGTATCGGAAACTTCTACTGGTCTTCCAGGGAACGATCAATGCGTAGACTGTTTGAGACATTACTCCCATGGAGGAAAGTGCGCATGGTGACTGTTGTATTCAATCCCGATGGAATTTCTGTGTTTCATCAACACTCTGATAGTCCACAGCTTACAAAATGCCTTCGGATGTGAATCGGAAACTACTACTTTTCTTCCAGGGAACGATAAAAACGTATACTGTTTGAGACATTACTCCCATGGAGGAAAGTGCGAATGGTGACTGTTGTATTCAATCCCGATGCAATTTCTGTGTTTCATCAACTCTCTGGTAGTCCACAGAATACAGAATGCTTCCAGATGTACATCGGAAACTTCTACTGGTATTCCTGGGAACGATCAAATCGCAGACTGTTTCAGACATTAATCCCCTGGAGGAAAGTGCATTATGGTGACAGTTGTATTCAATCCCGATGCAATATCTGTGTTTCATCAACACTCTGATAGTCCACAGATTACAGAATGCCTCCAGATGTGCATCGGAAAATACTACTGGTCTTCCAGGGAACGATAAAAACGTATACTGTTTGAGACATTGCTCCCATGGAGGAAAGTGCGAATATTGACTCTTGTATTCAATACCGATGCAATTTCCGGGTTTCATCAACAGTCTGATCGTCCACAGAATACAGAATGCCTCCAGATGTGCATCGGAAACTACTACAGTCTTCCAGGGAACAATCATAGTGTAGACTGTTTGAGACATTACTCCCATGCAGGAAAGTGCGCATGGTGACTGTTGTATTCATTTCCGTTAAAACTTCAGTGTTTCACCAACTCTCTAATAGTCCACAGATTACAGAATGCCTTCAGATGTGCATCAGAAACTACTATTGGTCTTCTAGGGAACGATTAAGGCGTAGACTGTTTGAGACATTACTCCCATGGAGGAAAGTGCGCCTAGTGACTGTTGTATTCAAAGGCGATGCAATTTCTGTGGTTCATCAACACCCTGATAGTCCACAGATTACAGAATGCCTCCAGATGTACATCGGAAACTGCTACTGGTATTCCTGGGAACGATCAAATCGCAGACTGTTTCAGACATTACTCCCCTGGAGGAAAGTGCGCATGGTGACAGTTGTATTCAATCCCGATGCAATATCTGTGTTTCATCAACACTCTGATAGTCCACAGATTACAGAATGCCTCCAGATGTGCATCGGAAACTACTACTGGTCTTCCAGGGAACGATCCAAACGTATACTGTTTGAGACATTACTCCCATGGAGGAAAGTGCGAATATTGACTGTTGTATTCAATCCCGATGCAATTTCTGTGTTTCATCAACAGTCTGATAGTCCACAGAATACAGAATGTCTCCAGATGTGCATCGGAAACTACTACTGTCTTCCAGGAATCGATCATAGCGTAGACTGTTTGAGACATTACTCCCATGGAGGAAAGTGCGCATGGTGACTGTTGTATTCAATCCCGATGAAATTTCTGTGTTTTATCAACACACTGATATTCCACAGATTACAGAATGCCTCCAGATGTGCATCGGAAACTACTACAGTCTTCCAGGGAACGATCATAGCGTAGACTGTTTGAGACGTTACTCCCATGCAGGAAAGTGCGCATGGTGACTGTTGTATTCAATCCCGATGGAATTTCTGTGTTTTATCAACACTCTGATATTCCGCAGATTACAGAATGCCTATAGATGTGAATCGGAAACTACTACTGGTCTTCCAGGGAACGATCAAAGCGTAGACTGTTTGAGACATTACTCCCATGTAGGAAAGTGCGCATGGTGACTGTTGTATTCAATTCCGATGCTATTTCAGTGTTTCATCAACACTCTGATAGTCCGCAGATTACAGATTGCCTCCAGATGTGCATCGGAAACTACTACCGGTCTTCCAGGGAACGATCAAAGCGTAGACTGTTTGAGACATTACTCCCATGGAGGAAAGTGCGCATGGTGACTGTTGTATTCAATCCCGATGCAATGTCTTGGTTTCATCAACACTCTGATAGTCCACAGATTACAGAATGCCTCCAGATGCGTATCGGAAACTTCTACTGGTCTTCCAGGGAACGATCAAAGCGTAGACTGTTTCAGACGTTACTCCCATGGAGGAAAGTGCGGATGGTGACTGTTGTATTTACTCCCGATGCAATTTCTGTGTTTCATCAACACTTTGAAGGATCACAGAGTACAGAATGCTTCCAGATGTGTATCGGAGACTACTACTGGTCCTCCAGGGAACGATCAAAGCGTAGACTGTTTCAGACGTTACTCCCAAGGAGGGAAGTGAGGATGGTGACTGCTGTATTCAATCCCGAAGCAATTTCTGTGTTTCTTCAACACTCTGATAGTCCACAGATTACAGATTGCCTCCAGATGTGCATCGAAAACTACTACTGGTCTTCCTTTGAACGATGAATGCATAATCTGTTTAAGACATTACTAACATGGAGGAAAGTGCGCATGGTGTCTGTGATATTCAATCCCGATGCAATTTCTGTGTTTCATCAACACTCTGATAGTCCACAGATTACAGATTGCCTCCAGATGTGCATCGGAAGTACTACGGGTCTTCCTGGGAACGATCAATGCGTAGACTGTTTGAGACATTACTCCCATGGAGGAAAGTGCGCATGGTGACTGTTGCATTCAATCCCGATGGAATTTCTGTGTTTCATCAACACTATGATAGTCCACAGCTTACAAAATGCCTTCGGATGTGCATCGGAAACTACTACTTTTCTTCCAGGGAACGATAAAAACGTATACTGTTTGAGACATTACTCCCATGGAGGAAAGTGCGAATGGTGACTGTTGTATTCAATCCCGATGCAATTTCTGTGTTACATCAACTCTCTGGTAGTCCACAGATTACAGATGGCCTCCAGATGTGCATCGGAAACTACTACTGGTCTTCCAGGGAACGATAAAAACGTATACTCTTTGAGACATTGCTCCCATGGAGGAAAGTGCGAATATTGACTGTTGTATTCAATCCCGATGCAATTTCCGTGTTTCATCAACAGTCTGATCGTCCACAGAATACAGAATGCCTCCAGATGTGCATCGGAAACTACTACAGTCTTCCAGGGAACTATCGTAGTGTAGAATGTTTGAGACATTACTCACATGCAGGAAAGTGCGCATGGTGACTGTTGTATTCAATACCGATGCAATTTCTGTGATTTATCAACAGTCTGATATTCCACAGATTACAGAATGCCTCCAGATGTGAATCGGAAGCTACTACTGGTCTTCCAGGGAACGATCAAAGCGTAGACTGTTTGACACATTACTCCCATGTAGGAAAGTGCGCATGGTGACTGTTGTATTCAATTCCGTTAAAACTTCAGTGTTTCACCAACTCTCTAATAGTCCACAGATTACAGAATGCCTTCAGATGTGCATCAGAAACTACTATTGGTCTTCTAGGGAACGATTAAGACGTAGACTGTTTGAGACATTACTCCCATGGAGGAAAGTGCGCATGGTGACAGTTGTATTCAATCCCGATGCAATATCTGTGTTTCATCAACACCCTGATAGTCCACAGATTACAGAATGCCTCCAGATGTACATCGGAAACTGCTACTGGTATTCCTGGGAACGATCAAATCGCAGACTGTTTCAGACATTACTCCCCTGGAGGAAAGTGCGCATGGTGACAGTTGTATTCAATCCCGATGCAATATCTGTGTTTCATCAACACTCTGATAGTCCACAGATTACAGAATGCCTCCAGATGTGCATCGGAAACTACTACTGGTCTTCCAGGGAACGATCCAAACGTATACTGTTTGAGACATTACTCCCATGGAGGAAAGTGCGAATATTGACTGTTGTATTCAATCCCGATGCAATTTCTGTGTTTCATCAACAGTCTGATAGTCCACAGAATACAGAATGTCTCCAGATGTGCATCGGAAACTACTACTGTCTTCCAGGAATCGATCATAGCGTAGACTGTTTGAGACATTACTCCCATGGAGGAAAGTGCGCATGGTGACTGTTGTATTCAATCCCGATGAAATTTCTGTGTTTTATCAACACACTGATATTCCACAGATTACAGAATGCCTCCAGATGTGCATCGGAAACTACTACAGTCTTTCAGGGAACGATCATAGCGTAGACTGTTTGAGACGTTACTCCCATGCAGGAAAGTGCGCATGGTGACTGTTGTATTCAATCCCGATGGAATTTCTGTGTTTTATCAACACTCTGATATTCCGCAGATTACAGAATGCCTATAGATGTGAATCGGAAACTACTACTGGTCTTCCAGGGAACGATCAAAGCGTAGACTGTTTGAGACATTACTCCCATGTAGGAAAGTGCGCATGGTGACTGTTGTATTCAATTCCGATGCTATTTCAGTGTTTCATCAACACTCTGATAGTCCGCAGATTACAGATTGCCTCCAGATGTGCATCGGAAACTACTACCGGTCTTCCAGGGAACGATCAAAGCGTAGACTGTTTGAGACATTACTCCCATGGAGGAAAGTGCGCATGGTGACTGTTGTATTCAATCCCGATGCAATGTCTTGGTTTCATCAACACTCTGATAGTCCACAGATTACAGAATGCCTCCAGATGCGTATCGGAAACTTCTACTGGTCTTCCAGGGAACGATCAAAGCGTAGACTGTTTCAGACGTTACTCCCATGGAGGAAAGTGCGGATGGTGACTGTTGTATTTACTCCCGATGCAATTTCTGTGTTTCATCAACACTTTGAAGGATCACAGAGTACAGAATGCTTCCAGATGTGTATCGGAGACTACTACTGGTCCTCCAGGGAACGATCAAAGCGTAGACTGTTTCAGACGTTACTCCCAAGGAGGGAAGTGAGGATGGTGACTGCTGTATTCAATCCCGAAGCAATTTCTGTGTTTCTTCAACACTCTGATAGTCCACAGATTACAGATTGCCTCCAGATGTGCATCGAAAACTACTACTGGTCTTCCTTTGAACGATGAATGCATAATCTGTTTAAGACATTACTAACATGGAGGAAAGTGCGCATGGTGTCTGTGATATTCAATCCCGATGCAATTTCTGTGTTTCATCAACACTCTGATAGTCCACAGATTACAGATTGCCTCCAGATGTGCATCGGAAGTACTACGGGTCTTCCTGGGAACGATCAATGCGTAGACTGTTTGAGACATTACTCCCATGGAGGAAAGTGCGCATGGTGACTGTTGCATTCAATCCCGATGGAATTTCTGTGTTTCATCAACACTATGATAGTCCACAGCTTACAAAATGCCTTCGGATGTGCATCGGAAACTACTACTTTTCTTCCAGGGAACGATAAAAACGTATACTGTTTGAGACATTACTCCCATGGAGGAAAGTGCGAATGGTGACTGTTGTATTCAATCCCGATGCAATTTCTGTGTTACATCAACTCTCTGGTAGTCCACAGATTACAGATGGCCTCCAGATGTGCATCGGAAACTACTACTGGTCTTCCAGGGAACGATAAAAACGTATACTCTTTGAGACATTGCTCCCATGGAGGAAAGTGCGAATATTGACTGTTGTATTCAATCCCGATGCAATTTCCGTGTTTCATCAACAGTCTGATCGTCCACAGAATACAGAATGCCTCCAGATGTGCATCGGAAACTACTACAGTCTTCCAGGGAACTATCGTAGTGTAGAATGTTTGAGACATTACTCACATGCAGGAAAGTGCGCATGGTGACTGTTGTATTCAATACCGATGCAATTTCTGTGATTTATCAACAGTCTGATATTCCACAGATTACAGAATGCCTCCAGATGTGAATCGGAAGCTACTACTGGTCTTCCAGGGAACGATCAAAGCGTAGACTGTTTGACACATTACTCCCATGTAGGAAAGTGCGCATGGTGACTGTTGTATTCAATTCCGTTAAAACTTCAGTGTTTCACCAACTCTCTAATAGTCCACAGATTACAGAATGCCTTCAGATGTGCATCAGAAACTACTATTGGTCTTCTAGGGAACGATTAAGACGTAGACTGTTTGAGACATTACTCCCATGGAGGAAAGTGCGCATGGTGACAGTTGTATTCAATCCCGATGCAATATCTGTGTTTCATCAACACTCTGATAGTCCACAGATTACAGAATGCCTCCAGATGTGCATCGGAAACTACTACTGGTCTTCCAGGGAACGATCAAAACGTATACTGTTTGAGACATTACTCCCATGGAGGAAAGTGCGAATATTGACTGTTGTATTCAATCCCGAAGCAATTTCTGTGTTTCATCAAAAGTCTGATAGTCCACAGAATACAGAATGTCTCCAGATGTGCATCGGAAACTACTACTGTCTTCCAGGGATCGATCATAGCGTAGACTGTTTGAGACATGACTCCCATGGAGGAAAGTGCGCATGGTGACTGTTGTATTCAATCCCGATGACATTTCTGTGTTTTATCAACACACTGATATTCCACAGATTACAGAATGCCTCCAGATGTGCATCGGAAACTACAACTGGTCTTCCAGGGAACGATCAAAGCGTAGACTGTTTGAGACATTACTCCCTTGGAGGAAAGTGTGCATGGTGACTGTTGTATTCAATCCCGTTGCAATTTCTTTGTTTCATCAACACTCTGATAGTCCACTGATTACAGAATGCCTCCAAATGTGTATCGGAAACATCTAGTGGTCTTCCAGGGAACGATCAAAGCGTAGACTGTTTCAGACGTTACTCCCATGGAGGAAAGTGCGGATGGTGACTGTTGTATTTACTCCCGATGGAATTTCTCTGTTTCATCAACACTTTGAAGGTTCACAGAGTACAGAATGCTTCCAGATGTGCATCGGAAACTACTACTGGTCCTCCAGGGAACGATCAAAGCGTAGACTGTTTCAGACGTTACTCCCATGGAGGGAAGTGAGGATGGTGACTGTTGTATTCAATCCCGATGCAATTTCTGTGTTTCATCAACACTCTGATAGTCCACAGATTACAGTTTGCATCCAGATGTGCATCGGAAACTACTACTGGTCTTCCTGGGAACGATGAATGCATAGACTGTTTAAGACATTACTAACATGGAGGAAAGTGCGCATGTTGTCTGTGATATTCAATCCCGATGCAATTCCTGTGTTTCATCAACACTCTGATAGTATACAGATTACAGATTGCCTCCAGATGTGCATCGGAAGTACTACGGGTCTTCCTGGGAACGATCAATGCGTAGACTGTTTGAGACATTACTCCCATGGAGGAAAGTGCGAATGGTGACTGTTGTATTCAATCCCGATGCAATTTCTGTGTTTCATCAATTCTCTGGTAGTCCACAGATTACAGATTGCCTCCAGATGTGCATCGGAAACCACTACTGGTCTTCCAGGGAACGATAAAAACGTATACTCTTTGAGACATTACTCCCATGGAGGAAAGTGCGAATATTGACTATTGTATTCAATCCCGATGCAATTTCCGTGTTTCATCAACAGTCTGATCGTCCACAGAATACAGAATGCCTCCAGATGTGCGTCCTAAACTACTACAGTCTTCCAGGGAAGTATCATAGCGTAGACTGTTTGAGACATTACTCCCATGCAGGAAAGTGCGCATGGTGACTGTTGTATTTAATTCCGATGCAATTTCAGTGTTTCATCAACACTCTGATAGTCCGCAGATTACAGATTGCCTCCAGATGTGCATCGGAAACTACTACCGGTCTTCCAGGGAACGATCAAAGCGTAGACTGTTTGAGACATTACTCCCATGGAGGAAAGTGCGCATGGTGACTGTTGTATTCAATCCCGATGCAATGTCTTGGTTTCATCAACACTCTGATAGTCCACAGATTACAGAATGCCTCCAGATGCGTATCGGAAACTTCTACTGGTCTTCCAGGGAACGATCAAAGCGTAGACTGTTTCAGACGTTACTCCCATGGAGGAAAGTGCGGATGGTGACTGTTGTATTCAATTCCGTTAAAATTTCAGTGTTTCATCAACACTCTGATAGTCCACAGATTACAGAATGCCTTCAGATGTGCATCAGAAACTACTACTGGTCTTCTAGGGAACGATTAAGGCGTAGACTGTTTGAGACATTACTCCCTTGGAGGAAAGTGCGCCTGGTGACTGTTGTATTCAAAGGCGATGCAATTTCTGTGGTTCATCAACACCCTGATAGTCCACAGATTACAGAATGCCTCCAGATGTACATCGGAAACTACTACTGGTCTTCCTGGGAACGATCAAATCGTAGACTGTTTCAGATATTACTCCCCTGGAGGAAATAGCGCATGGTGACTGTTGTATTCAATCCCGATGCAATTTCTGTGTTTCATCAACACTCTGATAGTCCACAAATTACAGAATGCCTCCAGATGTGCATCGGAAACTACTACTGGTCTTCCAGGGAACGATCAAAACGTATACTGTTTGAGACATTACTCCCATGGAGGAAAGTGCGAATATTGACTGTTGTATTCAATCCCGATGCAATTTCTGTGTTTCATCAACAGTCTGACAGTCCACAGAATACAGAATGTCTCCAGATGTGCATCGGAAACTACTACTGTTTTCCAGGGATCGATCATTGCGTAGACTGTTTGAGGCATTACTCCCATGGAGGAAAGTGCGCATGGTGACTGTTGTATTCAATCCCGATGAAATTTCTGTGTTTTATCAACACACTGATATTCCACAGATTACAGTATGCCTCCAGATGTGCATCGGAAACTACAACTGGTCTTCCAGGGAACGATCAAAGCGTAGACTGTTTGAGACTTTACTCCCATGGAGGAAAGTGCGCATGGTGACTGTTGTATTCAATCCCGATGCAATTTCTTTGTATCATCAACACTCTGATAGTCCACAGAATACAGAATGCCTCCAGAAGTGTATCGGAAACTTCTATTGGTCTTCCAGGGAACGATCAAAGCGTAGACTGTTTCAGACGTTACTCCCATGGAGGAAAGTGCGGATGGTGACTGTTGTATTTACTCCCGATGCAATTTCTGTGTTTCATCAACACTTTGAAGGTTCACAGAGTACAGAATGCTTCCAGATGTGCATCGGAAACTACTACTGGTCCTCCAGGGAACGATCAAAGCGTAGACTGTTTCAGACGTTACTCCCATGGAGGGAAGTGAGGATGGTGACTGTTCTATTCAATCCCGATGCAATTTCTGTGTTTCGTCAACACTCTGATAGTCCACAGATTACAGATTGCATCCAGATGTGCATCGGAAACTGCTACTGGTCTTCCTGGGAACGATGAATGCATAGACTGTTTAAGACATTACTAACATGGTGGAAAGTGCGCATGTTGTTTGTGATATTCAATCCCGATGCAATTTCTGTGTTTCATCAACACTCTGATAGTCCACAGATTACAGATTGCCTCCAGAAGTGCATCGGAAGTACTACGGGTCTTCCTGGGAACGATCAATGCGTAGACTGTTTGACACATTACTCCCATGTAGGAAAGTGCGCATGGTGACTGTTGTATTCAATTCCGTTAAAATTTCAGTGTTTCATCAACACTCTGATAGTCCACAGATTACAGAATGCCTTCAGATGTGCATCAGAAACTACTACTGGTCTTCTAGGGAACGATTAAGGCGTAGACTGTTTGAGACATTACTCCCATGGAGGAAAGTGCGCCTGGTGACTGTTGTACTCAAAGGCGATGCAACTTCTGTGGTTCATCAACACCCTGATAGTCCACAGATTACAGAATGCCTCCAGATGTGAATCGGAAACTACTACTGGTCTTCCAGGGAACAATCAATGCGTAGAATGTTTGAGACATTACTTCCATTGAGGAAAGTGCGCATGGTTACTGTGATATTCAATCTCGATGCAATTTCGGTGTTTCTACAACACTCTGATAGACCGCAGATTACAGATTGCCTCCAGATGTGCATCGGAAACTACTACTGGTCTTCCAGGGAACGATCAAAGCGTAGACTGTTTGACACATTACTCCCATGTAGGAAAGTGCGCGTGGTGACTGTTGTATTCAATTCCGTCAAAATTTCAGTGTTTCATCAACACTCTGATAGTCCACAGATTACAGAATGCCTTCAGATGTGCATCAAAACTCCTACTGGTCTTCTAGGGAACGATTAAGGGGTAGACTGTTTGAGACATTACTCCCATGGAGGAAAGTGCGACTGGTGACTGTTGTATTCAAAGGCGATGCAATATCTCTGTTTCATCAACACCCTGATAGTCCACAGATTACAGAATGCCTCCAGATGTACATCGGAAACTACTACTGGTATTCCAGGGAACGATCAAAGCGTAGACCCTTTCAGACATTACTCCCCTGGAGGAATGTGCGCATGGTGACTGTTGTATTCAATCCCGATGCAATTTCTTTGTTTCATCAACACTCTGATATTCCACAGATTACAGAATGCATCCAGATGTGCATCGGAAACTTCTACTGGTCGTCTAGGGAACGATAAAAGCGTAGACTGTTTCAGACGTTACTCCCATGGAGGAAAGTGCGGATGGTGACTGTTGTATTTACTCCCGATGCAATTTCTGTGTTTCATCAACACTTTGAAGGTTCACAGAGTACAGAATGCTTCCAGTTGTGCATCGGAAACTACTACTGGTCCTCCAGGGAACGATCAAAACGTAGAGTGTTTCAGACGTTAATCCCATGGAGGGAAGTGAGGATGGTGACTGTTGTATTCAATCCCTATGCAATTTCTGTGTTTCATCAACACTCTGATAGTCCACAGATTACAGATTGCCTCCAGATGGGCATCGGAAACTACTACTGGTCTTCCTGGGAAAGTGAATGCGTAGACTGTTTACGACACTAGTCCCATGGAGGAAAGTGCGCATGGTGACTGTGATATTCAATCCTGATGCAATTTCTGTGTTTCATCAACACTCTGATAGTCCACAGGTTACAGATTGCCTCCAGATGTGCATCGGAAGTACTACTGGTCTTCCTGGGAACGACCAATGCGTAGACTGTTTGAGACATTACTCCCATGGAGGAAAGTGCGCATGGTGACTGTTGTATTCAATCCCGATGCAATTTCTGTGTTTCATCAACACTTTGAAGGTCCACAGATTACAGAATGCCTCCAGATGTGCATCGGAAACTACTACTTTCCTTCCAGGGAACGATAAAGGCGTAGACTGTTTGAGACATTACTCCCATGGAGGAAAGTGCGCATGGTGACTGTTGTTTTCAAAGGCGATGCAATTTCTGCGTTTCATCAACACTCTGAAAGTCCACAGATTACAGAATGCCACCAGATGTGCATCGGAAACTACTACTCGTCTTCCAGGGAACGATCAAAGCGTAGACTGTTTCAGCCATTACTCCCATGGAGGAAAGTGCGCATGGTGACTGTTGTATTCAATCCCGATGCAATTTCTGTGTTTCATCAACTCTCTGGTAGTACACAGATTACAGATTGCCTCCAGATGTGCATCGGAAACTACTACTGGCCTTCCAGGGAACGATAAAAACGTTTACTGTTTGAGACATTACTCCCATGGAGGAAAGTGCGAATATTGACTGTTGTATTCAATCCCGATGCAATTTCTTTGTTTCATCAACAGTCTGATAGTCCACAGATTACAGAATAACACCAGATGTGCATCGGAAACTACTACAGTCTTCCAGGGAACTATCATAGCGTAGACTGTTTGAGACATTACTCCCATGCAGGAAAGTGCGCATGGTGACTGTTGTATTCAATACCGATGCAATTTCTGTGTTTCATCAACACCCTGATAGTCCACAGATTACAGAATGCCTCCAAATGTACATCGGAAACTACTACTGGTATTCCAGGGAACGATCAAAGCGTAGACTGTTTCAGACATTACTCCCCTGGAGGAAAGTGCGCATGGTGACTGTTGTATTCAATCCCGATGCAATTTCTGTGTTTTATCAACACACTGATATTCCACAGAGTACAGAATGCTTCCAGATGTGCATCGGAAACTACTACTGGTCCTCCAGGGAACGATCAAAGCGTAGACTGTTTCAGACGTTCCTCCCATGGAGGGAAGTTAGGATGGTGACTGTTGTATTCAATCCCGACGCAATTTCTGTGTGTCATCAACAATCTGATAGTCCACAGATTACAGATTGCCTCCAGATGTGCATCGGAAACTACTACTGGTCTTCTTGGGAACGATGAATGCGTAGACTGTTTGAGACATTACTCCCATGGAGGAAAGTGCGCATGGTGACTGTTGTATTCAATCCCGATGCATTTTCTGTGTTTCATCAACACTCTGATAGTCCTTAGATTACAGAATGCCTCCAGATGTGCATCGGAAACTACCACTGGTCTTCCAGGGAACGATCAATGCGTAGAATGTTTGAGACATTACTTCCATTGAGGAAAGTGCGCATGGGTACTGTGATATTCAATCCCGATGCAATTTCTGTGTTTCATTAACACTCTGATAGTCCGCAGATTACAGATTGCCTCCAGATGTGCATCGGAAACTACTACGGGTCTTCCAGGGAACGATCAAAGCGTAGACTGTTTGAACATTACTCCCATGCAGGAAAGTGCGCATGGTGACTGTTGTATTCAATTCCGATAAAATTTCAGTGTTTCATCAACACTCTGACAGTCCACAGATTACAGAATACCTTCAGATTTGCATCAGAAATTACTACTGGTCTTCTAGGGAACCAACAAAGCGTAGACTGTTTGAGACATTACTCCCATGGAGGAAAGTGCGCATGGTGACTGTTGTATTCAATCCCGATGCAATTTCTGTGTTTTATCAACACTCTGATAGTCCACAGATTACAGAATGCCTCCAGATGTACATCGTAAACTACCACCGGTCTTCCAGGGAGCGATCAATGCGTAGAATGTTTGAGACATTACTTCCATTGAGGAAAGTGCGCATGGTTACTGTGATAGTCAATTTCGATGCAATTTCTGTGTTTCATCAACACTCTCATAGTCCGCAGATTACAGATTGCCTCCAGATGTGCATCGGAAACTACTACTGGTCTTCCAGGGAACGATCAAAGCATAGACTGTTTGACACATTACTCCCATGTAGGAAAGTGCTCATGGTGACTGTTGTATTCAATTCCGATAAAATTTCTGTGTTTTATCAACACTCTGATAGTCCACAGATTACTGAATGCTTTCGTATTTGCATCATAAATTACTACTGATCTTCTAGGGAACGAACAAAGCGTAGACTGTTTGAGACATTACTCCCATGGAGGAAAGTGCGCATGGTGACTGTTGTATGCAATCCCGATGCAATTTCTGTGTTTCATCAACACTCTGATAGTCCACAGATTACAAAATGCCTTCAGATGTGCATAGGAAACGACTACTTTTCTTCCAGGGAACGATAAAGGCGTAGACTGTTTGAGACATTTCTCCCATGGCGGAAAGTGCGCATGGTGACTGTTGTATTCAAAGCCGATGCAATTTCTGTGTTTCATCAACACTCTCATAGTCCGCAGATTACAGATTGCCTCCAGATGTGCATCGGAAACTACTACTGGCCTTCCAGGGAACGATAAAAACGTATACTGTTTGAGACATTACTCGCATGGAGGAAAGTGCGAATATTGACTGTTGTATTCAATCCCGATTCAATTTCCGTGTTTCATCAACAGTCTGATAGTCCAGAAAATACAGAATGCCTCCAGATGTGCATCGGAAACTACTACAGTCTTCCAGGGAACTATCATAGCGTAGACTGTTTGAGACATTTCTCCGATGCAGGAAAGTGCGCATGGGGACTGTTGTATCCAATCCCGATGCAATTTCTGTGTTTTATCAACAGTCTGATATTCCACAGATTACAGAATGCCTCCAGTTGTGAATCGGAAACTACTACTGGTCTTCCAGGGAACGATCAAAGCGTAGACTGTTTGAGACATTACTCCCATGGAGGAAAGTGCGCATGGTGACTGTTGTATTCAATCCCAATGCAATTTCTTTGTTTCATCGACACTCTGATAGTCCACAGATTACAGAATGTCTCCAGATGTGCATCGGAAACTTTTACTGGTCTTCCAGGGAACGATGAAAGCGTAGACTGTTTCAGACGTTACTCCCGTGGAGGAAAGTGCGCATGGTGACTGTTGTATTTACTCCCGATGCTATTTTTGTGTTTCATCAACACTTTGAAGGTCCACAGATTACAGAATGCCTCCAGATTTCCATCGGAAACTACTACTGGTCTTCCAGGGAACGATCAAAGCGTAGACTGTTTCAGACGTTACTCCCATGGAGGAAAGTGCGGATGGTGACTGTTGTATTCACTCCCGATGCAATTTCTGTGTCTCATCAACACTTTGAAGGTCCACTGAGTACACAATGCCTCCAGGTGTGCATCGGAAACTACTAATGGTCTTCCAGGGTTCGATCAAAGCGTAGACTGTTTCAGACATTACTCCCATGGAGGAAAGTGAGGATGGTGACTGTTGCATTCAATCCCGATGCAATTTCTGTAATTCATCAACACTCTGGTAGTCCACAGATTACAGATTGCCTCCAGATGTGGATCGGAATCTACTACTGGTCTTCCTGGGAACGATCAATGCGTAGAATAATTGAGACATTACTCCCATGGAGGAAAGTGCGCATGGTGACTGTGATATTCAATCCCGATGCAATTTCTGTGTTTCATCAACACTCTGATAGTCCAAAGATTACAGAATGCCTCCAGATGTACATCGGAAACTACCACTGGTCTTCCAGGGAACGATCAATGCGTAGAATGTTTGAGACATTACTTCCATTGATTAAAGTGCGCATGGTTACTGTGATATTCAATCTCGATGCAATTTCGGTATTTCATCAACACTCTGATAGTCCGCAGATTACAGATTGCCTACAGATGTGCATCGGAAACTACTACTGGTCTTCCAGGGAACGATCAAAGCGTAGACTGTTTGACACATTACTCCCATGTAGGAAAATGCGCATGGTGACTGTTGTATTCAATTCCGTTAAAATTTCAGTGTTTCATCAACACTCTGATAGTCCACAGATTACAGAATGCCTTCAGATGTGCATCAGAAACTACTACTGGTCTTCTAGGGAACGATCAAAGCGTATACTGTTTGAGACATTACTCCCATGGAGGAAAGTGCGCATGGCGACTGTTATATTCAAAGGCGATGCAACTTCTGTATTTCATCAACACCCTGATAGTCCACAGATTACAGAATGCCTCCAGATGTGCATCGGAAACTACTACTGGTCTTTCAGGGAACGATCAAAACGTATACTGTTTGAGACATTAGTCCCATGGAGGAAAGTGCGAATATTGACTGTTGTATTCAATCCAGATGCAATTTCTGTGTTTCATCAACAGTCTGATAGTCCACAGAATACAGAATGTCTCCAGATGTGCATCGGAAACTACTACTGGCCTTCCACGGAACGATCATAGCGTAGACTGTTTGGGACATTACTCCCATGGAGGAAAGTGCGCATGGTGACAGTTGTATTCAAAGCCGATGCAATTTCTGTGTTTCATCAACACTCTGATAGTCCACAGATTACAGAATGCCACCTGATGTGCATTGGAAACTACTACTCGTCTTCCAGGGAACGATCAAAGCTTAGACTGTTTCAGACATTACTCCCATGGAGGAAAGTGAGGATGGTGACTGTTGTAATCAATCCCGATTAAATATCTGTGTTTTATCAACACACTGATATTCCACAGATTACAGAATGCCTCCAAATGTGCATCGGAAACTACTACTGGTCTTGCAGGGAACGATCATAGCGTAGACTGTTTGAGACATTACTTCCATGCAGGGAAGTGCGCATGGTGACTGTTGTATTCAATAGCGATGCAATTTCTGTGTTTTATCAACACTCTGATATTCCACAGATTACAGAATGCCTCCAGATGTGAATCGGAAACTACTACTGGTCTTCCAGGGAACGATCAAATCGTAGACTGTTAGAGATATTACTCCCATGGAGGAATGTGCGCATGGTGACTGTTGTATTCAATCTCGATGCAATTTCTTTGTTTCATCGACACTCTGATAGTCCACAGATTACAGAATGCCTCCAGATGTGCATCGGAAACTTTTACTGGTCTTCCAGGGAACGATCCAAGCGTAGACTGTTTCAGACGTTACTCCCATGGAGGAAAGTGCGGATGGTGACTGTTGTATTTACTCCCGATGCAAATTCTGTGTTTCATCAACACTTTGAAGGTCCATTGATTACAGAGTGCCTCCAGATGTCCATCGGAAACTACTACTGGTCTTCCAGGGAACGATCAAAGCGTGGACTGTTTCAGACGTTACTCCCATGGAGGAAAGGGCAGATTGGTGACTGTTGTATTCACTCCCGATGCAATTTCTCTGTTTCATCAACACTTTGAAGGTCCACTGAGTACACAATGAATCCAGACGTGCATCGGAATCTACTACTGGTCTTTCAGGGAACGAACAAAACGTAGACTGTTTCAGTCATTACTCCCATGGAGGAAAGTGAGGATGGTGACTGTTGTATTCAATCCCGATGCAATTTCTGTGTTTCATCAACACCCTGATAGTCCACAGATTACAGATTACCTCCAGATGTGGATCGGAATCTGCTACTGGTCTTCCTGGGAACGAACAATGCGTAGAATGTTTCAGACATTACTTCCATGGAGGTAAGTGCGCATGGTGACTGTGATATTCAATCCCGATGCAATTTCTGCGTTTCATCAACACTCTGATAGTCCACAGATTACAGAATGCCTCCAGATGTACATCGGAAACTACCACTGGTCTTCCAGGGAATGATCATTGCTTAGAATGTTTGAGACAATACTTCCATTAAGGTAAGTGCGCATGGTGACTGTGATATTCAATCTCGATGCAATTTCAGTGTTTCATCAACACTCTGATAGTCTGCACATTACAGATTGCCTCCAGATGTGTATCGGAAACTACTACTGGTCTTCCAGGGAACGATCAAGCCGTAGACCGTTTGAGACATTACTCCCATGGAGGAAAGTGCGGATGGTGACTGTTGTATTTACTCCCGATGCAATTTCTGTGTTTCATCAACTTTTTGAAGATTCACAGAGTACAGAATGCTTATAGATGTTCATCGGAAACTACTACTGGTCCTCCAGGGAACGATCAAAGCGTAGACTGTCTCAGACGTTACTCCCATGGAGGGAAGTGATTATGGTGACTGTTGTATTCAATCCCTATGCAATTTCTGTGTTTCATCAACACTCTGATAGTCCACAGATTACAGAATGCCTCCAGATGTGCATCGGAAACTACTACTGGTCTTCCTGGGAAAGTGAATGCGTAGACTGTTTAAGACATTAGTCCCATGGAGGAAAGTGCGCATGGTGACTGTGATATTCAATCCCGATGCAAATTCTGTGTTTCATCAACACTCTGATAGTCCACAGATTACAGATTGCCTCCAGATGTGGATAGGAAACTACTACTGGTCTTCCAGGAAACTATCAAAGCGTAGACTGTTTGAGATATTACTCCCATGGAGGAAAGTGCGCATGGTGACTGTTGTATTCAATCCCGATGCAATTTCTGTGTTTCATCAACAGTCTGATAGTCCACAGATTACAAAATGCCTTCAGATGTGCATCGGAAACTACTACTGGTCTTCCAGGAAACTATCAAAGCGTAGACTCTTTGAGATATTACACCCATGGAGGAAAGTGCGCATGGTGACTGTTGTATTCAATCCCGATGCAATTTCTGTGTTTCATCAACAGTCTGATAGTCCACAGATTACAAAATGCCTTCAGATGTGCATCGGAAACTACTACTTTTCTTCCAGGGAACGATAAAGGCGTAGACTGTTTGAGACATAACTCCCATGGAGGAAAGTGCGCATGGTGACTATTGTATTCAAAGCCGATGCAATTTCTTTGTTTCATCAACACTCTGATAGTCCACAGATTACAGAATGCCACGAGATGTGCATCGGAAACTACTACTCGTTTTCCAGGGAACGATCAAAGCGTAGACTGTTTCAGACATTACTCCCATGGAGGAAAGTGCGCATGGTGACTGTTGTATTCAATCCCGATGCAATTTCTGTGTTTCATCAACTCTCTGGTAGTCCAGAGATTACAGATTGCCTCCAAATGTGCATCGGAAACTACTACTGGCCTTCCAGGGAACGATAAAAACGTATACTGTTTGAGACATTACTCCCATGGAGGAAAGTGCGAATATTGACTGTTGTATTCAATCCCGATGCAATTTCCGTGTTTCATCAACAGTCTGATAGTCCACAGAATACAGAATGCCTCCAGATGTGCATCGGAAACTACTACAGTCTTCCAGGGAACTATCATAGCGTAGACTGTTTGAGACATTATTTCCATGCAGGAAAGTGCGCATGGTGACTGTTGTATTCAATACCGATGCAATTTCTGTGTTTTATCAACACTCTGATATTCCACAGATTACAGAATGCCTCCAGATGTGAATCGGAAACTACTACTGGTCTTCCAGGGAACGATCAAATCGTAGACTGTTTGAGATATTACTCCCATGGAGGAATGTGCGCATGGTGACTGTTGTATTCAATCCCGATGCAATTTCTTTGTTTCATCGACACTCTGATAGTCCACAGATTACAGAATGCCTCCAGATGTGCATCGGAAACTTTTACTGGTCTTCCAGGGAACGATCAAAGCGTAGACTGTTTCAGACGTTACTCCCATGGAGGAAAGTGCGGATGGTGACTGTTGTATTTACTCCCGATGCAAATTCTGTGTTTCATCAACACTTTGAAGGTCCATAGATTACAGAGTGCCTCCAGATGTCCATCGGAAACTACTACTGGTCTTCCAGGGAACGATGAAAGCGTAGACTGTTTCAGACGTTACTCCCATGGAGGAAAGGGCAGATTGGTGACTGTTGTATTCACTCCCGATGCAATTTCTCTGTTTCATCAACACTTTGAAGGTCCACTGAGTACACAATGAATCCAGACGTGCATCGGAATCTACTACTGGTCTTCCAGGGAACGAACAAAACGTAGACTGTTTCAGACATTACTCCCATGGAGGAAAGTGCGCATGGTGACTGTTGTATTCAAAGGCGATGCAAATTCTGGGTTTCGTCAACACTCTGATAGTCCACAGATTACAGAATGTCTCCAGATATGCATCGGAAACTACTACTGGTCTTCTAGGGAACGATCAAAGCGTTTACTGTTTGAGACATTACTCCCATGGAGGAAAGTGCGAATATTGACTGTTGTATTCAATCCCGATGCAATTTCTGTGTTTCATCAACAGTCTGATAGTCCACAGATTACAGAATGCCTCCAGATGTGCATCGGAAACTACTACTGGTCTTCCAGGGAACTATCATAGCGTAGACTGTTTGAGACATTACTCCCACGGAGGAAAGTGCGCATGGTGACTGTTGTATTCAAAGGCGATGCAATTTCTGTGTTTCATCAACACCCTGATAGTCCACAGATTACAGAATGCCTCCAGATGTACATCGGAAACTACTACTGGTATTCCAGGGAACGATCAAAGCGTAGACTGTTTCAGACATTACTCCCCTGGAGGAAAGTGCGCATGGTGACTGTTGTATTCAATCGCGATTAAATTTCTGTGTTTTATCAACACACTGATATTCCACAGATTACAGAATGCCTCCAGATGTGCATCGGAAACTACTACTGGTCTTCCAGTGAACGATCAAAGCGTAGACTGTTTCAGACATTACTCCCATGGAGGAAAGTGCGCATGGTGACTGTTGTATTCAATCCCGATGCAATTCCTTTGTTTCATCAACACTCTGATAGTCCACAGATTACAGAATGCCTCCAGATGTGCATCGGAAACTTCTACTGGTCGTCCAGGGAACGATAAAAGCGTAGACTGTTTCAGACGTTACTCCCATGGAGGAAAGTGCGGATGGTGACTGTTGTATTTACTCCCGATGCAATTTCTGTGTTTCAACAACACTTTGAAGCTTCACAGAGTACAGAATGCTTCCAGATGTGCATCGGAAACTACTACTGGTCCTCAAGGGAACGATCAAAGCGTAGACTGTTTCAGACGTTACTCCCATGGAGGGAAGTGAGGATGGTGACTGTTGTATTCAATCCCTATGCAATTTCTGTGTTTCATCAACACTCTGATAGTCCACAGATTACAGATTGCCTCCAGATGTGCATCGGAAACTACTACTGGTCTTCCTGGGGAAGTGAATGCGTAGACTGTTTAAGACATTAGTCCCATGGAGGAATGTGCGCATGGTGACTGTGACATTCAATCCTGATGCAATTTCTGTGTTTCATCAACACTCTGATAGTCCTCAGATTACAGATTGCCTCCAGATGTGCATCGGAAGTACTACTGGTCTTCCTGGGAACGATCAATGCGTAGACTGTTTGAGACATTACTCCCATGGAGGCAAGTGCGCATGGTGACTGTTGTATTCAAAGCCGATGCAATTTCTGTGTTTCATCAACACTCTGATAGTCCACAGATTACAGAATGCCACCATATGTGCATCGGAAACTTCTACTCGTTTTCCAGGGAACGATCAAAGCGTAGACTGTTTCAGACATTACTCCCATGGAGGGAAGTGTGCATGGTGACTGTTGAATTCAATCCCGATGCAATTTCTGTGTTTTATCAATACTCTGATGGTCCACAGATTACTGAATGCCTCCAGATGTGCATCGGAAACTACCACTGGTCTTCCAGGGAACGATCAAAGCGTAGACTGTTTGAGACATCACTCAGATGGAGGAAAGTGAGCATGGTGCCTGTTGTATTCGATCCCGATGCTATTTCTGTGTTTCATCAACTCTCTGGTAGTCCCCTGATTACAGATTGTCTACTGATGTGCATCGATAACTACTACTGGTCTTCCAGGGAACGATCAAAACGTAGACTGTTTGAGAATTACTCCCATGGAGGCAAGTGCGCATGGGGACTGTTGTATTCAATCCCGATGCAATTTCTGTGTTTCATCAACACTTTGATAGTCCACAGATTACAGAATGCCTCCAGATGTGCATCGGAAACTACTACTCGTTTTCCAGGGAACGATCAGGGCGTAGACTGTTTCAGACATTACTCCCATGGAGGGAAGTGCGCATGGTGACTGTTGTATTCAATCCCGATGCAATTTCTGTGTTTCATCAACTCTCTGGTAGTCCACAGATTACAGATTGCCTCCAGATGTGCATCGGAAACTACTACTGGTCTTCCAGGGAACGATCAAAGCGTAGAATGTTTCAGACGTTACTCCCATGGAGGAAAGTGCGGATGGTGACTGTTGTATTCACTCCCGATGCAATTTCTGTGTTTCATCAACACTTTGAAGGTCCTGTGAGTACACAATGAATCCAGATGTGCATCGGAAACTACTACTGGTCTTCCAGGGAACGAACAAAGCGTAGACTTTTTCAGACATTACTCCCATGGAGGAAAGTGAGGATGGTGACTGTTGTATTCAATCCCGATGCAATTTCTGTGTTTCATCAACACTCTGATAGTCCACAGATTACAGAATGCCTCCAGATGTACATCGGAAACTACCACTGGTCTTCCAGGGAACGATCAATGCGTAGAATGTTTGAGACATTACTTCCATTGAGGTAAGTGCGCATGGTGACTGTGATATTCAATCTCGATGCAATTTCTGTGTTTCATCAACACTCTGATAGTCCACAGATTACAGATTGCCTCCAGATGTGCATCGGAAACTACTACTGCTCTTCCAGGGAACGATCAAGCCGTAGACTGTTTGAGACATTACTCCCATGGAGGAAAGTGCGCATGGTGACTGTTGTATTCAAAGGCGATGCAATTTCTGTGTTTCATGAACACTCTGATAGTCCACAGATTACAGATTGCCACCAGATGTGCATCGGAAACAACTACTGGCCTTCCAGGGATCGATCAAAGCGTAGACTGTTTCAGACATTACTCCCATGGAGGAAAGTGCGCATGGTGACTGCTGCATTCAATCCCGATGAAATATCTGTGTTTCATCAACACTCTGATAGTCCACAGATTACAGAATGCCTCCAGATGTGCATCGGAAACTACTACTGGTCTTCTAGGGAACGATCAAAGCGTATACTGTTTGAGACATTACTCCCATGGAGGAAAGTGCGAATATTGACTGTTGTATTCAATCCCGATGCAATTTCTGTGTTTCATCAACAGTCTGATAGTCCACAGATTACAGAATGCCTCCAGATGTGCATCGGAAACTACTACTTTTCTTCCAGGGAACGATCATAGCGTAGACTGTTTCAGACATTACTCCCCTGGAGGAAAGTGCGCATGGTGACTGTTGTATTCAATCCCGAAGAAATTTCTGTATTTTATCAATACACTGATATTCCACAGATTACAGAATGCCTCCAGATGTGCATCGGGAACTGCTACTGGTCTTCCAGGGAACGATCAAAGCGTTGTCTGTTTGAGACATTACTCCAGTGGAGGAAAGTGCGCATGGTGACTGTTGTATTCAATCCCGATGCAATTTCTGTGTTTCATCAACACACTGATAGTCCACAGATTACAGAATGCTTCCAGATGTGCATTGGAAACTACTACTGGTCTTCCAGGGAACGATCAAAGCGTAGACTGTTAGAGACATTACTCCCATGGAGGAAAGTGTGCATCATGACTATTGTATTCAATCCCTATGCAATTTCTGTGTTTTATCAATACTCTAATAGTCCACAGATTACAGAATGCCTCCAGATGTGCATCAGAAACTACCACTGGTCTTCCAGGGAACGATCAAAGCGTAGACTGTTTGACACATTACTCCCATCTAGGAAAGTGAGCATGGTGACTCTTGTATTCAATCCCGATGCAATTTCTGTGTTTCATCAACTCTCTGGTAGTCCACAGATTACAGATTGCCTCCAGATGTGCATCGGAAACTACTACTGGTCTTCCTGGGAACGATCAAATCGTAGACTGTTTGAGACAATACTCCCATGGAGTAAAGTGTGCATGGTGACTGCTGTATTAATCCCGACGCAATATCTGTGTTTCATCAACACTTTGAAAGTCCACAGATTACAGAATGACTCCAGATGTGCAACGGAAACTACTACTGGTCATCCTGATAACGATCAATGCGTAGACTGTTTGAGATATTACTCCCATGGAGGAATGTGCGGATGGTGACTGTTGTATTCACTCCCGATGCAATTTCTGTGTTTCATCAACACTTTGAAGGTCCACAGAGTACAGAATGCCTCCAGATATGCATCGGAAACTACTACAGGTCTTCCAGGGAACGACAAAAGCGTAGACTGTTTGAGATACTACTCCCATGCAGGAAAGTGCGCCTGGTGACTGTTGTATCAATCCCGGCGAAATTACTGTGTTTCATCAACACTCTGATAGTCCAGAGATTACAGAATGCCTCCAGATGTGCATCGGAAACTACTACTGGTCTTCCAGGGAACGATCAAAGCGTAGACTGTTAGAGACATTACTCCCATGGTGTGCATGGTGACTGTTGAATTCAATCCCGATGCAATTTCTGTGTTTTATCAATACTCTGATGGTCCACAGATTACTGAATGCCTCCAGATGTGCATCGGAAACTACCACTGGTCTTCCAGGGAACGATCAAAGCGTAGTCTGTTTGAGACATTACTTTTACGGAGGAAAGTGCGCATAGTGACAGTTGTATTCAATCCCGATGCAATTTAAGTGTTTCATCAACGCTCTGATAGTCCACAGATTACAGAATGCCTCCAGATGTGCATCGGAAAGTACTACTGGTCTTCCAGGGACCGATCAAAGCGTAGACTATTTGAGACATCACTCCCATAGAGGAAAGTGCGCATGGTGACTGTTGTATTTATCCCGACGCAATTTCTGTGTTTCATCAACACTTTGAAGGTCCATAGATTACAGAATGCCTCCAGATGTGCATCGGAAACTACTACTGGTCTTCCTGGGAACGATCAATGCGTAGACTGTTTGAGACATTACTCCTATGGAGGAAAGTGCGGATGTTGACTGTTGTATTCACTCCCGATGCTATTTCTGTGTTTAATCAACACTTTGAAGGTCCACAGAGTACAGACTGCCTCCAGATGTGCATCGGAAACTAACACTGGTCTCCCAGGGAACGATCATAGCGTAGACTGTTTGAGAGATTACTCCCATGGAGGAAAGTGCGCATGGTGACTGTTGTATTCAATCCTGATGCAATTTCTGTGTTTCATCAGCACTCTGATATTCCACAGATTACAGAATGATTCCAGATGTGCATCGGAAACTACTACTGGTCTTCCAGGGAACGATCAAAGCGTAGACTGTTTGAGACATTACTCCATGGAGGATAGTGCGCATGGTGATTGTTGTATTCAATCCCGATGCAATTTCTTTCTTTCATCAACACTCTGATAGTCCAGAGATTACAGAATGCCTCCATTGGTGCATCGGAAGCTACTACTGGTCTTCCAGGGAACGATCAAATCGTAGACTGTTAGAGACATTACTCCCATGGAGGAAAGTGTGCATCATCACTGTTGTATTGAATCCCGATGCAATTTCTGTGTTTTATCAACACTCTGATAGTCCACAGATTACAGAATACCTCCAGATGTGCATCAGAAACTACCACTGGTCTTCCAGGGAACGATCAAAGCGTAGACTGTTTGACACATTACTCCCATGGAGGAAAGTGCGCTTGGTGACTGTTGTATTCACTCCCGATGCAATTTCTGTGATTCATCAACTCTCAGGTAGTCCACAGATTACAGATTGCCTCCAGATGTGCATCGGAAACTACTAGTGGTCTTCCTGGGAACGATCAAAGCGTAGACTGTTTGAGACATTACTCCCATGGAATAAAGTGTGCATGGTGACTGTTGTATTTATCCCGACGCAATTTCTGTGTTTCATCAACGCTTTGAAGGTCCATAGATTACAGAATGCCTCCAGATGTGCATCGGAAACTACTACTGGTCTTCCAGGGAACGATCAAAGCGTAGACTGTTTGAGACATTACCCCCATGCAGGAAGTTCGAATGGTGACTGTTGTATTCAATCCTGGTGAAATTTCTGTGTTTCATCAACACTCTGATAGTCCACAGATTACAGAATGCATGCAGATGTGCATCGGACAGTACTACTGGTCTTCCTGGGAACGATTAATGCGTAGACAGTTTGAGACTTTACTCCCATGGAGGAAAGTCGGCATCGCGACAGTTGTATTCAATTCCGATGCAATTTCTGTGTTTCATCAACGCTCTGATAGTCCACAGATTACAGAATGCCTCCAGATGTGCATCGGAAACTACTACTGGTCTTCCAGGGAACGATCAAAGCGTAGACTGTTTGAGACATCACTCCGATGGAGGAAAGTGAGCATGGTGCCTGATGTATTCGATCCCGATGCAATTTCTGTGTTTCATCAACTCTCTGGTAGTCCACAGATTACAGATTGCCTCCAGATGAGCATCGGAAACTACTACTTGTCTTCGTGGGAACGATCAAAGCGTAGTCTGTTTGAGACATTACTTTTACGGAGGAAAGTGCGCATAGTGACAGTTGTATTCAATTGCCGATGCAATTTCTGTGTTTCATCAACGCTCTGATAGTCCACAGATTACAGAATGCCTCCAGATGTGCATCGGAAACTACTACTGGTCTTCCTGGGAACGATCAAAACGTAGACTGTCGGAGGCAATACTCCCATGGAGGAAAGTGCGCATGGTGACTGTTGTATTCAATCCCGATGCAATTTCTGTGTTTCATCAACACTCTGATAGTCCACAGATTACAGAATGCCCCCAGATGTGCATCGGAAACTATTTCTAATCTTCCAGGGTACGACCAAAGAATAGACTGTTTGAGACACTACTCCCATGGCGGAAAGTGCGCCTGGTGCCTTTTGTAATCAATCCCGATGCAATTTCTGTGTTTCATCGACAGTCTCTCTTCTGACAGCTCTATTAAAAATTTTTGAGAAAGTAATGTATTCAAGAGTAGCCTCCCATATTTGTAAAAATAAAGTACTAACAAAATGTCAGTTTGGTTTTCAGAAAGGCTTTTCAACAGAAAATGCTATATATGCTTTCACTGATCAAATATTAAATGCTCTGAATAACCGGACATCACCCATTGGTATTTTTTGTGATCTCTCAAAGGCCTTTGATTGTGTAAATCATGGAATTCTTTTAGATAAGCTAAATCATTATGGTTTGAGTGGGGCAGTGCACAAATGGTTTAATTCATACTTAACTGGAAGAATGCAGAAAGTTGAAATAAGTGGTTCGTGTAATGTTAAAACAGCTGATTCCTCAAACTGGGGTGCTATCAAGCACGGGGTCCCACAGGGTTCGGTCTTAGGTCCTTTACTGTTCTTGATATACATTAATGACTTACCATTCCACATTGATGAAGATGCAAAGTTAGTTCTTTTTGCTGATGATACAAGTATAGTAATAACATCCAAAAACCAAGAACTAAGTGATGTAATTGTAAATGATGTTTTTCACAAAATTATTAAGTGGTTCTCAGCAAACGGACTCTCTTTAAATTTTGATAAAACACAGTATATACAGTTCCGTACAGTAAATGGCAAAACTCCAGTAATAAATATAGAATTTGAACAGAAGTCTGTAGCTAAGGTAGAATTTTCAAAATTTTTAGGTGTGTCCATTGATGAGAGGTTAAACTGGAAGCAACACATTGATGGTCTGCTGAAACGTCTGAGTTCAGCTACGTATGCTATTAGGGTTATTGCAAATTTTGGTGATAAGAATCTCAGTAAATTAGCTTACTATGCCTACTTTCATTCACTGCTTTCGTATGGCATCATATTCTGGGGTAATTCATCGTTGAGTAGAAAAGTATTCATTGCACAAAAACGTGTAATCAGAATAATTGCTGGAGCCCACCCACGGTCATCCTGCAGACATCTATTTAAGGATCTAGGGATCCTCACAGTAACCTCACAGTATATATATTCCCTTATGAAATTTGTTGATAATAATCCAACCCAATTCAAAAGTAATAGCAGTGTGCATACCTATAACACCAGGAGAAAGGATGATCTTCACTATGCAGGGTTAAATCTGACTTTGGCACAGAAAGGGGTAAATTATGCTGCCACAAAAGTCTTTGGGCACCTACCAAACAGCATCAAAAGCCTGACAGATAGCCAACTAACATTTAAAAATAAATTAAAAGAATTTCTAGATGACAACTCCTTCTACTCATTGGCTGAATTTTTAGATATAAAGTAAGTAAAAAAAAAAAAAAAAAAAACTTAATCATTAGTGTCATGCAATATTTTGTGTAATGTAATTTCTTGTACAGACATCTTTTATTAACCTGACACGTTCCACATCATTACGAAGTGTCGTATTCATGATCTATGGAACAAGTATTAATCTAATCTAAACTAATCTAATCTGATAGTCCAGAGATTACAGAATGCCTCCAGATGTGCATCGGAAACTACTACTGGTCTTCCTGGGAACGATCAAAACGTAGACTGGCCGAGACAATACTCCCATGCAGGAAAGAGCGCATGGTGACTGTTGTGTTCAATCCCGATGAAATTTCTGTGTTTCATCAATAGTCCGATGGTCCACAGAATACAGAATGCCTACAGATGTGCATCGGAAACTACTACTGGTCTTCTAGGGAACGATCAAAGCGTAGACTGTTTGCGACATTACTCCCATGGAGGAAAGTGCTCATGGTGACTGTTGTATTCAATCCCGATGCAATTTCTGTGTTTCATCAACACTCTGATATTCCACAGATTACAGAATGATTCCAGATGTGCATCGGAAACTACTACTGGTCTTCCAGGGAACGATCAAAGCGTAGACTGTTTGAGACATTACTCCCATGGAGGAAAGTGCGCATGGTGATTGTTGTATTCAATCCCGATGCAATTTCTTTCTTTCATCAACACTCTGATAGTCCAGAGATTACAGAATGCCTCCATTGGTGCATCGGAAACTACTACTGGTCTTCCAGGGAACGATCAAATCGTAGACAGTTAGAGACATTACTCCCATGGAGGAAAGTGTGCATCATCACTGTTGTATTGAATCCCGATGCAATTTCTGTGTTTTATCAACACTCTGATAGTCCACAGATTACAGAATACCTCCAGATGTGCATCAGAAACTACCACTGGTCTTCCAGGGAACGATCAAAGCGTAGACTGTTTGACACATTACTCCCATGGAGGAAAGTGCGCTTGGTGACTGTTGTATTCACTCCCGATGCAATTTCTGTGATTCATCAACTCTCAGGTAGTCCACAGATTACTGATTGCCTCCAGATGTGCATCGGAAACTACTAGTGGTCTTCCTGGGAACGATCAAAGCGTAGACTCTTTGAGACATTACTCCCATGGAATAAAGTGTGCATGGTGACTGTTGTATTTATCCCGACGCAATTTCTGTGTTTCATCAACACTTTGAAGGTCTATAGATTACAGAATGCCTCCAGATATGCATCGGAAACTGCTACTGGTCTTCCAGGGAACGATCAAAGCCTAGACTGTTTGAGACATTACTCCCATGGAGGAAAGTGCGCATGGTGACTGTTGTATTCACTCCCGATGCAATTTCTGTGTTTCATCAACACTTTGAAGGTCCACAGAGTACAAAATACCTCCAGATATGCATCGGAAACTACTACTGGTCTTCCAGGGAACGATCAAAACGTAGACTGTTTGAGACATTACTCCCATGCAGGAAGTGCGAATGGTGACTGTTGTATTCAATCCTGGTGAAATTTCTGTGTTTCATCAACACTCTGATAGTCCACAGATTACAGAATGCATGCAGATGTGCATCGGACAGTACTACTGGTCTTCCTGGGAACGATTAATGCGTAGACAGTTTGAGACTTTACTCCCATGGAGGAAAGTCGGCATCGCGACAGTTGTATTCAATTCCGATGCAATTTCTGTGTTTCAACAACACTCTGATAGTAAACAGATTACAGAATGCCTCCAGATGTGCATCGGAAACTACTACTGGTCTTCCAGGGAACGATCAAAGCGTTGTCTGTTTGAAACATTACTCCTATGGAGGTAAGTGCGCTTGGTGACTGTTGTATTCAATCCCGATGCAATTTCTGTGTTTCATCAACACTCTGATAGTCCACAGATTACAGAATGCCTCCAGATGTGCATCGGAAACTACTACTGGTCTTCCAGGGAACGATCAAAGCGTATATTGTTTAAGACATTACTCCCATGGAGGAAAGTTCGAATATTGGCTGTTGTATTCAATCACGATGCAATTTCTGTGTTTCATCAACAGTCTGATAGTCCACAGATTATGGAATGCCTCCAGATGTGCATCGGAATCTACTACTGGTCTTACAGGGAACGATCAAAGCGTAGACTGTTAGAGACATTACTCCAATGGAGGAAAGTGTGCATCATGACTGTTGTATTCAATCCCTATGCAATTTCTGTGTTTTATCAACACTCTAATAGTCCGCAGATTACAGAATGCCTCCAGATGTGCATCAGAAACTACACCTGGTCTTCCAGGGACCGATCAAAGCGTAGACTGTTTGACATATTACTCCCATCTAGGAGAGTGGGAATGGTGACTGTTGTATTCTATCCCGATGCAAATTCTGTGTTTCATCAACTCTCTGGTAGTCCACAGATTACAGATTGCTTCCAGATGTGCATCAGAAACTACTACTGGTCTTCCAGGGAACGATCAAAGCGTAGACTGTTTGAGACAATACTCCCATGGAGGAAAGTGCGCATGGTGACAGTTGTATTCAATCCCGATGCAATATCTTTGTTTCATCAACACTCTGATAGTCCACAGATTACAGAATGCCTCCAGATGTGCATCGGAAACTACTACTGGTCTTCCAGGGAACGATCAAAACGTAGACTGTTAGAGACATTACTCCCATGGAGGAAAGTGTGCATCATGATTGTTGTATTCAATTCCTATGCAACTTCTGTGATTTATCAACACTGTAATAGTCCACAGATTACAGAATGACTCCAGATGTGCATCAGAAACTACCACTGGTCTTCCAGGGAACGATCAAAGCGTAGACTGTTTGACACATTACTCCCATTTAGGAAAGTGAGCATGGTGACTGTTGTATTCAATCCCGATGCAATTTCTGTGTTTCATCAAATCTCTGGTAGTCCACAGATTACAGATTGCCTCCAGATGTACATCGGAAACTACTACTGGTCTCCCTGGGAACGATCAAATCGTAGACTGTTTGAGACAATACTCCCATGGAGGAAAGTGTGCATGGTGACTGCTGTATTAATCCCGACGCAATTTCTGTGTTTCATCAACACTTTGAAGGTCCACAGAGTACAGAATGCCTCCAGATATGCATTGGAAACTACTACTGGTCTTCCAGGGAACGACAAATGCGTAGACTGTTTGAGACACTACTCCCATGCAGGAAAGTGCGCATGGTGACTGTTGTATTCAATCCTAGCGAAATTTCTGTGTTTCATCAACACTCTGATAGTCCACAGATTACAGAATGCCTCCAGACGTGCATCGGAAACTACTACTGGTCTTCCAATGAACGATCAAAGAATAGACTGTTAGAGACATTACTCCCATGGAGGAAAGTGTGCATGGTGACTGTTGAATTCAATCCCGATGCAATTTCTGTGTTTTATCAACACTCTGATGGTCCACAGATTACTGAATGCCTTCAGATGTGCATCGGAAACTACAGCTGGTCTTCCAGGGAACGATCAAAGCGTTGACTGTTTGAGACATCACTCCGATGGAGGAAAGTGAGCATGGTGCCTGATGTATTCGATCCCGATGCAATTTCTGTGTTTCATCAACTCTCTGGTAGTCCACAGATTACAGATTGCCTCCAGATGAGCATCGGAAACTACTACTTGTCTTCGTGGGAACGATCAAAGCGTAGTCTGTTTGAGACATTACTTTTACGGAGGAAAGTCCGCATAGTGACAGTTGTATTCAATTGCCGATGCAATTTCTGTGTTTCATCAACGCTCTGATAGTCCACAGACTACAGAATGCCTCCAGAGTTGCATCGGAAACTACTACTGGTCTTCCTGGGAACGATCAAAACGTAGACTGTCGGAGACAATACTCCCATGGAGGAAAGTGCGCATGGTGACTGTTGTAGTCAATCCCGATGCAATTTCTGTGTTTCATCAACACTCTGATAGTCCACAGATTACAGAATGCCCCCAGATGTGCATCGGAAACTATTTCTAATCTTCCAGGGTACGACCAAAGAATAGACTGTTTGAGACACTACTCCCATGGCGGAAAGTGCGCCTGGTGCCTTTTGTAATCAATCTTGATGCAATTTCTGTGTTTCATCGACAGTCTGATAGTCCAGAGATTACAGAATGCCTCCAGATGTGCATCGGAAACTACTACTGGTCTTCCTGGGAACGATCAAAACGTAGACTGGCCGAGACAATACTCCCATGCAGGAAAGTGCGCATGGTGACTGTTGTGTTCAATCCCGATGAAATTTCTGTGTTTCATCAATAGTCCGATGGTCCACAGAATACAGAATGCCTACAGATGTGCATCGGAAACTACTACTGGTCTTCTAGGGAACGATCAAAGCGTAGACTGTTTGCGACATTACTCCCATGGAGGAAAGTGCTCATGGTGACTGTTGTATTCAATCCCGATGCAATTTTTCTGTTTCATCAACACTCTGAGAGTCCACAGATTACAGAATGCCTCCAGATGTGCATCGGAAACTACTACTGGTATTCCAGGAAACGAACAAATCGTAGACTGTTAGAGACATTACTCCCATGTAGGAAAGTGCGCATGGTGACTGCTGTATTCAATCCCGATGCAATATCTGTGTTTCATCAACACTCTGATAGTCCACAGATTACAGAATGCTTCCAGATGTGCATCGGAAACTACCACTGGTCTCCAAGGGAACGATCAAAGCGTAGACTGTTTCAGACATTATTCCCATTTAGAATGTGCCAATGGTGACTGTTGTATTCAATAACGATGCAATTTCTGTGTTTCATCAACAGTCTGATAGTCCACAGATTACAGAATGCCTACAAATGTGCATCGGAAACTACTACTGGTCTTCCAGGGAACGATCAAAGCGTAGCCCGTTTGAGATTTACTCGCATGGAGGAAAGTGCGGATGGTGAGTGTTGTATTCAATCCCGATGCAATTTCTGTGTTTCATCAACACTCTGATAGTCCACAGATTACAGAATGCATCCAGATGTGCATCGGAAACTACTACTGGTCTTCCAGGGAACGATCAAAGTGTAGACTGTTAGAGACATTACTCCAATGGGGGAAAGTGCGCATGGTGATTGTTGTATTCCATCCCGATGCAATTTCCGTGTTTTTTCAACACTCTGATAGTCCACAGATTACAGAATGCCTCCAGATGTGCATCAGAAACTACACCTGGTCTTCCAGGGACCGATCAAAGCGTAGACTGTTTGACATATTACTCCCATCTAGGAGAGTGGGAATGGTGACTGTTGTATTCTATCCCGATGCAAATTCTGTGTTTCATCAACTCTCTGGTAGTCCACAGATTACAGATTGCTTCCAGATGTGCATCAGAAACTACTACTGGTCTTCCAGGGAACGATCAAAGCGTAGACTGTTTGAGACAATACTCCCATGGAGGAAAGTGCGCATGGTGACAGTTGTATTCAATCCCGATGCAATATCTTTGTTTCATCAACACTCTGATAGTCCACAGATTACAGAATGCCTCCAGATGTGCATCGGAAACTACTACTGGTCTTCCAGGGAACGATCAAAACGTAGACTGTTAGAGACATTACTCCCATGGAGGAAAGTGTGCATCATGATTGTTGTATTCAATTCCTATGCAATTTCTGTGATTTATCAACACTGTAATAGTCCACAGATTACAGAATGACTCCAGATGTGCATCAGAAACTACCACTGGTCTTCCAGGGAACGATCAAAGCGTAGACTGTTTGACACATTACTCCCATTTAGGAAAGTGAGCATGGTGACTGTTGTATTCAATCCCGATGCAATTTCTGTGTTTCATCAAATCTCTGGTAGTCCACAGATTACAGATTGCCTCCAGATGTACATCGGAAACTACAGCTGGTCTTCCAGGGAACGATCAAAGCGTAGACTGTTTGAGACATCACTCCGATGGAGGAAAGTGAGCATGGTGCCTGATGTATTCGATCCCGATGCAATTTCTGTGTTTCACCAACTCACTGGTAGTCCACAGATTACAGATTGCCTCCAGATGAGCATCGGAAACTACTACTTGTCTTCGTGGGAACGATCAAAGCGTAGTCTGTTTGAGACATTACTTTTACGGAGGAAAGTCCGCATAGTGACAGTTGTATTCAATTGCCGATGCAATTTCTGTGTTTCATCAACGCTCTGATAGTCCACAGACTACAGAATGCCTCCAGAGTTGCATCGGAAACTACTACTGGTCTTCCTGGGAACGATCAAAACGTAGACTGTCGGAGACAATACTCCCATGGAGGAAAGTGCGCATGGTGACTGTTGTAGTCAATCCCGATGCAATTTCTGTGTTTCATCAACACTCTGATAGTCCACAGATTACAGAATGCCCCCAGATGTGCATCGGAAACTATTTCTAATCTTCCAGGGTACGACCAAAGAATAGACTGTTTGAGACACTACTCCCATGGCGGAAAGTGCGCCTGGTGCCTTTTGTAATCAATCTTGATGCAATTTCTGTGTTTCATCGACAGTCTGATAGTCCAGAGATTACAGAATGCCTCCAGATGTGCATCGGAAACTACTACTGGTCTTCCTGGGAACGATCAAAACGTAGACTGGCCGAGACAATACTCCCATGCAGGAAAGTGCGCATGGTGACTGTTGTGTTCAATCCCGATGAAATTTCTGTGTTTCATCAATAGTCCGATGGTCCACAGAATACAGAATGCCTACAGATGTGCATCGGAAACTACTACTGGTCTTCTAGGGAACGATCAAAGCGTAGACTGTTTGCGACATTACTCCCATGGAGGAAAGTGCTCATGGTGACTGTTGTATTCAATCCCGATGCAATTTTTCTGTTTCATCAACACTCTGAGAGTCCACAGATTACAGAATGCTTCCAGATGTGCATCGGAAACTACCACTGGTCTCCAAGGGAACGATCAAAGCGTAGACTGTTTCAGACATTATTCCCATTTAGAATGTGCCAATGGTGACTGTTGTATTCAATAACGATGCAATTTCTGTGTTTCATCAACAGTCTGATAGTCCACAGATTACAGAATGCCTACAAATGTGCATCGGAAACTACTACTGGTCTTCCAGGGAACGATCAAAGCGTAGCCCGTTTGAGATTTACTCGCATGGAGGAAAGTGCGGATGGTGAGTGTTGTATTCAATCCCGATGCAATTTCTGTGTTTCATCAACACTCTGATAGTCCACAGATTACAGAATGCATCCAGATGTGCATCGGAAGCTACTACTGGTCTTCCAGGGAACGATCAAAGTGTAGACTGTTAGAGACATTATTCCAATGGGGGAAAGTGCGCATGGTGATTGTTGTATTCCATCCCGATGCAATTTCCGTGTTTTTTCAACACTCTGATAGTCCACAGATTACAGAATGCCTCCAGATGTGCATCGGAAACTACTACTGGTCTTCCAGGGAACGATCAAAGCGTATATTGTTTAAGACATTACTCCCATGGAGGAAAGTGCGAATATTGACTGTTGTATTCAATCACGATGCAATTTCTGTGTTTCATCAACAGTCTGATAGTCCACAGACTACGGAATGCCTAGAGATGTGCATCGGAAACTACTACTGGTCTTCCAGAGAACAATCAAAGCGTAGACTGTTAGAGACATTACTCCCATGGAGGAAAGTGTGCATCATGACTGTTGTATTCAATCCTTATGCAATTTCTGTGTTTTATCAACACTCTAATAGTCCACAGATTACAGAATGCCTCCAGATGTGCATCAGAAACTACCACTGATCTTCCAGGGAACGATCAGAGCGTAGACTGTTTGACAAATTACTCCCATCTAGGAAAGTGGGCATGGTGACTGTTGTATTCAATCCCGATGCAATTTCTGTGTTTCATCAACTCTCTGGTAGTCCACAGATTACAGATTGCTTCCAGATGTGCATCGGAAACTACTACTGGTCTTCCAGGGAACGATCAAAGCGTATACTGTTTGAGACATTACTCCCATGGAGGAAAGTGCGCATGGTGACTTTTGCATTCAATCCCGATGCAATTTCTTTGTTTCATCAACACTCTGATAGTCCACAGATTACAGAATGCCTCCAGATGTGCATCGTAAACTACTACTGGTCTTCCAGGGAACGATCAAAGCGTAGACTGTTAGAGACATTACTCCCATGGAGGAAAGTGTGCATCATGACTGTTGTATCCAATCCCTATGCAATTTCCGTGTTGTATCAACACTGTAATAGTCCACAGATTACAGAATGACTCCAGATGTGCATCAGAAACTACCACTGGTCTTCCAGGGAACGATCAAAGCGTAGACTGTTTGACACATTACTCCCATCTAGAAAAGTGAGCATGGTGAGTGTTGTATTCAATCCCGATGCATTTTCTGTGTTTCATCAAATCTCTGGTAGTCCACAGATTACAGATTGCCTCCAGATGTGCATCGGAAACTACTACTGGTCTCCCTGGGAACGATGAAAGCGTAGACTGTTTGAGACAATACTCCCATGGAGGAAAGGGCGGATGGTGACTGTTGTATTCACTCCCGATGCAATTTCAGTGTTTCATCAACACTTTGAAGGTCCACAGAGTACAGAATGCCTCCAGATATGCATCGGAAACTACTACTGGTCTTCCAGGGAACGACAAAAGCGTAGACTGTTTGAGACACTACTCCCATGCAGGAAAGTGCGCATGGTGACTGTTGTATTCAATCCCGGCGAAATTTCTGTGTTTCATCAACACTCTGATAGTCCACAGATTACAGAATGCCTCCAGACGTGCATCGGAAACTACTACTGGTCTTAAAGGGAACGATCAAAGCGTAGACTGTTAGAGACATTACTCCCATTGAGGAAAGTGTGCATGGTGACTGTTGGATTCAATCCCGATGCAATTTCTGTGTTTTATCAACACTCTGATGGTCCACAGATTACTGAATGCCTCCAGATGTGCATCGGAAACTACCACTGGTCTTCCAGGGAACGATCAAAGCGTAGACTGTTTGAGACATCACTCCCATGGAGGAAAGTGAGCATGGTGCCTGTTGTATTCGATCCCGATGCACTTTCTGTGTTTCATCAACTCTCTGGTAGTCCACAGATTACAGAATGCCTCCAGATGTGCATCGGAAACTACTACTGGTCTTCTAGGGAACGATCAAAGCGTAGACTGTTTGAGACATTACTCCCATGGAGGAAAGTGCTCATGGTGACTGTTGTATTCAATCCCGATGCAATTTCTGTGTTTTATCAACACTCTGAGAGTCCACAGATTTCAGAATGCCTCCAGATGCGCATCGGAAACTACTACTGGTATTCCAGGAAACGAACAAAAACTAGACTGTTAGAGACATTACTCCCATGTAGGAAAGTGCGCATGGTGACTGCTGTATTCAATCCCGATGCAATATCTGTGTTTCATCAACACTCTGATAGTCCACAGATTACAGAATGCTTCCAGATGTGCATCGGAAACTACCACTGGTCTTCAAGGCAACGATCAAAGCGTAGACTTTTTGAGACATTACTCCCAGGGAGGAAAGGTCGCGTGGTGACTGTTGTATTCATTCCCGATGCAATATCTGTGTTTCAACAACACTCTGATGGTATACAAATTTCAGATTGTCTCCAAATGTGCATCTGAAGCTACTACTGGTCTTCCAGGGAACGATCAAAGCGTAGCCTGTTTGAGATTTACTCCCATGGAGGAAAGTGCGGATGGTGAGTGTTGTATTCAATCCCGATGCAATTTCTATGTTTCATCAACACTCTGATAGTCCACAGATTACAGAATGCATCCAGATGTGCATCGGAAACTACTACTGGTTTTCCTGCGAAAGATCAAAGCGTAGACTGTTTCCGACATTACTCCAATGGGGGAAAGTGCGCATGGTGATTTTTGTATTCCATCCCGATGCAATTTCTGTGTTTCATCAACAATTTGAAGTTCCACAGATTACAGAATGCCTCCATATGTGCATCGGAAACTACTACTGGTCTTCCAGGAAAGGATCAAAGCGTAGACCGTTTGAGAATTACTCCCATGGAGGAAAGTGCGCAAGGTGACTGTTGTATTCAATCCCGATGCAATTTCTGTGTTTCATCAACACTCTGATAGACCACAGATTACAGAATGCCTCCAGATGTGCATCGGAAAATACTACTGGCCTTCCAGGTTAACGATCAAAGCGTAGACTGTTTGAGACATTACTCCCATGGAGGAAAGTGTGCATGGTGACTGTTGTATTCAATCCCGATGCAATTTCTGTGTTTCAACAACACTTTGAAGGTCCACAGCTTACAGATTGCCTCCAGATGTACATCGGAAGCTACTACTGGTCTTCCAGTTAATGATCAAAGCGTAGACTGTTAGAGACCTTATTCCCATGGAGGAAAGTGCGCATGGTGACTGTTGTATTCTATCCCGATGCAATTTCTGTGTTTCATCAACACTCTGATAGTCCACAGATTACAGAATGCCTCCTGATGTGCATCGTAACTACTACTGTCTTCCAGGGAACGATAAAAACGTAGACTGTTTAAGAATTACTCCCATAGAGGAAAGTGCGCATGGGGACTGTTGTATTCAATCCCGATGCAATTTCTGTGTTTCATCAACAGTCTGATAATCCACAGATTACAGAATGCCTACAAATGTCCATCGGAAACTACTACTGGTCTTGTAGGTGACGATCAAAGCGTAGCCTGTTTGAGATTTACTCCCATGGAGGAAAGTGCGCATGGTGACTGTTGTATTCAATCCCGATGCAATTTCTGTTTTTCATCAACGCTCTGATAGTCCACAAATTGCAGACTGTCTCCAAATGTGCATCGGAACCTACTACTGGTCTTCCTGGGAACGATCAAAGCGTAGACTGTATCAGACATTATTACCATGGGGGAAAGTGCGCATCGTGATTGTTGTATTCAATCCCGATTCAATTTCTGAGTTTCATCAACAATTTGAAGGTCCACAGATTACAGAATGCCTCCATATGTGCATCGGAAAATACTACTGGTCTTCCAGGTAACGATCAAAGCGTAGACTGTTTGAGACATTACTCCCATGGAGGAAAGTGTGCATGGTGACTGTTGTATTCAATCCCGATGCAATTTCTGTGTTTCAACAACACTTTGAAGGTCCACAGCTTACAGATTGCCTCCAGATGTACATCGGAAGCTACTACTGGTCTTCCAGTTAATGATCAAAGCGTAGACTGTTAGAGACTTTATTCCCATGGAGGAAAGTGCGCATGGTGACTGTTGTATTCTATCCCGATGCAATTTCTGTGTTTCATCAACACTCTGATAGTCCACAGATTACAGAATGCCTCCTGAAGTGCATCGTAACTACTACTGTCTTCCAGGGAACGATAAAAACGTAGACTGTTTAAGAATTACTCCCATAGAGGAAAGTGCGCATGGGGACTGTTGTATTCAATCCCGATGCAATTTCTGTGTTTCATCAACAGTCTGATAATCCACAGATTACAGAATGCCTACAAATGTCCATCGGAAACTACTACTGGTCTTGTAGGAGACGATCAAAGCGTAGCCTGTTTGAGATTTACTCCCATGGAGGAAAGTGCGCATGGTGACTGTTGTATTCAATCCCGATGCAATTTCTGTTTTTCATCAACACTCTGATAGTCCACGAATTGCAGATTGTCTCCAAATGTGCATCGGAACCTACTACTGGTCTTCCTGGGAACGATCAAAGCGTAGACTGTTTCAGACATTATTCCCATTTAGAATGTGCCAATGGTGACTGTTGTATTCAATCCCGATGCAATTTCTGTGTTTCATCAACACTCTGATAGACCACAGATTACAGAATGCATCCAGATGTGCATCGGAAATTACTACTGGTTTTCCTGGGAAAGATCAAAGCGTAGACTGTTTCCGACATTACTCCAATGGGGGAAAGTGCGCATGGTGATTGTTGTATTCCATCCCGATGCAATTTCTGTGTTTTATCAACTATTTGAAGGTCCACAGATTACAGAATGCCTCCATATGTGCATCGGAAACTACTACTGGTCTTCCAGGAAACGATCAAAACGTAGACCGTTTGAGAAATACTCCCATGGAGGAAAGTTCGCAGGGTGACTGTTGTATTCAATCCCGATGCAATTTCCGTGTTTCTTCAACACTCTGATAGTCCACAGATTACAGAATGCCTCCAGATGTGCATCGGAAACTACTACTGGTCTTCCAGGGAACGATCAAAGCGTATATTGTTTAAGACATTACTCCCATGGAGGAAAGTGCGAATATTGACTGTTGTATTCAATCACGATGCAATTTCTGTGTTTCATCAACAGTCTGATAGTCCACAGATTACGGAATGCCTAGAGATGTGCATCGGAAACTACTACTGGTCTTCCAGAGAACAATCAAACCGTAGACTGTTAGAGACATTACTATCATGGAGGAAAGTGTGCATCATGACTGTTGTTTTCAATCCTTATGCAATTTCTGTGTTTTATCAACACTCTAATAGTCCACAGATTACAGAATGCCTCCAGATGTGCATCAGAAACTGCCACTGATCTTCCAGGGAACGATCAAAGCGTAGACTGTTTGACAAATTACTCCCATCTAGGAAAGTGGGCATGGTGACTGTTGTATTCAATCCCGATGCAATTTCTGTGTTTCATCAACTCTCTGGTAGTCCACAGATTACAGATTGCTTCCAGATGTGCATCGGAAACTACTACTGGTCTTCCAGGGAACGATCAAAGCGTAGACTGTTTGAGACATTACTCCCATGGAGGAAAGTGCGCATGGTGACTTTTGCATTCAATCCCGATGCAATTTCTTTGTTTCATCAACACTCTGATAGTCCACAGTTTACAGAATGCCTCCAGATGTGCATCGGAAACTACTACTGGTCTTCCAGGGAACGATCAAAGCGTAGACTGTTAGAGACATTACTCCCATGGAGGAAAGTGTGCATCATGACTGTTGTATTCAATCCCTATGCAATTTCCGTGTTTTATCAGCACTGTAATAGTCCACAGATTACAGAATGACCCAAGATGTGCATCAGAAACTACCACTGGTCTTCCAGGGAACGATCAAAGCGTAGACTGTTTGACACATTACTCCCATCTAGAAAAGTGAGCATGGTGACTGTTGTATTCAATCCCGATGCATTTTCTGTGTTTCATCAAATCTCTGGTAGTCCACAGATTACAGATTGCCTCCAGATGTGCATCGGAAACTACTACTGGTCTCCCTGGGAACGATGAAAGCGTAGACTGTTTGAGACAATACTCCCATGGAGGAAAGGGCGGATGGTGACTGTTGTATTCACTCCCGATGCAATTTCTGTGTTTCATCAACACTTTGAAGGTCCACAGAGTACAGAATGCCTCCAGATATGCATCGGAAACTACTACTGGTCTTCCAGGGAACGACAAAAGCGTAGACTGTTTGAGACACTACTCCCATGCAGGAAAGTGCGCATGGTGACTGTTGTATTCAATCCCGGCGAAATTTCTGTGTTTCATCAACACTCTGATAGTCCACAGATTACAGAATGCCTCCAGACGTGCATCGGAAACTACTACTGGTCTTCCAGGGAACGATCAAAGCGTAGACTGTTAGAGACATTACTCCCATGGAGGAAAGTGTGCATGGTGACTGTTGAATTCAATCCCGATGCAATTTCTGTGTTTTATCAACACTCTGATGGTCCACAGATTACTGAATGCCTCCAGATGTGCATCGGAAACTACCACTGGTCTTCCAGGGAACGATCAAAGCGTAGACTGTTTGAGACATCACTCCCATGGAGGAAAGTGAGCATGGTGCTTGTTGTATTCGATCCCGATGCACTTTCTGTGTTTCATCAACTCTCTTGTAGTCCACAAATTACAGAATGCCTCCAGATGTGCATCGGAAACTACTACTGGTCTTCCTGGGAACGATAAAACGTAGACTGTCCGAGACAATACTCCCATGCAGGAAAGTGCGCATGGTGACTGTTGTGCTCAATCCCGATGCAATTTCTGTGTTTCATCAATATTCCGATGGTCCACAGAATACAGAATGCCTACAGATGTGCATCGGAAACTACTACTGGTCTTCTAGGGAACGATCAAAGCGTAGACTGTTTGAGACATTACTCCCATGGAGGAAAGTGCTCATGGTGACTGTTGTATTCAATCCCGATGCAATTTCTGTGTTTCATCAACACTCTGAGAGTCCACAGATTTCAGAATGCCTCCAGATGTGCATCGGAAACTACTACTGGTATTCCAGGAAACGAACAAAAACTAGACTGTTAGAGACATTACTCCCATGTAGGAAAGTGCGCATGGTGACTGCTGTATTCAATCCCGATGCAATATCTGTGTTTCATCAACACTCTGATAGTCCACAGATTACAGAATGCTTCCAGATGTGCATCGGAAACTACCACTGGTCTTCAAGGCAACGATCAAAGCGTAGACTGTTTGAGACATTACTCCCAGGGAGGAAAGGTCGCGTTTTGACTGTTGTATTCATTCCCGATGCAATATCTGTATTTCAACAACACTCTGATGGTATACAAATTTCAGATTGTCTCCAAATGTGCATCTGAAGCTACTACTGGTCTTCCAGGGAACGATCAAAGCGTAGCCTGTTTGAGATTTACTCCCATGGAGGAAAGTGCGGATGGTGAGAGTTGTATTCAATCCCGATGCAATTTCTATGTTTCATCAACACTCTGATAGTCCACAGATTACAGAATGCATCCAGATGTGCATCGGAAACTACTACTGGTTTTCCTGCGAAAGATCAAAGCGTAGACTGTTTCTGACATTACTCCAATGGGGGAAAGTGCGCATGGTGATTTTTGTATTCCATCCCGATGCAATTTCTGTGTTTCATCAACAATTTGAAGGTCCACAGATTACAGAATGCCTCCATATGTGCATCGGAAACTACTACTGGTCTTCCAGGAAAGGATCAAAGCGTAGACCGTTTGAGAATTACTCCCATGGAGGAAAGTGCGCAAGGTGACTGTTGTATTCAATCCCGATGCAATATCTGTGTTTCATCAACAGTCTGATAATCCACAGATTACAGAATGCCTACAAATGTCCATCGGAAACTACTACTGGTCTTGTAGGTGACGATCAAAGCGTAGCCTGTTTGAGATTTACTCCCATGGAGGAAAGTGCGCATGGTGACTGTTGTATTCAATCCCGATGCAATTTCTGTGTTTCATCAACACTCTGATAGTCCACAAATTACAGAATGCCTCCAGATGTGCATCGGAAACTACTACTGGTCTTCTAGGGAACGATCAAAGCGTGGACTGGTTGAGACATTACTCCCATGGAGGAAAGTGCTCATGGTGACTGTTGTATTCAATCCCGATGCAATTTCTGTGTTTCATCAACACTCTGATAGTCCACAGATTACAGAATGCCTCCAGATGTGCATCGGAAACTACTTCTAATCTTCCAGGGTACGACCAAAGAATAGACTGTTTGAGACACTACTCCCATGGCGGAATGTGCGCATGGTGCCTTTTGAAATCAATCCCGATGCAATTTCTGTGTTTCATCGACAGTCTGATAGTCCAGAGATTACAGAATGCCTCCAGATGTGCATCGGAAACTACTACTGGTCTTCCTGGGAACGATAAAACGTAGACTGTCCGAGACAATACTCCCATGCAGGAAAGTGCGCATGGTGACTGTTGTGTTCAATCCCGATGCAATTTCTGTGTTTCATCAATATTCCGATGGACCACAGAATACAGAATGCCTACAGATGTGCATCGGAAACTACTACTGGTCTTCTAGGGAACGATCAAAGCGTAGACTGTTTGAGACATTACTCCCATGGAGGAAAGTGCTCATGGTGACTGTTGTATTCAATCCCGATGCAATTTCTGTGTTTCATCAAGACTCTGATAGTCCACAGATTACAGAATGCCTCCAGATGTGCATCGGAAACTACTTCTAATCTTCCAGGGTACGATCAAAGAATAGACTGTTTGACACACTACTCCCATGGCGTAAAGTGAGCATGGTGACTGTTGTATTCAATCCCGATGCAATTTCTGTATTTCATCAACAGTCTGATAGTCCACAGATTACAGAAAGCCTCCAGATGTGCATCGGAAAATACTACTGCTCCTCCAGGTAACGATCAAAGCGTAGACTGTTTGAGACATTACTCCCATGGAGGAAAGTGTGCATGGTGACTGTTGTATTCAATCCCGATGCAATTTCTGTGTTTCAACAACACTTTGAAGGTCCACAGCTTACAGATTGCCTCCACATGTGCATCGGAAGCTACTACTGGTCTTCCAGTTAATGATCAAAGCGTAGACTGTTAGAGACTTTATTCCCATGGAGGAAAGTGCGCATGGTGACTGTTGTATTCTATCCCGATGCAATTTCTGTGTTTCATCAACACCCTGATAGTCCACAGATTACAGAATGCCTCCATATGTGCATCGGAAACTACTACTGGTCTTCCAGGAAAGGATCAAAGCGTAGACCTTTTGAGAATTACTCCCATGGAGGAAAATGCGCAAGGTGACTGTTGTATTCAATCCCGATGCAATTTCTGTGTTTCATCAACACTCTGATAGTCCACAGATTACAGAATGCCTACAGATGTGCATCGGAAACTACTACTGGTCTTCCAGGGAACGAACAAAGCGTAAACTCTTTGAGACATTACTGCCATGGAGGAAAGTGCGCATGGTGACTGTTGTATTCAATCCCGATGCAATTTCTGTATTTCATCAACAGTCTGATAGTCCACAGATTACAGAATGCCTCCAGATGTGCATCGGAAAATACTACTGGTCTTCCAGGTAACGATCAAAGCGTAGACTGTTTGAGACATTACTCCCATGGAGGAAAGTGTGCATGGTGACTGTTGTATTCAATCCCGATGCAATTTCTGTGTTTCAACAACACTTTGAAGGTCCACAGCTTACAGATTGCCTCCAGATGTGCATCGGAAGCTACTACTGGTCTTCCAGTTAATGATCAAAGCGTAGACTGTTAGAGACTTTATTCCCATGGAGGAAAGTGCGCATGGTGACTGTTGTATTCTATCCCGATGCAATTTCTGTGTTTCATCAACACTCTGATAGTCCACAGATTACAGAATGCCTACAAAAGTCCATCGGAAACTACTACTGGTCTTGTAGGTGACGAACAAAGCGTAGCCTGTTTGAGATTTACTCCCATGGAGGAAAGTGCGCATGGTGACTGTTGTATTCAATCCCGATGCAATTTCTGTTTTTCATCAACACTCTGATAGTCCACAAATTGCAGATTGTCTCCAAATGTGCATCGGAACCTACTACTGGTCTTCCTGGGAACGATCAAAGCGTAGACTGTATCAGACATTATTCCCATGGGGGAAAGTGCGCATGGTGATTGTTGTATTCAATCCCGATTCAATTTCTGAGTTTCATCAACAATTTGAAGGTCCACAGATTACAGAATGCCTCCATATGTGCATCGGAAACTACTACTGGTCTTCCAGGAAACAGTCAAAGCGTAGACCGTTTGAGAATTACTCCCATGGAGGAAAGTGCGCAAGGTGACTGTTGTATTCAATCCCGATGCAATGTCTGTGTTTAATCAACACTCTGATAGTCCACAGATTACAGAATGCCTCCAGATGTGCATCGGAAACTACTACTGGTCTTCCAGGGAACGATCAAAGCGTAAACTCTTTGAGACATTACTACCATGGAGGAAAGTGTGCATGGTGACTGTTGTATTCAATCCCGTTGCAATTTCTGTGTTTTATCAACAGTCTGATATTCCACAGATTACAGAATGCCTCCAGGTGTGCATCAGAAAATACTACTGGTCATCCAGGTAACGATCAAAGCGTAGACTGTTTGAGACATTACTCCCATGGAGGAAAGTGTGCATTGTGACTGCTGCATTCTATGCCGATGCAATTTCTGTGTTTCAACAACACTTTGAAGGTCCACAGCTTACAGATTGCCTCCAGATGTGCATCGGAAACTACTACTGGTCTTCCAGGGAACGATCAAAGCGTAGACCGTTTCAGACGTTACTCCCATGGTGGAAAGTGCGGATGGTGACTGTTGTATTCACTCCCGATGCAATTTCTGTGTTTCATCAACACATTGAAGGTCCACAGAGTACAGAATGCCTCCAGATGTGCATCGGAAACTACTACTGGCCTTCCACAGAACGATCAAAGCGTAGACTGTTTCAGACATTACTCCCATGGAGGAAAGTGAGGATAGTGACTGTTATTTTCAATCCCGATGCAATTTCTGTGTTTCATCAACACGCTCATAGTCCACAGATTACAGATTGCCTCCAGATGTGCATCGGAAACTACTACTGGTATTCCAGGAAACGAACAAAGCGTAGACTGTTAGAGACATTACTCCCATGTAGGAAAGTGCGCATGGTGACTGCTGTATTCAATCCCGATGCAATATCTGTGTTTCATCAACACTCTGATAGTCCATAGATTACAGAATGCTTCCAGATGTGCATCGGAAACTACCACTGGTCTTCAAGGGAACGATCAAAGCGTAGACTGTTTGAGACATTACTCCCAGGGAGGAAAGTTCGCGTGGTGACTGTTGTATTCAATCCCGATGCAATATCTGTGTTTCATCAACACTCTGATGGTATACAAATTTCAGATTGTCTCCAAATGTGCGTCTGAAGCTACTACTGGTCTTCCTGGGAACGATCAAAGCGTAGACTGTTTCAGACATTTTTCCCATTTAGAATGTGCGAATGGTGACTGTTGTATTCAATCCCGATGCAATTTCTGAGTTTCATCAACACTTTGAAGGTCCACAGATTACAGAATGCCTCCAGATGTGCATCGGAATCTTCTACTGGTCTTCCAGGGAACGATCAAAGCGTAGACTGTTAGAGACATTACACCCATGGAGGAAAGTGTGCATGGTGACTGTTGTATTCAATCCCGATGCAATTTCGGTGTTTTATCAACAATCTGATAGTGCACAGATTACAGAAAGCCCCCAGATGTGCATCGGAAACTACTACTGGTCATCCTGGGAACGATCAATTCGTAGACTGTTTGAGATATTACTCCCATGGAGGAAAGTGCGGATGGTGACTGTTGTATTCACTCTCGATGCAATTTCTGAGTTTCATCAACACTTTGAAGGTCCACAGAGTACAGAATGCCTCCAGATATGCATCGGAAACTACTACTGGTCTTCCAGGGAACGACAAAAGCGTAGACTGTTTGAGACACTACTCCCATGCAGGAAAGTGCGCATGGTGACTGTTGTATACAATCCCGGCGAAATTTCTGTGTTTCATCAACACTCTGATAGTCCACAGATTACAGAATGCCTCCAGATATGCATCGGAAACTACTACTGGTCTTCCAGGGAACGATCAAAGCGTAGACTGTTAGAGACATTACTCCCATGGAGGTAAGTGTGCATCATGACTGTTGTATTCAATCCCTATGCAATTTCCGTGTTTTATCAACACTGTAATAGTCCACAGATTACAGAATGACTCCAGATGTGCATCAGAAACTACCACTGGTCTTCCAGGGAACGATCAAAGCGTAGACTCCCATCTAGGAAAGTGAGCATGGTGACTGTTGTATTCAATCCCGATGCATTTTCTGTGTTTCATCAAATCTCTGGTAGTCCACAGATTACAGATTGCCTCCAGATGTGCATCGGAAACTACTACTGGTCTCCTTGGGAACGATCAAAGCGTAGACTGTTTGAGACAATACTCCCATGGAGGAAAGTGTGCATGGTGACTGTTGAATTCAATCCCGATGCAATTTCTGTGTTTTATCAACACTCTGATGGTCCACAGATTACTGAATGCCTCCAGATGTGCATCGGAAACTACCACTGGTCTCCAGGGAACGATCAAAGCGTAGACTGTTTGAGACATCACTCCCATGGAGGAAAGTGAGCATGGTGCCTGTTTTATTCGATCCCGATGCAATTTCTGTGTTTCATCAACTCTCTGGTAGTCCACAGATTACAGATTGCCTCCAGATGTGCATCGGAAACTACTACTTGTCTTCGTGGGAACGATCAAAGCGTGTACTGTTTGAGACATTACTCCAATGGAGGAAAGTGTGCATAGCGACTGTTGTATTCAATCCCGATGCAATTTCTGTGTTTCATCAACACTCTGATAGTCCACAGATTACAGAATGCTTACAGATGTGCATCGGAAACTACTACTGGTCTTCCAGGGAACGATCAAAGCGTAGTCTGTTTGAGACATTACTTTTACGGAGGAAAGTGCGCATAGTGACAGTTGTATTCAATCCCGATGCAATTTCTGTGTTTCATCAACGCTCTGATAGTCCACAGATTACAGAATGCCTCCAGATATGCATCGGAAACTACTTCTAATCTTCCAGGGTACGATCAAAGAATAGACTGTTTGAGACACTACTCCCATGGCGGAAAGTGCGCATGGTGCCTTTTGTAATCAATCCCGATCCAATTTCTGTGCTTCATCGACTGTCTGATAGTCCAGAGATTACAGAATGCCTCCAGATGTGCATCGGAAACTACTACTGGTCTTCCTGGGAACGATAAAAACGTAGACTGTCCGAGACAATACTCCCATGCAGGAAAGTGCGCATGGTGACTGTCGTGTTCAATCCCGATGCAATTTCTGTGTTTCATCAATATTCCGATGGTCCACAGAATACAGAATGCCTACAGATGTGCATCGGAAACTACTACTGGTCTTCTAGGGAACGATCAAAGCGTAGACTGTTTGAGACATTACTCCCATGGAGGAAAGATCTCATGGTGACTGTTGTATTCAATCCCGATGCAATTTCTGTGTTTCATCAACACTCTGAGAGTCCACAGATTTCAGAATGCCTCCAGATGTGCATCGGAAACTACTACTGGTATTCCAGGAAACGAACAAAACGTAGACTGTTAGAGACATTACTCCCATGTAGGAAAGTGCGCATGGTGACTGGTGTATTCAATCCCAATGCAATATCTGTGTTTCATCAACACTCTGATAGTCCACAGATTACAGAATGCTTCCAGATGTGTATCGGAAACTACCACTGGTCTCCAAGGCAACGATCAAAGCGTAGACTGTTTGAGACATTACTCCCAGGGAGGAAAGTTCGCGTGGTGACTGTTGTATTCAACCCCGATGCAATATCTGTGTTTCATCAACACTCTGATGGTATACAAATTTCAGATTGTCTCCAAATGTGCATCTGAACCTACTACTGGTTTTTCTGGGAACGATCAAAGCGTAGAGTGTTTCAGACATTATTCCCATTTAGAATGTGCGCATGGTGACGGTTGTATTCAATCCCGATGCAATTTCTGTGTTTCATCAACAGTCTGATAGTCCCAGATTACAGAATGCCTACAAATGTGCATCGGAAACTACTACTGGTCTTCCAGGGAACGATCAAAGCGTAGACCGTTTGAGAATTACTCCCATGGAGGAAAGTGCGCAAGGTGACTGTTGTATTCAATCGCGATGCAATTTCTGTGTTTCACCAACACTCTGATAGTCCACAGATTACAGAATGCCTGCAGATGTGCATCGGAAACTACTACTGGTCTTCCAGGGAACGAACAAAGCGTAAACTCTTTGAGACATTACTCCCATGGAGGAAAGTGCGCATGGTGACTGTTGTATTCAATCCCGTTGCAATTTCTGTATTTCATCAACAGTCTGATAGTCCACAGATTACAGAATGCCTCCAGATGTGCATCGGAAAATACTACTGGTCTTCCAGGTAACGATCAAAGCGTAGACTGTTTGAGACATTACTCCCATGTTGGAAAGTGTGCATGGTGCCTGTTGTATTCAATCCCGATGCAATTTCTGTGTTTCAACAACACTTTGAAGGCCCACAGCTTACAGATTGCCTCCAGATGTGCATCGGAAGCTACTACTGGTCTTCCAGTTAATGATCAAAGCGTAGACTGTTAGAGACTTTATTCCCGTGGAGGAAAGTGCGCATGGTGACTGTTGTATTCAATCCCGATGCAATTTCTGTGTTTCAACAACACTCTGGAGTCCACAGATTACAGAATGCCTCCAGATGTGCATCGGAAACTACTACTGGTCTTCAGGTAACGATTAAACCGTCGACTGTTTGAGACATTACTCCCATGGAGGAAAGTGCGCATGGTGACCGTTGTATTCTATCCCGATGCAATTTCTGTGTTTCATCAACACTCTGATAGTCCACAGATTACAGAATGCCTCCTGATGTGCATCGTAACTAATACTGGTCTTCCAGGGAACGATAAAAACGTAGACTGTTTAAGAATTATTCCCATGGAGGAAAGTGCGCATGGTGACTGTTGTATTCAATCCCGATGCAATTTCTGTGTTTCATCAACACCCGGATAGACCACAGATTACAGAATGCCTCCAGATGTTCATCGGAAACTACCACTGGACTTCCAGGGAACGATCAAAGTGTAGACTGTTAGAGACATTACACTAATGGATGAAAGTGTGCATGGTGACTGTTGTATTCAATCCCGTTGCAATTTCTGTGTTTTATCAACACTCTGATAGTCCACAGAGTACAGAACGCCTCCAGATGTGCAACGGAAACTACTACTGGTATTCCAGGGAATGATCAATGCGTAGACTGTTTCAGACATTACTCTCATGGAGGAAAGTGAGGATGGTGACTGTTGTATGCAATCCCGATGCAATTTCTGTGTTTCATCAACACTCTGATAGTCCACAGATTACAGATTGCCTCCAGATGTGCATCGGAAACTACTACTGGTCTTCCTGGGAACGTTCAATGCGGAGTCTGTTTGAGACATTACTCCCATGGAGGAAAGTGTGCATGGTGACTGTGATACTCAATCCCGATGCAATTTCTGTGTTTCATCAACACTCTGATAGTCCACAGAATACAGATTGCCTCCAGATGTGCATCGGAAACTACCACTGGTCTTCATGGGAACGATCAATGCGTAGACTGTTTGAGACATTACTCCCATGGAGGAAAGTGCGCATGGTGACTGTTGTATTCAATCCCGATGCAATTTCTTTGTTTCATCAACACTCTGATAGTCAATCGATTAAGAATGCCTCCAGATGTGCATCGGAAACTACTACTGGTCTTCCAGGGAACGATCAAAGCGTAGACTGTTTGAGACATCACTCCCATGGAGGAAAGTGCGCATGGTGACTGTTGTATTCAATCCTGATGCAATTTCTTTGTTTCATCAACACTCTGATAGTCAATCGATTACAGAATGCCTCCAGATGTGCATCGGAAACCACTACTGGTCTTCCAGGGAACGATCAAATCGTAGACTGTTAGAGACATTACACTAATGGATGAAAGTGTGCATGGTGACTGTTGTATTCAATCCCGTTGCAATTTCTGTGTTTTATCAACACGCTGATAGTCCACAGATTACAGAATGCCTCCAGATGTGCATCGGGAACTTCCACTGGTCTTCCAGGGAACGATCAAAGCGTAGACTGTTTGAGACATTACTCCCATGGAGGAAAGTGAGCGTGGTAACTGTTGTATTCAATCCCGATGCAATTTCTGTGTTTCATCAACTCTCTGGTAGTCCACAGATTACAGATTGCCTCCAGATTTGCATCGGAAACTACTACTGGTTTTCCTGGGAACGATCAAAGCGTAGATTGTTTGAGACATTACTCCCATGGAGGAAAGTGCGCATGGTGACTGTTGTATTCAATCCCGATGCAATTTCTGTGTTTCAACAACACTCTGGAGTCCACAGATTACAGAATGCCTCCAGATGTGCATCGGAAACTACTACTGGTCTTCAGGTAACGATTAAACCGTCGACTGTTTGAGACATTACTCCCATGGAGGAAAGTGCGCATGGTGACTGTTGTATTCTATCCCGATGCAATTTCTGTGTTTCATCAACACTCTGATAGTCCACAGATTACAGAATGCCTCCTGATGTGCATCGTAACTAATACTGGTCTTCCAGGGAACGATAAAAACGTAGACTGTTTCAGAATTACTCCCATGGAGGAAAGTGCGCATGGTGACTGTTGTATTCAATCCCGATGCAATTTCTGTGTTTCATCAACACCCGGATAGACCACAGATTACAGAATGCCTCCAGATGTTCATCGGAAACTACCACTGGTCTTCCAGGGAACGATCAAAGTGTAGACTGTTAGAGATATTACACTAATGGATGAAAGTGTGCATGGTGAATGTTGTATTCAATCCCGTTGCAATTTCTGTGTTTTATCAACACTCTGATAGTCCACAGAGTACAGAACGCCTCCAGATGTGCATCGGAAACTACTACTGGTATTCCAGGGAATGATCAATGCGTAGACTGTTTCAGACATTACTCCCATGGAGGAAAGTGAGGATGGTGACTGTTGTATGCAATCCCGTTGCAATTTCTGTGTTTCAGCAACACTCTGATAGTCCACAGATTACAGATTGCCTCCAGATGTGCATCGGAAACTACTACTGGTCTTCCTGGGAACGATCAATGCGGAGACTGTTTGAGACATTACTCCCATGGAGGAAAGTGTGCATGGTGACTGTGATACTCAATCCCGATGCAATTTCTGTGTTTCATCAACACTCTGATAGTCAAACGATTAAAGAATGCCTCCAGATGTGCATCGGAAACTACTACTGGCCTTCCAGGGAACGATCAAAGCGTAGACTGTTAGAGACATTACACTAATGGATGAAAGTGTGCATGGTGACTGTTATATTCAATCCCGTTGCAATTTCTGTGTTTTATCAACACTCTGATAGTCCACAGATTACAGAATGCCTCCAGATGTGCATCGGGAACTTCCACTGGTCTTCCAGGGAACGATCAAAGCGTAGACTGTTTGAGACATCACTCCCATGGAGGAAAGTGCGCATGGTGACTGTTGTATTCAATTCCGATGCAATTTCTTTGTTTCATCAACACTCTGATAGTCAATCGATTACAGAATGCCTCCAGATGTGCATCGTAAACTACTACTGGTCTTCCAGGGAACGATCAAATCGTAGACTGTTAGAGACATTACACTATTGGATGAAAGTGTGCATGGTGACTGTTGTATTCAATCCCGTTGCAATTTCTGTGTTTTATCAACACTCTGATAGTCCACAGATTACAGAATGCCTCCAGATGTGCATCGGGAACTTCCACTGGTCTTCCAGGGAACGATCAAAGCGTAGACTGTTTGAGACATTACTCCCATGGAGGAAAGTTAGCATGGTAACTGTTGTATTCAATCCCGATGCAATTTCTGTGTTTCATCAACTCTCTGGTGGTCCACAGATTACAGATTGCCTCCAGATTTGCATCGGAAACTACTACTGGTTTTCCTGGGAACGATCAAAGCGTAGATTGTTTGAGACATTACTCCCATGGAGGAAAGTGTGCATGGTGAGTGTTGTATTCAATCCCGATGCAATTTCTGTGTTTCATCAACAGTCTGATAGTCCCAGATTACAGAATGCCTACAAATGTGCATCGGAAACTACTACTGGTCTTCCAGGGAACGATCAAAGCGTAGACCGTTTGAGAATTACTCCCATGGAGGAAAGTGCGCAAGGTGACTGTTGTATTCAATCGCGATGCAATTTCTGTGTTTCACCAACACTCTGATAGTCCACAGATTACAGAATGCCTGCAGATGTGCATCGGAAACTACTACTGGTCTTCCAGGGAACGAACAAAGCGTAAACTCTTTGAGACATTACTCCCATGGAGGAAAGTGCGCATGGTGACTGTTGTATTCAATCCCGTTGCAATTTCTGTATTTCATCAACAGTCTGATAGTCCACAGATTACAGAATGCCTCCAGATGTGCATCGGAAAATACTACTGGTCTTCCAGGTAACGATCAAAGCGTAGACTGTTTGAGACATTACTCCCATGTTGGAAAGTGTGCATGGTGCCTGTTGTATTCAATCCCGATGCAATTTCTGTGTTTCAACAACACTTTGAAGGCCCACAGCTTACAGATTGCCTCCAGATGTGCATCGGAAGCTACTACTGGTCTTCCAGTTAATGATCAAAGCGTAGACTGTTAGAGACTTTATTCCCGTGGAGGAAAGTGCGCATGGTGACTGTTGTATTCAATCCCGATGCAATTTCTGTGTTTCAACAACACTCTGGAGTCCACAGATTACAGAATGCCTCCAGATGTGCATCGGAAACTACTACTGGTCTTCAGGTAACGATTAAACCGTCGACTGTTTGAGACATTACTCCCATGGAGGAAAGTGCGCATGGTGACCGTTGTATTCTATCCCGATGCAATTTCTGTGTTTCATCAACACTCTGATAGTCCACAGATTACAGAATGCCTCCTGATGTGCATCGTAACTAATACTGGTCTTCCAGGGAACGATAAAAACGTAGACTGTTTAAGAATTATTCCCATGGAGGAAAGTGCGCATGGTGACTGTTGTATTCAATCCCGATGCAATTTCTGTGTTTCATCAACACCCGGATAGACCACAGATTACAGAATGCCTCCAGATGTTCATCGGAAACTACCACTGGACTTCCAGGGAACGATCAAAGTGTAGACTGTTAGAGACATTACACTAATGGATGAAAGTGTGCATGGTGACTGTTGTATTCAATCCCGTTGCAATTTCTGTGTTTTATCAACACTCTGATAGTCCACAGAGTACAGAACGCCTCCAGATGTGCAACGGAAACTACTACTGGTATTCCAGGGAATGATCAATGCGTAGACTGTTTCAGACATTACTCTCATGGAGGAAAGTGAGGATGGTGACTGTTGTATGCAATCCCGATGCAATTTCTGTGTTTCATCAACACTCTGATAGTCCACAGATTACAGATTGCCTCCAGATGTGCATCGGAAACTACTACTGGTCTTCCTGGGAACGTTCAATGCGGAGTCTGTTTGAGACATTACTCCCATGGAGGAAAGTGTGCATGGTGACTGTGATACTCAATCCCGATGCAATTTCTGTGTTTCATCAACACTCTGATAGTCCACAGAATACAGATTGCCTCCAGATGTGCATCGGAAACTACCACTGGTCTTCATGGGAACGATCAATGCGTAGACTGTTTGAGACATTACTCCCATGGAGGAAAGTGCGCATGGTGACTGTTGTATTCAATCCCGATGCAATTTCTTTGTTTCATCAACACTCTGATAGTCAATCGATTAAGAATGCCTCCAGATGTGCATCGGAAACTACTACTGGTCTTCCAGGGAACGATCAAAGCGTAGACTGTTTGAGACATCACTCCCATGGAGGAAAGTGCGCATGGTGACTGTTGTATTCAATCCTGATGCAATTTCTTTGTTTCATCAACACTCTGATAGTCAATCGATTACAGAATGCCTCCAGATGTGCATCGGAAACCACTACTGGTCTTCCAGGGAACGATCAAATCGTAGACTGTTAGAGACATTACACTAATGGATGAAAGTGTGCATGGTGACTGTTGTATTCAATCCCGTTGCAATTTCTGTGTTTTATCAACACTCTGATAGTCCACAGATTACAGAATGCCTCCAGATGTGCATCGGGAACTTCCACTGGTCTTCCAGGGAACGATCAAAGCGTAGACTGTTTGAGACATTACTCCCATGGAGGAAAGTGAGCGTGGTAACTGTTGTATTCAATCCCGATGCAATTTCTGTGTTTCATCAACTCTCTGGTAGTCCACAGATTACAGATTGCCTCCAGATTTGCATCGGAAACTACTACTGGTTTTCCTGGGAACGATCAAAGCGTAGATTGTTTGAGACATTACTCCCATGGAGGAAAGTGCGCATGGTGACTGTTGTATTCAATCCCGATGCAATTTCTGTGTTTCAACAACACTCTGGAGTCCACAGATTACAGAATGCCTCCAGATGTGCATCGGAAACTACTACTGGTCTTCAGGTAACGATTAAACCGTCGACTGTTTGAGACATTACTCCCATGGAGGAAAGTGCGCATGGTGACTGTTGTATTCTATCCCGATGCAATTTCTGTGTTTCATCAACACTCTGATATTCCACAGATTACAGAATGCCTCCTGATGTGCATCGTAACTAATACTGGTCTTCCAGGGAACGATAAAAACGTAGACTGTTTCAGAATTACTCCCATGGAGGAAAGTGCGCATGGTGACTGTTGTATTCAATCCCGATGCAATTTCTGTGTTTCATCAACACCCGGATAGACCACAGATTACAGAATGCCTCCAGATGTTCATCGGAAACTACCACTGGTCTTCCAGGGAACGATCAAAGTGTAGACTGTTAGAGATATTACACTAATGGATGAAAGTGTGCATGGTGAATGTTGTATTCAATCCCGTTGCAATTTCTGTGTTTTATCAACACTCTGATAGTCCACAGAGTACAGAACGCCTCCAGATGTGCATCGGAAACTACTACTGGTATTCCAGGGAATGATCAATGCGTAGACTGTTTCAGACATTACTCCCATGGAGGAAAGTGAGGATGGTGACTGTTGTATGCAATCCCGTTGCAATTTCTGTGTTTCAGCAACACTCTGATAGTCCACAGATTACAGATTGCCTCCAGATGTGCATCGGAAACTACTACTGGTCTTCCTGGGAACGATCAATGCGGAGACTGTTTGAGACATTACTCCCATGGAGGAAAGTGTGCATGGTGACTGTGATACTCAATCCCGATGCAATTTCTGTGTTTCATCAACACTCTGATAGTCAAACGATTAAAGAATGCCTCCAGATGTGCATCGGAAACTACTACTGGCCTTCCAGGGAACGATCAAAGCGTAGACTGTTAGAGACATTACACTAATGGATGAAAGTGTGCATGGTGACTGTTATATTCAATCCCGTTGCAATTTCTGTGTTTTATCAACACTCTGATAGTCCACAGATTACAGAATGCCTCCAGATGTGCATCGGGAACTTCCACTGGTCTTCCAGGGAACGATCAAAGCGTAGACTGTTTGAGACATCACTCCCATGGAGGAAAGTGCGCATGGTGACTGTTGTATTCAATTCCGATGCAATTTCTTTGTTTCATCAACACTCTGATAGTCAATCGATTACAGAATGCCTCCAGATGTGCATCGTAAACTACTACTGGTCTTCCAGGGAACGATCAAATCGTAGACTGTTAGAGACATTACACTATTGGATGAAAGTGTGCATGGTGACTGTTGTATTCAATCCCGTTGCAATTTCTGTGTTTTATCAACACTCTGATAGTCCACAGATTACAGAATGCCTCCAGATGTGCATCGGCAACTTCCACTGGTCTTCAGGGGAACGATCAAAGCGTAGACTGTTTGAGACATTACTCCCATGGAGGAAAGTCAGCATGGTAACTGTTGTATTCAATCCCGATGCAATTTCTGTGTTTCATCAACTCTCTGGTGGTCCACAGATTACAGATTGCCTCCAGATTTGCATCGGAAACTACTACTGGTTTTCCTGGGAACGATCAAAGCGTAGATTGTTTGAGACATTACTCCCATGGAGGAAAGTGTGCATGGTGAGTGTTGTATTCAATCCCGATGCAATATCTGTGTTTCATCAACACTTTGAAGGTCCACAGATTACAGATTGCCTCCATGTGTGCATCGGATGCCACTACTGGTCTTCCAGGGAACGATCAAAGCGTAGACTCTTTCAGACGTTACTCCCATGGAGGAAAGTGCGGATGGTGACAGTTGTATTCACTCCGGATGCAATTTCCGTGTTTCATCAACACTCTGATAGTCCACACATTACAGAATGCAACCAGATTTGCATCGGAAACTACTACTGGTCTTCCAGGGAACGATCAAAGCGTAGACTGTTTGAGACATTGCGCCCATGGAGGAAAGTGCGCTTGGTGACTGTTGTATTCAATCCCGATGCAATTTCTGTGTTTCAACAACACTCTGATAGTCCACAGATTACAGAATGCCTCCAGATGTGCATCGGAAACTACTACTGGTCTTCAGGTAACGATTAAACCGTCGACTGTTTGAGACATTACTCCCATGGAGGAAAGTGCGCATGGTGACTGTTGTATTCAATCCCGATGCAATTTCTCTGTTTCAACAACACTCTGATAGTATACAGATTACAGAATGCCTTCGGATGTGCATCGGAAACTATTACCTTTCTTCCCGGGAACGATGAAGCGTAGACTGTTTGAGACATTACACCCACGGATGAAAGTGCGCGTGGTGACTGTTGTATTCAAAGCCGATGCTATTTCTGTGTTTCATCAACAACCGGATAGACCACAGATTACAGAATGCCTCCAGATGTTCATCGGAAACTACCACTGGTCTTCCACGGAACGATCAAAGCGTAGACTGTTTGAGACATTACTCCCATTGAGGAAAGTGCGGATGGTGACTGTTGTATTCACTCCCGATGCAATTGCTGTGTTTCATCAACACATTGAAGGTCCACAGAGTACAGGATGCCTCCAGATGTGCATCGGAAACTACTACTGGTCTTCCAGGGAACGATCAATGCGTAGACTGTTTCAGACATTACTCCCATGGAGAAAAGTGAGGATGGTGACTGTTGTATTCATTCCCGATGCAATTTCTGTGTTTCATCAACACTCTGATAGTCCACAGATTACAGATTGCCTCCAGATGTGCATCGGAAACTATTACTGGTCTTACCGAAACGATCAATGCGGAGACTGTTTGAGACATTACTCCCATGGAGGAAAGTGTGCATCGTGACTGTGATACTCAATCCCGATGCAATTTCTGTGTTTCATCAACACTCAGATAGTCCACAGATTACAGATTGCCTCCAGATGTGCATCGGAAGCTACTACTGGTCTTCCAGTTAATGACCAAAGCGTAGACTGTTAGAGACTTTATTCCCATGGAGGAAAGTGCGCATGGTGACTGTTGTATTCTATCCCGATGCAATTTCTGTGTTTCATCAACACTCTGATAGTCCACAGATTACAGAATGCCTCCTGATGTGCATCGTAACTACTACTGGTCTTCCAGGGAACGATAAAAACGTAGACTGTTTAAGAATTACTCCCATGGAGGAAAGTGCGCATGGTGACAGTTGTATTCAATCCCGATGCAATTTCTGTGTTTCATCAACAGTCTGATAGTCCACAGATTACAGAATGCCTACAAATGTGCATCGGAAACTACTACTGGTCTTCCAAGTGACGATCAAAGCGTAGCCTGTTTGAGATTTACTCCCATGGAGGAAAGTGCGCATGGTGACTCTTGTATTCAATCCCGATGCAATTTCTGTTTTTCATCAACACTGTGATAGTCCACAAATTGCAGATTGTCAGCAAATGTGCATCGGAACCTACTACTGGTCTTCCTGGGAACGATCAAAGCGTAGACTGTATCAGACATTATTCCCATGGGGGAAAGTGCGCATGGTGATTGTTGTATTCAATCCCGAGGCAATTTCTGAGTTTCATCAACAGTTTGAAGGTCCACAGATTACAGAATGCCTCCATATGTGCATCGGAAACTACTACTGGTCTTCCAGGAAACGGTCAAAGCGTAGACCGCTTGAGAATTACTCCCATGGAGGAAAGTGCGCCAGGTGACTGTTGTATTCAATCCCGATGCAATTTCTGTGTTTCATCAACACTCTGATAGTCCACAGAGTACAGAATGTCTCCAGATGTGCATCGGAAACTACTACTGGTATTCCAGGGAATGATCAATGCGTAGACTGTTTCAGACATTACTCCCATATAGGAAAGTGAGGATGGTGACTGTTGTATGCAATCCCGATGCAATTTCTGTGTTTCATCAACATTCTGATAGTCCACAGATTACAGATTGCCTCCAGATGTGCATCGGAAACCACTACTGGTCTTACTGGTAACGATCAATGCGGAGACTGTTTGAGACATTACTCCCATGGAGGAAAGTGTGCATGGTGACTGTGATACTCAATCACGATGCAATTTCTGTGTTTCATCAACACTCAGATAGTCCAAAGATTACAGATTGCCTCCAGATGTGCATCGGAAGTTGCTACTGGTCTTCCAGTTAATGACCAAAACGTAGACTGTTAGAGACTTTATTCCCATGGAGGAAAGTGCGCATGGTGACTGTTGTATTCTATCCCGATGCAATTTCTGTGTTTCATCAACACTCTGATAGTCCACAGATTACAGAATGCCTCCTGATGTGCATCGTAACTACTACTGGTCTTCCAGGGAACGATAAAAACGTAGACTGTATAAGAATTACTCCCATGGAGGAAAGTGCGCATGGTGACTGTTGTATTCAATCCCGATGCAATTTCTGTGTTTCATCAACAGTCTGATAGTCCACAGATTACAGAATGCCTACAAATGTGCATCGGAAACTACTACTGGTCTTCCAAGTGACGATCAAAGCGTAGCCTGTTTGAGATTTACTCCCATGGAGGAAAGTGCGCATGGTGACTCTTGTATTCAATCCCGATGCAATTTCTGTTTTTCATCAACACTGTGATAGTCCACAAATTGCAGATTGTCAGCAAATGTGCATCGGAACCTACTACTGGTCTTCCTGGGAACGATCAAAGCGTAGACTGTATCAGACATTATTCCCATGGGGGAAAGTGCGCATGGTGATTGTTGTATTCAATCCCGAGGCAATTTCTGAGTTTCATCAACAATTTGAAGGTCCACAGATTACAGAATGCCTCCATATGTGCATCGGAAACTACTACTGGTCTTCCAGGAAACGGTCAAAGCGTAGACCGCTTGAGAATTACTCCCATGGAGGAAAGTGCGCAAGGTGACTGTTGTATTCAATCTTGATGCAATTTTTGTGTTTCATCAACACTCTGATAGTCCACAGATTACAGAATGCCTCCAGATGTGCATCGGAAACTACTTCTGGTCTTCCAGGGAACGATCAAAGCGTAGACTGTTTGAGACATTACTCCCATGGAGGAAGGTGCGCATGGTGACTGTTGTATTAAATCCCGATGCAATTTCTGTGCTTCAAAACACTTTGAAGGTCCACAGATTACAGAATGCCTCCAGGTGTGCATCGGAATCTTCTACTGGTCTTCCAGGGAACGATCAAAGCGTAGACTGTTAGAGACATTCATCCCATGGAGGAAAGTGCGGATGGTGACTGTTGTATTCACTCCCGATGCAATTTCTGTGTTTCATCAACACTCTGATAGTCCACAGATTACAGATTGCCTCCAGATGTGCATCGGAAACTACTACTGGTGTTACTGGTAACGATCAATGCGGAGCCTGTTTGAGACATTACTCCCATGGAGGAAAGTGTGCATGGTGACTGTGATACTCAATCCCGATGCCATTTCTGTGTTTCATCAACTCTCTGGTAGTCCACATATTACAGATTGCCTCCAGATGTGCATCGGAAACTACTACTGGTTTTCCTGGGAACGATCAAAGCGTAGACTGTTTGAGACATTACTCCCATGGAGGAAAGTGTGCATGGTGAGTGTTGTATTCAATCCCGATGCAATATCTGTGTTTCATCAACACTTAGAAGGTCCACAGATTACAGATTGCCTCCATGTGTGCATCGGATGCCACTACTGGTCTTCCAGGGAACGATCAAAGCGTAGACTCATTCAGACGTTACTCCCATGGAGGAAAGTGCGGATGGTGACTGTTGTATTCACTCCGGATGCAATTTCTGTGTTTCATCAACACTTTGGAGGTCCACAGAGTACAGAATGCCTCCAGATGTGCATCGGAAACTACTACTGGTCTTCCTGGGAACGATCAATGCGTAGACTGTTTCAGACATTACTCCCATGGAGAAAAGTGAGGATGGTGACTGTTGTATTCAATCCCGATGCAATTTCTGTGTTTCATCAACACTCTGATAGTCCACAGATTACAGATTGCCTCCAGATGTGCATCGGAAACTACTACTGGTGTTACTGGTAACGATCATTGCGGAGACTGTTTGAGACATTACTCCCATGGAGGAAAGTGTGCATGGTGACTGTGATACTCAATCCCGATGCCATTTCTGTGTTTCATCAACACTCAGATAGTCCACAGATTACAGATTGCCTCCAGATGTGCATCGAAAACTACTACTGGTCTTCCTGGGAACGATCAATGCGTGGACTGTTTGTGACATTACTCCCATGGAGGAAAGTGCGCATGGTGACTGTTGTATTCAATCCCGATGCAATTTCTGTGTTTCATCAACACTTAGAGGGTCCACAGATTACAGATTGCCTCTAGATGTGCATCAGAAGCTACTACTGGTCTTCTGGGGAACGATCAAAGCGTAGAATGTTTCAGACGTTACTCCCATGGAGGAAAGTTCGGATGGTGACTGTTGTATTCACTCCCGATGCAATTTCTGTGTTTCATCAACACTTTGAAGGTCCACAGAGTACAGAATGCCTCCAGATGTGCATCGGAAACTACTACTGGTCTTCCAGGGAACGATCATTGCGTAGACTGTTTCAGACATTACTCCCATGGAGGAAAGTGAGGATGGTTACTGTTGTATGCAATCCCGATGCAATTTCTGTGTTTCATCTACACTCTGATAGTCCACAGATTACAGATTGCCTCCAGACGTGCATCGGAAACTACTACTGGTCTTCCAGGGAACGATCAAAGCGTAGACTGTTAGAGACATTACTCCCATGGAGGAAAGTGTGCATGGTGACTGTGATACTCAATCCCGATGCAATTTCTGTGTTTCATCAACACTCTGATAGTCACAGAATACAGATTGCCTCCAGATGTGCATCGGAAACAGCCACTGGTCTTCCTGGGAAGGATCAATGCGTAGACTGTTTGAGACATTACTCCCATGGAGGAAAGTGCGCATGGTGACTGTTGTATTCAATCCCGATGCAATTTCTTTGTTACTTCGAAACTCTGATAGTCAATCGATTACAGAATGCCTCCAGATGTGCATCGGAAACTACTACTGGTCTTCCGGGAACGATCAAAGCGTAGACTGTTAGAGACACCACACTAATGGATGAAAGTGTGCATGGTGACTGTTGTATTCAATCCCGTTGCAATTTCTGTGTTTTATCAACACTCTGATAGTCCACAGATTACAGAATGTCTCCAGATGTGCATCGGGAACTTCCACTGGTCTTCCAGGGAACGATCAAAGCGTAGACTGTTTGAGACATTACTTCCATGGAGGAAAGTGAGCATGGTGACTGTTGTATTCAATCCCGATGCAATTTCTGTGTTTCATCAACTCTCTGGTAGTCCACAGATTACAGATTGCCACCAGATGTGCATCGGAAACTACTACTGGTTCTCCTGGGAACGATCAAAGCTTAGACTGTTTGAGACATTACTCCCATGGAGGAAAGTGTGCATGGTGAGTGTTGTATTCAATCCCGATGAAATATCTGTGTTTCATCAACGCTTTGAAGGTCCACAGATTACAGATTGCCTCCAGGTGTGCATCGGATGCTACTACAGGTCTTCCAGGGAACGATCAAAGGGTAGACTCTTTCAGACGTTACTCCCATGGAGGAAAGTGCGGATGGTGACTGTTGTATTCATTCCCGATGCAATTTCTGTGTTTCATCAACTCTCTGGTAGTCCACAGATTACAGATTGCCTCCAGATGTGCATCGGAAACTACTACTGGTTTTCCTGGGAACGATCAAAGCGTAGACTGTTTGAGACATTACTCCCATGGAGGAAAGTGTGCATGGTGAGTGTTGTATTCAATCCCGATGCAATATCTGTGTTTCATCAACACTTAGAAGGTCCACAGATTACAGATTGCCTCCATGTGTGCATCGGATGCCACTACTGGTCTTCCAGGGAACGATCAAAGCGTAGACTCATTCAGACGTTACTCCCATTGAGGAAAGTGCGGATGGTGACTGTTGTATTCACTCCCGATGCAATTGCTGTGTTTCATCAACACATTGAAGGTCCACAGAGTACAGGATGCCTCCAGATGTGCATCGGAAACTACTACTGGTCTTCCAGGGAACGATCAATGCGTACACTGTTTCAGACATTACTCCCATGGAGAAAAGTGAGGATGGTGACTGTTGTATTCATTCCCGATGCAATTTCTGTGTTTCATCAACACTCTGATAGTCCACAGATTACAGATTGCCTCCAGATGTGCATCGGAAACTATTACTGGTCTTACCGAAACGATCAATGCGGAGACTGTTTGAGACATTACTCCCATGGAGGAAAGTGTGCATCGTGACTGTGATACTCAATCCCGATGCAATTTCTGTGTTTCATCAACACTCAGATAGTCCACAGATTACAGATTGCCTCCAGATGTGCATCGGAAGCTACTACTGGTCTTCCAGTTAATGACCAAAGCGTAGACTGTTAGAGACTTTATTCCCATGGAGGAAAGTGCGCATGGTGACTGTTGTATTCTATCCCGATGCAATTTCTGTGTTTCATCAACACTCTGATAGTCCACAGATTACAGAATGCCTCCTGATGTGCATCGTAACTACTACTGGTCTTCCAGGGAACGATAAAAACGTAGACTGTTTAAGAATTACTCCCATGGAGGAAAGTGCGCATGGTGACAGTTGTATTCAATCCTGATGCAATTTCTGTGTTTCATCAACAGTCTGATAGTCCACAGATTACAGAATGCCTACAAATGTGCATCGGAAACTACTACTGGTCTTCCAGGTGACGATCAAAGCGTAGCCTGTTTGAGATTTACTCCCATGGAGGAAAGTGCGCATGGTGACTCTTGTATTCAATCCCGATGCAATTTCTGTTTTTCATCAACACTGTGATAGTCCACAAATTGCAGATTGTCAGCAAATGTGCATCGGAACCTACTACTGGTCTTCCTGGGAACGATCAAAGCGTAGACTGTATCAGACATTATTCCCATGGGGGAAAGTGCGCATGGTGATTGTTGTATTCAATCCCGAGGCAATTTCTGAGTTTCATCAACAATTTGAAGGTCCACAGATTACAGAATGCCTCCATATGTGCATCGGAAACTACTACTGGTCTTCCAGGAAACGGTCAAAGCGTAGGCCGCTTGAGAATTACTCCCATGGAGGAAAGTGCGCAAGGTGACTGTTGTATTCAATCTTGATGCAATTTTTGTGTTTCATCAACACTCTGATAGTCCACAGATTACAGAATGCCTCCAGATGTGCATCGGAAACTACTACTGGTCTTCCAGGGAACGATCAAAGCGTAGACTGTTTGAGACATTACTCCCATGGAGGAAGGTGCGCATGGTGACTGTTGTATTAAATCCCGATGCAATTTCTGTGCTTCAAAACACTTTGAAGGTCCACAGATTACAGAATGCCTCCAGGTGTGCATCGGAATCTTCTACTGGTCTTCCAGGGAACGATCAAAGCGTAGACTGTTAGAGACATTCATCCCATGGAGGAAAGTGCGCATGGTGACTCTTGTATTCAATCCCGATGCAATTTCTGTTTTTCATCAACACTGTGATAGTCCAAAAATTGCAGATTGTCAGCAAATGTGCATCGGAACCTACTACTGGTCTTCCTGGGAACGATCAAAGCGTAGACTGTATCAGACATTATTCCCATGGGGGAAAGTGCGCATGGTGATTGTTGTATTCAATCCCGAGGCAATTTCTGAGTTTCATCAACAATTTGAAGGTCCACAGATTACAGAATGCCTCCATATGTGCATCGGAAACTACTACTGGTCTTCCAGGAAACGGTCAAAGCGTAGACCGCTTGAGAATTACTCCCATGGAGGAAAGTGCGCCAGGTGACTGTTGTATTCAATCCCGATGCAATTTCTGTGTTTCATCAACACTCTGATAGTCCACAGAGTACAGAATGTCTCCAGATGTGCATCGGAAACTACTACTGGTATTCCAGGGAATGATCAATGCGTAGACTGTTTCAGACATTACTCCCATATAGGAAAGTGAGGATGGTGACTGTTGTATGCAATCCCGATGCAATTTCTGTGTTTCATCAACATTCTGATAGTCCACAGATTACAGATTGCCTCCAGATGTGCATCGGAAACCACTACTGGTCTTACTGGTAACGATCAATGCGGAGACTGTTTGAGACATTACTCCCATGGAGGAAAGTGTGCATGGTGACTGTGATACTCAATCACGATGCAATTTCTGTGTTTCATCAACACTCAGATAGTCCAAAGATTACAGATTGCCTCCAGATGTGCATCGGAAGTTGCTACTGGTCTTCCAGTTAATGACCAAAACGTAGACTGTTAGAGACTTTATTCCCATGGAGGAAAGTGCGCATGGTGACTGTTGTATTCTATCCCGATGCAATTTCTGTGTTTCATCAACACTCTGATAGTCCACAGATTACAGAATGCCTCCTGATGTGCATCGTAACTACTACTGGTCTTCCAAGTGACGATCAAAGCGTAGCCTGTTTGAGATTTACTCCCATGGAGGAAAGTGCGCATGGTGACTCTTGTATTCAATCCCGATGCAATTTCTGTTTTTCATCAACACTGTGATAGTCCACAAATTGCAGATTGTCAGCAAATGTGCATCGGAACCTACTACTGGTCTTCCTGGGAACGATCAAAGCGTAGACTGTATCAGACATTATTCCCATGGGGGAAAGTGCGCATGGTGATTGTTGTATTCAATCCCGAGGCAATTTCTGAGTTTCATCAACAATTTGAAGGTCCACAGATTACAGAATGCCTCCATATGTGCATCGGAAACTACTACTGGTCTTCCAGGAAACGGTCAAAGCGTAGACCGCTTGAGAATTACTCCCATGGAGGAAAGTGCGCAAGGTGACTGTTGTATTCAATCTTGATGCAATTTTTGTGTTTCATCAACACTCTGATAGTCCACAGATTACAGAATGCCTCCAGATGTGCATCGGAAACTACTACTGGTCTTCCAGGGAACGATCAAAGCGTAGACTGTTTGAGACATTACTCCCATGGAGGAAGGTGCGCATGGTGACTGTTGTATTAAATCCCGATGCAATTTCTGTGCTTCAAAACACTTTGAAGGTCCACAGATTACAGAATGCCTCCAGGTGTGCATCGGAATCTTCTACTGGTCTTCCAGGGAACGATCAAAGCGTAGACTGTTAGAGACATTCATCCCATGGAGGAAAGTGCGGATGGTGACTGTTGTATTCACTCCCGATGCAATTTCTGTGTTTCATCAACACTCTGATAGTCCACAGATTACAGATTGCCTCCAGATGTGCATCGGAAACTACTACTGGTGTTACTGGTAACGATCAATGCGGAGCCTGTTTGAGACATTACTCCCATGGAGGAAAGTGTGCATGGTGACTGTGATACTCAATCCCGATGCCATTTCTGTGTTTCATCAACTCTCTGGTAGTCCACATATTACAGATTGCCTCCAGATGTGCATCGGAAACTACTACTGGTTTTCCTGGGAACGATCAAAGCGTAGACTGTTTGAGACATTACTCCCATGGAGGAAAGTGTGCATGGTGAGTGTTGTATTCAATCCCGATGCAATATCTGTGTTTCATCAACACTTAGAAGGTCCACAGATTACAGATTGCCTCCATGTGTGCATCGGATGCCACTACTGGTCTTCCAGGGAACGATCAAAGCGTAGACTCATTCAGACGTTACTCCCATGGAGGAAAGTGCGGATGGTGACTGTTGTATTCACTCCGGATGCAATTTCTGTGTTTCATCAACACTTTGGAGGTCCACAGAGTACAGAATGCCTCCAGATGTGCATCGGAAACTACTACTGGTCTTCCTGGGAACGATCAATGCGTAGACTGTTTCAGACATTACTCCCATGGAGAAAAGTGAGGATGGTGACTGTTGTATTCAATCCCGATGCAATTTCTGTGTTTCATCAACACTCTGATAGTCCACAGATTACAGATTGCCTCCAGATGTGCATCGGAAACTACTACTGGTGTTACTGGTAACGATCATTGCGGAGACTGTTTGAGACATTACTCCCATGGAGGAAAGTGTGCATGGTGACTGTGATACTCAATCCCGATGCCATTTCTGTGTTTCATCAACACTCAGATAGTCCACAGATTACAGATTGCCTCCAGATGTGCATCGGAAACTACTACTGGTCTTCCTGGGAACGATCAATGCGTGGACTGTTTGTGACATTACTCCCATGGAGGAAAGTGCGCATGGTGACTGTTGTATTCAATCCCGATGCAATTTCTGTGTTTCATCAACACTTAGAGGGTCCACAGATTACAGATTGCCTCTAGATGTGCATCAGAAGCTACTACTGGTCTTCTGGGGAACGATCAAAGCGTAGAATGTTTCAGACGTTACTCCCATGGAGGAAAGTTCGGATGGTGACTGTTGTATTCACTCCCGATGCAATTTCTGTGTTTCATCAACACTTTGAAGGTCCACAGAGTACAGAATGCCTCCAGATGTGCATCGGAAACTACTACTGGTCTTCCAGGGAACGATCATTGCGTAGACTGTTTCAGACATTACTCCCATGGAGGAAAGTGAGGATGGTTACTGTTGTATGCAATCCCGATGCAATTTCTGTGTTTCATCTACACTCTGATAGTCCACAGATTACAGATTGCCTCCAGACGTGCATCGGAAACTACTACTGGTCTTCCAGGGAACGATCAAAGCGTAGACTGTTAGAGACATTACTCCCATGGAGGAAAGTGTGCATGGTGACTGTGATACTCAATCCCGATGCAATTTCTGTGTTTCATCGACACTCTGATAGTCACAGAATACAGATTGCCTCCAGATGTGCATCGGAAACAGCCACTGGTCTTCCTGGGAAGGATCAATGCGTAGACTGTTTGAGACATTACTCCCATGGAGGAAAGTGCGCATGGTGACTGTTGTATTCAATCCCGATGCAATTTCTTTGTTACTTCGAAACTCTGATAGTCAATCGATTACAGAATGCCTCCAGATGTGCATCGGAAACTACTACTGGTCTTCCGGGAACGATCAAAGCGTAGACTGTTAGAGACACCACACTAATGGATGAAAGTGTGCATGGTGACTGTTGTATTCAATCCCGTTGCAATTTCTGTGTTTTATCAACACTCTGATAGTCCACAGATTACAGAATGTCTCCAGATGTGCATCGGGAACTTCCACTGGTCTTCCAGGGAACGATCAAAGCGTAGACTGTTTGAGACATTACTTCCATGGATGAAAGTGAGCATGGTGACTGTTGTATTCAATCCCGATGCAATTTCTGTGTTTCATCAACTCTCTGGTAGTCCACAGATTACAGATTGCCACCAGATGTGCATCGGAAACTACTACTGGTTCTCCTGGGAACGATCAAAGCTTAGACTGTTTGAGACATTACTCCCATGGAGGAAAGTGTGCATGGTGAGTGTTGTATTCAATCCCGATGAAATATCTGTGTTTCATCAACGCTTTGAAGGTCCACAGATTACAGATTGCCTCCAGGTGTGCATCGGATGCTACTACAGGTCTTCCAGGGAACGATCAAAGGGTAGACTCTTTCAGACGTTACTCCCATGGAGGAAAGTGCGGATGGTGACTGTTGTATTCATTCCCGATGCAATTTCTGTGTTTCATCAACTCTCTGGTAGTCCACAGATTACAGATTGCCTCCAGATGTGCATCGGAAACTACTACAGGTTTTCCTGGGAACGATCAAAGCGTAGACTGTTTGAGACATTACTCCCATGGAGGAAAGTGTGCATGGTGAGTGTTGTATTCAATCCCGATGCAATATCTGTGTTTCATCAACACTTAGAAGGTCCACAGATTACAGATTGCCTCCATGTGTGCATCGGATGCCACTACTGGTCTTCCAGGGAACGATCAAAGCGTAGACTCATTCAGACGTTACTCCCATGGAGGAAAGTGCGGATGGTGACTGTTGTATTCACTCCGGATGCAATTTCTGTGTTTCATCAACACTTTGGAGGTCCACAGAGTACAGAATGCCTCCAGATGTGCATCGGAAACTACTACTGGTCTTCCTGGGAACGATCAATGCGTAGACTGTTTCAGACATTACTCCCATGGAGAAAAGTGAGGATGGTGACTGTTGTATTCAATCCCGATGCAATTTCTGTGTTTCATCAACACTCTGATAGTCCACAGATTACAGATTGCCTCCAGATGTGCATCGGAAACTACTACTGGTGTTACTGGTAACGAACAATGCGGAGACTGTTTGAGACATTACTCCCATGGAGGAAAGTGTGCATGGTGACTGTGATACTCAATCCCGATGCCATTTCTGTGTTTCATCAACACTCAGATAGTCCACAGATTACAGATTGCCTCCAGACGTGCATCGGAAACTACTACTGGTCTTCCAGGGAACGATCAAAGCGTAGACTGTTAGAGACATTACTCCCATGGAGGAAAGTGTGCATGGTGACTGTGATACTCAATCCCGATGCAATTTCTGTGTTTCATCAACACTCTGATAGTCACAGAATACAGATTGCCTCCAGATGTGCATCGGAAACAGCCACTGGTCTTCCTGGGAAGGATCAATGCGTAGACTGTTTGAGACATTACTCGCATGGAGGAAAGTGCGCATGGTGACTGTTGTATTCAATCCCGATGCAATTTCTTTGTTACTTCGAAACTCTGATAGTCAATCGATTACAGAATGCCTCCAGATGTGCATCGGAAACTACTACTGGTCTTCCGGGAACGATCAAAGCGTAGACTGTTAGAGACACCACACTAATGGATGAAAGTGTGCATGGTGACTGTTGTATTCAATCCCGTTGCAATTTCTGTGTTTTATCAACACTCTGATAGTCCACAGATTACAGAATGTCTCCAGATGTGCATCGGGAACTTCCACTGGTCTTCCAGGGAACGATCAAAGCGTAGACTGTTTGAGACACTACTCCCATGGAGGAAAGTGAGCATGGTGACTGTTGTATTCAATCCCGATGCAATTTCTGTGTTTCATCAACTCTCTGGTAGTCCACAGATTACAGATTGCCACCAGATGTGCATCGGAAACTACTACTGGCTCTCCTGGGAACGATCAAGGCTTAGACTGTTTGAGACATTACTCCCATGGAGGAAAGTGTGCATGGTGAGTGTTGTATTCAATCCCGATGAAATATCTGTGTTTCATCAACGCTTTGAAGGTCCACAGATTACAGATTGCCTCCAGGTGTGCATCGGATGCTACTACAGGTCTTCCAGGGAACGATCAAAGCGTAGACTCTTTCAGACGTTACTCCCATGGAGGAAAGTGCGGATGGTGACTGTTGTATTCATTCCCGATGCAATTTCTCTCTTTCATCAACACTTTGAAGGTCCACAGATTACAGAAAGCCCTAAGATGTGCATCGGAAACTACTACTGGTCATCCAGGGAACGATCAAAGCGTATACTCTTTGAGACATTACTCCCATGGAGGAAGGTGCGCATGGTGACTGTTGTATTAAATCCCGATGCAATTCCTGTGTTTCAAAACACTTTGAAGTTAGACAGATTACAAAATGCCTCCAGATGTGCATCGGAATCTTCTACTGGTCTTCCAGGAAACGATCAAAGCGTAGACTGTTAGAGACATTACACCCATGGAGAAAAGTGTGCATGGTGACTGTTGTATTCAATCCCGATGCAATTTCTGTGTTTTATCAACACTCTGATGGTCCACAGATTACAGAATGCCTCCAGATGTGCATCGGATACTACCACTGGTCTTCCAGGGAACGATCAAATCGTAAACTGTTTGAGACATTACTCCCATGGAGGAAAATGAGCATGGTGACTGTTGTTTTTAATCCCGATGCAATTTCTGTGTTTCATCAACTCTATGGTAATCCACAGGCTGCAGATTGCCTCCAGATGTGCATCGGAAACTACTACTGGTCTTCCTGGGAACTATCAAAGCGTAGACTGTTGAGATATTTCTCCCATGGAGGAAAGTGCGCATGGTTACTGTTGTATTTAATCCCGATGCAATTTCTGTGTTTCAAGAACACTCTGATAGTCCACAGATTACAGAATGCCACCAGATGTGCATCGGAAACAACTACTGTTCTTCCAGGGAACGATCAAAGCGTGGAATGTTTGAGACATTACTCCTGTGGAGGAAAGTGCGCATGGTGTCTGTTGTATTCAATACCGATGCTATTTCTGTGTTTCATCAACACTTTGAATGTCCACAGATTACAGAATGCCTCCAGATGTGCATCGGCAACTTATACTGGTCTTCCACGGAACGATCAAATCGTAGACTGTTTGAGAAATTACTCCCATGGAGGAAAGTGCGCATGGTGACTGTTGTATTCAACCCCAATGCAATTACTGTGTTTCAACAACACTGTGATAGTCCACAGATTACAGAATGCCTCCAGATGTGCATCGGAAACTACTACTGGTCTTCCAGGGAACGATCAAAGCGTAGACTGTTTGAGACATTACTCCCATGGAGGAAAGTGCGCATGGTGACTGTTGTATTCAATCCCGATGCAATTTCTGTGTTTCATCAACACTCTGATAGTCAATCGATTACAGAATGCCTCCAGATGTGCATCGGCAACTTATACTGTTCTTCCACGGAACGATCAAAGCGTAGACTGTTTGAGATATTACACCCATTGAGGAAAGTGCGCATGGTTACTGTTGTATTCAATCCCGATACTATTTCCGTGTTTCAACAACACTGTGATAGTCCACAGACTACATAATGCCACCAGATGTGCATCGGGAACTACTACTGGTCTTCCAGGGAACGATTAAAGCGTAGACTGTTTGAGACATTACTCCCATGGAGGAAAGTGAGCATGGTGACTGTTGTATTCAATCCCGATGCAATTTCTGTGTTTCATCAACTCTCTGGTAGTCCACAGATTACAGATTGCCACCAGATGTGCATCGGAAACTACTACTGGTTCTCCTGGGAACGATCAAAGCGTAGACTGTTTGAGACATTACTCCCATGGAGGAAAGTGTGCATGGTGAGTGTTGTATTCAATCCCGATGAAATATCTGTGTTTCATCAACACTTTGAAGGTCCACAGATTACAGATTGCCTCCAGGTGTGCATCGGATGCTACTACAGGTCTTCCAGGGAACGATCAAAGCGTAGACTCTTTCAGACGTTACTCCCATGGAGGAAAGTGCGGATGGTGACTGTTGTATTCATTCCCGATGCAATTTCTCTCTTTCATCAACTCTTTGAAGGTCCACAGATTACAGAAAGCCCTAAGATGTGCATCGGAAACTACTACTGGTCATCCAGGGAACGATCAGAGCGTAGACTCTTTGAGACATTACTCCCATGGAGGAAGGTGCGCATGGTGACTGTTGTATTAAATCCCGATGATATTCCTGTGTTTCAAAACACTTTGAAGATAGACAGATTACAAAATGCCTCCAGATGTGCATCGGAATCTACTACAGGTCTTCCAGGAAACGATCAAAGCGTAGACTGTTAGAGACATTACACCCATGGAGAAAAGTGTGCATGGTGACTGTTGTATTCAATCCCGATGCAATTTCTGTGTTTTATCAACACTCTGATGGTCCACAGATTACAGAATGCCTCCAGATGTGCATCGGATACTACCACTGGTCTTCCAGGGAACGATCAAATCGTAGACTGTTTGAGACATTACTCCCATGGAGGAAAATGAGCATGGTGACTGTTGTTTTTAATCCCGATGCAATTTCTGTGTTTCATCAACTCTATGGTAATCCACAGGCTGCAGATTGCCTCCAGATGTGCATCGGAAACTACTACTGGTCTTCCTGGGAACTATCAAAGCGTAGACTGTTGAGATATTTCTCCCATGGAGGAAAGTGCGCATGGATACTGTTGTATTTAATCCCGATGCAATTTCTGTGTTTCAAGAACACTCTGATAGTCCACAGATTACAGAATGCCACCAGATGTGCAACGGAAACAACTACTGTTCTTCCAGGGAACGATCAAAGCGTGGAATGTTTGAGACATTACTCCTGTGGAGGAAAGTGCGCATGGTGTCTGTTGTATTCGATACCGATGCTAGTTCTGTGTTTCATCAACACTTTGAATGTCCACAGATTACAGAATGCCTTCAGATGTGCATCGGCAACTTATACTGGTCTTCCACGGAACGATCAAATCGTAGACTGTTTGAGACATTACTCCCATGGAGGAAAGTGCGCAGGGTGACTGTTGTATTCAACCCCGATGCAATTACTGTGTTTCAACAACACTGTGATAGTCCACAGATTACAGAATGCCTCCAGATGTGCATCGGAAACTACTACTGGTCTTCCAGGGAACGATCAAAGCGTAGACTGTTTGAGACATTACTCCCACGGAGGAAAGTGCGTATGGTGACTGTTGCATTCAATCCCGATGCAATTTCTGTGTTTCATCAACACTCTGATAGTCACTCGATTACAGAATGCCGCCAGATGTGCATCGGCAACTTATACTGGTATTCCACGGAACGATCAAAGCGTAGACTGTTTGAGATATTACACCCATTGAGGAAAGTGAGCATGGTTACTGTTGTATTCAATCCCGATACGAATCTGTGTTTCATCAACACATTGAAGGTCCACAGAGTACAGAATGCCTCCAGATGTGCATCAGAAACTACTACTGGTCTTCCAGGGAACGATCAATGCGGAGACTGTTTGAGACATTACTCCCATGGAGGAAAGTGTGCATGGTGACTGTGATACTCAATCCCGATGCAATTTCTGTGTTTCATCAACACTCAGATAGTCCACAGATTACAGATTGCCTCCAGATGTGCATCGGAAACTACTACTGGTCTTCCTGGGAACGATCAATGCGTGGACTGTTTGTGACATTACTCCCATGGAGGAAAGTGCGCATGGTGACTGTTGTATTCAATCCCGATGCAATTTCTGTGTTTCATCAACACTTAGAAGGTCCACAGATTACAGATTGCCTCTAGATGTGCATCAGAAGCTACTACTGGTCTTCTGCGGAATGATCAAAGCGTAGAATGTTTCAGACGTTACTCCCATGGAGGAAAGTGCGCATGGTGACTGTTGTATTCAATCCCGATGCAATTTCTTTGTTACTTCGAAACTCTGATAGTCAATCGATTACAGAATGCCTCCAGATGTGCATCGGAAACTACTACTGGTCTTCCGGGAACGATCAAAGCGTAGACTGTTAGAGACACCACACTAATGGATGAAAGTGTGCATGGTGACTGTTGTATTCAATCCCGTTGCAATTTCTGTGTTTTATCAACACTCTGATAGTCCACAGACTACAGAATGTCTCCAGAATTGCATCGGGAACTTCCACTGGTCTTCCAGGGAACGATCAAAGCGTAGACCGTTTGAGACATTACTCCCATGGAGGAAAGTGAGCATGGTGACTGTTGTATTCAATCCCGATGCAATTTCTGTGTTTCATCAACTCTCTGGTAGTCCACAGATTACAGATTGCCACCAGATGTGCATCGGAAACTACTACTGGTTCTCCTGGGAACGATCAAAGCGTAGACTGTTTGAGACATTACTCCCGTGGAGGAAAGTGTGCATGGTGACTGTTGTATTCAATCCCGATGCACTTTCTGTGTTTCATCAACACTCTGATAGTCCACAGTTTACAGAATGCCTCCTGATGTGCATCGGAAACTACTACTGGTCTTCCAAGGAACGATCAAAGCGTAGACTGTTTGAGACATTACTCCCGTGGAGGAAAGTGCGCATGGTGAATGTTGTATTCAATCCCGATGCAATTTCTGTGTTTCATCAACACTCTGATAGTCCACAGATACAGAATGATACCTGATGTGCATTGGAAACTACTACTGGTCTTCCAGGGAACGATCAAAGAGTAAACTGTTTGAGACATTACTCCCGTTGAGGAAAGTGCGTATGGTGACTGTTGTATTCAATCCCGATGCAATTTCTGTGTTTCATCAACACTTTGAAGGTCCACAGATTACAGAATGCCTCCAGATGTGCATCGGAAACTACTACTGTTCTTCCAGGGACCGATCATAGCGTGGACTGTTTCAGACATTACTCCCATTCAGGAAAGTGCGCATGGTGACTGTTGTATTCAATCCCGATGCAAATTCTGTGTTTCATGAACACTTTGAAGGTCCACAGGTAACAGAATGCCTCCATATGTGCATCGGAATCTTCTACTGGTCTTCCAGGGAACGATCAAACAGTAGACTGTTTGAGACATTACTCCCATGGAGGAAAGTGCGCATGGTGTTTGTTGTATTCAAAGCCGAAGCTATTTCTGTGTTTCATCAACACCCAGATAGACCACATATTACAGAATGCCTCCAGATGTAAAAAGGAAACTACTACTGGTCTTGAGGGATCGATCAAATCAATGACAGTTTGAGACATTACTCCCATGGAGGAAAGTGCGCGTTGTGACTGTTGTATTCAATACCGATGCAATTTCTGTCTTTCATCAACACTTTCAAGGTCCACAGATTACAGAATGCCTCCAGATGTGCATCGGAAACTACTACTGTTCTTCCAGGGAACGATCAAAGCGTAGACTGTTTGAGACATTACTCCCATGGAGGAAAGTGCGCATGGTGACTGTTGTATTCAATACCGATGCAATTTCTGTGTTTCTTCAACACTCTGATAGTCCACACATTACAGAATGCCCCCAGATGTGCATCGGAAACTACTAGTGGTCTTATAGGGAACGATCAAAGCGTAGACTGTTTGAGACTTTACACCCATGGAGGAAAGTGCGCATGGTGACTGTTGTATTCAATCCCGAGGCAATTTCTGTGTTTCATCAACACTTTGAACGTCAACAGATTACAGAATGCCTCAAGATGTGCATCGCAGACTACTACTGGTCTTCCAGGGAACGATCAAAGCGTAGACTGTTTGAGATATTACACCCATTGAGGAAAGTGCGCATGGTTACTGTTGTATTCAATCCCGATACTATTTCTGTGTTTCAACAACACTGTGATAGTCCACAGATTACATAATGCCACCAGATGTACATCGGGAACAACTACTGGTCTTCCAGGGAACGATCAAAGCGTAGACTGTTTGAGTCATTACTCCCAGGGAGGAAAGTGCGCATGGTGACTGTTGTATTAAATCCCGATCCAATTTATGTGTTTCAAGAACACTATGATAGTCCACAGATTACAGAATGCCTCTAGATGTGCATCGGAAACTACTACTGGTCTTCCAGGGAACGATCAAAGCGTAGACTGTTTGAGACATTACTCCATGGAGGAAAGTGCGCATGGTGACTGTTGTATTCAATCCCGATGCAATTTCTGTGTTTCATCAACACTCTGATTGTCAATCGATTACAGAATGCCAGCAGATGTGCATCGGAAACTACTACTGGTCTTCCTGGGAACGATCAAAGCGTAGACTGTTTGCGACATTACTCCCATGGAGGAAAGTGTACATGGTGAGTGTTGTATTCAATCCCGATGCAATTTCTGTGTTTCATCAACACTTTGAAGGTCCACAGATTACAGATTGCCTCCAGATGTGCATCGGAGGCTACTACTGGTCTTCCAGGGTACGATCAAAGCGTAGACTGTTTCAGACGTTACTCCCATGGAGGAAAGTGCGGATGGTGACTGTTGTATTCACTCCCGATGCAAATTCTGTGTTTCATCAACACTTTGAAGGTCCACAGAGTACAGAATGCCTCCAGATGTGCATCGGAAACTACTACTGGTCTTCCAGTGAACGATCATTGCGTAGACTGTTACAGACATTACTCCCATGGAGGAAAGAGAGGATGGTTACTGTTGTATTCAATCCCGATGCAATTTCTGTGTTTCATCAACACTCTGATAGTCCACAGATTACAGATTGCCTCCAGATGTGCATCGGAAACTACTACTGGTTTTCCCGGGAACGATCAATGCGGAGACTGTTTGAGACATTACTCCCATGGAGGAAAGTGTGCACGGTGACTGTGATAATCAATCCCGATGCAATTTCTGTGTTTCATCAACATTCTGATAGTCCACAGATTACAGAATGTTACCTGATGTGCATTGGAAACTACTACTGGTCTTCCAGGGAACGATCAAAGAGTAAACTGTTTGAGACATTACTCCCGTTGAGGAAAGTGCGCATGGTGACTGTTGTATTCAATCCCGGTGCAATTTCTGTGTTTTATCAACACTTTGAAGGTCCACAGATTACAGAATGCCTCCAGATGTGCATCGGAAACTACTGCTGTTCTTCCAGGGAACGATCAAAGCGTGGACTGTTTCAGACATTACTCACATTGAAGAAAGTGCGCATGGTGACTGTTGTATTCAATCCCGATGCAAAATCTGTGTTTCATGAACACTTTGAAGGTCCACAGCTAACAGAATGCCGCCATATGTGCATCGGAATCTTCTACTGGTCTTCCAGGGAACGATCAAACCGTAGACTGTTTGAGACATTACTCCCATGGAGGAAAGTGCGCATGGTGGTTGTTGTATTCAAAGCCGATGCTATTTCTGTGTTTCATCAACACCCGGATAGACCACAGATTACAGAATGCCTCCAGATGTGAAAAGGAAACTACTTCTGGTCTTGAGGGATCGATCAAATCAATGACAGTTTGAGACATTACTCCCATGGAGAAAAGTGCGCGTTGTGACTGTTGTATTCAATCCCGATGCAATTTCTGTCTTTCATCAACACTTTCATGGTCCACAGATTACAGAATGCCTCCAGATGTGCATCGGAAACTACTACTGTTCTTCCAGGGAACGATCAAAGCGTAGACTGTTTGAGACATTACTCCCATGGAGGTAAGTGCGCATGGTGACTGTTGTATTCAATTCCGATGCAATTTCTGTGTTTCATCAACACTCTGATAGTCCACAGACTACAGAATGCTTCCAGATGTGCAATGGAAACTACTACTGGTCTTCAGGGACGATCAAATCGATGACAGTTTGAGACATTACTCCCATGGAGGAAAGTGCGCATGGTGACTGTTGTATTCAGTACCGATGCAATTTCTGTGTTTCATCAACACTCTGATAGTCCACACATTACAGAATGCCCCCAGATGTGCATCGGAAACTACTACTGGTCTTATAGGGAACGATCAAAGCGTAGACTGTTTGAGACATTACACCCATGGAGGAAAGTGCGCATGGTGACTGTTGTATTCAATCCCGAGGCAATTTCTGTGTTTCATCAACACTTTGAACGTCAACAGATTACAGAATGCCTCAAGCTGTGCATCGGAAACTACTACTGGTCTTCCAGGGAACGATCAAAGCGTAGACTGTTTGAGATATTACACCCATTCAGGAAAGTGCGCATGGTTACTGTTGTATTCAATCCCGATACTATTTCTGTGTTTCAACAACACTGTGATAGTCCATAGATTACATAACGCCACCAGATGTAAATCGGGAACAAGTACTGGTCTTCCAGGGAACGATCAAAGAGTAAACTGTTTGAGACATTACTCCCGTTGAGGAAAGTGCGCATGGTGACTGTTGTATTCAATCCCGGTGCAATTTCTGTGTTTTATCAACACTTTGAAGGTCCACAGATTACAGAATGCCTCCAGATGTGCATCGGAAACTACTACTGTTCTTCCAGGGAACGATCAAAGCGTGGACTGTTTCAGACTTTACTCCCATTGAGGAAAATGCGAATGGTGACTGTTGTATTCAATCCCGATGCAAAATCTGTGTTTCATGAACACTTTGAAGGTCCACAGCTAACAGAATGCCGCCATATGTGCATCGGAATCTTCTACTGGTCTTCCAGGGAACGATCAAACCGTAGACTGTTTGAGACATTACTCCCATGGAGGAAAGTGCGCATGGTGGTTGTTGTATTCAAAGCCGATGCTATTTCTGTGTTTCATCAACACCCGGATAGACCACAGGTTACAGAATGCCTCCAGATGTGAAAAGGAAACTACTTCTGGTCTTGAGGGATCCATCAAATCAATGACAGTTTGAGACATTACTCCCATGGAGAAAAGTGCGCGTTGTATTCAATCCCGATGCAATTTCTGTCTTTCATCAACACTTTCAAGGTCTTCAGATTACAGAATGCCTCCAGATGTGCATCGGAAACTACTACTGTTCTTCCAGGGAACGATCAAAGCGTAGACTGTTTGAGACATTACTCCCATGGAGAAAAGTGCGCATGGTGACTGTTGTATTCAATCCCGATGCAATTTCTGTGTTTCATCAACACTCTGATAGTCCACAGATTACAGAATGCTTCCAGATGTGCAATGGAAACTACTACTGGTCTTCAGGGACGATCAAATCGATGACAGTTTGAGACATTACTCCCATGGAGGAAAGTGCGCATGGTGACTGTTGTACTAAATACCGATGCAATTTCTGTGTTTCATCAACACTCTGATAGTCCACAGATTACAGATTGGCTCCAGATGTGCATCGGAAACTACCACTGGTCTTCCAGGGAACGATGAAATCGTAGACTGTTTGAGACATTACTCCCATGGAGGAAAGTGAGCATGGTGACTGTTGTATTCAATCCCGATGCACTTTCTGTGTTTCATCAACTCTCTGGTAGTCCACAGATTACAGATTGGCTCCAGATGTGCATCGGAAACTACCACTGGTCTTCCAGGGAACGATCAATGCGGAGACTGTTTGAGACATTACACCCATTGAGGAAAGTGCGCATGGTTACTGCTGTATTCAATCCCGATACTATTTCTGTGTTTCAGCAACACTGTGATAGTCCACAGATAACATAATGCCACCAGATGTGCATCGGGAACAAGTACTGGTCTTCCAGGGAACGATCAAAGCATAGACTGTTTCAGACGTTACTCCCATGGAGGAGTTTACGGATGGTGACTCTTGTATTCACTCCCCATGCGATTTCTGAGTTTCATCAACAATTTTTGGAGGTCCACAGAGTACAGAATGCCTCCAGATGTGCATCGGAAAATACTACTGGTCTTCCAGGGAACGAGCAATGCGTAGACTGTTTCAGACATTATTCCCATGGAAGAAGGTGCGCATGGTGACTGTTGTATTAAATCCCGATGCAATTTCTGGGTTTCATAACACTTTGAAGGTCCACAGATTACAGAATGCCTCCAGATGTGCATCGGAAACTACCACTGGTCTTCCAGGGAACGATCAAATCGTAGACTGTTTGAGACATTACTCCCATGGAGGAAAGTGAGCATGGTGACTGTTGTATTCAATCCCGATGCACTTTCTGTGTTTCATCAACTCTCTGGTAGTCCACAGATTACAGATTGGCTCCAGATGTGCATCGGAAACTACCACTGGTCTTCCAGGGAACGATCAATGCGGAGACTGTTTGAGACATTACTCCCATGGAGGAAAGTGTGCACGGTGACTGTGATAATCAATCCTGATGCAATTTCTGTGTTTCATCAACACTCTGATAGTCCACAGTTTACAGAATGCCTCCTGATGTGTATCGGAAACTACTACTGGTCTTCCAAGGAACGATCAAAGCGTAGACTGTTTGAGACATTACTCCCGCGGTGGAAAGTGCGCATGGTGAATGTTGTATTCAATCCCGATGCAATTTCTGTGTTTCATCAACACTCTGATAGTCCACAGATTACAGAATGATACCTGATGTGCATTGGAAACTACTACTGGTCTTCCGGGGAACGATCAATGAGTAAACTGTTTGAGACATTACTCCCGTTGAGGAAAGTGCGCATGGTGACTGTTGTATTCAATCCCGATGCAATTTCTGTGTTTCATCAACACTTTGAAGGTCAACAGATTACAGAATGCCTCCAGATGTGCATCGGAAACTACTACTGTTCTTCCAGGGAACGATCAAAGCGTGGACTGTTTCAGACATTACTCCCATTGAGGAAAGTGCGCATGGTGACTGTTGTATTCAATCCCGATGCAAATTCTGTGTTTCATGAACACTTTGAAGGTCCACAGCTAACAGAATGCCTCCATATGTGCATCGGAATCTTCTACTGGTCTTCCAGGGAACGATCAAACCGTAGACTGATTGAGACATTACTCCCATGGAGGAAAGTGCGCATGGTGGTTGTTGTATTCAAATCCGATGCTATTTCTGTGTTTCTTCAACACCCGGATAGACCACAGGTTACAGAATGCCTCCAGATGTGAAAAGGAAACTACTTCTGGTCTAGAGGGATCGATCAAATCAATGACAGTTTGAGACATTACTCCAATGGAGAAAAGTGCGCGTTGTGTTTGCTGTATTCAATCCCGATGCAATTTCTGTGTTTCATCAACACTTTCAAGGTCCACAGATTACAGAATGCCTCCAGATGTGCATCGGAAACTACTACTGTTCTTCCAGGGAACGATCAAAGCGTAGACTGTTTGAGACATTACACCCATGGCAGAAAGTGCGCATGGTGACTGTTGTATTCAATACCGATGCAATTTCTATGTTTCATCAAAACTCTGATAGTCCTCACATTACAGAATGCCCCCAGATGTGCATCGGAAACTACTACTGGTCTTATAGGGAACGATCAAAGCGTAGACTGTTTGAGACATTACACCAATGGAGGAAAGTGCGCATGGTGACTGTTGTATTCAATCCCGAGGCAATTTCTGTGTTTCATCAACACTTTGAACGTCAACAGTTTACAGAATGCCTCAAGATGTGCATCGGAAACTACTACTGGTCTTCCAGGGAACGATCAAAGCGTAGACTGTTTGAGATATTACACCCATTGAGGTAAGTGCGCATGGTTACTGTTGTATTCAATCCCGATACTATTTCTGTGTTTCAACAACACTGTGATAGTCCACAGATTACATAATGCCACCAGATGTGCATCGGGAACTACTACTGGTCTTCCAGGGAACGATCAAAGCGTAGACTGTTTGAGTCATTACTCCCATGGAGGAAAGTGCGCATGGTGACTGTTGTATTAAATCCCGATGCAATTTATGTGTTTCATCAACACTTTGAAGGTCCACAGATTATAGAATGCCTCCAGATGTGCATCGGAATCTTCTACTGGTCTTCCAGGGAACGATCAAAGCGTGGACTGTTTGAGACATTACTCCCATGGAGGAAAGTGCGCATGGTGACTGTTGTATTCAATCCCGATGCCATTTACGTGTTTCAACAACACTCCGATAGTTCAAAGATTACAGAATGTCTCCACATGTGCATCGGAAACTACTACTGGTCTTCCAGGGAACGATCAAAGCGTAGACTGTTTGAGACATTACTCCCATGGAGGAAAGTGCGCATGGTGACTGTTGTATTCAATCCCGATGCAATTTCTGTGTTTCATCAACACTTTGAATATCCACAGATTACAGAACGCCTCCAGATGTCAATCGAAACTACTACTGGTCTTCCAGGGAACGATCAAAGCGTAGACTGTTTGAGACATTACTCCCATGGAGGAAAGTGCGGATGGTGACTGTTGTATTCAATCCCGATGTAATTACTGTGTATCAACACTCTGATAGTGCACAGATTACAGAATGCCTTCAGATGTGCATCGGAAACTACCACTGGTCTTCCAGGGAACGATCAAATCGTAGACGGTTTGAGACATTACTCCCATGGAGGAAAGTGAGCATGGTGACTGTTGTATTCAATCCCGATGCCATTTACGTGTTTCAACAACACTCTGATAGTCCAAAGATTACAGAATGTCTCCACATGTGCATCGGAAACTACTACTGGTCTTCCAGGGAACGATCAAAGCGTAGACTGTTTGAGACATTACTCCCATGGAGGAAAGTGCGCATGGTGACTGTTGTATTCAATCCCGATGTAGTTTCTGTGTTTCATCAACACTTTGAAGGTCCACAGATTACAGAACGCCTCGAGATGTGAATAGAAACTACTACTGGTCTTCCAGGGAACTATCAAAGCGTAGACTGTTTGAGACATTACTCTCATGGAGGAAAGTGTGGATGGTGACTGTTGTATTCATTTACGATGTAATTTCTGTGTATCAACACTCTGATAGTCCACAGATTACAGAATGCCTCCAGATGTGCATCGGAAACTACTACTGGTCTTCCAGGAAACGATCAAAGCGTGACTGTTTGAGACATTACTCCGATGGAGGAAAGTGCGCATGGTGACTGTTGTATTCAATCCCGATGTAATTTCTGTGTTTCAACAACACTCTGATAGTAAACAGATTACAGAATGCCTCCAGATGTGTATCAGAAACTACTACAGGTCTTCCAGTTAGCGATCAGAACGTAAACTGTTTGAGACATTACTCCCGTCTAGGGAAGTGCACATGGTGACTGTTGTATTCAATCCCGATGCAATTTCTGTGTTTCATCAACACTCTGATAGTCCACAGATTACAGAATGCCTCCAGATGTGCATTGGAAACTACTACTGGTCTTCCAGGGATTGATCAAAGCGTAGACTGTTTGAGACATTACTCCCATGGAGGAAAGTGCGCATGGTGACTGTTGTATTCAATCCCGATGCAATTTCTGTGTTTCATCAACACTCTGTTATTTCACAGATTACAGAATGCTTCCAGATGTACATCGGAAACTACTACTGGTCTTCTAGGGAACGATGAAAGCGTAGTCCGTTTGAGACATTACTCCTATGTAAGAAATTGCGCATGGTGACTGTTGTATTCAATCCCGATGCAATTTCTGTGTTTCATTAACACTCCGATAATCCACAGATTATAGAATGCCTCCAGACGTGCATTGGAAATTACTACTGGTCCTCAGGGAACGATCAAAGCGTAGACTGTTTGAGACATTACTCCCATGGAGGAAAGTGCGCATGGTGACTGTTGTATTCAAGCCCGATTCAATTTCTGTGTTTCATCAACACTTTGAAGGTCCACAGATTACAGAATGCCTCCAGATGTGCATCGGAAGCTACTATTGGTCTTCCAGGGAACGATCAAAGCGTAGACTGTTTGAGATATTAGTCCCATGGAGGAAAGTCCGCATGGTGATTATTGTATTCAAACCCGATGCAATTTCTGTGTTCATCAACACTCTGATAGTCCACAGATTACAGAATGCCTCCAGATGTGAATCGGAAACTACTACTGGTCTTCCAGGGAGCGATGAAAACGTAAACTGTTTGAGACATTACTCCCATGGAGGCAAGGGCGCATGGTGACTATTGTATTCAATCCCGATGCAATTTCTGTGTTTCATCAACACTTTGAACGTCAACAGATTACAGAATGCCTCAAGATGAGCATCGGAAACTACTACTGGTCTTCCAGGGAACGATCAAAGCGTAGACTGTTTGAGATATTACACCCATTGAGGAAAGTGCGCATGGTTACTGTTGTATTCAATCCCGATACTATTTCTGTGTTTCAACAACACTGTGATAGTCCACAGATTACATAATGCCACCAGATGTGCATCGGGAACAACTACTGGTCTTCCAGGGAACGATCAAAGCGTAGACTGTTTGAGTCATTACTCCCATGGAGGAAAGTGCGCATGGTGACTGTTGTATTAAATCCCGATGCAATTTATGTGTTTCATCAACAGTTTGAAGGTCCACAGATTATAGAAAGCCTCCAGATGTGCATCGGAATCTTCTACTGGTCTTCCAGGGAACTATCAAAGCGTGGACTGTTTGAGACATTACTCCCATGGAGCAAAATGCGCATGGTGACTGTTGTATTCAATCCCGATGCCATTTACGTGTTTCAACAACACTCTGATAGTCCAAAGATTACAGAATGTCTCCACATGTGCATCGGAAACTACTACTGGTCTTCCAGGGAACGATCAAAGCGTAGACTGTTTGAGACATTTCTCCCATGGAGGAAAGTGCGCATGGTGACTGTTGTATTCAATCCCGATGTAGTTTCTGTGTTTCATCGACACTTTGAAGGTCCACAGATTACAGAACGCCTCGAGATGTGAATCGAAACTACTACTGGTCTTCCAGGGAACTATCAAAGCGTAGACTGTTTGAGACATTACTCTCATGGAGGAAAGTGCGGATGGTGACTGTTGTATTCTTTACGATGTAATTTCTGTGTATCAACACTCTGATAGTCCACAGATTACAGAATGCCTCCAGATGTGCATCGGAAACTACTACTGGTCTTCCAGGAAACGATCAAAGCGTAGACTGTTTGAGACATTACTCCGATGGAGGAAAGTGCGCATGGTGACTGTTGTATTCTATCCCGATGTAATTTCTGTGTTTCAACAACACTCTGATAGTAAACAGATTACAGAATGCCTCCAGATGTGTATCAGAAACTACTACAGGTCTTCCAGTTAGCGATCAGAACGTAAACTGTTTGAGACATTACTCCCGTCTAGGGAAGTGCACATGGTGACTGTTGTATTCAATCCCGATGCAATTTCAGTGTTTCAACAACACTCTGACAGTCCACAGATTACAGAATGCCTCCAGATGTGCATCGGAAACTACTACTGGTCTTCCAGGGAACGATCAGAGCTTAGACTATTTGAGACATTACTCCCATGGAGGAAAGTCCGCATGGTGACTGTTGTATTCTATCCCGATGCAATTTCTGTGTTTCAACAACACTCTGATAGTAAACAGATTACAGAATGCCTCCAGATATGCATCGGAAACTACTACTGGTCTTCGAGGGAACGATCAAAGCGTATACTGATTGAGACATTACTCCCATGGAGGAAAGTGCGCATGGTGACTGTTGTATACAATCCCGATGCAATTTCTGTGTTTCATCAAAATTCTGATTGTCCACAGATTACAGAATGCTTTAAGATGTGCATCGGAAACTACTACTGGTCTTCCAGGGAGCGAACAAAGCGTAGACTGTTTGGGACATTACTCCTATGTAGGAACTTGCGCATGGTGACTGTTGTATTAAATCCCGATGCAATTTCTGTGCTTCATCAACACTTTGAAGGTCCACAGATTACAGAATGCCTCAAGATGTGCATCGGAAACTACTACTGGTCTTCCAGGGAACGATCAAATCGTAGACTGTTTGAGATATTACACCCATGGAGGAAAGGGCGCATGGTTACTGTTGTATTCAATCCCGATGCAATTTCTGTGTTTCAACAACATTCTGATAGTCCACAGATTACAGAATGCCACCAGATGTGCATCGAAAACAACTACTGGTCTTCCAGGGAACGATCAAAGCGTAGACTGTTTGAGTCATTACTCCCATGGAGGAAAGTGCGCATGGTGACTGTTGTATTAAATCCCGATGCAATTTATGTGTTTCAAGAACACTCTGATAGTCCACAGATTACACAATGCCTCCAGATGGGCATCGGAAACTACTACTGGTCTTCCAGGGAACGATCAAAGCGTAGACTGTTTGAGACATTACTCCCATGGAGGAAAGTGCGCATGGTGACTGTTGTATTCAATACCGATGCAATTTCTGTGTTTCATCAACACTCTGATAGTCAATCGATTACAGAATGCCTGCAGATGTGCATCGGAAACTACTACTGGTCTTCCAGGGAACGATCAAAGCGTAGACTATTTGAGACATTACTCCCATGGAGGAATGTGAGCATGGTGACTGTTGTATTCAATCCCGATGCAATTTCTGTGTTTCATCAACTCTCTGGTATTCCACAGATTACAGATTGCCTCCAGATATGCATCAGAAACTACTACTGGTCTTCCTGCGAACGATCAAAGCGTAGACTGTTTGAGACATTACTCCCATGGAGGAAAGTGTGCATGGTGAGTGTTGTATTCAATCCCGATGCAATTTCTGTGTTTCATCAACACTTTGAAGGTCCACAGATTACAGATTGCCTCCAGATGTGCATCGGAAGCTACTACTGGTCTTCCAGGGAACGATCAAAGCATAGACTGTTTCAGACGTTACTCCCATGGAGGAGAGTACGGATGGTGACTGTTGTATTCACTCCCGATGCAATTTCTGTGTTTCATCAACAATTTTTGGAGGTCCACAGAGTAGAGAATGCCTCAAGATGTGCATCGGAAAATACTACTGGTCTTCCAGGGAACGAGCAATGCCTAGACTGTTTCAGACATTACTCCCATGGAGGAAAGTGAGGATGGTGACTGTTGTGTTTAATCCCAATGCAATTTCTGTGTTTCATCAACACTCTGATAGTCCACAGATTACAGATTGCAACCAGATGTGCATCGGAAAACTACTACTGGTCTTCCAGGGAACGATCAAAGCGATGAAAGTTTAGACATTACTCCAATGGAGAAATGTTCGCATGGCGCCTGTTGTATTAAATCCCGATGCAATTTCTGTGCTTCATCAACACTTTGAAGGTCCACAGATTACAGAATGCCTCAAGATGTGCATCGGAAACTACTACTGGCCTTCCAGGGAACGATCAAAGCGTAGACTGTTTGAGATATTACACCCATGGAACAAAGGGCGCATGGTTACTGTTGTATTCAATCCCGATGCAATTTCTGTGTTTCAACAACATTCTGATAGTCCACAGATTACAGAATGCCACCAGATGTGCATCGAAAACAACTACTGGTCTTCCAGGGAACGATCAAAGCGTAGACTGTTTGAGACATTACTCCCATGGAGGAAAGTGCGCATGGTGACTGTTGTATTCAATCCCGATGCAATTTCTGTGTTTCATCAACACTCTGATAGTCCACAGATTACAGAATGCTTCCAGATGTGCAATGGAAACTACTACTGGTCTTCAGGGACGATCAAATCGATGACAGTTTGAGACATTACTCCCATGGAGGAAAGTGCGCATGGTGACTGTTGTATTCAATACCGATGCAATTTCTGTGTTTCATCAACACTCTGATAGTCCACACATTACAGAATGCCCCCAGATGTGCATCGGAAACTACTACTGGTCTTATAGGGAACGATCAAAGCGTAGACTGTTTGAGACATTACACCCATGGAGGAAAGTGCGCATGGTGACTGTTGTATTCAATCCCGAGGCAATTTCTGTGTTACATCAACACTTTGAACGTCAACAGATTACAGAATGCCTCAAGATGTACATCGGAAACTACTACTGGTCTTTCAGGGAACGATCAAAGCTTAGGCTGTTTGAGATATTACACCCATTCAGGAAAGTGCGCATGGTTACTGTTGTATTCAATCCCGATACTATTTCTGTGTTTCAACAACACTGTGATAGTCCACAGTTTACATAATGCCACCAGATGTGCATCGGGAACAAGTACTGGTCTTCCAGGGAACGATCAAAGCGTAGACTGTTTGAGTCATTAATCCCATGGAGGAAAGTGCGCATGGTGACTGTTGTATTAAATCCCGACGCAATTTATGTGTTCCAAGAACACTCTGATAGTCCACAGATTACAGAATGCCTCCAGATGGGCATCGGAAACTACTACTGGTCTTCCAGGGAACGATCAAAGCGTAGACTGTTTGAGACATTACTCCCATGGAGGAAAGTGCGCATGGTGACTGTTGTATTCAATACCGATGCAATTTCTGTGTTTCATCAACACTCTGGTATTCCACAGTTTACAGATTGCCTCCAGATATGCATCAGAAACTACTACTGGTCTTCCTGGGAACGATCAAAGCGTAGACTGTATGAGACATTACTCCCATGGAGGAGAGTACGGATGGTGACTGTTGTATTCACTCCCGATGCAATTTCTGTGTTTCATCAACAATTTTTGGAGGTCCACAGAGTACAGAATGCCTCCAGATGTGCATTGGAAAATACTACAGGTCTTCCAGGGAACGAGCAATGCCTAGACTGTTTCAGACATTACTCCCATGGAGGAAAGTGAGGATGGTGACTGTTGTGTTCAATCCCAATGCAATTTCTGTGTTTCATCAACACTCTGATAGTCCACAGATTACAGAATGCCACCAGATGTGCATCGAAAACAACTACTGGTCTTCCAGGGAACGATCAAATCGTAGACTGTTTGAGACATTACTCCCATGGAGGAAAGTGAGCATGGTGACTGTTGTATTCAATCCCGATGCAATTTCTGTGTTTTATCAACACTCTGATAGTGCACAGATTACAGAAAGCCTCCAGATGTGCATCGGAAACTACCACTGGTCTTCCAGGGAACGGTCAAATCGTAGACTGTTTGAGACATTACTCCCATGGAGGAAAGTGAGCATGGTGACTGTTGTATTCAATCCCGATGCACTTTCTGTGTTTCATCAACTCTCTGGTAGTCCACAGATTACAGATTGCCTCCAGATGTGCATCGGAAACTACTACTGGTCTTCCTGGGAACGATCAAAGCGTAGACCGTTTGCGACATTACTCCCATGGAGGAAAGTGTACATGGTGAGTGTTGTATTCAATCCCGATGCAATTTCTGTGTTTCATCAACACTTTGAAGGTCCACAGACTACAGATTGCCTCCAGATGTGCATCGGAAGCTACTACTGGTCTTCCAGGGAACGATCAAAGCGTAGACTGTTTCAGACGTTACTCCCATGGAGGAAAGTGCGGATGGTGACTGTTGTATTCACTCCCGATGCAATTTCTGTGTTTCATCAACACTTTGAAGGTCCACAGAGTACAGAATGCCTCCAGATGTGCATCGGAAACTACTACTGGTCTTCCAGGGAACGAGCAATGCGTAGACAGTTTCAGACATTACTCCCATGGAGGAAAGTGAGGATGGTGACTGTTGTATTCAATCCCGATGCAATTTCTGTGTTTCATCAACACTCTGATAGTCCACAGATTACAGATTGCCTCCAGATGTGCATCGGAAACTACTACTGGTCTTACTGGTAACGATCAATGCGGAGACTGTTTGAGACATTACTCCCATGGAGGAAAGTGCGCATGGTGACTGTTGTATTCAATCCCGATGCAATTTCTGTGTTTCTTCAACACTCTGATAGACCACAGATTACAGAATGCCTCCAGATGTGCATCGGGAATTACTACTGCTCTTCAGGGAACGATCAAAGCGATGAAAGTTTAGACATTACTCCAATGGAGAAATGTTCGCATGGCGCCTGTTGTATTAAATCCCGATGCAATTTCTGTGCTTCATCAACACTTTGAAGGTCCACAGATTACAGAATGCCTCAAGATGTGCATCGGAAACTACTACTGGCCTTCCAGGGAACGATCAAAGCGTAGACTGTTTGAGATATTACACCCATGGAACAAAGGGCGCATGGTTACTGTTGTATTCAATCCCGATGCAATTTCTGTGTTTCAACAACATTCTGATAGTCCACAGATTACAGAATGCCACCAGATGTGCATCGAAAACAACTACTGGTCTTCCAGGGAACGATCAAAGCGTAGACTGTTTGAGACATTACTCCCATGGAGGAAAGTGCGCATGGTGACTGTTGTATTCAATCCCGATGCAATTTCTGTGTTTCATCAACACTCTGACAGTCCACAGATTACAGAATGCTTCCAGATGTGCAATGGAAACTACTACTGGTCTTCATTGACGATCAAATCGATGACAGTTTGAGACATTACTCCCATGGAGGAAAGTGCGCATGGTGACTGTTGTATTCAATACCGATGCAATTTCTGTGTTTCATCAACACTCTGATAGTCCACACTATACAGAATGCCCCCAGATGTGCATCGGAAACTACTACTGGTCTTATAGGGAACGATCAAAGCGTAGACTGTTTGAGACATTACACCCATGGAGGAAAGTGCGCATGGTGACTGTTGTATTCAATCCCGAGGCAATTTCTGTGTTTCATCAAAACTTTGAACGTCAACAGATTACAGAATACCTCAAGATGTACATCGTAAACTACTACTGGTCTTCCAGGGAACGATCAAAGCGTAGACTGTTTGAGATATTACACCCATTCAGGAAAGTGCGCATGGTTACTGTTGTATTCAATCCCGATACTATTTCTGTGTTTCAACAACACTGTGATAGTCCACAGATTACATAATGCCACCAGATGTGCATCGGGAACAAGTACTGGTCTTCCAGGGAACGATCAAAGCGTAGACTGTTTGAGTCATTACTCCCATAGAGGAAAGTGCGCATGGTGACCGTTGTATTAAATCCCGATGCAATTTGTGTGTTTCAAGAACACTCTGATAGTCCACAGATTACACAATGCCTCCAGATGGGCATCGGAAGCTACTACTGGTCTTCCAGGGAACGATCAAAGCGTAGACTGTTTGAGACATTACTCCCATGGAGGAAAGTGCGCATGGTGACTGTTGTATTCAATCCCGATGCAATTTCTGTGTTTCATCAACACTCTGATAGTCAATCGATTACAGAATGCCTGCAGATGTGCATCGTGAACAAGTACTGGTCTTCCAGGGAACGATCAAAGCGTAGACTGTTTGAGTCATTACTCCCATGGAGGAAAGTGCGCATGGTGACTGTTGTATTAAATCCCGATGCAATTTATGTGTTTCAAGAACACTCTGATAGTCCACAGATTACACAATGCCTCCAGATGGGCATCGGAAACTACTACTGGTCTTCCAGGGAACGATCAAAGCGTAGACTATTTGAGACATTACTCCCATGGAGGAATGTGAGCATGGTGACTGTTGTATTCAATCCCGATGCAATTTCTGTGTTTCATCAACTCTCTGGTATTCCACAGATTACAGATTGCCTCCAGATATGCATCAGAAACTACTACTGGTCTTCCTGGGAACGATCAAAGCGTAGACTGTTTGAGACATTACTCCCATGGAGGAAAGTGTGCATGGTGAGTGTTGTATTCAATCCCGATGCAATTTCTGTGTTTCGTCAACACTTTGAAGGTCCACAGATTACAGATTGCCTCCAGATGTGCATCGGAAGCTACTACTGGTCTTCCAGGGAACGATCAAAGCATAGACTGTTTCAGACGTTACTCCCATGGAGGAGAGTACGGATGGTGACTGTTGTATTCACTCCCGATGCAATTTCTGTGTTTCATCAACAATTTTTGGAGGTCCACAGAGTACAGAATGCCTCCAGATGTGCATCGGAAAATACTACTGGTCTTCCAGGGAACGAGCAATGCCTAGACTGTTTCAGACATTACTCTCATGGAGGAAAGTGAGGATGGTGACTGTTGTGTTTAATCCCAATGCAATTTCTGTGTTTCATCAACACTCTGATAGTCCAAAGATAACAGATTGCCTCCAGATGTGCGTCGGAAACAACTACTGGTCTTCCTGGGAACGATCAATGCGTAGACTGTTTGAGACATTACTCCCATGGAGGAAAGTGTGCATGGTGATTGTGATATTCAATCCCGATGCAATTTCTGTGTTTCATCAACACTCTGATAGTCCACAGATTACAGATTGCAACCAGATGTGCATCGGAAAACTACTACTGGTCTTCCAGGGAACGATCAAAGCGTAGACTGTTTGAGAATTACTCCCATGGAGGAAAGTCGGCATGGCGACTGTTGTATTGAATTCCGATGCAATTTCTGTGTTTCAACAACACTCAGATAGTAAACAGATTACAGAATGCCTCCAGATGTGCATCGAAACTACTACTGGTCTTCCAGGGAACGATCAAAGCGTAGACTGTTTGAGATATTACACCCATGGAGGAAAGTGCGCATTGTGACTGTTGTATTCAATCCCGATGCAATTTCTGTGTTTCATCAACACTCTGATATTCCACAGATTACAGAATGCTTCCAGACGTGCATCGGAAACTACTACTGGTCTTCTAGGGAACGATGAAGCGTAGTCCGTTTGAGACATTACTCCTATGTAAGAAATTGCGCATGGTGACTGTTGTATTCAATCCCGATGCAATTTCTGTGTTTCATTAACACTCGGATAATCCACAAATTACAGAATGATTCCAGACGTGCATCGGAAATTACTACTGGTCTTCAGGGAACGATCAAAGCGTAGACTGTTTGAGACATTACTCCCATGGAGGAAAGTGCGCATGGTGACTGTTGTATTCAAGCCCGATTCAATATCTGTGTTTCATCAACACTTTGAAGGTCCACAGATTACAGTATGCCTCCAGATGTGCATCGGAAGCTACTATTGGTCTTCCAGGGAACGATCAAAGAATAGACTGTTTGAGATATTAGTCCCATGGAGGAAAGTGTGCATGGTGATTATTGTATTCAATCCCGATGCAATTTCTGTGTTCATCAGCACTCTGATAGTCCACAGATTACAGAATGCCTCCAGATGTGAATTGGAAACTACTACTGGTCTTAGAGGGAGCGATGAAAACGTAAACTGTTTGAGACATTACTCCCATGGAGGAAAGTGCGCATGGTGACTGTTGATTTCAATCCCGATGCAATTTCTGTGTTTCATCAACACTCTGATACTCCACAGATTACAGAATGCTTCCAGATGTGCATCGGAAACTACTACTGGTCTTCCAGGGAACGATAAAATCGTAGACTCTTTGAGACATTTATCCCATGGAGGAAAGTGCGCATGGTGACTGTTGTATTCATCCCGATGCAATTTCTGTGTTTCATTAACACTCGGATAGTCCACAGATTACAGAATGCCTCCAGATGTGCATCGGAAATTACTACTGGTCTTCAGGGAACGATCAAAGCGATGAAAGTTTAGACATTACTCCAATGGAGAAATGTTCGCATGGCGCCTGTTGTATTAAATCCCGATGCAATATCTGTGTCTCATCAACACTTTGAAGGTCCACAGATTACAGAATGCCTCAAGATGTGCATCGGAAACTACTACTGGTCTTCCAGGGAACGATCAAAGCGTAGACTGTTTGAGATATTACACCCATGGAGGAAAGGGCGCATGGTGACTGTTGTATTCAATCCCGATGCAATTTCTGTGTTTCAACAACTCTCTGATAGTCCACAGATTACAGAATGCCACCAGATGTGCATCGAAAACAACTACTGGCCTTCCAGGGAACGATCAAAGCGTAGACTGTTTGAGACATTACTCCCATGGAGGAAAGTGCGCATGGTGACTGTTGTATTCAATCCCGATGCAATTTCTGTGTTTCATCAACACTCTGATAGTCCACACATTACAGAATGCCCCCAGATGTGCATCGGAAACTACTACTGGTCTTATAGGGAAAGATCAAAGCGTAGATTGTTTGAGACATTACACCCATGGAGGAAAGTGCGCATGGTGACTGTTGTATTCAATCCCGAGGCAATTTCTGTGTTACATCAACACTTTGAACGTCAACAGATTACAGAATGCCTCAAGATGTACATCGGAAACTACTACTGGTCTTCCAGGGAACGATCAAAGCTTAGGCTGTTTGAGATATTACACCCATTCAGGAAAGTGCGCATGGTTACTGTTGTATTCAATCCCGATACTATTTCTGTGTTTCAACAACACTGTGATAGTCCACAGTTTACATAATGCCACCAGATGTGCATCGGGAACAAGTACTGGTCTTCCAGGGAACGATCAAAGCGTAGACTGTTTGAGTCATTACTCCCATGGAGGAAAGTGCGCATGGTGACTGTTGTATTAAATCCCGACGCAATTTATGTGTTCCAAGAACACTCTGATAGTCCACAGATTACAGAATGCCTCCAGATGGGCATCGGAAACTACTACTGGTCTTCCAGGGAACGATCAAAGCGTAGACTGTTTGAGACATTACTCCCATGGAGGAAAGTGCGCATGGTGACTGTTGTATTCAATCCCGATGCTATTTCTGTGTTTCATCAACACTCTGATAGTCAATCGATTACAGAATACCTGCAGATGTGCATCGGAAACTACTACTGGTCTTCCAGGGAACGATCAAAGCGTAGACTGTTTGAGTCATTACTCCCATGGAGGAAAGTGCGCATGGTGACTGTTGTATTAAATCCCGATGCAATTTATGTGTTTCAAGAACACTCTGATAGTCCACAGATTACATAAAGCCACCAGATGTGCATCGGGAACAACTACTGGTCTTCCAGGGAACGATCAAAGCGTAGACTATTTGAGACATTACTCCCATGGAGGAAAGTGAGCATGGTGACTGTTGTATTCAATCCCAATGCAATTTCTGTGTTTCATCAACACTCTGGTATTCCACAGTTTACAGATTGCCTCCAGATATGCATCAGAAACTACTACTGGTCTTCCTGGGAACGATCAAAGCGTAGACTGTTTGAGACATTACTCCCATGGAGGAGAGTACGGATGGTGACTGTTGTATTCACTCCCGATGCAATTTCTGTGTTTCATCAACAATTTTTGGAGGTCCACAGAGTACAGAATGCCTCCAGATGTGCATTGGAAAATACTACAGGTCTTCCAGGGAACGAGCAATGCCTAGACTGTTTCAGACATTACTCCCATGGAGGAAAGTGAGGATGGTGACTGTTGTGTTCAATCCCAATGCAATTTCTGTGTTTCATGAACACTCTGATAGTCCACAGATTACAGATTGCCTCCAGATGTGCATCGGAAACTACTACTGGTCTTCCTGGGAACGATTAATGCGTAGACTGTTTGAGACATTACTCCCATGGAGGAAAGTGTGCATGGTGACTGTGATATTCAATCCCGATGCAATTTCTGTGTTTCATCAACACTCTGATAGTCCACAGATTACAGATTGCAACCAGATGTGCATCGGAAACTACTACTGGTCTTCCAGGGAACGATCAATGCGTAGACTGTTTCAGACATTACTCCCATGGAGGAAAGTGAGGATGGTGACTGTTGTATTCAATCCCGATGCAATTTCTGTGTTTCATCAACACTCTGATAGTCCACAGATTACAGATTGCCTCCAGATGTGCATCGGAAACTACTACTGGTCTTACTGCTAACGATCAATGCGGAGACTGTTTGAGACATTACTCCCATGGAGGAAATTGTGCATGGTGACTGTGATACTCAATTCCGATGCAATTTCTGTGTTTCATCAACACTCGGATAGTCCACAGATTACAGATTGCCTCCAGATGTGCATCGGAAACTACTACTGGTCTTCCTGGCAACTATCAATGCGTAGACTGTTTGTGACATTACTCCCATGGAGGAAAGTGCGCATGGTGACTGTTGTATTCAATCCCGATGCAGTTTCTGTGTTTCATCAACACTTAGAAGGTCCACAGATTACAGATTGCCTCTAGATGTGCATCGGAAGCTACTACTGGTCTTCCAGGGAACGATCAAGGCGTAGACAGTTTCAGACGTTACTCACATGGAGGAAAGTGCGGATGGTCACTGTTGTATTCACTCCCGATGCAATTTCTGTGTTTCATCAACACTTTGAAGGTCCACAGAGTACAGAATTCCTCCAGATGTGCATCGGAAACTACTACTGGTCTTCCAGGGAACGATCAAAGCGTAGACTGTTTCAGACGTTACTCCCATGGAGAAAAGTGCGGATGGTGACTGTTGTATTCACTCCCGATGCAATTTCTGTGTTTCATCAACACTTTGAAGGTCAACAGAGTACAGAATGCCTCCAGATGTGCATCGGAAACTATTACTGGTCTTCCAGGGAACGATCATTGCGTAGACTGTTTCAGACATTACTCCCATGGAGGAAAGTGAGGATGGTTACTGTTGTATTCAATCCCGATGCAATTTCTGTGTTTCATCAACACTATGATAGTCCACAGATTACAGATTGGCTCCAGATGTGCATCGGAAAGTACTACTGGTTTTCCCGGAACGATCAATGCGGAGACTGTTTGAGACATTACTCCCATGGATTAAAGTGTGCACGGTGACTGTGATAATCAATCCTGATGCAATTTCTGTGTTTCATCAACACTCTGATAGTCCACAGTTTACAGAATGCATCCTGATGTGCATCGGAAACTACTACTGGTCTTCCAAGGATTGATCAAAGCGTAGACTGTTTGAGAATTACTCCCGTGGAGGAAAGTGCGCATGGTGAATGTTGTATTCAATCCCGATGCAATTACTGTGTTTCATCAACACTCTCATAGTCCACAGATTACAGAATGATACCTGATGTGCATTGGAAACTACTACTGGTCTTCCAGGGAACGATCAAAGAGTAAACTGTTTGAGACATTACTCCCATGGAGGAAAGTGTGCATGGTGACTGTGATATTCAATCCCGGTGCAATTTCTGTGTTTCATCAACACTCTGATAGTCCACAGATTACAAATTGCAACCAGAAGTGCATCGGAAACAACTACTGGTCTTCCAGGGAACGTTCAAAGCTTAGACTTTTTGAGACATTACTCCCATGGTAGAAGGTGCGCATGGTGACTGTTGTATTAAATCCCGATGCAATTTCTGTGTTTCATAACACTTTGAAGGTCCACAGATTACAGAATGCCTCCAGATGTGCATCGGAATCTTCTACTGGTCTTCCAGGGAACGATCAAAGCGTAGACTGTTAGAGACATTACACCCATGGAGGAAAGTGTGCATGGTGACTGTTGTATTCAATCCCGATGCAATTTCTGTGTTTTATCAACTCTCTGATAGTGCACAGATTACAGAAAGCCTCCAGATCTGCATCGGAAACTACCACTGGTCTTCCAGGGAACGATAAAATCGTAGACTGTTTGAGACATTACTCCCATGGAGGAAAGTGAGCATGGTGACTGTTGTATTCAATCCCAATGCACTTTCTGTGTTTCATCAACTCTCTGGTAGTCCACAGATTACAGATTGCCTCCAGATGTGCATCGGAAACTACTACTGGTCTTCCTGGGAACGATCAAAGCGTAGACCGTTTGCGACATTACTCCCATGGAGGAAAGTGTACATGGTGAGTGTTGTATTCAATCCCGATGCAATTTCTGTGTTTCATCAACACTTTGAAGGTCCACCGATTACAGATTGCCTCCAGATGTGCATCGGAAGCTACTACTGGTCTTCCAGGGAACGATCAAAGCGTAGACTGTTTCAGACGTTACTCCCATGGAGGAAAGTGCGGATGGTGACTGTTGTATTCACTCCCGATGCAATTTCTGTGTTTCTTCAACACTTTGAAGGTCCACAGAGTACAGAATGCCTCCAGATGTGCATCGGAAACTACTACTGGTCTTCCAGGGAACGATCAATGCGTAGACTGTTTCAGACATTACTCCCATGGAGGAAAGTGAGGATGGTGATTGTTGTATTCAATCCCGATGCAATTTCTGTGTTTCATCAACACTCTGATAGTCCACAGACTACAGATTGCCTCCAGATGTGCATCGGAATCTACTACTGGTCTTACTGGTAACGATCAAAGCGGAGACTGTTTGAGACATTACTCACATGGAGGAAATTGTGCATGGTGACTGTGATACTCAAACCCGATGCATTTTATGTGTTTCATCAACACTCAGATAGTCCACAGATTACAGATTGCCTCCAGATGTGCATCGGAAACTACTACTGGTCTTCCTGGCAACGATCAATGCGTAGACTGTTTGTGACATTACTCCCATAGAGGAAAGTGCGCATGGTGACTGTTGTATTCAATCCCGATGCAATTTCTGTGTTTCATCAACACTTAGAAGGTCCACAGATTACAGATTGCCTCTAGATGTGCATCGGGAGCTACTACTGGTCTTCCAGGGAACGATCAAAGCGTAGACAGTTTCAGACGTTACTCACATGGAGGAAAGTGCGGATGGTCACTGTTGTATTCACTCCCGATGCAATTTGTGTGTTTCATCAACACTTTGAAGGTCCACAGAGTATTGAATTCCTCCAGATGTGCATCGGAAACTACTACTGGTCTTCCAGGGAACGATCATTGCGTAAACTGTTTCAGACATTACTCCCATGGTGAAAAGTGAGGATGGTTACTGTTGTATACAATCCCGATGCAATTTCTGTGTTTCATCAACACTATGATAGTCCACAGATTACAGATTGGCTCCAGATGTGCATCGGAAACTACTACTGGTTTTCCCGGGAACGATCAAAGCGTAAACTGTTTGAGACATTACTCCCGTTGAGGAAAGTGCGCATGGTGACAGTTGTATTCAATCCCGATGCAATTTCTGTGTTTCATCAACACTTTGAATGTCCACAGATTACAGAATTCCTCCAGATGTGCATCGGAAACTACTACTGTTCTTCCAGGGAACGATCAAAGCGTGGACTGTTTCAGACATTACTCCCATTGAGGAAAGTGCGCATGGTGACTGTTGTATTCAATCCCGATGCAAATTCTGTGTTTCATGAACACTTTGAAGGTCCACAGCTAACAGAATGCCTCCATATGTGCATCGGAATCTTCTACTGGTCTTCCAGGGAACGATCAAACCGTAGACTGTTTGAGACATTACTCCCATGGAGGAAAGTGCGCATGGTGGTTGTTGTATTCAAAGCCGATGCTATTTCTGTGTTTCATCAACACCCAGATGGACCACAGATTACGGAATGCCTCCAGATGTGAAAAGGAAACTACTACTGGTCTTGAGGGATCGATCAAATCAATGCCAGTTTGAGACATTACTCCCATGGAGGAAAGTGCGCGTTGTGACTGTTGTATTCAATCCCGATGCAATTTCTGTGTTTCATCAACACTTTCAAGGTCCACAGATTACAGAATGCCTCCAGATGTGCATCGGAAACTACTACTGTTCTTCCAGGGAACGATCAAAGCGTAGACTGTTTGAGACATTACACCCATGGCAGAAACTGCGCATGGTGACTGTTGTATTCAATACCGATGCAATTTCTGTGTTTCATCAAAACTCTGATAGTCCACACATTACAGAATGCCCCCAGATGTGCATCGGAAACTACTACTTGTCTTATAGGGAACGATCAAATCGTAGACTGTTTGAGACATTACTCCCATGGAGGAAAGTGAGCATGGTGACTGTTGTATTCAATCCCGATGCAATTTCTGTGTTTCATCAACACTTTGAAGGTCCACAGATTACAGATTGCCTCCAGATGTGCATCGGAAGCTACTACTGGTCTTCCAGGGATCGATCAAAGCATAGACTGTTTCAGACGTTACTCCCATGGAGGAGAGTACGGATGGTGACTGTTGTATTCACTCCCGATGCAATTTCTGGGTTTCATCAACAATTTTTGGAGGTCCACAGATTACAGATTGCCTCCAGATGTGCATCGGAAACTACTCCTGGTCTTCCTGCCAACGATCAATGCGTAGACTGTTTGAGACATTTCTCCCATGGAGGAAAGTGTGCATGGTGACTGTGATATTCAATCCCGATGCAATTTCTGTGTTTCATCAACACTCTGATAGTCCACAGATTTCAGATTGCAACCAGATGTGCATCGGAAACTACTACTGGTCTTCCAGGGAACGATCAAAACGTAGACTGTTTGAGACATTACTCCCATGGAGGCAAATGCGCATTGTGGCTGTTGTATTCAATCCCGATGCCGTTTCTGTGTTTCATCATCACTCTGATAGTCCACAGATTACAGAATGCCTCCAGATGTGCATCGGAAACTACTACTGGTCTTCCAGGGAGCGATCAAAACTTAGACTGTTTGAGACATTACTCCCATGGAGGAAAGTGGTCATGGTGACTGTTTTATTCGATCCCGATGCAAGTTCTGTGTTTCATCAACACTTTGAAGGTCCACAGATTACAGATTGCCTCCAGATGTGCATCGGAAACTACTACTGGTCTTACTGGTAACGATCAATGCGGAGACTGTTTGAGACATTACTCCCATGGAGGAAAGTGTGCATGGTGACTGTGATACTCAATCCTGATGCAATTTCTGTGTTTCATCAACACTCAGATAGTCCACAGATTACAGATTGCCTCCAGATGTGCATCGGAAACTACTACTGGTCTTCCTGGCAACGATCAATGCGTAGACTGTTTGTGACATTACTCCCTTGGAGGAAAGTGCGCATGGTGACTGTTGTATTCAATCCCGATGCAATTTCTGTGTTTCATCAACACTTAGAAGGTCCACAGATTACAGATTGCCTCTAGATGTGCATCGGGAGCTACTACTGGTCTTCCAGTCTTCCGTCTACGCTTTGATCGTTCCCTGGAAGACCAGTAGTAGTTTCCGATGCACATGTGGAGACATTCTGTAATCTTTGGACTATCAGAGTGTTGTTGAAACACGTAAATGGCATCGGGATTGAATACAACAGTCACCATGCGCACTTTCCTCCATGTCAGTAATGTCTCAACCAGTCCACGCTTTGTTCGTTCCCTGGAAGACCAGTAGAAGATTCCGATGCACATCTGGAGGCATTCTATAATCTGTGGACCTTCAATGTGTTGTTGAAACACATAAATTGCATCGGGATTTAATACAACAGTCACCATGCGCACTTTCCTCCATGGGAGTAATGACTCAAACAGTCTACGCTTTGATCGTTCCCTGGAAGACCAGTAGTAGTTCCCGAGGCACATCTGATGGCATTATGTAATCTGTGGACTATCGCAGTGTTGTTGAAACACAGAAATAGTATCGGGATTGAATACAACAGTAACCATGCGCACTTCCCTCAATGGGTGTAATATCTCAAACAGCTTACGCTTTGATCTTTCCCTGGAAGACCAGTAGTAGTTTCCGATGCACATCTTGAGGCATTCTGTAATCTGTTGACGTTCAATGTGTTGATGAAACACACAAATTGCCTCGGGATTGAATACAACAGTCACCATGCGCACTTTCCTCCATTGGTGTAATGTCTCAAACAGTCTACGATTTGATCGTTCCCTATAAGACAAGTAGTAGTTTCCGATGCACATCTGGGGGCATTCTGTAATGTGTGGACTATCAGAGTTTTGATGAAACACAGAAATTGCATCGGTATTGAATACAACAGTCACCATGCGCAGTTTCTGCCATGGGTGTAATGTCTCAAACAGTCTACGCTTTGATCGTTCCCTGGAAGAACAGTAGTAGTTTCCGATGCACATCTGGAGGAATTCTGTAATCTGTGGACATTCAAAGTGTTGATGAAACACAGAAATTGCATCGGGATTGAATACAACAGTCACCATGCGCACTTTCCTCCATGGGAGTAATGTCTCAAACAGTCTACGGTTTGATCGTTCCCTGGAAGACCAGTAGAAGATTCCGATGCACATATGGAGGCATTCTGCTAGCTGTGGACCTTCAAAGTGTTCATGAAACACAGAATTTGCATCGGGATTGAATACAACAGTCACCATGCGCACTTTCCTCAATGGGAGTAATGTCTGAAACAGTCCACGCTTTGATCGTTCCCTGGAAGAACAGTAGTAGTTTCCGATGCACATCTGGAGGAATTCTGTAATCTGTGGACATTCAAAGTGTTGATGAAACACAGAAATTGCATCGGGATTGAATACAACTGTCACCATGCGCACTTTCCTCAACGGGAGTAATGTCTCAAACAGTTTACGCTTTGATCGTTCCCGGGAAAACCAGTAGTAGTTTCCGATGCACATCTGGAGCCAATCTGTAATCTGTGGACTATCATAGTGTTGATGAAACACAGAAATTGCATCGGGATTGTATACAACAGTAACCATCCTCACTTTTCTCCATGGGAGTAATGTCTGAAACAGTCTACGCAATGATCGTTCCCTGGAAGACCAGTAGTAGTTTCCGATGCACATCTGGAGGAATTCAATACTCTGTGGACCTTCAACGTGTTGATGAAACACAGAAATTGCATCGGGAGTGAATACAACAGTGACCATCCGCACTTTCCTCCATGTGAGTAACGTCTGAAACTGTCTACGCTTTGATCATGGTGAGCATGGTGACTGTTGTATTCAATCCCGATGCACTTTCTGTGTTTCATCAACTCTCTGGTAGTCCACAGATTGCAGATTGCCTCCAGATGTGCATCGGAAACTACTACTGGTCTTCCTGGGAACGATCAAAGCGTAGACCGTTTGCGACATTACTCCCATGGAGGAAAGTGTACATGGTGAGTGTTGTATTCAATCCCGATGCAATTTCTGTGTTTCATCAACACTTTGAAGGTCCACAGATTACAGATTGCCTCCAGATGTGCATCGGAAGCTACTACTGGTCTTCCAGGGAACGATCAAAGCGTAGACTGTTTCAGACGTTACTCCCATGGAGGAAAGTGCGGATGGTGACTGTTGTATTCACTCCCGATGCAATTTCTGTGTTTCATCAACACTTTGAAGGTCCACAGAGTACAGAATGCCTCCAGATGTGCATCGGAAACTACTACTGGTCTTCCAGGGAACGATCAATGCGTAGACTGTTTGAGACATTACTCCCATGGAGGAAAGTGCGGATGGTGACTGTTGTATTCAATCCCGATGTAATTTCTGTGTATCAACACTCTGTTAGTGCACAGATTACAGAAAGCCTCCAGATGTGCATCGGAAACTACCACTGGTCTTCCAGGGAACGATCAAATCGTAGACTGTTTGAGACATTACTCCCATGGAGGAAAGTGAGCATGGTGACTGTTGTATTCAATCCCGATGCAATTTCTGTGTTTCATCAACACTTTGAAGGTCCACAGATTACAGATTGCCTCCAGATGTGCATCGGAAGCTACTACTGGTCTTCCTGGCAACGATCAATGCGTAGACTGTTTGTGACATTACTCCCATGGAGGAAAGTGCGCATGGTGACTGTTGTATTCAATCCCGATGCAATTTCTGTGTTTCATCAACACTTAGAAGGTCCACAGATTACAGATTGCCTCTAGATGTGCATCGGAAGCTACTACTGGTCTTCCAGGGAACGATCAAAGCGTAGACAGTTTCAGACGTTACTCACATGGAGGAAAGTGCGGATGGTCACTGTTGTATTCACTCCGGATGCCATTTCTGTGTTTCATCAACACTTAGAAGGTCCACAGATTACAGATTGCCTCTAGATGTGCATCGGAAGCTACTACTGGTCTTCCAGGGAACAATCAAAGCGTAGACAGTTTCAGACGTTACTAACATGGAGGAAAGTGCGGATGGTCACTGTTGTATTCACTCCCGATGCAATTTCTGTGTTTCATCAACACTTTGAAGGTCCACAGAGTACAGAATGCCTCCAGATGTGCATCGCAAACTACTACTGGTCTTCCAGGGAACGATCATTGCGTAGACTGTTTCAGACATTACTCCCATGGAGGAAAGTGAGGATGGTTACTGTTGTACTCAATCCCGATGCAATTTCTGTGTTTCATCAAAACTATGATAGTCCACAGTTTACAGAATGCCTCCTGATGTTCATCGGAAACTACTACTGGTCTTCCAAGGAACGATCAAAGCGTAGACTGTTTGAGACATTACTCCCGTGGAGGAAAGTGCGCTTGGTGAATGTTGTATTCAATCCCGATGCAATTACTGTGTTTCATCAACACTCTGATAGTCCACAGATTACAGAATGATACCTGATGTGCATTGGAAACTACTACTGGTCTTCCAGGGAACGATCAAAGAGTAAACTGTTTGAGACATTACTCCCGTTGAGGAAAGTGCGCATGGTGACTGTTGTATTCAATCCCGATGCAATTTCTGTGTTTCATCAACACTTTGAAGGTCCACAGATTACAGAATGCCTCCAGATGTGCATCGGAAACTACTACTGTTCTTCCAGGGAACGATCAAAGCGTGGACTGTTTCAGACATTACTCCCATTGAGGAAAGTGCGCATGGTGACTGTTGTATTCAATCCCGATGCAAATTCTGTGTTTCATGAACACTTTGAAGGTCCACAGCTAACAGAATGCCTCCATATGTGCATCGGAATCTTCTACTGGTCTTCCAGGGAATGATCAAACCGTAGACTGTTTGAGACATTACTCCCATGGAGGAAAGTGCGCATGGTGGTTGTTGTATTCAAAGCCGATGCTATTTCTGTGTTTCATCAACACCCAGATGGACCACAGATTACGGAATGCCTCCAGATGTGAAAAGGAAACTACTACTGGTCTTAAGGGATCGATCAAATCAATGCCAGTTTGAGACATTACTCCCATGGAGGAAAGTGCGCGTTGTGACTGTTGTATTCAATCCCGATCCAATTTCTGTGTTTCATCAACACTTTCAAGGTCCACAGATTACAGAATGCCTCCAGATGTGCATCGGAAACTACTACTGTTCTTCCAGGGAACGATCAAAGCGTAACCTGTTTGAGACATTACACCCATGGCAGAAAGTGCGCATGGTGACTGTTGTATTCAATACCGATGTAATTTCTGTGTTTCATCAAAACTCTGATAGTCCACACATTACAGAATGCCCCCAGATGTGCATCGGAAACTACTACTGGTCTTATAGGGAACGATCAAAACGTAGACTGTTTGAGACATTACACCAATGGAGGAAAGTGCGCATGGTGACTGTTGTATTCAATCCCGAGGCAATTTCTGTGTTTCATCAACACTTTGAACGTCAACAGATTACAGAATGCCTCAAGATGTGCATCGGAAACTACTACTGGTCTTCCAGGGAACGATCAAAGCGTAGACTGTTTGAGATATTACACCCATTGAGGAAAGTGCGCATGGTTACTGTTGTATTCAATCCCGATACTATTTCTGTGTTTCAACAACACTGTGATACTCCACAGATTACATAATGCCACCAGATGTGCATCGGGAACTACTACTGGTCTTCCAGGGAACGATCAAAGCGTAGACTGTTTGAATCATTACTCCCATGGAGGAAAATGCGCATGGTGACTGTTGTATTAAATCCCGATGCAATTTATGTGTTTCATCAACACTTTGAAGGTCCACAGATTATAGAATGCCTCCAGATGTGCATCGGAATCTTCTACTGGTCTTCCAGGGAACGATCAAAGCGTGGACTGTTTGAGACATTACTGACATGGAGGAAAGTGCGCATGGTGACTGTTGTATTCAATCCCGATGCCATTTACGTGTTTCAACAACACTCTGATAGTCCAAAGATTACAGAATGTCTCCACATGTGCATCGGAAACTACTACTGGTCCTCCAGGGAACGATCAAAGCGTAGACTGTTTGAGACATTACTCCAATGGAGGAAAGTGCGCATGGTGACTGTTGTATTCAATCCCGATGCAATTTCTGTGTTTCATCAACACTTTGAATATCCACAGATTACAGAACGCCTCCAGATGTGAATCGAAACTACTACTGGTCTTCCAGGGAACGATCAAAGCGTAGACTGTTTGAGACATTACTCCCATGGAGGAAAGTGCGGATGGTGACTGTTGTATCCAATCCCGATGTAATTTCAGTGTATCAACACTCTGATAGTGCACAGATTACAGAAAGCCTCCAGATGTGCATCGGAAACTACCACTGGTCTTCCAGGGAACGATCAAATCGTAGACTGTTTGAGACATTACTCCCATGGAGGAAAGTGAGCATGGTGACTGTTGTATTCAATCCCGATGCAATTTCTGTGTTTCATCAACACTTTGAAGGTCCACAGATTACAGATTGCCACCAGATGTGCATCGGAAGCTACTACTGGTCTTCCAGGGGACGATCAAAGCATAGACTGTTTCAGACGTTACTCCCATGGAGGAGAGTACGGATGGTGACTGTGGTATTCACTCCCGATGCAATTTCTGTGTTTCATCAACAATTTTTGGAGGTCCACAGAGTACAGAATGCCTCCAGATGTGCATCGGAAACTACTACTGGTCTTCCTGGGAACGATCAATGCATAGACTGTTTGAGACATTACTCCCATGGAGGAAAGTGTGCATGGTGACTGTGATATTCAATCCCGATGCAATTTCTGTGTTTCATCAACACTCTGATAGTCCACAGATTACAGATTGCAACCAGATGTGCATCGGAAACTACTACTGGTCTTCCAGGGAACGATCAAAGCGTAGACTGTTTGAGACATTACTCCCATGGAAGAAGGTGCGCATGGTGACTGTTGTATTAAATCCCGATGCAATTTCTGTGTTTCATAACACTTTGAAGGTCCACAGATTACAGAATGCCTCCAGATGTGCATCGGAATCTTCTACTGGTCTTCCAGGGAACGATCAAAGCGTAGACTGTTAGAGACATTACACCCATGGAGGAATGTGTGCATGGTGACTGTTGTATTCAATCCAGATGCAATTTCTGTGTTTTATCAACACTCTGATAGTGCACAGATTACAGAAAGTTTCCAGATGTGCATCGGAAACTACCACAGGTCTTCCAGGGAACGATCAAATCGTAGACTGTTTGAGACATTACTCCCATGGAGGAAAGTGAGCATGGTGACTGTTGTATTCAATCCCGATGCACTTTCTGTGTTTCATCAACTCTCTGGTAGTCCACAGATTACAGATTGCCTCCAGATGTGCATCGGAAACTACCACTGGTCTTCCAGGGAACGATCAAATCGTAGACTGTTTGAGACATTACTCCCATGGAGGAAAGTGAGCATGGTGACTGTTGTATTCAATCCCGATGCAATTTCTGTGTTTCATCAACACTTTGAATGTCCACAGATTACAGAACGCCTCCAGATGTGAATCGAAACTACTACTGGTCTTCCAGGGAACGATCAAAGCGTAGACTGTTTGAGACATTACTCCCATGGAGGAAAGTGCGGATGGTGACTGTTGTATTCAATCCCGATGTAATTTCTGTGTATCAACACTCTGATAGTGCACAGATTACAGAAAGCCTCCAGATGTGCATCGGAAACTACCACTGGTCTTCCAGGGTACGATCAAATCGTAGACTGTTTGAGACATTACTCCCATGGAGGAAAGTGAGCATGGTGACTGTTGTATTCAATCCCGATGCAATTTCTGTGTTTCATCAACACTTTGAAGGTCCACAGATTATAGAATGCCTCCAGATGTGCATCGGAATCTTCTACTGGTCTTCCAGGGAACGATCAAAGGGTGGACTGTTTGAGACATTACTGACATGGAGGAAAGTGCGCATGGTGACTGTTGTATTCAATCCCGATGCCATTTAGATGTTTCAACAACACTCTGATAGTCCAAAGATTACAGAATGTCTCCACATGTGCATCGGAAACTACTACTGGTCCTCCAGGGAACGATCAAAACGTAGACTGTTTGAGACATTACACCAATGGAGGAAAGTGCGCATGGTGACTGTTGTATTCAATCCCGAGGCAATTTCTGTGTTTCATCAACACTTTGAACGTCAACAGATTACAGAATGCCTCAAGATGTGCATCGGAAACTACTACTGGTCTTCCAGGGAACGATCAAAGCGTAGACTGTTTGAGATATTACACCCATTGAGGAAAGTGCGCATGGTTACTGTTGTATTCAATCCCGATACTATTTCTGTGTTTCAACAACACTGTGATACTCCACAGATTACATAATGCCACCAGATGTGCATCGGAAACTACTACTGGTCTTCCAGGGAACGATCAAAGCGTAGACTGTTTGAATCATTACTCCCATGGAGGAAAATGCGCATGGTGACTGTTGTATTAAATCCCGATGCAATTTATGTGTTTCATCAACACTTTGAAGGTCCACAGATTATAGAATGCCTCCAGATGTGCATCGGAATCTTCTACTGGTCTTCCAGGGAACGATCAAAGCGTGGACTGTTTGAGACATTACTGACATGGAGGAAAGTGCGCATGGTGACTGTTGTATTCAATCCCGATGCCATTTACGTGTTTCAACAACACTCTGATAGTCCAAAGATTACAGAATGTCTCCACATGTGCATCGGAAACTACTACTGGTCCTGCAGGGAACGATCAAAGCGTAGACTGTTTGAGACATTACTCCAATGGAGGAAAGTGCGCATGGTGACTGTTGTATTCAATCCCGATTCAATTTCTGTGTTTCATCAACACTTTGAATATCCACAGATTACAGAACGCCTCCAGATGTGAATCGAAACTACTACTGGTCTTCCAGGGAACGATCAAAGCGTAGACTGTTTGAGACATTACTCCCATGGAGGAAAGTGCGGATGGTGACTGTTGTATCCAATCCCGATGTAATTTCAGTGTATCAACACTCTGATAGTGTACAGATTACAGAAAGCCTCCAGATGTGCATCGGAAACTACCACTGGTCTTCCAGGGAACGATCAAATCGTAGACTGTTTGAGACATTACTCCCATGGAGGAAAGTGAGCATGGTGACTGTTGTATTTAATCCCGATGCAATTTCTGTGTTTCATCAACACTTTGAAGGTCCACAGATTACAGATTGCCACCAGATGTGCATCGGAAGCTACTACTGGTCTTCCAGGGGACGATCAAAGCATAGACTGTTTCAGACGTTACTCCCATGGAGGAGAGTACGGATGGTGACTGTTGTATTCACTCCCGATGCAATTTCTGTGTTTCATCAACAATTTTTGGAGGTCCACAGAGTACAGAATGCCTCCAGATGTGCATCGGAAACTACTACTGGTCTTCCTGGGAACGATCAATGCGTAGACTGTTTGAGACATTACTCCCATGGAGGAAAGTGTGCATGGTGACTGTGATATTCAATCCCGATGCAATTTCTGTGTTTCATCAACACTCTGATAGTCCGCAGATTACAGATTGCAACCAGATGTGCATCGGAAACTACTACTGGTCTTCCAGGGAACGATCAAAGCGTAGACTGTTTGAGACATTACTCCGATGGAAGAAGGTGCGCATGGTGACTGTTGTATTAAATCCCGATGCAATTTCTGTGTTTCATAACACTTTGAAGGTCCACAGATTACAGAATGCCTCCAGATGTGCATCGGAATCTTCTACTGGTCTTCAAGGGAACGATCAAAGCGTAGACTGTTAGAGACATTACACCCATGGAGGAATGTGGGCATGGTGACTGTTGTATTCAATCCAGATGCAATTTCTGTGTTTTATCAACACTCTGATAGTGCACAGATTACAGAAAGTTTCCAGATGTGCATCGGAAACTACCACAGGTCTTCCAGGGAACGATCAAATCGTAGACTGTTTGAGACATTACTCCCATGGAGGAAAGTGAGCATGGTGACTGTTGTATTCAATCCCGATGCACTTTCTGTGTTTCATCAACTCTCTGGTAGTCCACAGATTACAGATTGCCTCCAGATGTGCATCGGAAACTACCACTGGTCTTCCAGGGAACGATCAAATCGTAGACTGTTTGAGACATTACTCCCATGGAGGAAAGTGAGCATGGTGACTGTTGTATTCAATCCCGATGCAATTTCTGTGTTTCATCAACACTTTGAATGTCCACAGATTACAGAACGCCTCCAGATGTGAATCGAAACTACTACTGGTCTTCCAGGGAACGATCAAAGCGTAGACTGTTTGAGACATTACTCCCATGGAGGAAAGTGCGGATGGTGACTGTTGTATTCAATCCCTATGTAATTTCTGTGTATCAACACTCTGATAGTGCACAGATTACAGAAAGCCTCCAGATGTGCATCGGAAACTACCACTGGTCTTCCAGGGTACGATCAAATCGTAGACTGTTTGAGACATTACTCCCATGGAGGAAAGTGACCATGGTGACTGTTGCATTCAATCCCGATGCAATTTCTGTGTTTCATCAACACTTTGAAGGTCCACAGATTACAGATTGCCACCAGATGTGCATCGGAAGCTACTACTGGTCTTCCAGGGAACGATCAAAGCATAGACTGTTTCAGACGTTACTCCCATGGAGGAGAGTACGGATGGTGACTGTTGTATTCACTCCCGATGCAATTTCTGTGTTTCATCAACAATTTTTGGAGGTCCACAGAGTACAGAATGCCTCCAGATGTGCATCGGAAAATACTACTGGTCTTCCAGGGAACGAGCAATGCCTAGACTGTTTCAGACATTACTCCCATGGAGGAAAGTGAGGATGGTGACTGTTGTGTTCAATCCCAATGCAATTTCTGTGTTTCATCAACACTCTGATAGTCCACAGATTACACAATGCATCCAGATGTACATCGTAAACTACCACTGGTCTTCCAGGGAACGATCAAAGCGTAGACTGTTTGAGACATTACTCCCGTGGAGGAAAGTGCGCATGGTGACTGTTGTATTCAATCCCGATGCAATTTCTGTGTTTCATCAACACTTTTGAAGGTCCACAGATTACAGATTGCCACCAGATGTGCATCGGAAGCCTCTACTGGTCTTCCAGGGGACGATCAAAGCATAGACTGTTTCAGACGTTACTCCCATGGAGGAGAGTACGGATGGTGACTGTTGTATTCACTCCCGATGCAATTTCTGTGTTTCATCAACAATTTTTGGAGGTCCACAGAGTACAGAATGCCTCCAGATGTGCATCGGAAACTACTACTGGTCTTCCTGGGAACGATCAATGCGTAGACTGTTTGAGACATTACTCCCATGGAGGAAAGTGTGCATGGTGACTGTGATATTCAATCCCGATGCAATTTCTGTGTTTCATCAACACTCTGATAGTCCACAGATTACAGATTGCAACCAGATGTGCATCGGAAACTACTACTGGTCTTCCAGGGAACGATCAAAGCGTAGACTGTTTGAGACGTTACTCCCATGGAAGAAGGTGCGCATGGTGACTGTTGTATTAAATCCCGATGCAATTTCTGTGTTTCATAACACTTTGAAGGTCCACAGATTACAGAATGCCTCCAGATGTGCATCGGAATCTTCTACTGGTCTTCCAGGGAACGATCAAAGCGTAGACTGTTAGAGACATTACACCCATGGAGGAATGTGTGCATGGTGACTGTTGTATTCAATCCAGATGCAATTTCTGTGTTTTATCAACACTCTGATAGTGCACAGATTACAGAAAGTTTCCAGATGTGCATCGGAAACTACCACAGGTCTTCCAGGGAACGATCAAATCGTAGACTGTTTGAGACATTACTCCCATGGAGGAAAGTGAGCATGGTGACTGTTGTATTCAATCCCGATGAACTTTCTGTGTTTCATCAACTCTCTGGTAGTCCACAGATTACAGATTGCCTCCAGATGTGCATCGGAAACTACCACTGGTCTTCCAGGGAACGATCAAATCGTAGACTGTTTGAGACATTACTCCCATGGAGGAAAGTGAGCATGGTGACTGTTGTATTCAATCCCGATGCAATTTCTGTGTTTCATCAACACTTTGAATGTCCACAGATTACAGAACGCCTCCAGATGTGAATCGAAACTACTACTGGTCTTCCAGGGAACGATCAAAGCGTAGGCTGTTTGAGACATTACTCCCATGGAGGAAAGTGCGGATGGTGACTGTTGTATTCAATCCCATTGTAATTTCTGTGTATCAACACTCTGATAGTGCACAGATTACAGAAAGCCTCCAGATGTGCATCGGAAACTACCACTGGTCTTCCAGGGTACGATCAAATCGTAGACTGTTTGAGACATTACTCCCATGGAGGAAAGTGAGCATGGTGACTGTTGCATTCAATCCCGATGCAATTTCTGTGTTTCATCAACACTTTGAAGGTCCACAGATTACAGATTGCCTCCAGATGTGCATCGGAAGCTACTACTGGTCTTCCAGGGAACGATCAAAGCATAGACTGTTTCAGACGTTACTTCCATGGAGGAGAGTACGGATGGTGACTGTTGTATTCACTCCCGATGCAATTTCTGTGTTTCATCAACAATTTTTGGAGGTCCACAGAGTACAGAATGCCTCCAGATGTGCATCGGAAAATACTACTGGTCTTCCAGGGAACGAGCAATGCCTAGACTGTTCCAGACATTACTCCCATGGAGGAAAGTGAGGATGGTGACTGTTGTGTTCAATCCCAATGCAATTTCTGTGTTTCATCAACACTCTGATAGTCCACAGATTACAGATTGCCTCCAGATGTGCATCGGAAACTACTCCTGGTCTTCCTGCCAACGATCAATGCGTAGACTGTTTGAGACATTACTCCCATGGAGGAAAGTGTGCATGGTGACTGTGATATTCAATCCCGATGCAATTTCCGTGTTTCATCAACACTCTGATAGTCCACAGATTACAGATTGCAACCAGATGTGCATCGGAAACTACTACTGGTCTTCCAGGGAACGATCAAAGCGTAGACTGTTTGAGACATTACTCCCATGGAAGAAGGTGCGCATGGTGACTGTTGTATTAAATCCCGATGCAATTTCTGTGTTTCATAACACTTTGAAGGTCCACAGATTACAGAATGCCTCCAGATGTGCATCGGAATCTTCTACTGGTCTTCCAGGGAACGATCAAAGCGTAGACTGTTAGAGACATTACACCCATGGAGGAAAGTGTGCATGGTGACTGTTGTATTCAATCCCGATGCAATTTCGGTGTTTTATCAACACTCTGATAGTGCACAGATTACAGAAAGGCCCCAGATGTGCATCGGAAACTACCACTGGTCTTCCAGGGAACGATAAAATCGTAGACTGTTTGAGACATTACTCCCATGGAGGAAAGTGAGCATGGTGACTGTTGTATTCAATCCCGATGCACTTTCTGTGTTTCATCAACTCTCTGGTAGTCCACAGATTGCAGATTGCCTCCAGATGTGCATCGGAAACTACTACTGGTCTTCCTGGGAACGATCAAAGCGTAGACCGTTTGCGACATTACTCCCATGGAGGAAAGTGTACATGGTGAGTGTTGTATTCAATCCCGATGCAATTTCTGTGTTTCATCAACACTTTGAATGTCCACAGATTACAGATTGCGTCCAGATGTGCATCGGAAGCTACTACTGGTCTTCCAGGGAACGATCAAAGCGTAGACTGTTTCAGACGTTACTCCCATGGAGGAAAGTGCGGATGGTGACTGTTGTATTCACTCCCGATGCAATTTCTGTGTTTCATCAACACTTTGAAGGTCCACAGAGTACAGAATGCCTCCAGATGTGCATCGGAAACTACTACTGGTCTTCCAGGGAACGATCAATGCGTAGACTGTTTCAGACATTATTCCCATGGAGGAAAGTGAGGATGGTGAAAGTTGTATTCAATCCCGATGCAATTTCTGTGTTTCATCAACACTCTGATAGTCCACAGATTACAGATTGCCTCCAGATGTGCATCGGAAACTACTACTGGTCTTCCTGGTAACGATCAATGCGGAGACTGTTTGAGACATTACTCCCATGGAGGAAAGTGTGCATGGTGACTGTGATACTCAATCCTGATGCAATTTCTGTGTTGCATCAACACTCAGATAGTCCACAGATTACAGATTGCCTCCAGATGTGCATCGGAAACTACTACTGGTCTTCCTGGCAACGATCAATGCGTAGACTGTTTGTGACATTACTCCCATGGAGGAAAGTGCGCATGGTGACTGTTGTATTCAATCCCGATGCAATTTCTGTGTTTCATCAACACTTAGAAGGTCCACAGATTACAGATTGCCTCTAGATGTGCATCGGAAGCTACTACTGGTCTTCCAGGGAACGATCAAAGCGTAGACAGTTTCAGACGTTACTCACACGGAGGAAAGTGCGGATGGTCACTGTTGTATTCACTCCCGATGCAATTTCTGTGTTTCATCAACACTTAGAAGGTCCACAGATTACAGATTGCCTCTAGATGTGCATCGGAAGCTACTACTGGTCTTCCAGGGAACGATCAAAGCGTAGACGGTTTCAGACGTTACTAACATGAGGAAAGTGCGGATGGTCACTGTTATATTCACTCCCGATGCAATTTCTGTGTTTCATCAACACTTTGAAGGTCCACAGAGTACAGAATGCCTCCAGATGTGCATCGGAAACTACTACTGGTCTTCCAGGGAACGATCATTGCGTAGACTGTTTCAGACATTACTCCCATGGAGGAAAGTGAGGATGGTTACTGTTGTATTCAATCCCGATGCAATTTCTGTGTTTCATCAACACTATGATAGTCCACAGTTTACAGAATGCCTCCTGATGTGCATCGGAAACTACTACTGGTCTTCCAAGGAACGATCAAAGCGTAGACTGTTTGAGACATTACTCCCGTGGAGGAAAGTGCGCTTGGTGAATGTTGTATTCAATCCCGATGCAATTACTGTGTTTCATCAACACTCTGATAGTCCACAGATTACAGAATGATACCTGATGTGCATTGGAAACTACTACTGGTCTTCCAGGGAACGATCAAAGAGTAAACTGTTTGAGACATTACTCCCGTTGAGGAAAGTGCGCATGGTGACTGTTGTATTCAATCCCGATGCAAATTCTGTGTTTCATGAACACTTTGAAGGTCCACAGCTAACAGAATGCCTCCATATGTGCATCGGAATCTTCTACTGGTCTTCCAGGGAATGATCAAACCGTAGACTGTTTGAGACATTACTCCCATGGAGGAAAGTGCGCATGGTGGTTGTTGTATTCAAAGCCGATGCTATTTCTGTGTTTCATCAACACCCAGATGGACCACAGATTACGGAATGCCTCCAGATGTGAAAAGGAAACTACTACTGGTCTTAAGGCATCGATCAAATCAATGCCAGTTTGAGACATTACTCCCATGGAGGAAAGTGCGCGTTGTGACTGTTGTATTCAATCCCGATGCAATTTCTGTGTTTCATCAACACTTTCAAGGTCCACAGATTACAGAATGCCTCCAGATGTGCATCGGAAACTACTACTGTTCTTCCAGGGAACGATCAAAGCGTAGACTGTTTGAGACATTACACCCATGGCAGAAAGTGCGCATGGTGACTGTTGTATTCAATACCGATGCAATTTCTGTGTTTCATCAAAACTCTGATAGTCCACACATTACAGAATGCCCCCAGATGTGCATCGGAAACTACTACTGGTCTTATAGGGAACGATCAAAACGTAGACTGTTTGAGACATTACACCAATGGAGGAAAGTGCGCATGGTGACTGTTGTATTCAATCCCGAGGCAATTTCTGTGTTTCATCAACACTTTGAACGTCAACAGATTACAGAATGCCTCAAGATGTGCATCGGAAACTACTACTGGTCTTCCAGGGAACGATCAAAGCGTAGACTGTTTGAGATATTACACCCATTGAGGAAAGTGCGCATGGTTACTGTTGTATTCAATCCCGATACTATTTCTGTGTTTCAACAACACTGTGATAGTCCACAGATTACATAATGCCACCAGATGTGCATCGGGAACTACTACTGGTCTTCCAGGGAACGATCAAAGCGTAGACTGTTTGAATCATTACTCCCATGGAGGAAAATGCGCATGGTGACTGTTGTATTAAATCCCGATGCAATTTATGTGCTTCATCAACACATTGAAGGTCCACAGATTATAGAATGCCTCCAGATGTGCATCGGAATCTTCTACTGGTCTTCCAGGGAACGATCAAAGCGTGGACTGTTTGAGACATTACTGACATGGAGGAAAGTGCGCATGGTGACTGTTGTATTCAATCCCGATGCCATTTACGTGTTTCAACAACACTCTGATAGTCCAAAGATTACAGAATGTCTCCACATGTGCATCGGAAACTACTACTGGACCTCCAGGGAACGATCAAAGCGTAGACTGTTTGAGACATTACTCCAATGGAGGAAAGTGCGCATGGTGACTGTTGTATTCAATCCCGATGCAATTTCTGTGTTTCATCAACACTTTGAATATCCACAGATTACAGAACGCCTCCAGATGTGAATCGAACCTACTACTGGTCTTCCAGGGAACGATCAAAGCGTAGACTGTTTGATACATTACTCCCATGGAGGAAAGTGCGGATGGTGACTGTTGTATCCAATCCCGATGTAATTTCAGTGTATCATCACCCTGATAGTGCACAGATTACAGAAAGCCTCCAGATGTGCATCGGAAACTACCACTGGTCTTCCAGGGAACGATCAAATCGTAGACTCTTTGAGACATTACTCCCATGGAGGAAAGTGAGCATGGTGACTGTTGTATTCAATCCCGATGCAATTTCTGTGTTTCATCAACACTTTGAAGGTCCACAGATTACAGATTGCCTCCAGATGTGCATCGGAAGCTACTACTGGTCTTCCAGGGGACGATCAAAGCATAGACTGTTTCAGACGTTACTCCCATGGAGGAGAGTACGGATGGTGACTGTTGTATTCACTCCCGATGCAATTTCTGTGTTTCATCAACAATTTTTGGAGGTCCACAGAGTACAGAATGCCTCCAGATGTGCATCGGAAAATACTACTGGTCTTCCAGGGAACGAGCAATGCCTAGACTGTTTCAGACATTAGTCCCATGGAGGAAGCTGAGGATGGTGACTGTTGTGTTTAATCCCAATGCAATTTCTGTGTTTCATCAACACTCTGATAGTCCACAGATTACAGATTGCCTCCAGATGTGCATCGGAAACTACTACTGGTCTTCCTGGGAACGATCAATGCGTAGACTGTTTGAGACATTACTCCCATGGAGGAAAGTGTGCATGGTGACTGTGATATTCAATCCCGATGCAATTTCTGTGTTTCATCAACACTCTGATAGTCCACAGATTACAGGTTGCAACCAGATGTGCATCGGAAACTACTACTGGTCTTCCAGGGAACGATCAAAGCGTAGACTGTTTGAGACATTACTCCCATGGAAGAAGGTGCGCATGGTGACTGTTGTATTAAATCCCGATGCAATTTCTGTGTTTCATAACACTTTGAAGGTCCACAGATTACAGAATGCCTCCAGATGTGCATCGGAATCTTCTACTGGTCTTCCAGGGAACGATCAAAGCGTAGACTGTTAGAGACATTACACCCATGGAGGAAAGTGTGCATGGTGACTGTTGTATTCAATCCCAATGCAATTTCTGTGTTTTATCAACACTCTGATAGTGCACAGATTACAGAAAGTTTCCAGATGTGCATCGGAAACTACCACAGGTCTTCCAGGGAACGATCAAATCGTAGACTGTTTGAGACATTACTCTCATGGAGGAAAGTGAGCATGGTGACTGTTGTATTCAATCCCGATGCACTTTCTGTGTTTCATCAACTCTCTGGTAGTCCACAGATTACAGATTGCCTCCAGATGTGCATCGGAAACTACTACTGGTCTTCCTGGGAACGATCAATGCGTAGACTGTTTGTGACATTACTCCCATGGAGGAAAGTAGGCATGGTGACTGTTGTATTCAATCCCGACGCAATTTCTGTGTTTCATCAACACTTAGAAGGTCCACAGATTACAGATTGCCTCTAGATGTGCATCGGAAGCTACTACTGGTCTTCCAGGGAACGATCAAAGCGTCGACAGTTTCAGACGTTACTCACATGGAGGAAAGTGCGGATGGTCACTGTTGTATTCACTCCCGATGCAATTTCTGTGTTTCATCAACACTTTGAAGGTCCACAGAGTACAGAATTCCTCCAGATGTGCATCGGAAACTACTACTGGTCTTCCAGGGAACGATCAAATCGTAGACTGTTTCAGACGTTACTCCCATGGAGAAGAGTGCGGATGGTGACTGTTGTATTCACTCCCGATGCAATTTCTGTGTTTCATCAACACTTTGAAGGTCAACAGAGTACAGAATGCCTCCAGATGTGCATCGGAAACTACTACTGGTCTTCCAGGGAACGATCATTGCGTAGACTGTTTCAGACATTACTCCCGTGGAGGAAAGTTAGGATGGTTACTGTTGTATTCAATCCCGATGCAATTTCTGTGTTTCATCAACACTATGATAGTCCACAGATTACAGATTGGCTCCAGATGCGCATCGGAAACTATTACTGGTTTTCCCGGGAACGATCAATGCGGAGACTGTTTGAGACATTACTCCCACGGAGGAAAGTGTGCACGGTGACTGTGATAATCAATCCTGATGCAATTTCTGTGTTTCATCAACACTCTGATAGTCGACAGTTTACAGAATGCCTCCTGATGTGCATCGGAAACTACTATTGGTCTTCCAAGGAACGATCAAAGCGTAGACTGTTTGACACATTACTCCCGTGGAGGAAAGTGCGCATGGTGAATGTTGTATTCAATCCAGATGCAATTACTGTGTTTCATCAACACTCTCATAGTCCACAGATTACAGAATGATACCTGATGTGCATTGGAAACTACTACTGGTCTTCCAGGGTACGATCAAAGAGTAAACTGTTTGAGACATTACTCCCATGGAGGAAAGTGTGCATGGTGACTGTGATATTCAATCCCGGTGCAATGTCTGTGTTTCATCAACACTCTGATAGTCGACAGATTACAGATTGCCTCCAGATGTGCATCGGAATCTACTACAGGTCTTACTGGTAACGATCAATGCGGAGACTGTTTGAGACATTACTCCCATGGAGGAAATTGTGCATGGTGACTGTGATACTCAATCCCGATGCAACTTCTGTGTTTCATCAACACTATGATAGTCCACAGATTACAGATTGGCTCCAGATGTGCATCGGAAACTACTACTGGTTTTCCCGGGAACGATCAAAGCGTAAACTGTTTGAGACATTACTCCCGTTGAGGAAAGTGCGCATGGTGACTGTTGTATTCAATCCCGATGCAATTTCTGTGTTTCATCAACACTTTGAAGGTCCACAGATTACAGAATGCCTCCAGATATGCATCGGAAACTACTACTGTTCTTCCAGGGAACGATCAGAGCATGGACTGTTTCAGACATTACTCCCGTTGAGGAAAGTGCGCATGGTGCCTGTTGTATTCAATCCCGATGCAATTTCTGTGTTTCATCAACACTTAGAAGGTCCACAGATTACAGATTGCCTCTAGATGTGCATCGGAAGCTACTACTGGTCTTCCAGGGAACGATCAAAGCGTAGACAGTTTCAGACGTTACTAACATGGAGGAAAGTGCGGATGGTCACTGTTGTATTCACTCCCGATGCAATTTCTGTGTTTCATCAACACGTTGAAGGTCCACAGAGTACAGAATGCCTCCAGATATGCATCGGAAACTACTACTGGTCTTCCAGGGAACGATCATTGCGTAGACTGTTTCAGACATTACTCCCATGGAGGAAAGTGAGGATGGTTACTGTTGTATTCAATCCCGATGCAATTTCTGTGTTTCATCAACACTATGATAGTCCACAGTTTACAGAATGCCTCCTGATGTGCATCGGAAACTACTACTGTTCTTCCAGGGAACGATCAAAGCGTGGACTGTTTCAGACATTACTCCCATTGAGGAAAGTGCGCGTGGTGACTGTTGTATTCAATCCCGATGCAAATTCTGTGTTTCATGAACACTTTGAAGGTCCACAGCTAACAGAATGCCTCCATATGTGCATCGGAATCTTCTACTGGTCTTCCAGGGAATGATCAAACCGTAGACTGTTTGAGACATTACTCCCATGGAGGAAAGTGCGCATGGTGGTTGTTGTATTCAAAGCCGATGCTATTTCTGTGTTTTTTCATCAACACCCAGATGGACCACAGATTACGGAATGCCTCCAGATGTGAAAAGGAAACTACTACTGGTCTTGAGGGATCGATCAAATCAATGCCAGTTTGAGACATTACTCCCATGGAGGAAAGTGCGCGTTGTGACTGTTGTATTCAATCCCGATGCAATTTCTGTGTTTCATCAACACTTTCAAGGTCCACAGATTACAGAATGCCTCCAGATGTGCGTCGGAAACTACTACTGTTCTTCATGGGAACGATCAAAGCGTAGACTGTTTGAGACATTACACCCATGGCAGAAAGTGCGCATGGTGACTGTTGTATTCAATACCGATGCAATTTCTGTGTTTCATCAAAACTCTGATAGTCCACACATTACAGAATGCCCCCAGATGTGCATCGGAAACTACTACTGGTCTTATAGGGAACGATCAAAACGTAGACTGTTTGAGACATTACACCAATGGAGGAAAGTGCGCATGGTGACTGTTGTATTCAATCCCGAGGCAATTTCTGTGTTTCATCAACACTTAGAACGTCAACAGATTACAGAATGCCTCAAGATGTGCATCGGAAACTACTACTGGTCTTCCAGGGAACGATCAAAGCGTAGACTGTTTGAGATATTACACCCATTGAGGAAAGTGCGCATGGTGACTGTTGTATTAAATCCCGATGCAATTTATGTGTTTCATCAACACTTTGAAGGTCCACAGATTATAGAATGCCTCCAGGTGTGCATCGGAATCTTCTACTGGTCTTCCAGGGAACGATCAAATCGTGGACTGTTTGAGACATTACTGACATGGAGGAAAGTGCGCATGGTGACTGTTGTATTCAATCCCGATGCCATTTACGTGTTTCAACAACACTCTGATAGTCCAAAGATTACAGAATGTCTCCACATGTGCAGCGGAAACTACTACTGGTCTTCCAGGGAACGATCAAAGCGTAGACTGTTTGAGACATTACTCCAATGGAGGAAAGTGCGCATGGTGACTGTTGTATTCAATCTCGATGCAATTTCTGTGTTTCATCAACACTTTGAATATCCACAGATTACAGAACGCCTCCAGATGTGAATCGAAACTACTACTGGTCTTCCAGGGAACGATCAAAGCGTAGACTGTTTGAGACATTACTCCCATGGAGGAAAGTGCGGATGGTGACTGTTGTATTCAATCCCGATGTAATTTCAGTGTATCAACACTCTGATAGTGCACAGATTACAGAAAGCCTCCTGATGTGCATCGGAAACTACCACTGGTCTTCCAGGGAACGATCAAATCGTAGACTGTTTGAGACATTACTCCCATGGAGGAAAGTGAGCATGGTGACTGTTGTATTCAATCCCGATGCAATTTCTGTGTTTCATCAACACTTTGAAGGACCACAGATTACAGATTGCCTCCAGATGTGCATCGGAAGCTACTACTGGTCTTCCAGGGGACGATCAAAGCATAGACTGTTTCAGACGTTACTCCCATGGAGGAGAGTACGGACGGTGACTGTTGTATTCACTCCCGATGCAATTTCTGTGTTTCATCAACAAATTTTGGAGGTCCACAGAGTACAGAATGCCTCCAGATGTGCATCGGAAAATACTACTGGTCTTCCAGGGAACGAGCAATGCCTAGACCGTTTCAGACATTAGTCCCATGGAGGAAAGTGAGGATGGTGACTGTTGTGTTCAATCCCAATGCAATTTCTGTGTTTCATCAACACTCTGATAGTCCACAGATTACAGATTGCCTCCAGATGTGCATCGGGAACTACTACTGGTCTTCCTGGGAACGATCAATGCGTAGACTGTTTGAGACATTACTCCCATGGAAGAAGGTGCGCATGGTGACTGTTGTATTCAATCCCGATGCAATTTCTGTGTTTTATCAACACTCTGATAGTGCACAGATTACAGAAAGTTTCCAGATGTGCATCGGAAACTAGCACTGGTCTTCCAGGGAACGATCAAATCGTAGAATGTTTGAGACATTACTCCCATGGAGGAAAGTGAGCATGGTGACTGTTGTATTCAATCCCGATGCACTTTCTGTGTTTCATCAACTCTCTGGTAGTCCACAGATTACAGATTGCCTCCAGATGTGCATCGGAAACTACTACTGGTCTTCCTGGGAACGATCAAAGCGTAGACCGTTTGCGACATTACTCCCATGGAGGAAAGTGTACATGGTGAGTGTTGTATTCAATCCCGATGCAATTTCTGTGTTTCATCAACAGTTTGAAGGTCCACAGACTACAGATTGCCTCCAGATGTGCATCGGAAGCTACTACTGGTCTTCCAGGGAACGATCAAAGTGTAGACTGTTTCAGACGTTACTCCCATGGAGGAAAGTGCGGATGGTGACTGTTGTATTCACTCCCGATGCAATTTCTGTGTTTCATCAACACTTTGAAAGTCCACAGAGTACAGAATGCCTCCAGATGTGCATCGGAAACTACTACTGGTCTTCCAGGGAACGATCAATGCGTAGACTGTTTCAGACATTACTCCCATGGAGGAAAGTGAGGATGGTGACTGTGGTATTCAATCCCGATGCATTTTCTGTGTTTCATCAACACTCTGATAGTCCACAGATTACAGATTGAATCCAGATGTGCATCGGAAACTACTACTGGTCTTACTGGTAACGATCAATGCGGAGACTGTTTGAGACATTACTCCCATGGAGGGAAGTGTGCATGGTGACTGTGATACTCAATCCCGATGCAATTTCTGTGTTTCATCAACACTCAGATAGTCTACAGATTACAGATTGCCTCCAGATGTGCATCGGAAACTACTACTGGTCTTCCTGGCAACGATCAATGCGTAGACTGTTTGTGACATTACTCCCATGGAGGAAAGTGCGCATGGTGACTGTTGTATTTAATCCCGACGCAATTTCTGTGTTTCATCAACACTTAGAAGGTCCACAGATTACAGATTGCCTCTAGATGTGCATCAGAAGCTACTACTGGTCTTCCAGGGAACGATCAAAGCGTAGACAGTTTCAGACGTTACTAACATGGAGGAAAGTGCGGATGGTCACTGTTGTATTCACTCCCGATGCAATTTCTGTGTTTCATCAACACTTTGAAGGTCCACAGAGTACAGAATTCCTCCAGATGTGCATCGGAAACTACTACTGGTCTTCCAGGGAACGATCATTGCGTAGACTGTTTCAGACATTACTCCCATGGAGGAAAGTGAGGATGGTTACTATTGTATTCAATCCCGATGCAATTTCTGTGTTTCATCAACACTATGATAGTCCACAGATTACAGATTGGCTCCAGATGTGCATCGGAAACTACTACTGGTTTTCCCGGGAACGATCAATGCGGAGACTGTGTGAGACATTACTCCCATGGATTAAAGTGTGCACGGTGACTGTGATAATCAATCCTGATGCAATTTCTGTGTTTCATCAACACTCTGATAGTCCACAGTTTACAGAATGCCTCCTGATGTGCATCGGAAACTACTACTGGTCTTCCAAGGAACGATCAAAGCGTAGACTGTTTGAGACATTACTCCCATGGAGGAAAGTGCGCATGGTGAATGTTGTATTCAATAACGATGCAATTTCTGTGTTTCATCAACACTCTGATAGTCCACAGATTACAGAATGATACCTGATGTGCATTGGAAACTACTACTGGTCTTCCAGGGAACGATCAAAGAGTAAACTGTTTGAGACATTACTCCCGTTGAGGAATGTGCGCATGGTGACTGTTGTATTCAATCCCGATGCAATTTCTGTGTTTTATCAACACTTTGAAAGTCCACAGATTACAGAATGCCTCCAGATGTGCATCGGAAACTACTACTGTTCTTCCAGGGAACGATCAAAGCGTGGACTGTTTCAGACATTACTCCCATTGAGGAAAGTGCGCATGGTGACTGTTGTATTCAATCCCGATGCAAATTCTGTGTTTCATGACACTTTGAAGGTCCACAGCTAACAGAATGCCTCCATATGTGCATCGGAATCTTCTACTGGTCTTCCAGGGAACGATCAAACCGTAGACTGTTTGAGACATTACACCCATGGCAGAAAGTGCGCATGGTGAATGTTGTATTCAATAACGATGCAATTTCTGTGTTTCATCAAAACTCTGATAGTCCACACATTACAGAATGCCCCCAGATGTGCATCGGAAACTACTACTGGTCTTATAGGGAACGATCAAAACGTAGACTGTTTGAGACATTACACTAATGGAGGAAAGTGCGCATGGTGACTGGTGTATTCAATCCCGAGGCAATTTCTGTGTTTCATCAACACTTTGAACGTCAACAGATTACAGAATGCCTCAAGATGTGCATCGGAAACTACTACTGGTCTTCCAGGGAACGATCAAAGCGTAGACTGTTTGAGATATTACACCCATTGAGGAAAGTGCGCATGGTTACTGTTGTATTCAATCCCGATACTATTTCTGTCTTTCAACAACACTGTGATAGTCCACAGATTACATAATGCCACCAGATGTGCATCGGGAACTACTACTGGTCTTCCAGGGAACGATCAAAGCGTAGACTGTTTGAGTCATTACTCCTATGGAGGAAAGTGCGCATGGTGACTGTTGTATTAAATCCCGATGCCATTTACGTGTTTCAACAACACTCTGATAGTCCAAAGATTACAGAATGTCTCCACATGTGCATCGGAAACTACTACTGGTCTTCCAGGGAACGATCAAAGCGTAGACTGTTAGAGACATTACACCCATGGAGGAAAGTGTGCATGGTGACTGTTGTATTCACTCCCGATGCAATTTCTGTGTTTTATCAACACTCTGATAGTGCACAGATTACAGAAAGCCACCAGATGTGCATCGGAAACTACCACTGGTCTTCCAGGGAACGATCAAATCGTAGACTGTTTGAGACATTACTCCCATGGAGGAAAGTGAGCATGGTGACTGTTGTATTCAATCCCGATGCACTTTCTGTGTTTCATCAACTCTCTGGTAGTCCACAGGTTACAGATTGCCTCCAGATGTGCATCGGAAACTACTACTGGTCTTCCTGGGAACGATCAAAGCGTAGACCGTTTGCGACATTACTCCCATGGAGGAAAGTGTACATGGTGAGTGTTGTATTCAATCCCGATGTAATTTCTGTGTTTCATCAACACTTTGAAGGTCCACAGATTACAGATTGCTCCAGATGTGCATCGGAAGCTACTACTGGTCTTCCAGGGAACGATCAAAGCGTAGACTGTATCAGACGTTACTCCCATGGAGGAAAGTGCGGATGGTGACTGTTGTATTCACTCCCGATGCAATTTCTGTGTTTCATCAACACTTTGAAGGTCCACAGAGTACAGAATGCCTCCAGATGTGCATCGGAAACTACTACTGGTCTTCCAGGGAACGATCAATGCGTAGACTGTTTCAGACATTACTCCCATGGAGGAAAGTGAGGATGGTGACTGTTGTATTCAATCCCGATGCAATTTCTGTGTTTCATCAACTCTCTGGTAGTCCACAGATTACAGATTGGCTCCAGATGTGCATCGGAAACTACTACTGGTTTTCCCGGGAACGATCAATTCGGAGACTGTTTGAGACATTACTCCCATGGAGGAATGTGTGCACGGTGACTGTGATAATCAATCCTGATGCAATTTCTGTGTTTCATCAACACTCTGATAGTCCACAGTCTACAGAATGCCTCCTGAAGTGCATCGGAAACTACTACTGGTCTTCCAAGGAACGATCAAAGCGTAGACTGTTTGAGACATTACTCCCATGGAGGAAAGTGCGCATGGTGAATGTTGTATTCAATCCCGATGCAATTACTGTGTTTCATCAACACTCTGATAGTCCACAGATTACAGTATGATACCTGATGTGCATTGGAAACTACTACTGGTCTTCCAGGGAACGATCAAAGAGTAAACTGTTTGAGACATTACTCCCATTGAGGAAAGTGCGCATGGTGACTGTTGTATTCAATCCCGATGCAAATTCTGTGTTTCATGAACACTTTGAAGGTCCACAGCTAACAGAATGCCTCCATATGTGCATCGGAATCTTCTACTGGTCTTCCAGGGAACGATCAAACCGTAGACTGTTTGAGACATTACTCCCATGGAGGAAAGTGCGCATGGTGGTTGTTGTATTCAAAGCCGATGCTATTTCTGTGTTTCATCAACACCCAGATGGACCACAGATTACGGAATGCCTCCAGATGTGAAAAAGAAACTACTACTGGTCTTGAGGGATCGATCAAATCAATGCCAGTTTGAGACATTACTCCCATGGAGGAAAGTGCGCGTTGTGACTGTTGTATTAAATCCCGATGCAATTTCTGTGTTTCATAACACTTTATAGGTCCACAGATTACAGAATGCCTCCAGATGTGCATCGGAATCTTCTACTGGTCTTCCAGGGAACGATCAAAGCGTAGACTGTTAGAGACATTACACTAATGGAGGAAAGTGTGCATGGTGACTGTTGTATTCAATCCCGATGCAATTTCTGTGTTTTATCAACACTCTGATAGTGCACAGATTACAGAAAGCCTCCAGATGTGCATCGGAAACTACCACTGGACTTCCAGGGAACGATCAAATCGTGGACTGTTTGAGACATTACTCCCATGGAGGAAAGTGAGCATGGTGACTGTTGTATTCAATCCCGATGCACTTTCTGTGTTTCATCAACTCTCTGGTAGTCCACAGATTACAGATTGCCTCCAGATGTGCATCGGAAACTACTACTGGTCTTCCTGGGAACGATCAAAGCGTAGACCGTTTGCGACATTACTACCATGGAGGAAAGTGTACATGGTGACTGTTGTATTCACTCCCGATGCAATTTCTGTGTTTCATCAACACTTTGAAGGTCCACAGAGTACAGAATGCCTCCAGATTTGCATCGTAAACTACTACTGGTCTTCCAGGGAACGATCAATGCGTAGACTGTTTCAGACATTACTCCCATGGATGAAAGTGAGGATGGTGACTGTTGTATTTAATCCCGATGCAATTTCTGTGTTTCATCAACACTCTGATAGTCCACAGATTACAGATTGCCTCCAGATGTGCATCGGAAACTACTACTGGTCTTACTGGTAACGATCAATGCGGAGACTGTTTGAGACATTACTCCCATGGAGGAAAGTGTGCATGGTGACTGTGATACTCAATCCCGATGCAATTTCTGTGTTTTATCAACACTCAGATAGTCCACAGATTACAGATTGCCTCCAGATGTGCATCGGAAACTACTACTGGTCTTCCTGGCAACGATCAATGCGTAGACTGTTTGTGACATTACTCCCATGGAGGAAAGTGCGCATGGTGACTGTTGTATTCAATCGCGATGCAATTTCTGTGTTTCATCAACACTTTGAAGGTCCACAGATTACAGATTGCCTCTAGATGTGCATCGGAAGCTACTACTGGTCTTTCAGGGAACGATCAAAGCGTAGACAGTTTCAGACGTTAGTCACATGGAGGAAAGTGCGGATGGTCACTGTTGTATTCACTCCCGATGCAATTTCTGTGTTTCATCAACACTTTGAAGGTCCACAGGGTACAGAATTCCTCCAGATGTGCATCGGAAACTACTACTGGTCTTCCAGGGAACGATCAAAACGTAGACTGTTTCAGACGTTACTCCCATGGTGAAAAGTGCGGATGGTGACTGTTGTATTCACTCCAGATGCAATTTCTGTGTTTCATCAACACTTTGAAGGTCCACAGAGTACAGAATGCCTCCAGATGTGCATCGGAAACTACTACTGGTCTTCCAGGGAACGATCATTGCGTAGACTGTTTCAGACATTACTCCCATGGAGGAAAGTGAGGATGGTTACTGTTGTATTCAATCCCGATGCAATTTCTGTGTTTCATCAACACTATGATAGTCCACAGATTACAGATTGGCTCCAGATGTGAATCGGAAACTACTACTGGTTTTCCCGGGAACGATCAATGCGGAGACTGTTTGAGACATTACTCCCATGGAGGAAAGTGTGCACGGTGACTGTGATAATCAATCCTGATGCAATTTCTGTGTTTCATCAACACTCTGATAGTCCACAGTTTACAGAATGCCTCCTGATGTGCATCGGAAACTACTACTGGTCTTCCAAGGAACGATCAAAGCGTAGACTGTTTGAGACATTACTCCCGTGGAGGAAAGTGCGCATGGTGAATGTTGTATTCAATCCCGATATAATTACTGTGTTTCATCAACACTCTGATAGTCCACAGATTACAGAATGATACCTGATGTGCATTGGAAACTACTACTGGTCTTCCAGGGAACGATCAAAGAGTAAACTGTTTGAGACATTACTCCCGTTGAGGAAAGTGCGCATGGTGCCTGTTGTATTCAATCCCGATGCAATTTCTGTGTTTCATCAACACTTTGAAGGTCCACAGATTACAGAATGCCTCCAGATATGCATCGGAAACTACTACTGTTCTTCCAGGGAACGATCAAAGCGTAGACTGTTTGAGACATTACTCCCATGGAGGAAACTGCGCATGGTGACTGTTGTATTCAATACCGATGCAATTTCTGTATTTCATCAAAACTCTGATAGTCCACACATTACAGAATGCCCCCAGATGTGCATCGGAAACTACTACTGGTCTTATAGGGAACGATCAAAACGTAGACTGTTTGAGACATTACACCCATAGCAGAAAGTGCGCATGGTGACTGTTGTATTCAATACCGATGCAATTTCTGTGTTTTATCAACACTCTGATAGTCCACACATTACAGAATGCCCCCAGATGTGCATCGGAAACTACTACTGGTCTTATAGGGAACGATCAAAACGTAGACTGTTTGAGACATTACACCAATGGAGGAAAGTGCGCATGGTGACTGGTGTATTCAATCCCGAGGCAATTTCTGTGTTTCATCAACACTTTGAACGTCAACAGATTACAGAATGCCTCAAGATGTGCATCGAAAACTACTACTGGTCTTCCAGGGAACGATCAAAGCGTAGACTGTTTGAGATATTACGAACATTGAGGAAAGTGCGCATGGTTACTGTTGTATTCAATCCCGATACTATTTCTGTGTTTCAACAACACTGTGATAGTCCACAGATTACATAATGCCACCAGATGTGCATCGGGAACTACTACTGGTCTTCCAGGGAACGATCAAAGCGTAGACTGTTTGAGTCATTACTCCCATGGAGGAAAGTGCGCATGGTGACTGTTGTATTAAATCCCGATGCAATTTATGTGTTTCATCAACACTTTGAGGGTCCACAGATAATAGAATGCCTCCAGATGTGCATCGGAATCTTCTACTGGTCTTCCAGGGAACGATCAAAGCGTGGACTGTTTGAGACATTACTGACATGGAGGAAAGTGCGCATGGTGACTGTTGTATTCAATCCCGATGCCATTTACGTGTTTCAACAACACTCTGATAGTCCAAAGATTACAGAATGTCTCAACATGTGCATCGGAAACTACTACTGGTCTTCCTGGGAACGATCAAAGCGTAGACTGTTTGAGACATTACTCCCATGGAGGAAAGTGCGCATGGTGACTGTTGTATTCAATCCCGATGCAATTTCTGTGTTTCATCAACACTCTGATAGTCCACAGATTACAGAATGCTTCCAGATGTGCATTGGAAACTACTATTGGTCTTCAGGGAACGATCAAATCGATGACAGTTTGAGACATTACTCCCATGGAGGAAAGTGCGCATGGTGACTGTTGTATTCAATCCCGATGCAATTTCTGTGTTTCATCAACACTTTGAACGTCAACAGAATACAGAATGCCTCAAGATGTGCATCGGAAACTACTACTGGTCTTCCAGGGAACGATCAAAGCGTAGACTGTTTGAGATATTACACCCATTGAGGAAAGTGCGCATGGTTACTGTTGTATTCAATCCCGATACTATTTCTGTGTTTCAACAACACTGTGATATTCCACAGATTACATAATGCCACCAGATGTGCATCGGGAACAACTACTGGTCTTCCAGGGAACGATCAAAGCGTAGACTGTTTGAGTCATTACTCCCATGGAGGAAAGTGCGCATGGTGACTGTTGTATTAAATCCGGATGCAATTTATGTGTTTCATCAACACTTTGAAGGTCCACAGATTATAGAAAGCCTCCAGATATGCATCGGAATCTTCTACTGGTCTTCCAGGGAACGATCAAAGCGTGGACTGTTGGAAACATTACTCCCATGGAGGAAAATGCGCATGGTGACTGTTGTATTCAATCCCGATGCCATTTACGTGTTTCAACAACACTCTGATAGTCCAAAGATTACAGAATGTCTCCACATGTGCATCGGAAACTACTACTGGTCTTCCAGGGAACGATCAAAGCGTAGACTGTTTGAGACATTACTCCCATGGAGGAAAGTGCGCATGGTGTCTGTTGTATTCACTCCCGATGCAGTTTCTGTGTCTCATCAACACTTTGAAGGTCCACAGATTACAGAACGCCTCCAGATGCGAATCGAAACTACTACTGGTCTTCCAGGGAACGAGCAAAGCGTAGACTGTTTGAGACATTACTCCCAAGGAGGAAAGTGCGGATGGTGACTGTTGTATTCAATTACGATGTAATTTCTGTGTATCAACACTCTGATAGTCCACAGATTACAGAATGCCTCCAGATGTGCATCGGAAACTACTACTGGTCTTCCAGGGAACGATCAAAGCTTAGACTATTTGAGACATTACTCCCATGGAGGAAAGTGCGCATGGTGAATGTTGTATTCAATCCCGATGCAATTACTGTGTTTCATCAACACTCTGATAGTCCACAGATTACAGTATGATACCTGATGTGCATTGGAAACTACTACTGGTCTTCCAGGGAACGATCAAAGAGTAAACTGTTTGAGACATTACTCCCATTGAGGAAAGTGCGCATGGTGACTGTTGTATTCAATCCCGATGCAAATTCTGTGTTTCATGAACACTTTGAAGGTCCACAGCTAACAGAATGCCTCCATATGTGCATCGGAATCTTCTACTGGTCTTCCAGGGAACGATCAAACCGTAGACTGTTTGAGACATTACTCCCATGGAGGAAAGTGCGCATGGTGGTTGTTGTATTCAAAGCCGATGCTATTTCTGTGTTTCATCAACACCCAGATGGACCACAGATTACGGAATGCCTCCAGATGTGAAAAGGAAACTACTACTGGTCTTGAGGGATCGATCAAATCAATGCCAGTTTGAGACATTACTCCCATGGAGGAAAGTGCGCGTTGTGACTGTTGTATTAAATCCCGATGCAATTTCTGTGTTTCATAACACTTTATAGGTCCACAGATTACAGAATGCCTCCAGATGTGCATCGGAATCTTCTACTGGTCTTCCAGGGAACGATCAAAGCGTAGACTGTTAGAGACATTACACTAATGGAGGAAAGTGTGCATGGTGACTGTTGTATTCAATCCCGATGCAATTTCTGTGTTTTATCAACACTCTGATAGTGCACAGATTACAGAAAGCCTCCAGATGTGCATCGGAAACTACCACTGGACTTCCAGGGAACGATCAAATCGTGGACTGTTTGAGACATTACTCCCATGGAGGAAAGTGAGCATGGTGACTGTTGTATTCAATCCCGATGCACTTTCTGTGTTTCATCAACTCTCTGGTAGTCCACAGATTACAGATTGCCTCCAGATGTGCATCGGAAACTACTACTGGTCTTCCTGGGAACGATCAAAGCGTAGACCGTTTGCGACATTACTACCATGGAGGAAAGTGTACATGGTGACTGTTGTATTCACTCCCGATGCAATTTCTGTGTTTCATCAACACTTTGAAGGTCCACAGAGTACAGAATGCCTCCAGATTTGCATCGTAAACTACTACTGGTCTTCCAGGGAACGATCAATGCGTAGACTGTTTCAGACATTACTCCCATGGATGAAAGTGAGGATGGTGACTGTTGTATTTAATCCCGATGCAATTTCTGTGTTTCATCAACACTCTGATAGTCCACAGATTACAGATTGCCTCCAGATGTGCATCGGAAACTACTACTGGTCTTACTGGTAACGATCAATGCGGAGACTGTTTGAGACATTACTCCCATGGAGGAAAGTGTGCATGGTGACTGTGATACTCAATCCCGATGCAATTTCTGTGTTTTATCAACACTCAGATAGTCCACAGATTACAGATTGCCTCCAGATGTGCATCGGAAACTACTACTGGTCTTCCTGGCAACGATCAATGCGTAGACTGTTTGTGACATTACTCCCATGGAGGAAAGTGCGCATGGTGACTGTTGTATTCAATCGCGATGCAATTTCTGTGTTTCATCAACACTTTGAAGGTCCACAGATTACAGATTGCCTCTAGATGTGCATCGGAAGCTACTACTGGTCTTTCAGGGAACGATCAAAGCGTAGACAGTTTCAGACGTTAGTCACATGGAGGAAAGTGCGGATGGTCACTGTTGTATTCACTCCCGATGCAATTTCTGTGTTTCATCAACACTTTGAAGGTCCACAGGGTACAGAATTCCTCCAGATGTGCATCGGAAACTACTACTGGTCTTCCAGGGAACGATCAAAACGTAGACTGTTTCAGACGTTACTCCCATGGTGAAAAGTGCGGATGGTGACTGTTGTATTCACTCCAGATGCAATTTCTGTGTTTCATCAACACTTTGAAGGTCCACAGAGTACAGAATGCCTCCAGATGTGCATCGGAAACTACTACTGGTCTTCCAGGGAACGATCATTGCGTAGACTGTTTCAGACATTACTCCCATGGAGGAAAGTGAGGATGGTTACTGTTGTATTCAATCCCGATGCAATTTCTGTGTTTCATCAACACTATGATAGTCCACAGATTACAGATTGGCTCCAGATGTGAATCGGAAACTACTACTGGTTTTCCCGGGAACGATCAATGCGGAGACTGTTTGAGACATTACTCCCATGGAGGAAAGTGTGCACGGTGACTGTGATAATCAATCCTGATGCAATTTCTGTGTTTCATCAACACTCTGATAGTCCACAGTTTACAGAATGCCTCCTGATGTGCATCGGAAACTACTACTGGTCTTCCAAGGAACGATCAAAGCGTAGACTGTTTGAGACATTACTCCCGTGGAGGAAAGTGCGCATGGTGAATGTTGTATTCAATCCCGATATAATTACTGTGTTTCATCAACACTCTGATAGTCCACAGATTACAGAATGATACCTGATGTGCATTGGAAACTACTACTGGTCTTCCAGGGAACGATCAAAGAGTAAACTGTTTGAGACATTACTCCCGTTGAGGAAAGTGCGCATGGTGCCTGTTGTATTCAATCCCGATGCAATTTCTGTGTTTCATCAACACTTTGAAGGTCCACAGATTACAGAATGCCTCCAGATATGCATCGGAAACTACTACTGTTCTTCCAGGGAACGATCAAAGCGTAGACTGTTTGAGACATTACTCCCATGGAGGAAACTGCGCATGGTGACTGTTGTATTCAATACCGATGCAATTTCTGTATTTCATCAAAACTCTGATAGTCCACACATTACAGAATGCCCCCAGATGTGCATCGGAAACTACTACTGGTCTTATAGGGAACGATCAAAACGTAGACTGTTTGAGACATTACACCCATAGAAGAAAGTGCGCATGGTGACTGTTGTATTCAATACCGATGCAATTTCTGTGTTTTATCAACACTCTGATAGTCCACACATTACAGAATGCCCCCAGATGTGCATCGGAAACTACTACTGGTCTTATAGGGAACGATCAAAACGTAGACTGTTTGAGACATTACACCAATGGAGGAAAGTGCGCATGGTGACTGGTGTATTCAATCCCGAGGCAATTTCTGTGTTTCATCAACACTTTGAACGTCAACAGATTACAGAATGCCTCAAGATGTGCATCGAAAACTACTACTGGTCTTCCAGGGAACGATCAAAGCGTAGACTGTTTGAGATATTACGAACATTGAGGAAAGTGCGCATGGTTACTGTTGTATTCAATCCCGATACTATTTCTGTGTTTCAACAACACTGTGATAGTCCACAGATTACATAATGCCACCAGATGTGCATCGGGAACTACTACTGGTCTTCCAGGGAACGATCAAAGCGTAGACTGTTTGAGTCATTACTCCCATGGAGGAAAGTGCGCATGGTGACTGTTGTATTAAATCCCGATGCAATTTATGTGTTTCATCAACACTTTGAGGGTCCACAGATAATAGAATGCCTCCAGATGTGCATCGGAATCTTCTACTGGTCTTCCAGGGAACGATCAAAGCGTGGACTGTTTGAGACATTACTGACATGGAGGAAAGTGCGCATGGTGACTGTTGTATTCAATCCCGATGCCATTTACGTGTTTCAACAACACTCTGATAGTCCAAAGATTACAGAATGTCTCAACATGTGCATCGGAAACTACTACTGGTCTTCCTGGGAACGATCAAAGCGTAGACTGTTTGAGACATTACTCCCATGGAGGAAAGTGCGCATGGTGACTGTTGTATTCAATCCCGATGCAATTTCTGTGTTTCATCAACACTCTGATAGTCCACAGATTACAGAATGCTTCCAGATGTGCATTGGAAACTACTATTGGTCTTCAGGGAACGATCAAATCGATGACAGTTTGAGACATTACTCCCATGGAGGAAAGTGCGCATGGTGACTGTTGTATTCAATCCCGATGCAATTTCTGTGTTTCATCAACACTTTGAACGTCAACAGAATACAGAATGCCTCAAGATGTGCATCGGAAACTACTACTGGTCTTCCAGGGAACGATCAAAGCGTAGACTGTTTGAGATATTACACCCATTGAGGAAAGTGCGCATGGTTACTGTTGTATTCAATCCCGATACTATTTCTGTGTTTCAACAACACTGTGATATTCCACAGATTACATAATGCCACCAGATGTGCATCGGGAACAACTACTGGTCTTCCAGGGAACGATCAAAGCGTAGACTGTTTGAGTCATTACTCCCATGGAGGAAAGTGCGCATGGTGACTGTTGTATTAAATCCGGATGCAATTTATGTGTTTCATCAACACTTTGAAGGTCCACAGATTATAGAAAGCCTCCAGATATGCATCGGAATCTTCTACTGGTCTTCCAGGGAACGATCAAAGCGTGGACTGTTGGAAACATTACTCCCATGGAGGAAAATGTGCATGGTGACTGTTGTATTCAATCCCGATGCCATTTACGTGTTTCAACAACACTCTGATAGTCCAAAGATTACAGAATGTCTCCACATGTGCATCGGAAACTACTACTGGTCTTCCAGGGAACGATCAAAGCGTAGACTGTTTGAGACATTACTCCCATGGAGGAAAGTGCGCATGGTGTCTGTTGTATTCACTCCCGATGCAGTTTCTGTGTCTCATCAACACTTTGAAGGTCCACAGATTACAGAACGCCTCCAGATGCGAATCGAAACTACTACTGGTCTTCCAGGGAACGAGCAAAGCGTAGACTGTTTGAGACATTACTCCCATGGAGGAAAGTGCGGATGGTGACTGTTGTATTCAATTACGATGTAATTTCTGTGTATCAACACTCTGATAGTCCACAGATTACAGAATGCCTCCAGATGTGCATCGGAAACTACTACTGGTCTTCCAGGGAACGATCAAAGCTTAGACTATTTGAGACATTACTCCCATGGAGGAAAGTCCGCATGGTGACTGTTGTATTCTATCCCGATGCAATTTCTGTGTTTCAACAACACTCTGATAGTAAACAGATTACAGAATGCCTCCAGATGTGCATCGGAAACTACTACTGGTCTTCCAGGGAACGATCAAAGCGTATACTGTTGAGACATTACTCCCATGGAGGAAAGTGCGCATGGTGACTGTTGTATTCAATCCCGATGCAATTTCTGTGTTTCATCAAAACTCTGATTGTCCACAGATTACAGAATGCTTTAAGATGTGCATCGGAAACTACTACTGGTCTTCCAGGGAACGAACAAAGCGTAGACTGTTTGGGTCATTACTCCTATGTAGGAACGTGCGCATGGTGACTGTTGTATTCAATCCCGATGTAATTTCTGTGTTTCATCAACACTCTGATAGTCCACAGATTACAGAATGCCTCCAGATGTGCATTGGAAACTACTACTGGTCTTCCAGGGATTGATCAAAGCGTAAACTGTTTGAGACATTACTCCCATGGAGGAAAGTGCGCATGGTGACTGTTGTATTCAATCCCGATGCAATTTCTGTGTTTCAATAACAATCAGATAGTAAACAGATTACAGAATGCCTCCAGATGTGCATCGAAACTACTACTGGTCTTCCAGGGAACGATCAAAGCCTAGACTGTTTGAGATATTACACCAATGGAGGAAAGTGCGCATTGTGACTGTTGTATTCAATACCGATGCAATATCTGTGTTTCATCAACACTCTGATATTCCACAGATTACAGAATGCTTCCAGATGTGCATCGGAAACTACTACTGGTCTTCTAGGGATCGATGAAAGCGTAGTCCGTTTGAGACATTACTCCTATGTAAGAAATTGCGCATGGTGACTGTTGTATTCAATCCCGATGCAACTTCTGTGTTTCATCAACACTCTGGTAGTATACAGATTACAGAATGCTTCCAGGTGTGCATCGGAAACAACTACTGGTCTTCCAGGGAACGATCAAATGGTAGACTGTTTGAGACATTACTCCCGTTTTAGGAAAGTACGCATGGTGACTGTTGTATTCAATCCCGATGCAATTTCTGTGTTTCATCAATACTCTGATAGTCCACAGATTACAGAATGCCTCCAGATGTGCATCGGAAACTACTACTGGTCTTCCAGGGAACGATCAAAGCGTAGACTGTTTGAGACATTACTCCCATGGATGAAAGTGCGCATGGAGACTGTTGTATTCAATCCCGATGCAATTTCAGTGTTTCAACAACATTCTGACAGTCCACAGAATACAGAATGCCTCCAGATGTGCAAGGGAAACTACTACTGGTCTTCCAAGGAACGATCAAAGCGTAGACTGTTTGAGACATTACTCCCGTGGAGCAAAGTGCGCATGGTGAATGTTGTATTCAATCCCGATGCAATTACTGTGTTTCATCAACACTCTGATAGTCCACAGATTACAGAATGATACCTGATGTGCATTGGAAACTACTACTGGTCTTCCAGGGAACGATCAAATAGTAAACTGTTTGAGACATTACTCCCGTTGAGGAAAGTGCGCATGGTGACTGTTGTATTCAATCCCGATGCAATTTCTGTGTTTCATCAACACTTTGAAGGTCCACAGATTACAGAATGCCTCCAGATGTGCATCGGAAAGTACTACTGTTCTTCCAGGGAACGATCAAAGCGTGGACTGTTTCAGACATTACTCCCATTGAGGAAAGTGCGCATGGCGACTGTTGTATTCAATCCCGATGCAAATTCTGTGTTTCATGAACACTTTGAAGGTCCACAGCTAACAGAATGCCTCCATATGTGCATCGGAATCTTCTACTGGTCTTCCCGGGAACGATCAAACCGTAGACTGTTTGAGACATTACTCCCATGGAGGAAAGTGCGCATGGTGGTTGTTGTATTCAAAGCCGATGCTATTTCTGTGTTTCATCAACACCCAGATGGACCACAGATTACGGAATGCCTCCAGATGTGAAAAGGAAACTACTACTGGTTTTGAGGGATCGATCAAATCAATGCCACTTTGAGACATTACTCCCATGGAGGAAAGTGCGCGTTGTGACTGTTGTATTCAATCCCGATGCAATTTCTGTGTTTCATCAACACTTTCAAGATCCACAGATTACAGAATGCCTCCAGATGTGCATCGGAAACTACTACTGTTCTTCCAGGGAACGATCAAAGCGTAGACTGTTTGAGACATTACACCCATGGCAGAAAGTGCGCATGGTGACTGTTGTATTCAATACCGATGCAATTTCTGTGTTTCATCAAAACTCTGATAGTCCACACATTACAGAATGCCCCCAGATGTGCATCGGAAACTACTACTGGTCTTATAGGGAACGATCAAAACGTAGACTGTTTGAGACATTACACCAATGGAGGAAAGTGCGCATGGTGAATGTTGTATTCAATCCCGAGGCAATTTCTGTGTTTCATCAACACTTTGAACGTCAACAGATTACAGAATGCCTCAAGATGTGCATCGGAAACTACTACTGGTCTTCCAGGGAACGTTCAAAGCGTAGACTGTTTGAGATATTACACCCATTGAGGAAAGTGCGCATGGTTACTGTTGTATTCAATCCCGATACTATTTCTGTGTTTCAACAACACTGTGATAGTCCACAGATTACATGATGCCACCAGATGTGCATCGGGAACTACTACTGGTCTTCCAGGGAACGATCAAAGGGTAGACTGTTTGAGTCATTACTCCCATGGAGGAAAGTGCGGATGGTGACTGTTGTATTCAATCCCGATGTAATTTCTGTGTATCATCACTCTGATAGTGCACAGATTACAGAAAGCCTCCAGATGTGCATCGGAAACTACCACTGGTCTTCCAGGGATGGATCAAATCGTAGACTGTTTGAGACATTACTCCCATGGAGGAAAGTGAGCATGGTGACTGTTGTATTAAATCCCGATGCAATTTATGTGTTTCATCAACACTTTGAAGGTCCACAGATTATAGAATGCCTCCAGATGTGCATCGGAATCTTCCACTGGTCTTCCAGGGAACGATCAAAGCGTGGACTGTTTCAGACATTACTGACATGGAGGAAAGTGCGCATGGTGACTGTTGTATTCAATCCCGATGCCATTTACGTGTTTCAACAACACTCTGATAGTCCAAAGATTACAGAATGTCTCCACATATGCATCGGAAACTACTACTGGTCTTCCAGGGAACGATCAAAGCGTAGACTGTTTGAGACATTACTCCCATGGAGGAAAGTGCGCATGGTGACTGTTGTATTCAATCCCGATGCAATTTCTGTGTTTCATCAACACTTTGAATATCCACAGATTACAGAACGCCTCCAGATGTGAATCGAAACTACTACTGGTCTTCCAGGGAACGATCAAAGCGTACACTGTTTGAGACATTACTCCCATGGAGGAAAGTGCGGATGGTGACTGTTGTATTCAATCACGATGTAATTTCTGTGTATCAACACTCTGATGGTGCACAGATTACAGAAAGCCTCCAGATGTGCATCGGAAACTACCACTGGTCTTCCAGGGAACGATCAAATCGTAGACTGTTTGAGACATTACTCCCATGGAGGAAAGTGAGCATGGTGACTGTTGTATTCAATCCCGATGCCATTTACGTGTTTCAACAACACTCTGATAGTCCAAAGATTACAGAATGTCTCCACATGTGCATCGGAAGCTACTACTGGTCTTCCAGGGAACGATCAAAGCGTAGACTGTTTCAGACGTTACTCCCATGGAGGAAAGTGCGGATGGTGACTGTTGTATTCACTCCCGATGCAATTTCATTGTTTCATCAACACTTTGAAGGTCCACAGAGTACAGAATGCCTCCAGATGTGCATCGGAAACTACTACTGGTCTTCCAGGGAACGATCAATGCGTAGACTGTTTCAGACATTACTCCCATGGAGGAAAGTGAGGATGGTGACTGTTGTATTCAATCCCGATGCAATTTCTGTGTTTCATCAACACTCTGATAGTCCACAGATTACAGATTGCCTCCAGATGTGCATCGGAAACTACTACTGGTCTTCCTGGGAACGATCAAAGCGTAGACTGTTTGAGACATTACTCCCATGGAGGAAAGTGCGCATGGTGACTGTTGTATTCAATCCCGATGCAATTTCTGTGTTTCATCAACACTCTGATAGTCCACAGATTACAGAATGCTTCCAGATGTGCATTGGAAACTACTACTGGTCTTCAGGGAACGATCAAATCGATGACAGCTTGAGACATTACTCCCATGGAGGAAAGTGCGCATAGTGACTTTTGTATTCAATCCCGATGCAATTTCTGTGTTTCATCAACACTTTGAACGTCAACAGATTACAGAATGCCTCAAGATGTGCATCGGAAACTACTACTGGTCTTCCAGGGAACAATCAAAGCGTAGACTGTTTGAGATATTACACCCATTGAGGAAAGTGCTCATGGTTACTGTTGTATTCAATCCCGATACTATTTCTGTGTTTCAACAACACTGTGATAGTCCACAGATTACATAATGCCACCAGATGTGCATCGGGAACAACTACTGGTCTTCCAGGGAACGATCAAAGCGTAGACTGTTTGAGTCATTACTCCCATGGAGGAAAGTGCGCATGGTGACTGTTGTATTCAATCCCGATGCAGTTTCTGTGTTTCATCAACACTTTGAAGGTCCACAGATTACAGAACGCCTCCAGATGTGAATCGAAACTACTACTGGTCTTCCAGGGAACGATGAAAGCGTAGACTGTTTGAGACATTACTCCCATGGAGGAAAGTGCGGATGGTGACTGTTGTATTCAATTACGATGTAATTTCTGTGTATCAACACTCTGATAGTCCACAGATTACAGAATGCCTCCAGATGTGCATCGGAAACTACTACTGGTCTTCCAGGAAACGATCAAAGCGTAGACTGTTTGAGACATTACTCCTATGGAGGAAAGTGGGCATGGTGACTGTTGTATTCAATCCCGATGTAATTTCTGTGTTTCAACAACACTCTGATAGTAAACAGATTACAGAATGCCTCCAGATGTGTATCAGAAACTACTACAGGTCTTCCAGTTAGCGATCAGAACGTAAACTGTTTGAGACATTACTCCCATCTAGGGAAGTGCGCATGGTGACTGTTGTATTCAATCCCGATGCAATTTCAGTGTTTCACTAACACTCTGACAGTCCACAGATTACAGAATGCCTCCAGATGTGCATCGGAAACTACTACTGGTCTTCCAGGGAACGATCAAAGCTTAGACTATTTGATACATTACTCCCATGGAGGAAAGTCCGCATGGTGACTGTTGTATTCTATCCCGATGCAATTTCTGTGTTTCAACAACACTCTGATAGTAAACAGATTACAGAATGCCTCCAGGTGTGCATCGGAAACTACTACTGGTCTTCCAGGGAACGATCAAAGCGTATACTGATTGAGACATTACTCCCATGGAGAAAAGTGCGCATGGTGACTGTTGTATTCAATCCCGATGCAATTTCTGTGTTTCATCAAAACTCTGATTGTCCACAGATTACAGAATGCTTCAAGATGTGCATCGGAAACTACTACTGGTCTTCCAGGGGACGAACAAAGCGTAGACTGTTTGGGACATTACTCCTATGTAGAAACGTGCGCATGGTGACTGTTGTATTCAATCCCGATGTAATTTCTGTGTTTCATCAACACTCTGATAGTCCACTGATTACAGAATGCCTCTAGATGTGCATTGGAAACTACTACTGGTCTTCCAGGGATTGATCAAAGCGTAGACTGTTTGAGACATTACTCCCATGGAGGAAAGAGCGCATGGTGACTGTTGTATTCAATCCCGATGCACTTTCTGTGTTTCATCAACACTTTGAAGGTCCACAGATTACAGAATGTCTCCAGATGTGCATCGGAAGCTACTATTGATCTTCCAGGGAACGATCAAAGCGTAGACTGTTTGAGATATTAGTCCCATGGAGGAAAGTCCGCATGGTGATTATTGTATTCAATCCCGATGCTATTTCTGTGTTCATCAACACTCTGATAGTCCACAGATTACAGAATGCCTCCAGATGTGAATCGGAAACTACTACTGGTCTTCCAGGGAGCGATGAAAACGTAAACTGTTTGAGACATTACTCCCATGGAGGAAAGTGCGCATGGTGACTGTTGTATTCAATCCCGATGCAATTTCTGTGTTTCATCAAAACTCTGATTGTCCACAGATTACAGAATGCTTTAAGATGTGCATCGGAAACTACTACTGGTCTTCCAGGGGACGAACAAAGCGTAGACTGTTTGGGACATTACTCCTATGTAGAAACGTGCGCATGGTGACTGTTGTATTCAATCCCGATGTAATTTCTGTGTTTCATCAACACTCTGATAGTCCACAGATTACAGAATGCCTCCAGATGTGCATTGGAAACTACTACTGGTCTTCCAGGGATTGATCAAAGCGTAGACTGTTTGAGACATTACTCCCATGGAGGAAAGTGCGCATGGTGACTGTTGTATTCAAGCCCGAGGCAATTTCTGTGTTTCATCAACACTTTGAAGGTCCACAGATTACAGAATGCCTCAAGATGTGCATCGGAAACTACTACTGGTCTTCCAGGGAAAGATCAAAGCGTAGACTGTTTGAGATATTACACCCATGGAGGAAAGGGCGCATGGTACTGTTGTATTCAATCCCGATGCAATTTCTCTGTTTCAACAACACTCTGATAGTCCACAGATTACAGAATGCCACTAGATGTGCATCGAAAACAACTACTGGTCTTCCAGGGAACGATCGAAGCGTAGACTGTTTGAGACATTACTCCCATGGAGGACAGTGGTCATGGTGACTGTTGTATTCAATCCCGATGCAATTTCTGTGTTTCATTAACACTCGGATAGTCCACAGATTACAGAATGCCTCCAGATGTGCATCGGAAATTACTACTGGTCTTCAGGGAACGATCAAAGCAATGAAAGTTTAGACATTACTCTAATGGAGAAATGTTCGCATGGCGCCTGTTGTATTAAATCCCGATGCAATTTCTGTGTTTCATCAACACTTTGAAGGTCCACAGATTACGGAATGGCTCCAGATGTGCATCGGAAGCTACTACTGGCCTACAGGGAACGATCAAAGCGTAGACTGTTTGAGACATTAGTCCCATGGAGGAAAGTCCGCATGGTGACTATTGTATTCAATCCCGATGCAATTTCTGTGTTTCATCAACACTCTGATAGAACACAGATTACAGAATGTCTCCAGATGTGCATCGGAAACTACTACTGGTCTTCCAGGGAGCGATCAAAGCGTAGACTGTTTGAGACATTACTCCCATGGAGGAAGGTGCGCATGGTGACTGTTGTATTCAATCCCGATGCAATTTCTGTGTTCATCAACACTCTGATAGTCCACAGATTACAAAATGCGTCCAGATGTGCATCAGAAACCACTACTGGTCTTCCAGGAAGCGATCAAAACGTAAACCGTTTGAGACATTACTCCCACGGAGGAAAGTGCGCATGGTGACTGTTGTATTCACTCCAGATGCAATTTCAGTGTTTCAGCAACACTCTGACAGTCCACAGATTACAGAATGCCTCCAGATGTGCATCGGAAACTACTACTGGTCTTCCAGGGAACGATCAAAGCTTAGACTATTTGATACATTACTCCCATGGAGGAAAGTCCTCATGGTGACTGTTGTATTCTATCCCGATGCAATTTCTGTGTTTCAACAACACTCTGATAGTAAACAGATTACAGAATGCCTCCAGGTGTGCATCGGAAACTACTACTGGTCTTCCAGGGAACGATCAAAGCGTATACTGATTGAGACATTACTCCCATGGAGAAAAGTGCGCATGGTGACTGTTGTATTCAATCCCGATGCAATTTCTGTGTTTCATCAAAACTCTGATTGTCCACAGATTACAGAATGCTTTGAGATGTGCATCGGAAACTACTACTGGTCTTCCAGGGGACGAACAAAGCGTAGACTGTTTGGGACATTACTCCTATGTAGAAACGTGCGCATGGTGACTGTTGTATTCAATCCCGATGTAATTTCTGTGTTTCATCAACACTCTGATAGTCCACAGATTACAGAATGCCTCCAGATGTGCATTGGAAACTACTACTGGTCTTCCAGGGATTGATCAAAGCGTAGACTGTTTGAGACATTACTCCCATGGAGGAAAGTGCGCATGGTGACTGTTGTATTCAATCCCGATGCAATTTCTGTGTTTCATCAAAACTTTGAAGGTCCACAGATTACAGAATGTCTCCAGATGTGCATCGGAAGCTACTATTGATCTTCCAGGGAACGATCAAAGCGTAGACTGTTTGAGATATTAGTCCCATGGAGGAAAGTCCGCATGGTGATTATTGTATTCAATCCCGATGCAATTTCTGTGTTCATCAACACTCTGATAGTCCACAGATTACAGAATGCCTCCAGATGTGAATCGGAAACTACTACTGGTCTTCCAGGGAGCGATGAAAACGTAAACTGTTTGAGACATTACTCCCATGGAGGAAAGTGCGCATGGTGACTGTTGTATTCAATCCCGATGCAATTTCTGTGTTTCATCAACACTCTGATACTCCACAGATTACAGAATGCTTCCAGATGTGCATCGGAAACTACTACTGGTCTTCCAGGGAACGATCAAAGCGTAGACTGTTTGAGATATTACACCCATGGAGGAAAGGGCGCATGGTTACTGTTGTATTCAATCCCGATGCAATTTCTGTGTTTCAACAGCACTCTGATTGTCCACAGATTACAGAATGCCTCAAGATGTGCATCGGAAACTACTACTGGTCTTCCAGGGAACGATCAAAGCGTAGACTGTTTGAGATATTACACCCATGGAGGAAAGGGCGCATGGTTACTGTTGTATTCAATCCCGATGCAATTTCTGTGTTTCAACAGCACTCTGATTGTCCACAGATTACAGAATGCTTTAAGATGTGCATCGGAAACTACTACTGGTCTTCCAGGGAACGATCAAAGCGTAGACTGTTTGAGACATTTGTCCCATGGAGGAAAGTCCGCATGGTGACTATTGTATTCAATCCCGATGCAATTTCTGTGTTTCATCAACACTCTGATAGAACACAGATTACAGAATGTCTCCAGATGTGCATCGGAAACTACTACTGGTCTTCCAGGGAGCGATCAAAGCGTAGACTGTTTGAGACATTACTCCCATGGAGGAAGGTGCGCATGGTGACTGTTGTATTCAATCCCGATGCAATTTCTGTGTTCATCAACACTCTGATAGTCCACAGATTACAAAATGCGTCCAGATGTGCATCAGAAACTACTACTGGTCTTCCAGGAAGCGATCAAAACGTAAACCGTTTGAGACATTACTCCCATGGAGGAAATTGCGCATGGTGACTGTTGTATTCACTCCAGATGCAATTTCTGCGTTTCATCAACACTCTGATAGTCCACAGATTACAGAATGCTTCCAGATGTGCATTGTAAACTACTACTGGTCTTCAGGGAACGATCATAGAATAGACTGTTTGAGACACTACTCCCATGGAGGAAAGTGCACATGATGACTGTTGTAATCAATGACGATGCTATTTCTGTGTTTCATCAACACCCGGGTAGACCTCAGATTACAGAATGCTTCCAGATGTGCATCGGAATCTTCTACTGATCTTCCAGGGAACGATCAAACCGTAGACTCTTTGAGACGTTACTCCCATGGAGGAAAGTCGGCATGGCGACTGTTGTATTCAATCCCGATGCAATTTCTGTGTTTCAACAACACTCTGATAGTAAACAGATTACAGAATGCCTCCAGATGTGCATGGGAAACTACTACTGGTCTTCCAGGGAACGATCAAAGCGTAGACTGTTTGAGACATTAGTCCCATGAAGGAAAGTCCGCATGGTGCCTATTGTATATAATCCCGATGCAACTTCTGTGTTTCATCAACACTCTGATAGAACACAGATTACAGAATGCCTCCAGATGTGTATCGGAAACTGCTACTGGTCTTCCAGGGAGCGATCAAATCGTAAACTGTTTGAGACATACTCCCATGGAGGAAAGTGCGCATGGCGACTGTTGTATTCAATCCCGATGCAATTTCTCTGTTTCATTAACACTCTGGTAGTATACAGATTACTGAATGCTTCCAGGTGTGCATCTGAAACAACTACTGTTCTTCCAGGGAACGATCAAAGGGTAGACTGTTTGAGATATTACACCCATGGAGGAAAGGGCGCATGGTTACTGTTGTATTCAATCCCGATGCAATTTCAGTGTATCATCAAAACTCTGATTGTCCACAGATTACAGAATGCTTTAAGATGTGAATCGGAAACTACTACTGGTCTTCCAGGGAACGATCAAAGCGTAGACTGTTTGAGACATTACTCCCGTGGAGCAAAGTGTGCATGGTGAATGTTGTATTCAATCCCGATGCAATTACTGTGTTTCATCAACACTCTGATAGTCCACAGATTACAGAATGATACCTGATGTGCATTGGAAACTACTACTGGTCTTCCAGGAACGATCAAAGGGTAAACTGTTTGAGACATTACTCCCGTTGAGGAAAGTGCGCATGGTGACTGTTGTATTCAATCCCGATGCAATTTCTGTGTTTCATCAACACTTTGAAGGTCCACAGATTACAGAATGCCTCCAGATGTGCATCGGAAAGTACTACTGTTCTTCCAGGGAACGATCAAAGCGTGGACTGTTTCAGACATTACTCCCATGGAGGAAAGTGCGCATGGTGACTGTTGTATTCAATCCCGATGGAATTTCTGTGGTTCATCAACACTCTGATACTCCACAGATTACAGATTGCCTCCAGATGTGCATCGGAAACTACTACTGGTCTTCCAGGGAACGATCAAAGCGTAGACTGTTTGAGACATTACTCCCATGTAGGAAAGTCCGCATGGCGACTGTTGTTTTCAATCCCGATGCAATTTCTGTGTTTCAGCAACATTCTGATAGTAAACAGTTTACAGAATGCCTCCAGATGTGCATCGGAAACTCTTACTGGTCTTCCAGGGAACGATCAAAGCGTAGTCTGTTTGAGACATTACTCCCGTGGAGGAAAGTGCGAATGGTGACTGTTGTATTCAATCCCGATGCAATTTCTGTGTTTCATCAAATTTCTGATAGTCCACAGATTACAGATTGCCTCCAGATGTGCATCGGAAACTACTACTGGTCTTCCTGGGAACGATCAAAGCATAGAGTGTTTAAGACATTACTCCCATGGAGGAAAATGCGCATGGTGACTGTTGTAATCAATCACGATGCAATTTCTGTGTTTCATCAACACTCTGATAGTCCAAGGACTACAGAATGGCACCAGATGTGAATCGGAAACTACTACTGGTCTTCCAGGGAACGATCAAAGCGTAAACTGTTTGAGACATTACTCCCATGGAGGAAAGTGCGCATGGTGACTGTTGTATTCAATCCCAAAGCAATTTCTGTGTTTCAACAACACTCTGATAGTAAACAGATTACAGAATGCCTCCAGATGTGCATCGGAAACTACAATTGGTCTTCCAGCTAGCGATCAAAGCGACGACTGTTTGAGACATTACTCTCATGGAGGAAAGTGCGCATGGTGACTGTTGTAATCAATACCGATGCAATTTCTGTGTTTCATCAAAACTCTGATAGTCCAGAGATTACAGAATGCTTCCAGATGTGCATCGGAAACTACTACTGGTCTTCCAGGGAACGATCAATGCGTAGACAGTTTGAGACATTACTCCTATGGAGGAAAATGCGCATGGTGACTTTTGTATTCAATCCAAATGCAATTTCTGTGTTACATCAACACTCTGATAGTCCACAGGTTACAGAATGCCTCCAGATGTGCATCGGAAACTACTAATGGTCTTCCAGATAGCGATCAAAGCGTAGACTGTTTGAGACATTACTCTCATGGAGGAAAGTGCGCATGGTGACTGTTGTATTCAATCCCGATGCAATTTCTGTGTTTCATCAACACTCTGATAGTCCAGAGATTACAGAATGCTTCCAGATGTGCATCGGACACTACTACTGGTCTTCCAGGGAACGATCAAAGCGTAGACTGTTTGAGACATTACTCCCATGGAGGAAAGTGGCCATGGTGACTGTTGTATTCAATCCCGATGCAATTTCGGTGTTTCATTAACACTCGGATAGTCCACATATTACAGAATGCCTCCAGATGTGCATCGGAAACTAATACTGGTTTTCCAGGGAACGATGAAAGCGTAGTCCGTTTGAGACATTACTCCTATGTAAGAAATTGCGCATGGTGACTGTTGTATTCAATCCCGATGTAATTTCTGTGTTTCATCAACACTCTGATAGTCCACAGATTACAGAATGCGTCCAGATGTGCAACGGAAACTACTACTGGTCTTCCAGGGAACGATCAAAACGTAGACTGTTTGAGACATTACTCCAATGGAAGACAGTGCGCGTGTTGACTCTTGTATTCAATCCCGATGCAATTTCTGTGTTTCATCAACACTCTGATAGTCCGCAGATTACAGAATGTCCCCAAATGTGCATCGGAAGCTACTACTGGTCTTCCAGAGAACGATCAAAGCGTAACTGTTTGAGACATTATCCCATGGAGGAAAGTGCGCATGGTGACTGTGGTATTCAATCCCGAAGGATTTTCTGTGTTTCATCAATGCTCTGATAGTCCACAGATTACAGTATGCCTTCCGATGTGCATCGGAAACTACTACTGGTCTTCCAGTGAACGATCAAAGCGTAGACTGTTTGAGACATTACTCCCGTGGAGGAGAGTGCGAATGGTGACTGTTGTATTCAATGCCGATGCAATTTCTGTGTTTGATCAAAACTCTGACAGTCCACAGATTACAGATTGCCTCCAGATGTGCATCGGAAACTACTACTGGTTTTCCTGGGAACGATCAAAGCATAGAGTGTTTAAGACATTACTCCCATGGAGGAAAGTGCGCATGGTGACACTTGTATTCAATCACGATGCAATTTCTGTGTTTCATCAACACTCTGATAGTCCACAGACTACAGAATGCCTCCAGATGTGCATCGGAAACTACTACTGATCTTTCAGGGAACGATCAAAGCATAGACAGTTTGAGACATTACTCTCGTGGAGGAGAGTGCGCGTGGAGACTGTTGTATTCAATGCCGATGCAATTTCTGTGTTTCATCAACACTCAGTTAGTATACAGATTACAGAATGCCTCCAGATGTGCATCGGAAACTACTACTGGTCTTCCTGTTAACGATCGAAGCGTAGACTGTTTGTGACATTACTCCCTCGGAGGAAAGTGCGCATGGTGACTGTTGTATCCAATCCCGATGCAGTTTCTGTTTTTCATCAACACTCAGATACTCCACAGATTACAGAATGCCTCCAGATGTGCATCGGAAACTACTACTGGTCTTCCAGGGAACAATCAAAGCGTAGACCGTTTGAGACATTACTCCCATTCAGGAAAATGCGCATGGTGACTTTTGTATTCAATCCCGATGCAATTTCTGTGTTACATCATCACTCTGATAGTCCACAGGTTACAGAATGCCTCCAGATGTGCATCGGAAACTACTGTTGGTCTTCCAGCTAGCGATCAAAGCGACAAGTGTTTCAGACATTACTCTCATGGAGGAAAGTGCGCGTGGTGACTGTTGTATTCATTCCCAAAGCAATTTCTGTGTTTCAACAACACTCTGATAGTAAACAGATTACAGAATGCCTCCAGATGTGCATCGGAAACTACTACTGGTCTTCCAGGGCACGATCAAAGCGTGGACAGTTTGAGACACTACTCCCATGGAGGAAAATGCGCATGGTGACTTTTGTATTCAATCCCGATGCAATTTCTGTGTTACATCAACACTCTGATAGTCCACAGGTTACAGAATGCCTCCAGATGTGCATCGGAAACTACTATTGGTCTTCCAGGAAACGATCAATGCGTAGACTGTTTGAGGCATTACTCCTATGGAGGAAAGAGCGCATGGTTACTGTTGTCTTCAATCACGAAGCAATTTCTGTGTTTAATCAACACTCTGATAGTCCACAGATTACGGCATGCCTCCAGATGTGCATCGGAAACTACTACTGGTCTTCCTGTTAACGATCGAAGTTGTGACTGTTTGTGACATTACTCCCTCGGAGGAAAGTGCGCATGGTGACTGTTGTATTCAATCCCGATGCAATTTCTGTTTTTCAACAACACTCAGATAGTCCACAGATTACAGAATGCCTCCAGATGTGCATCGGTAACTACTACTGGTCTTCCAGGGAACGATCAAAACGTGGACTGTTTGAGACATTACTCCCGTGGAGGAGAGTGCGCATGGTGACTGTTGCATTCAATCCCGATGCAATTTCTGTGTTTCATCAACACTCTGATAGTCCAGAGATTACAGAATGCTTCCAGATGTGCATCGGATACCACTACTGGTCTTCCAGGGAACGATCAAAGCGTAGACTGCTTGAGACATTAAACCCATGGAGGAAAGTGCGCATGGTGTCTGTTGTATTCAATCCCAAAGCAATTTCTGTGTTTTAACAACCCTCTGATAGTAAACAGACTACAGAATGCCTCCCGATGTGCATCGTAAACTACTACTGGTCTTCCAGGGAACGATCAAAGCGTAGACAGTTTGCGACATTACTCACATGGAGGAAAATGCGGATGGTAACTTTTGTATTCAATCCCGATGCAATTTCTGTGTTACATCAACACTCTGATAGTCCACAGGTTACAGAATGCCTCCAGATGTGCATCGGAAACTACTACTGGTCTTCCAGGGAGCGATCAAAGCGTAGACTGTTTGAGACATTACTCTCATGGAGGAAAGTACGCATAGTGACTGTTGTATTCAATCCCGATGAAATTTCTGTGTTTCATCAACACTCTGATAAACCAGAGATTACAGAATGCTTCCAGATGTGCATTGCAAACTATTACTGGTCTTCCAGGGAACGATCAAAGCGTAGACTGTTTGAGACATTACTCCCATGGAGGAAAGAGCACATGGTGACTATTGTCTTCAATCACGAAGCGATTTCTGTAATTCAACAACACTCTGATAGTAAGTAGATTACAGAATTCCTCCAGATGTGCATCGGAAACTACTACTGGTCTTCCAGGGAGCGATCAAAGCGTAAACAGTTTGCGACATTACTCACATGGAGGAAAATGCGCATGGTAACTTTTGTATTCAATCCCGATGCAATTTCTGTGTTACATCAACACTCTGATAGTCCACAGATTACAGAATGCCCCCAGATGTGCATCGGAAAATACTACTGTTCTTCCAGGGAACGATCAAAGCGTAGACTGTTTGAGACATTGATCCCATGGAGGAAAGTGCGCATGGTAACTGTTGTATTCATTCCCGAGGCTATTTCTGTGTTTCATCAACTCTTTGAAGGTCTACAGATTACAGAATGCCTCGAGATGTGCATCGGAAACTACTGCTGGTCTTCCAGGGAACGATCAAATCGTAGACTCTTTGAGATCTTACTCCCATGGAGGTAAGTGCGCATGGTTACTGTTGTATTCAATCCCGATGCAATTTCTGTGTTTCAGCAACACTCTGATAGTCCACAGATTACAGAATGCCACCAGATGTGCATCGGAAACAACTACTGGTCTTCCAGGGAACGATCAAAGCGTAGACTGTTTGAGTCGTTACTCCCATGGAGGAAAGTGCGCATGGTGACTGTTGTATTAAATCGCGATCCAATTTCTGTGTTTCATTAACACTCTGATAGTCCACAGATTACAGAATGCCTCCAGATGTGCATCGGAAACTACTACTGGTCTTCCATGGAACGATCAAAGCGTAGACTGTTTGAGACATTACTCCCATGGAGGAAAGTCCGCATGGCGACTGTTGTATTCAATCCCGACGCAATTTCTGTGTTTCATTAACACTCGGATAGTCCACAGATTACAGAATTCCTCCAGATGTGCATCGGAAACTACCACTGGTCTAACAGGGAACGAACAAAGCGTAGAATGTTTGAGACATTACTCCCATGGGGGAAAGAGTGCATGGTGACTGTGGTATTCAATCCCAATGCAATTTCTGTGTTTCATCAACAATCTGATAGTCCACAGATTACAGATTGCCTCCAGACGTGCATCGGAAACTACTACTGGTCTTCCAGGGAACGATCAAATCGTAGACTATTTGAGACATTACTCCCATGGAGGAAAATGCGCATGGTGACTGTTGTATTCAATCCCGATGCAGTTTCTGTGTTTCAACAACACTCTGATAGTAAGTAGATTACAGAATTCCTCCAGATGTGCATCGGAAACCACTACTGGTCTTCCAGGGAACGATCAAAGCGTAGACTGTTTGAGACATTACTCCCATTTAGGAAAGTCCGCATGGCGACTGTTGTATTCAATCCCGATGCAATTTCTGTGTTTCAACAACACTCTGATAGTAAACAGATTACAGAATGCCTCCAGATGTGCATCGGAAACTACTACTGGTCTTCCAGGGAACGATCAAAGCGTAGATAATTGAGACATTACTCCCATGGAGGAAAGTGGTCATGGTGTCTGTTGTAATCAATCCCGATGCAAATTCTGTGTTTCTTTAACACTCGGATAGTCCAAAGATTACAGAATGACTCCAGATGTGCATCGGAAGCTACTACTGGTCTTGAGGGAAAGATCAAATCGATGACAGTTTCAGACATTACTCCAATGGAGAAATGTACGCATGGTGCCTGTTGTATTCAATCCCGATGCAATTTCTGTTTTTCATCAACACATTGAAGGTCCACAGATTTCAGAATGCCTTCCGATGTGCATCGGAAACTGCTACTGGTCTTCCAGGGAACGATCAAAGCGTAGACTGTTTTAGACATTACTCCCGTGGAGGAAAGTGCGAATGGTGACTGTTGTATTCAATCCCGATACAATTTCTGTGTTTCTTCATAACTCTGATAGTCCACAGATTACAGATTGCCTCCATATGTGCATTGGAAACTACTACTGGTCTCCCAGGGAAGGATGAAAGCGTAGTCCGTTTGAAACATTACTCCTATGTAAGAAATTGCGCATGGTGACTGTTGTATTCAATCCCGATGTAATTTCTGTGTTTCATCAACACTCTGATAGTCCACAGATTACAGAACGCGTCCACATGTGCAACGGAAACTACTACTGGTGTTCCAGGGAACGATCAAAGCGTAGACTGTTTGAGACATTACTCCCATGGAGGAAAGTGCGCATGGTGACTGTTGTATTCACTCCCGAAGCAATTTCTGTGTTTCATCAGCACACTGATAGTCCACAGATTACAGAATGCCTCCAGATGTGCATCGGAAACTACTAATGGTCTAACAGGGATCGATCAAACCGTAGAATGTTTGAGACATTACTCCCATGGGGGAAAGTGGTCATGGTGACTCTTGTATTCAATCCCGATGCAAACTCTGTGTTTCATCAACACTCAGATAGTCCCCAGATTACAGAATACCTCCACATGTGCATTGGAAACTACCACTGGTCTTTCAGGGAACGATCAAAGCGTAGACTGTTTGAGACATTACTCCCGTGGAGGAAAGTGCGAATGGTGACTGTTGTATTCAATCCCGATGCAATTTCTGTGTTTCTTCAAAACTCTGATAGTCCACAGATTACAGATTGCCTCCAGATGTGCATCGGAAACTACTACTGGTCTTTCAGGGAACGATAAAAAGCATAGAGTGTTTAAGACATTACTCCCATGGAGGAAAGTGCGCATGGTGACTGTTGTATTCAATCCCGATGCAATATCTGTTTTTCATAAACACTTTGAAGGTCCATAGATTACAGAATGCCTTCCGATGTGCATCGGAAACTACTACTGGTCCTCCAGGGAACGATCAAATCGTAACTGTTTGAGACATTACTTCCATGGAGGAAAGTGCGCATGGTGACTGTGGTATTCAATCAAGATGGAATTTCTGTGTTTCATCAATGCTCTGATAGTCCACAGATTACAGAATTCCTCCAGATGTGCATCGTAAACTACTACTGGTCTTCCAGGGAACGATCAAAGCGTAGACTGTTTGAGACATTACTCCCATGGAGGAAAGTGCGCATGGTGACTGTTGTATTCAATCCCGAAGCAATTTCTGTGTTTCATCAGCACACTGATAGTCCACAGATTACAGAATGCCTCCAGATGTGCATCGGAAACTACTAATGGTCTAACAGGGATCGATCAAACCGTAGACTCTTTGAGAATTACTCCCATGGAGGGAAGTGGTCATGGTGACTGTTGTATTCAATCCCGATGCAATATCTGTTTTTCATAAACACTTTGAAGGTCCACAGATTACAGAATGCCTTCCGATGTGCATCGGAAACTACTACTGGTCCTCCAGGGAACGATCAAAGCGTAGGCTGTTTGAGACATTACTCCCGTGGAGGAAAGTGCGAATGGTGACTGTTGTATTCAATCCCGATGCAATTTCTGTGTTTCTTCAAAACTCTGATAGTCCACAGATTACAGATTGCCTCCAGATGTGCATCGGAAACTACTACTGGTCTTTCAGGGAACGATAAAAAGCATAGAGTGTTTAAGACATTACTCCCATGGAGGAAAGTGCGCATGGTGACTGTTGTATTCAATCACGATGCAATTTCTTTTTTCATCAACACTCTGATAGTCCACAGATTACAGAATGCCTCCAGATGTGCATCGGAAACTACTACTGGTCTTCCAGGGAACGATCAAATCGTGGACTGTTTGAGACATAACTCCCATGGAGGGAAGTCGGCATGGTGACTGTTGTATTCAATCCCGATGCAATATCTGTGTTACAACAACACTCTGATAGTAAATAGATTACAGAATGCCTCCAGATGTGCATCGAAAACTACTACTGGTCTTCCAGGGAACGATCAAACCGTAGACTGTTTGAGACATTACTCCCGTGGAGGAAAGTGCGAATGGTGACTGTTGTATTCAATCGCGATGCAATTTCTGTGTTTCATCAACACTCTGATAGACCACAGATTACAGATTGCCTCCAGATGTGCATCGGAAACTACTACTGGTCTTCCAGGGAACGATCAAAGCGTAGACTGTTTGAGACATTACTCCCACGGAGGGAAGTCGGCATGGTGACTGTTGTATTCAATCCCGATGCAATATCTGTGTTTCAACAACACTCTGATAGTAAACAGATTACAGAATGCCTCCAGATGTGCATCGGAAACTACAATTGGTCTTCCAGCTAGCGATCAAAGCGACGACTGTTTGAGACATTACTCTCATGGAGGAAAGTGCGCATGGTGACTGTTGTAATCAATACCGATGCAATTCCTGTGTTTCATCAAAACTCTGATAGTCCAGAGATTACAGAATGCTTCCAGATGTGCATCGGAAACTACTACTGGTCTTCCAGGGAACGATCAAAGCGTAGACAGTTTGAGACATTACTCCTATGGAGGAAAATGCGCATGGTGACTTTTGTATTCAATCCAAATGCAATTTCTGTGTTACATCAACACTCTGATAGTCCACAGGTTACAGAATGCCTCCAGATGTGCATCGGAAACTACTAATGGTCTTCCAGATAGCGATCAAAGCGTAGACTGTTTGAGACATTACACTCATGGAGGAAAGTGCGCATGGTGACTGTTGTATTCAATCCCGATGCAATTTCTGTGTTTCATCAACACTCTGATAGTCCAGAGATTACAGAATGCTTCCAGATGTGCATCGGACACTACTACTGGTCTTCCAGGGAACGATAAAGCGTAGACTGTTTGAGACATTACTCCCATGGAGGAAAGTGGCCATGGTGACTGTTGTATTCAATCCCGATGCAATTTCGGTGTTTCATTAACACTCGGATAGTCCACATATTACAGAATGCCTCCAGATGTGCATCGGAAACTAATACTGGTTTTCCAGGGAACGATGAAAGCGTAGTCCGTTTGAGACATTACTCCTATGTAAGATATTGCGCATGGTGACTGTTGTATTCAATCCCGATGTAATTTCTGTGTTTCATCAACACTCTGATAGTCCACAGATTACAGAATGCGTCCAGATGTGCAACGGAAACTACTACTGGTCTTCCAGGGAACGATCAAAACGTAGACTGTTTGAGACATTACTCCAATGGAGGACAGTGCGCGTGTTGACTCTTGTATTCAATCCCGATGCAATTTCTGTGTTTCATCAACACTCTGATAGTCCACAGATTACAGAATGTCCCCAAATGTGCATCGGAAGCTACTACTGGTCTTCCAGAGAACGATCAAAGCGTAACTGTTTGAGACATTATCCCATGGAGGAAAGTGCGCATGGTGACTGTGGTATTCAATCCCGAAGGATTTTCTGTGTTTCATCAATGCTCTGATAGTCCACAGATTACAGAATGCCTTCCGATGTGCATCGGAAACTACTACTGGTCTTAAAGGGAACGATCAAAGCGTAGACTGTTTGAGACATTACTCCCGTGGAGGAGAGTGCGAATGGTGACTGTTGTATTCAATGCCGATGCAATTTCTGTGTTTCATCAACACTCAGTTAGTATACAGATTACAGAATGCCTCCAGTTGTGCATCGGAAACTACTACTGGTCTTCCTGTTAACGATCGAAGCGTAGACTGTTTGAGAATTACTCCCACGGAGGAAAGTGGTCATGGTGACTGTTGTATTCAATCCCGATGCAATTTCTGTGTTACATCATCACTCTGATAGTCCACAGGTTACAGAATGCCTCCAGATGTGCATCGGAAACTACTATTGGTCTTCCAGCTAGCGATCAAAGCAACGACTGTTTGAGACATTACTCTCATGGAGGAAAGTGCGCATGGTGACTGTTGTAATCAATACCGATGCAATTTCTGTGTTTCATCAACACTCTGATAGATAAGAGATTACAGAATGCTTCCAGATGTGCATCGGAAACTACTACTGGTCTTCCAGGGAACGATCAAAACGTAGACTGCTTGAGACATTACTCCCATTTAGAAAAGTGCGCACGGTGACTGTTGTATTCAATCCCAAAGTAATTTCTGTGTTTCAACAACACTCTGATAGTCCAGAGATTACAGAATGCTTCCAGATGTGCATCGGAAACTACTACTGGTCTTTCAGGGAACAATCAAAGCGTAGACTGTTTGAGACATTACTCCTATGTAATAAAGTGCGCATGGTGACTGTGGTATTCAATCCGGATGTAATTTTTGTGTTTCATCAACACTCTGATAGTCCACAGATTACAGAATGCCTCCATATGTCCATCTGAAACTACTACTGGTCTTCCAGGGAACGATCAAAGCGTAAACTGTTTGAGACAAAACTCCCATGGAGGAAAGTGCGCATGGTGACTGTTGTATTCAATCCCGATGGAATTTCTGTGTATCATCAATACTCTGATAGTCCACAGATTACAGAATGCCTTCAGATGTGCATCGGAAACTATTACTGGTCTTCCAGGAAACGATCAATGCGTAGACTGTTTGAGACATTACTCCCATGGAGGAAAGAGCGCATGGTGACTGTTGTCTTCGATCACGAAGCAATTTCTGTGTTTAATCAACACTCTGATATTCCACAGATTACAGAATGCCTCCAGATGTGCATCGGAAACTACTACTGGTCTTCCTGTTAACGATCGAAGCGTAGACTGTTTGTGACATTACTCCCTCGGAGGAAAGTGCGCATGGTGACTGTTGTATCCAATCCCGATGCAGTTTCTGTTTTTCATCAACACTCAGATACTCCACAGATTACAGAATGCCTCCAGATGTGCATCGGAAACTACTACTGGTCTTCCAGGGAACGATCAAAGCGTAGACTGTTTGAGAATTACTCCCACGGAGGAAAGTGGTCATGGTGACTGTTGTATTCAATCCCGATGCAACTTCTGTGTTTCATCAACACTTTGAAGGTCCACAGATTACAGAATGCCCCCCGATGTGCATCGGAAACTAGTACTGGTCTTTCAGGGAACGATCAAAACGTGGTCTGTTTGAGACATTACTCCCGTTGAGGAGAGTGAGCATGGTGACTATTGTATTCAATCCCGAATCAATTTCTGTGTTTCATCAACACTCTGATAGTCCAGAGATTACAGAATGCTTCCAGATGTGCATCGGAAACTACTACTGGTCTTCCAGGGAACAATCAAAGCGTAGACCGTTTGAGACATTACTCCCATTCAGGAAAATGCGCATGGTGACTTTTGTATTCAATCCCGATGCAATTTCTGTGTTACATCATCACTCTGATAGTCCATAGGTTACAGAATGCCTCCAGATGTGCATCGGAAACTACTGTTGGTCTTCCAGCTAGCGATCAAAGCGACAAGTGTTTCAGACATTACTCTCATGGAGGAAAGTGCGCGTGGTGACTGTTGTATTCATTCCCAAAGCAATTTCTGTGTTTCAACAACACTCTGATAGTAAACAGATTACAGAATGCCTCCAGATGTGCATCGGAAACTACTACTGGTCTTCCAGGGCACGATCAAAGCGTGGACAGTTTGAGACACTACTCCCATGGAGGAAAATGCGCATGGTGACTTTTGTATTCAATCCCGATGCAATTTCTGTGTTACATCAACACTCTGATAGTCCACAGGTTACAGAATGCCTCCAGATGTGCATCGGAAACTACTATTGGTCTTCCAGGGAGCTATCAAGTCGTAGACTGTTTGAGACATTACTCTCATGGAGGAAAGTGCGCATGGTGACTGTTGTATTCAAACAGGATGCAATTTCTGTGTTTCAACAACACTCTGATAGTCCAGAGATTACAGAATGCTTCCAGATGTGCGTCGGAAACTACTACTGGTCTTCCAGGGAACGATCATAACGTAGATTGTTTGAGACATTACTCCTATGTAATAAAGTGCGCATGGTGACAGTTGTATTCAATCCCGATGTAATTTCTGTGCTTCATCAGCACTCTGATAGTCCACAGATTACAGAATACCTCCATATGTGCATCGGAAACTACTACTGGTCTTCCAGGAAACGATCAATGCGTAGACTGTTTGAGGCATTACTCCTATGGAGGAAAGAGCGCATGGTTACTGTTGTCTTCAATCACGAAGCAATTTCTGTGTTTAATCAACACTCTGATAGTCCACAGATTACAGCATGCCTCCAGATGTTCATCGGAAACTACTACTGGTCTTCCTGTTAACGATCGAAGTGTAGACTGTTTGTGACATTACTCCCTCGGACGAAAATGCGCATGGTGACTGTTGTATTCAATCCCGATTCAATTTCTGTTTTTCAACAACACTCAGATAGTCCACAGATTACAGAATGCCTCCAGATGTGCATCGGTAACTACTACTGGTCTTCCAGGGAACGATCAAGGCGTAGACTGTTTGAGAATTACTCCAACGGAGGAAAGTGGTCATGGTGACTGTTGTATTCAATCCCGATGCAACTTCTGTGTTTCATCAACACTTTGAAGGTCCACAGATTACAGAATGCGCCCAGATGTGCATCGGAAACTACTACTGGTCTTCCAGGAAACGATCAAAACGTGGACTGTTTGAGACATTACTCCCGTGGAGGAGAGTGCGCATGGTGACTGTTGCATTCAATCCCGATGCAATTTCTATGTTTCATCAACACTCTGATAGTCCAGAGATTACAGAATGCTTCCAGATGTGCATCGGATACCACTACTGGTCTTCCAGGGAACGATCAAAGCGTAGTCTGCTTGAGACATTAAACCCATGGAGGAAAGTGCGCATGGTGTCTGTTGTATTCAATCCCAAAGCAATTTCTGTGTTTTAACAACACTGATAGTAAACAGACTACAGAATGCCTCCCGATGTGCATCGTAAACTACTACTGGTCTTCCAGGGAACGATCAAAGCGTAGACAGTTTGCGACATTACTCACATGGAGGAAAATGCGGATGGTAACTTTTGTATTCAATCCCGATGCAATTTCTGTGTTACATCAACACTCTGATAGTCCACAGGTTACAGAATGCCTCCAGATGTGCATCGGAAACTACTACTGGTCTTCCAGGGAGCGATCAAAGCGTAGACTGTTTGAGACATTACTCTCATGGAGGAAAGTACGCATAGTGACTGTTGTATTCAATCCCGATGAAATTTCTGTGTTTCATCAACACTCTGATAATCCAGAGATTACAGAATGCTTCCAGATGTGCTTTGGAAACTACTACTGGTCTTCCAGGGAACGATCAAAGCGTAGACTGTTTGAGACATTACTCCCATGGAGGAAAGAGCGCATGGTGACTATTGTCTTCAATCACGAAGCAATTTCTGTGTTTCAACAACACTCTGATAGTAAGTAGATTACAGAATTCCTCCAGATGTGCATCGGAAACTACTACTGGTCTTCCAGGGAGCGATCAAAGCGTAAACAGTTTGCGACATTACTCACATGGAGGAAAATGCGCATGGTAACTTTTGTATTCAATCCCGATGCAATTTCTGTGTTACATCAACACTCTGATAGTCCACAGATTACAGAATGCCTCCAGATGTGCATCGGAAAATACTACTGTTCTTCCAGGGAACGATCAAAGGGTAGCCTGTTTGAGACATTGATCCCATGGAGGAAAGTGCGCATGGTAACTGTTGTATTCATTCCCGAGGCAATTTCTGTGTTTCATCAACACTTTGAAGGTCTACAGATTACAGAATGCCTCGAGATGTGCATCGGAAACTACTGCTGGTCTTCCAGGGAACGATCAAATCGTAGACTCTTTGAGATCTTACTCCCATGGAGGTAAGTGCGCATGGTTACTGTTGTATTCAATCCCGATGCAATTTCTGTGTTTCAGCAACACTCTGATAGTCCACAGATTACAGAATGCCACCAGATGTGCATCGGAAACAACTACTGGTCTTCCAGGGAACGATCAAAGCGTAGACTGTTTGAGTCGTTACTCCCATGGAGGAAAGTGCGCATGGTGACTGTTGTATTAAATCGCGATCCAATTTCTGTGTTTCATTAACACTCTGATAGTCCACAGATTACAGAATGCCTCCAGATGTGCATCGCAAACTACTACTGGTCTTCCATGGAACGATCAAAGCGTAGACTGTTTGAGACATTACTCCCATGGAGGAAAGTCCGCATGGCGACTGTTGTATTCAATCCCGACGCAATTTCTGTGTTTCATTAACACTCGGATAGTCCACAGATTACAGAATGCCTCCAGATGTGCATCGGAAACTACTACTGGTCTAACAGGGAACGAACAAAGCGTAGAATGTTTGAGACATTACTCCCATGGGGGAAAGAGTGCATGGTGACTGTGGTATTCAATCCCAATGAAATTTCTGTGTTTCATCAACAATCTGATAGTCCACAGATTACAGATTGCCTCCAGACGTGCATCGGAAACTACTACTGGTCTTCCAGGGAACGATCAAATCGTAGACTATTTGAGACATTACTCCCATGGAGGAAAATGCGCATGGTGACTGTTGTATTCAATCCCGATGCAGTTTCTGTGTTTCAACAACACTCTGATAGTAAGTAGATTACAGAATTCCTCCAGATGTGCATCGGAAACTACTACTGGTCTTCCAGGGAACGATCAAAGCGTAGACTGTTTGAGACATTACTCCCATGGAGGAAAGTCCGCATGGCGACTGTTGTATTCAATCCCGATGCAATTTCTGTGTTTCAACAACACTCTGATAGTAAACAGATTACAGAATGCCTTCAGATGTGCATCGGAAACTACTACTGGTCTTCCAGGGAGCGATCAAAGCGTAGATATTTGAGACATTACTCCCATGGAGGAAAGTGGTCATGGTGTCTGTTGTAATCAATCCCGATGCAAATTCTGTGTTTCTTTAACACTCGGATAGTCCAAAGATTACAGAATGACTCCAGATGTGCATCGGAAGCTACTACTGGTCTTGAGGGAAAGATCAAATCGATGACAGTTTCAGACATTACTCCAGTGGAGAAATGTACGCATGGTGCCTGTTGTATTCAATCCCGATGCAATTTCTGTTTTTCATCAACACTTTGAAGGTCCACAGATTTCAGAATGCCTTCCGATGTGCATCGGAAACTACTACTGGTCTTCCAGGGAACGATCAAAGCGTAGACTGTTTTTGACATTACTCCCGTGGAGGAAAGTGCGAATGGTGACTGTTGTATTCAATCCCGATACAATTTCTGTGTTTCTTCATAACTCTGATAGTCCACAGATTACAGATTGCCTCCATATGTGCATTGGAAACTACTACTGGTCTTCCAGGGAACGATGAAAGCGTAGTCCGTTTGAAACATTACTCCTATGTAAGAAATTGCGCATGGTGACTGTTGTATTCAATCCCGATGTAATTTCTGTGTTTCATCAACACTCTGATAGTCCACAGATTACAGAACGCGTCCACATGTGCAACGGAAACTACTACTGGTCTTCCAGGGAACGATCAAAGCGTATACTGTTTGAGACATTACTCCAATTGAAGAAAGTGCGCATGGTGACTGTTGTATTCAATCCCGATGCAATTTCTGTGTTTCATCAACACTCTGATAGTCCACAGATTACAGAATGCCACCAGATGTGCATCGGAAACAACTACTGGTCTTCCAGGGAACGATCAAAGCGTAGACTGTTTGAGTCGTTACTCCCATGGAGGAAAGTGCGCATGGTGACTGTTGTATTAAATCGCGATCCAATTTCTGTGTTTCATTAACACTCTGATAGTCCACAGATTACAGAATGCCTCCAGATGTGCATCGCAAACTACTACTGGTCTTCCATGGAACGATCAAAGCGTAGACTGTTTGAGACATTACTCCCATGGAGGAAAGTCCGCATGGCGACTGTTGTATTCAATCCCGACGCAATTTCTGTGTTTCATTAACACTCGGATAGTCCACAGATTACAGAATGCCTCCAGATGTGCATCGGAAACTACTACTGGTCTAACAGGGAACGAACAAAGCGTAGAATGTTTGAGACATTACTCCCATGGGGGAAAGAGTGCATGGTGACTGTGGTATTCAATCCCAATGCAATTTCTGTGTTTCATCAACAATCTGTTAGTCCACAGATTACAGATTGCCTCCAGACGTGCATCGGAAACTACTACTGGTCTTCCAAGGAACGATCAAATCGTAGACTATTTGAGACATTACTCCCATGGAGGAAAATGCGCATGGTGACTGTTGTATTCAATCCCGATGCAGTTTCTGTGTTTCAACAACACTCTGATAGTAAGTAGATTACAGAATTCCTCCAGATGTGCATCGGAAACTACTACTGGTCTTCCAGGGAACGATCAAAGCGTAGACTGTTTGAGACATTACTCCCATGGAGGAAAGTCCGCATGGCGACTGTTGTATTCAATCCCGATGCAATTTCTGTGTTTCAACAACACTCTGATAGTAAACAGATTACAGAATGCCTCCAGATGTGCATCGGAAACTACTACTGGTCTTCCAGGGAGCGATCAAAGCGTAGATATTTGAGACATTACTCCCATGGAGGAAAGTGGTCATGGTGTCTGTTGTAATCAATCCCGATGCAAATTCTGTGTTTCTTTAACACTCGGATAGTCCAAAGATTACAGAATGACTCCAGATGTGCATCGGAAGCTACTACTGGTCTTGAGGGAAAGATCAAATCGATGACAGTTTCAGACATTACTCCAATGGAGAAATGTACGCATGGTGCCTGTTGTATTCAATCCCGATGCAATTTCTGTTTTTCATCAACACTTTGAAGGTCCACAGATTTCAGAATGCCTTCCGATGTGCATCGGAAACTACTACTGGTCTTCCAGGGAACGATCAAAGCGTAGACTGTTTTTGACATTACTCCCGTGGAGGAAAGTGCGAATGGTGTCTGTTGTATTCAATCCCGATACAATTTCTGTGTTTCTTCATAACTCTGATAGTCCACAGATTACAGATTGCCTCCATATGTGCATTGGAAACTACTACTGGTCTTCCAGGGAACGATGAAAGCGTAGTCCGTTTGAAACATTACTCCTATGTAAGAAATTGCGCATGGTGACTGTTGTATTCAATCCCGATGTAATTTCTGTGTTTCATCAACACTCTGATAGTCCACAGATTACAGAACGCGTCCACATGTGCAACGGAAACTACTACTGGTCTTCCAGGGAACGATCAAAGCGTATACTGTTTGAGACATTACTCCAATTGAGGAAAGTGCGCATGGTGACTGTTGTATTCAATCCCGATGCAATTTCTGCGTTTCATCAACACTCTGATAGTCCACAGATTACAGAATGTCAACAAATGTGCATCGGAAACTACTACTGGTCTTCCAGGGAACGATCAAATCGTAACTGTTTGAGACATTACTTCCATGGAGGAAAGTGCGCATGGTGACTGTGGTATTCAATCAAGATGGAATTTCTGTGTTTCATCAATGCTCTGATAGTTTACAGATTACAGAATTCCTCCAGATGTGCATCGTAAACTACTACTGGTCTTCCAGGGAACGATCAAATCGTAGACTGTTTGAGACATTACTCCCATGGAGGGAAGTGGTCATGGTGACTGTTGTATTCAATCCCGATGCAATATCTGTTTTTCATAAACACTTTGAAGGTCCACAGATTACAGAATGCCTTCCGATGTGCATCGGAAACTACTACTGGTCCTCCAGGGAACGATCAAAGCGTAGACTGTTTGAGACATTACTCCCGTGGAGGAAAGTGCGAATGGTGACTGTTGTATTCAATCCCGATGCAATTTCTGTGTTTCTTAAAAACTCTGATAGTCCACAGATTACAGAATGCCTCCAGATGTGCATCGGAAACTACTACTGGTCTTTCAGGGAACGATAAAAAGCATAGAGTGTTTAAGACATTACTCCCATGGAGGAAAGTGCGCATGGTGACTGTTGTATTCAATCACGATGCAATTTCTTTTTTTCATCAACACTCTGATAGTCCACAGATTACAGAATGCCTCCAGATGTGCATCGGAAACTACTACTGGTCTTCCAGGGAACGATCAAATCGTGGACTGTTTGAGACATAACTCCCATGGAGGGAAGTCGGCATGGTGACTGTTGTATTCAATCCCGATGCAATATCTGTGTTTCAACAACACTCTGATAGTAAATAGATTACAGAATGCCTCCAGATGTGCATCGAAAACTACTACTGGTCTTCCAGGGAACGATCAAACCGTAGACTGTTTGAGACATTACTCCCGTGGAGGAAAGTGCGAATGGTGACTGTTGTATTCAATCGCAATGCAATTTCTGTGTTTCATCAACACTCTGATAGACCACAGATTACAGATTGCCTCCAGATGTGCATCGGAAACTACTACTGGTCTTCCAGGGAACGATCAAAGCGTAGACTGTTTGAGACATTACTCCCACGGAGGAAAGTCCGCATGGCGACTGTTGTATTCAATCCCGATGCAATTTCTGTGTTTCAACAACACTCTGATGGAAACAGATTACAGAATGCCACCAGTTGTGCATCGGAAACTACTACTGGTCTTCCAGGGAACGATCAAAGCGTAGACTTTTTGAGACATTACTCCCATGGAGGAAAGTGGTCATGGTGTCTGTTGTATTCAATCCCGATCCAATTTCTGTGTTTCTTTAACACTCGGATAGTCCAAAGATTACAGAATGCCTCCAGATGTGCATCGGAAGCTACTACTGGTCTTGAGGGAAAGATCAAACCGTTGACAGTTTCAGACATTACTCCAATGGAGAAATGTACGCATGGTGCCTGTTGTATTCAATCCCGATGCAATTTCTGTTTTTCATCAACACTTTGAAGGTCCACAGATTACAGAATGCCTTCCGATGTGCATCGGAAACTACTACTGGTCTTACAGGGAACGATCAAAGCGTAGACTGTTTGAGACATTACTCCCGTGGAGGAAAGTGCGAATGGTGACTGTTGTATTCAATCCCGATACAATTTCTGTGTTTCTTCATAACTCTGATAGTCCACAGATTACAGATTGCCTCCATATGTGCATCGGAAACTACTACTGGTCTTCCAGGGAGCGATCAAAACGTAGACTGTTTGAGACATTACTCCCATGGAGGAAAGTGCGCATTGTGACTGTTGTATTCCATCCCGTTGCAATTTCTGTGTTTCATCAACACTCCGATAGTCCACAGATTACAGAACGCGTCCACATGTGCAACGGAAACTACTACTGGTCTTCCAGGGAACGATCAGAGCGTAGACTGTTTGAGACATTACTCCAATTGAGGAAAGTGCGCATGGTGACTGTTGTATTCAATCCCGATGCAAATTCTGTGTTTCATCAACACTCTCATATTCCACAGATTACAGAATGTCCCCAAATGTGCATCGGAAACTACTACTGGTCTTCCAGGGAACGATCAAATCGTAACTGTTTGAGACATTACTCCCATGGAGGAAAGTGCGCATGGTGACTGTGGTATTCAATCCCGATGGAATTTCTGTGTTTCATCAATGCTCTGATAGTCCACAGATTACACAATTCCTCCAGATGTGCATCGGAAACTACTACTGGTCTTCCAGGGAACGATCAAAGCGTAGACTGTTTGAGACATTACTCCCATGGAGGAAAGTGCGCATGGTGACTGTTGTATTCAATCCCGAAGCAATTTCTGTGTTTCATCAACACAGTGATAGTCCACAGATTACAGAATGCCTCCAGATGTGCATCGGAAACTACTAATGGTCTAACAGGGATCGATCAAACCGTAGAATGTTTGAGACATTACTCCCATGGGGGAAAGTGCGCATGGTTACTGTTGTATTCAATCCCGATGCAATTTCTCTGTTTCACCAACACTCAGATAGTCCCCAGATTACAGAATACATCCACATGTTCATCGGAAACTACCACTGGTCTTTCAGGGAACGATCAAGGCGTAGACTCTTTGAGAATTATTCCCATGGAGGGAAGTGGTCATGGTGACTGTTGTATTCAATTCCCGATGCTATTTCTGTGTTTCAACAACACTCTGATAGTAAATAGATTACAGAATGCCTCCAGATGTGCATCGAAAACTACTACTGGTCTTCCAGGGAACGATCAAACCGTAGACTGTTTGAGACATTACTCCCGTGGAGGAAAGTGCGAATGGTGACTGTTGTATTCAATCCCGATGCAATTTCTGTGTTTCATCAACACTCTGATAGACCACAGATTACAGATTGCCTCCAGATGTGCATCGGAAACTACTACTGGTCTTCCAGGGAACGATCAAAGCGTAGACTGTTTGAGACATTACTCCCATGGAGGAAAGTCCGCATGGCGACTGTTGTATTCAATCCCGAAGCAATTTCTGTGTTTCAACAACACTCTGATAGTAAACAGATTACAGAATGCCTCCAGATGTGCATCGGAAACTACTACTGGTCTTCCAGGGAACGATCAAAGAGTAGACTTTTTGAGACATTACTCCCATGGAGGAAAGTGGTCATGGTGTCTGTTGTATTTCTGTGTTTCTTTAACACTCGGATAGTCCACAGATTACAGAATGCCTCCAGATGTGCGTCGGAAACTACTACTGGTCTTGAGGGAAAGATCAAATCGATGACAGTTTGAGACATTACTCCAATGGAGAAATGTACGCATGGTGCCTGTTGTATTCAATCCAGATGCAATTTCTGTGTTTCATCAACACTTTGAAGGTCCACAGACTACAGAATGTCTCCAGATGTGCATCGGAAGCTACTACTTGTCTTCCAGGCAACGAGCAAAGCGTAGAATGTTTGTGACATTACTCCCATTTAAGAAAGTCCGCATGGTGAGTATTGTACTCAATCCCGATGCAATATCTGTGTTTCATCAACACTCTGATAGTCCTCAGGTTACAGAATGCCTCCAGATGTGCATCGGAAACTACTACCGGTCTTCCAGGGAACGATCAAATCGTGGACTGTTTGAGACATTACTCCAATTGAGGAAAGTGCGCATGGTGACTGTTGTATTCAATCTCGATGCAATTTCTGTGTTTCAACAACACTCGGACAGTAAATAGATTACAGAATTCCTCCAGATGTGCATCGGAAACTACTACTGGTCTTCCATTGAACGATCAAATCGTAGACTGTTTGAGACATTACTTCCATGGAGAAAAATGCGCATGGTTACTGTTGTATTCAATCCCGATGCAGTTTCAGTGTTTCATCAACACTCTGATAGTCCACAGATTATAGAATGCCTCCAGATGTGCATCGGAAACTACTACTGAACTTCCAGGGAGCGATCAAAGCGTAGACTGTTTGAGACATTACTCCAATTGAGGAAAGAGCGCATGGTGACTGTTGTATTCAATCCCGATGCAATTTCTGTGTTTCATCAACACTCTGATAGTCCACAGATTACAGATTGTCCATAAATGTGCATCGGAAACTACTACTGGTCTTCCAGGGAACGATCAAAGCGTAACTGTTTGATACATTACACCCATGGAGGAAAGTGTGCATGGTGACTGTGGTATTCAATCCCGATGGAATTTCTGTGTTTCATCAATGCTCTGATAGTCCACAGATTACAGAATTCCTCCAGATGTCCATCGGAAACTACTACTGGTCTTCCAGGGAACGATCAAAGCGTAGACTGTTTGAGACATTACTCCCATGGAGGAAAGTGCGCATGGTGACTGTTGTATTCAATCCCGAAGCAATTTCTGTGTTTCATCACCACACTGATAGTCCACAGATTACAGAATGCCTCCAGATGTGCATCGGAAACTACTAATGGTCTAACAGGGATCGATCAAACCGTAGAATGTTTGATACATTACTCCCATGGGGGAGAGTGCGCATGGTTACTGTTGTATTCAATCCCGATGCAATTTCAGTGTTTCATCAACACTCATATATACCCCAGATTACAGAATACCTCCAGATATGCATTGGAAACTACCACTGGTCTTTCAGGGAACGATCAAGACGTAGACTCTTTGAGAATTACTCCCATGGGGGGAAGTGGTCATGGTGACTGTTGTATTCAATCCCGATGCAATTTCTGTTTTTCATCAACACTTTGAAGGTCCACAGATTACAGAATGCCTTCCGATGTGCATCGGAAACTACTACTGGTCTTCCAGGGAACGATCAAAGCGTAGACTGTTTGAGACATTACTCCCGTGGAAAAAAGTGCGAATGGTGACTGTTGTATTCAATCCCGATGCAATTTCTGTGTTTCATCAAAACTCTGATAGTCCACAGATCACAGATTGCCTCCAGATGTGCATCGGAAACTACTACTGGTCTTCCAGGGAACGATCAAAGCGTAGACTGTTTGAGACATTACTCCCATGGAGGAAAGTGCGCATGGTGACTGTTGTATTCAATCCCGAAGAAATTTCTGTGTTTCATCAACACTCTGATAGTCCACAGACTACAGAATGCCTCCAGATGTGCATCGGAAACTACTACTGATCTTTCAGGGAACGATCAAAGCATAAACAGTTTGAGACATTACTCCCGTGGCGGAGAGTGCGCGTGAAGACTGTTGTATTCAATCCCGATGCAATTTCTGTGTTTCAACAACACTCTGATAGTAAACAGATTACAGAATGCCTCCAGATGTGCATCGGAAGCTACTACTGGTCTTCCAGGCAACGAGCAAAGTGTAGACTGTATGTGACATTACTCCCATGGAAGAAAGTCCGCATGGTGAGTATTGTACTCAATCCCGATGCAATTTCTGTGTTTCATCAACACTCTGACAGTCCACAGGTTACAGAATGAATCCAGATGTGCATCGGAAACTACTACTGGTCTTCCAGGGAACGATCAAATCGTGGACTGTTTGAGACATGACTCCTATGGAGGGAAGTCCGCATGGTTACTGTTGTATTCAATCCCGATGCAATTTCTGTGTTTCAACAACACTCGGACAGTAAATAGATTACAGAATGCCTCCAGATGTGCATGGAAAACTACTACTGGTCTTCCAGGGAACGATCAAAGCGTAGACTGTTTGTGACATTACTCCTATGGAGGAAAGTGCGCATGGTGACTGTTGTATTCAATCCCGATGCAATTTCTGTGTTTCATCAACACTCTGATAGTCCACAGATTACAGAATGTCCCCAAATGTGCATCGGAAACTACTACTGGTCTTCCAGGGAACGATCAAATCCTAAACTGTTTGAGACATTACTCCCATGGAGGAAAGTGCGCATGGTGACTGTGGTATTCAATCCCGATGGAATTTCTGTGTTTCATCAATGCTCTGATAGTCCACAGATTACTGAATTCCTCCAGATAAGCATGGGAAACTACTACTGGTCTTCCAGGGAACGATCAAAGCGTAGACTGTTTGAGACATTACTCCCATGGAGGAAGGTGCGCATGGTGACTGTTGTATTCAATCCCGAAGCAATTTCTGTGTTTCATCAACACACTGATAGTCCACAGATTACAGAATGCCTCCAGATGTGCATCGGAAACTACTACTGGTCTAACAGGGATCGATCAAAGCGTAGAATGTTTGAGACATTACTCCCATGGGGGAAAGTGCGCATGGTTACTGTTGTATTCAATCCCGATGCAATTTCTGTGTTTCATCGACACTCAGATAGTCCCCAGATTACAGAATACCTCCAGATATGCATTGGAAACTACCACTGGTCTTTCAGGGAACGATCAAGGCATAGACTCTTTGAGAATTACTCCCATGGAGGGAAGTGGTCATGATGACTGTTGTATTCAATCCCGATGCAATTTCTGTTTTTCATCAACACTTTGAAGGTCCACAGATTACAGAATGCCTCCAGATGTGCATCGGAAAGTACTACTGGTCTTCCAGGGAACGATCAAAGCGTAGACTGTTTGAGACATTACTCCCGTGGAGGAAAGTGCGAATGGTGACTGTTGTATTCAATCCCGATGCAATTTCTGTGTTTCATCAAAACTCTGATAGTCCACAGATCACAGATTGCCTCCAGATGTGCATCGGAAACTACTACTGGTCTTCCTGGGAACGATCAAAGCATAGAGTGTTTAAGACATTACTCCCATGGAGGAAAGTGCGCATGGTGACTGTTGAATTCAATCACGATGCAATTTCTGTTTCTCATCAACACTCTGATATTCCACAGACTACAGAATGCCTCCAGATGTGCATCGGAAACTACTACTGATCTTTCAGGGAACGATCAAAGCATAGACAGTTTGAGACATTACTCCTGTGGAGGGGAGTGCGCGTGGAGACTGTTGTATTCAATCCCAAAGCAATTTCTGTGTTTCAACTACACTCTGATAGTAAACAGATTACAGAATGCCTCCAGATGTGCATCGGAAACTACTACTTTTCTTCCAGGGAACGATCAAAGCGTATACTGTTTGAGACATTACTCCCATGGAGGAAAGTGCGCATGGTGACTGTTGTATTCGATCCCGATGCAATTTCTGTGTTTCATCAACACTCTGACAGTCCAGAGATTACATAAGCTTCCAGATGTGCATCGGAAACTACTACTGGTCTTCCAGGGAACGATCAAATCGTAGACTGTTTGAGACATTACTCCCATGGAGGCAAATGCGCATTGTGGCTGTTGTATTCAATCCCGATGCCGTTTCTGTGTTTCATCATCACTCTGATAGTCCACAGATTACAGAATGCCTCCAGATGTGCATCGGAAACTACTACTGGTCTTCCAGGGAGCGATCAAAACTTAGACTGTTTGAGACATTACTCCCATGGAGGAAAGTGGTCATGGTGACTGTTTTATTCGATCCCGATGCAATTTCTGTGTTTCATCAACACTCTGACAGTCCAGAGATTACATAAGCTCCAGATGTGCATCGGAAACTACTACTGGTCTTCCAGGGAACGATCAAATCGTAGACTGTTTGAGACATTACTCCCATGGAGGCAAATGCGCATTGTGGCTGTTGTATTCAATCCCGATGCCGTTTCTGTGTTTCATCATCACTCTGATAGTCCACAGATTACAGAATGCCTCCAGATGTGCATCGGAAACTACTACCTGTCTTCCAGGGAACGATCAAAGCGTAGACTTTTTGAGACATTACTCCCATGGAGGAAAGTGGTCATGGTGTCTGTTGTATTTCTGTGTTTCTTTAACACTCGGATAGTCCACAGATTACAGAATGCCTCCAGATGTGCGTCGGAAACTACTACTGGTCTTGAGGGAAAGATCAAATCGATGACAGTTTGAGACATTACTCCAATGGAGAAATGTACGCATGGTGCCTGTTGTATTCAATCCAGATGCAATTTCTGTGTTTCATCAACACTTTGAAGGTCCACAGACTACAGAATGTCTCCAGATGTGCATCGGAAGCTACTACTTGTCCTCCAGGCAACGAGCAAAGCGTAGACTGTTTGTGACATTACTCCCATTTAAGAAAGTCCGCATGGTGAGTATTGTACTCAATCCCGATGCAATATCTGTGTTTCATCATCACTCTGATAGTCCTCAGGTTACAGAATGCCTCCAGATGTGCATCGGAAACTACTACCGGTCTTCCAGGGAACGATCAAATCGTGGACTGTTTGAGACATTACTCCAATTGAGGAAAGTGCGCATGGTGACTGTTGTATTCAATCTCGATGCAATTTCTGTGTTTCAACAACACTCGGACAGTAAATAGATTACAGAATGCCTCCAGATGTGCATCGGAAACTACTACTGGTCTTCCATTGAACGATCAAATCGTAGACTGCTTGAGACATTACTTCAATGGAGAAAAATGCGCATGGTTACTGTTGTATTCAATCCCGATGCAGTTTCAGTGTTTCATCAACACTCTGATAGTCCACAGATTATAGAATGCCTCCAGATGTGCATCGGAAACAACTACTGGTCTTCCAGGTAGCGATCAAAGCGTAGACTGTTTGAGACATTACTCCAATTGAGGAAAGAGCGCATGGTGACTGTTGTATTCAATCCCGATGCAATTTCTGTGTTTCATCAACACTCATATATACCCCAGATTACAGAATACCTCCACATGTGCATTGGAAACTATCACTTGTCTTTCAGGGAACGATCAAGACGTAGACTCTTTGAGAATTACTCCCATGGGGGGAAGTGGTCATGGTGACTGTTGTATTCAATCCCGATGCAATTTCTGTTTTTCATCAACACTTTGAAGGTCCACAGATTACAGAATGCCTTCCGATGTGCATCGGAAACTACTACTGGTCTTCCAGGGAACGATCAAAGCGTAGACTGTTTGAGACATTACTCCCGTGGAAAAAAGTGCGAATGGTGACTGTTGTATTCAATTCCGATGCAATTTCTGTGTTTCATCAAAACTCTGATAGTCCACAGATCACAGATTGCCTCCAGATGTGCATCGGAAACTACTACTGGTCTTCCAGGGAACGATCAAAGCGTAGACTGTTTGAGACATTACTCCCATGGAGGAAAGTGCGCATGGTGACTGTTGTATTCAATCCCGAAGCAATTTCTGTGTTTCATCAACACTCTGATAGTCCACAGACTACAGAATGCCTCCAGATGTGCATCGGAAACTACTACTGATCTTTCAGGGAACGATCAAAGCATAAACAGTTTGAGACATTACTCCCGTGGCGGAGAGTGCGCGTGGAGACTGTTGTATTCAATCCCGATGCAATTTCTGTGTTTCAACAACACTCTGATAGTAAACAGATTACAGAATGCCTCCAGATGTGCATCGGAAGCTACTACTGGTCTTCCAGGCAACGAGCAAAGTGTAGACTGTTTGTGACATTACTCCCATGGAAGAAAGTCCGCATGGTGAGTATTGTACTCAATCCCGATGCAATTTCTGTGTTTCATCAACACTCTGACAGTCCACAGGTTACAGAATGAATCCAGATGTGCATCGGAAACTACTACTGGTCTTCCAGGGAACGATCAAATCGTGGACTGTTTGAGACATGACTCCTATGGAGGGAAGTCCGCATGGTGCCTGTTGTATTCAATCCCGATGCAATTTCTGTGTTTCAACAACACTCGGACAGTTAATAGATTACAGAATGCCTCCAGATGTGCATGGAAAACTACTACTGGTCTTCCAGGGAACGATCAAAGCGTAGACTGTTTGTGACAATACTCCTATGGAGGAAAGTGCGCATGGTGACTGTTGTATTCAATCCCGATGCAATTTCTGTGTTTCATCAACACTCTGATAGTCCACAGATTACAGAATGTCCCCAAATGTGCATCGGAAACTACTACTGGTCTTCCAGGGAACGATCAAATCCTAAACTGTTTGAGACATTACTCCCATGGAGGAAAGTGCGCATGGTGACTGTGGTATTCAATCCCGATGGAATTTCTGTGTTTCATCAATGCTCTGATAGTCCACAGATTACAGAATTCCTCCAGATGGGCATGGGAAACTACTACTGGTCTTCCAGGGAACGATCAAAGCGTAGACTGTTTGAGACATTACTCCCATGGAGGAAGGTGCGCATGGTGACTGTTGTATTCAATCCCGAAGCAATTTCTGTGTTTCATCAACACACTGATAGTCCACAGATTACAGAATGCCTCCAGATGTGCATCGGAAACTACTACTGGTCTAACAGGGATCGATCAAAGCGTAGAATGTTTGAGACATTACTCCCATGGGGGAAAGTGCGCATGGTTACTGTTGTATTCAATCCCGATGCAATTTCTGTGTTTCATCGACACTCAGATAGTCACCAGATTACAGAATACCTCCAGATGCGCATTGGAAACTACCACTGGTCTTTCAGCGAACGATCAAGTCATAGACTCTTTGAGAATTACTCCCATGGAGGGAAGTGGTCATGATGACTGTTGTATTCAATCCCGATGCAATTTCTGTTTTTCATCAACACTTTGAAGGTCCACAGATTACAGAATGCCTCCAGATGTGCATCGGAAAGTACTACTGGTCTTCCAGGGAACGATCAAAGCGTAGACTGTTTGAGACATTACTCCCGTGGAGGAAAGTGCGAATGGTGACTGTTGTATTCAATCCCGATGCAATTTCTGTGTTTCATCAAAACTCTGATAGTCCACAGATCACAGATTGCCTCCAGATGTGCATCGGAAACTACTACTGGTCTTCCTGGGAACGATCAAAGCATAGAGTGTTTAAGACATTACTCCCATGGAGGAAAGTGCGCATGGTGACTGTTGAATTCAATCACGATGCAATTTCTGTTTCTCATCAACACACTGATAGTCCACAGACTACAGAATGCCTCCAGATGTGCATCGGAAACTACCACTGGTCTTTCAGGGAACGATCAAGGCGTAGACTCTTTGAGAAATACTCCCATGGAGGGAAGTGGTCATGGTGACTGTTGTATTCAATCCCAAAGCAATTTCTGTGTTTCAACTACACTCTGATAGTAAACAGATTACAGAATGCCTCCAGATGTGCATCGGAAACTACTACTGGTCTTCCAGGGAACGATCAAAGCGTATACTGTTTGAGACATTACTCCCATGGAGGAAAGTGCGCATGGTGACTGTTGTATTCGATCCCGATGCAATTTCTGTGTTTCATCAACACTCTGACAGTCCAGAGATTACATAAGCTTCCAGATGTGCATCGGAAACTACTACTGGTCTTCCAGGGAACGATCAAAACGTAGACTGTTTGAGACATTACTCCCATGGAGGCAAATGCGCATTGTGGCTGTTGTATTCAATCCCGATGCCGTTTCTGTGTTTCATCATCACTCTGATAGTCCACAGATTACAGAATGCCTCCAGATGTGCATCGGAAACTACTACTGGTCTTCCAGGGAGCGATCAAAACTTAGACTGTTTGAGACATTACTCCCATGGAGGAAAGTGGTCATGGTGACTGTTTTATTCGATCCCGATGCAATTTCTGTGTTTCATCAACACTTTGAAGGTCCACAGATTACAGAACGCCTCCAGATGTGCATCGAAAACTACTACTGGTCTTCCAGGGAACGATCAAAGCGTAGACTGTTTGAGACATTACTCCCGTGGAGGAAAGTGCGAATGGTGACTGTTGTATTCAATCCCGATACAATTTCTGTGTTTCATCAACACTCTGATAGACCACAGATTACAGATTGCCTCCAGATGTGCATCGGAAACTACTTTTGGTCTTCCAGGGAACGATCAAAGCGTAGACTGTTTGTGACATTACTCCTATGGAGGAAAGTGCGCATGGTGACTGTTGTATTCAATCCCGATGCAATTTCTGTGTTTCATCAACACTCTGATAGTCCACAGATTACAGAATGTCCCCAAATGTGCATCGGAAACTACTACTGGTCTTCCAGGGAACGATCAAATCCTAAACTGTTTGAGACATTACTCCCATGGAGGAAAGTGCGCATGGTTACTGTGGTATTCAATCCCGATGGAATTTCTGTGTTTCATCAATGCTCTGATAGTCCACAGATTACAGAATTCCTCCAGATGGGCATGGGAAACTACTACTGGTCTACCAGGGAACGATCAAAGCGTAGACTGTTTGAGACATTACTCCCATGGAGGAAAGTGCGCATGGTGACTGTTGTATTCAATCCCGAAGCAATTTCTGTGTTTCATCAACACACTGATAGTCCACAGGTTATAGATTGCCTCCAGATGTGCATCGGAAACTACTACTGGTCTAACAGGTATCGATCAAAGCGTAGAATGTTTGAGATATTACTCCCATGGGGGAAAGTGCGTAATGTTACTGTTGTATTCAATCCCGATGCAATTTCTGTGTTTCATCGACACTCAGATAGTCCCCAGATTACAGAATACCTCCAGATGTGCATTGGAAACTACCACTGGTCTTTCAGGGAACGATCAAGGCGTAGACTCTTTGAGAAATACTCCCATGGAGGGAAGTGGTCATGGTGACTGTTGTATTCAATCCCGATGCAATTTCTGTGTTTCATCAAAACTCTGATAGTCCACAGATCACAGATTGCCTCCAGATGTGCATCGGAAACTACTACTGGTCTTCCTGGGAACGATCAAAGCATAGAGTGTTTAAGACATTACTCCCATGGAGGAAAGTGCGCATGGTGACTGTTGTATTCAATCACGATGCAATTTCTGTTTTTCATCAACACTCTGATAGTCCACAGACTACAGAATGCCTCCAGATGTGCATCGGAAACTACTACTGATCTTTCAGGGAACGATCAAAGCACAGACAGTTTGAGACATTACTCCCATGGAGGAGAGTGCGCGTGGAGACTGTTGTATTCAATCCCAAAGCTATTTCTGTGTTTCAACTACACTCTGATAGTAAACAGATTACAGAATGCCTCCAGATGTGCATCGGAAACTACTACTGGTCTTCCAGGGAACGATCAAAGCGTATACTGTTTGAGACATTACTCCCATGGAGGAAAGTGCGCATGGTGACTGTTGTATTCAATCCCGATGCAATTTCTGTGTTTCATCAACACTCTGATAGTCCACAGATTACAGAATTCCTCCAGATGTGCATCGGAAACTACTACTGGTCTTCCAGGGAGCGATCAAAACATAGACTGTTTGAGACATTACTCCCATGGAGGAAAGTGGTCATGGTGACTGTTTTATTCGATCCCGAAGCAATTTCTGTGTTTCATCAACACTTTGAAGGTCCATAGAATACAGAACGCCTCCAGATGTGCGTCGAAAACTACTACTGGTCTTCCAGGGAACGATCAAAGCGTAGACTGTTTGAGACATTACTCCCGTGGAGGAAAGTGCGAATGGTGACTGTTGTATTTAATCCCGATGCAATTTCTGTGTTTCATCAACACTCTGATAGACCACAGATTACAGATTGCCTCCAGATGTGCATCGGAAACTACTACTGGTCTTCCAGGGAACGATCAAAGCGTAGACTGTTTGAGACATTACTCCCATGGAGGAAAGTCCGCATGGCGTCTGTTGTATTCAATCCCGAGGCAATTTCTGTGTTTCAACAACACTCTGATAGTAAACAGATTACAGAATGCCTCCAGATGTGCATCGGAAACTACTACTGGTCTTCCAGGGAACGATCAAAGCGTAGACTTTTTGAGACATTACTCCCCTGGATGAAAGTGGTCATGGTGACTGTTGTATTCAATCCCGATGCAATTTCTGTGTTTCTTTAACACTCTGATAGTCCACAGATTACCGAATGCCTCCAGATGTGCATGGGAAGCTACTACTGGTCTTCCAGGCAACGAGCAAAGCGTAGACTGTTTGTGACATTACTCCCATGGAAGAAAGTCCGCATGGTGAGTATTGTACTCAATCCCGATGCAATTTCTGTGTTTCATCAACACTCTGACAGTCCACAGGTTACAGAATGCCTCCAGATGTGCATCGGAAACTACTACTGGTCTTCCAGGGAACGATCAAACCGTGGACTGTTTGAGACATAACTCCTATGGAGATAAGTCCGCATGGTGACTGTTGTATTCAATCCCGATGCAATTTCTGTGTTTCAACAACACTCGGACAGTAAATAGATTTCAGAATGCCTCCAGATGTGCATCGAAAACTACTACTGGTCTTCCAGGGAACGATCAAAGCGTAGACTGTTTGTGACATTACTCCTATGGAGGAAAGGGCGCATGGTGACTGTTGTATTCAATCCCGATGCAATTTCTGTGTTTCATCAACACTCTGATAGTCCACAGATTACAGATTGTCCCCAAATGTGCATCGGAAACTACTACTGGTCTTCCAGGGAACGATCAAAGCGTAACTGTTTGAGACTATACTCCCATGGAGGAAAGTGCGCATGGTGACTGTGGTATTCAATCCCGATGGAATTTCTGTGTTTCATCAATGCTCTGATAGTCCACAGATTACAGAATTCCTCCAGATGTCCATCGGAAACTACTACTGGTCTTAAAGGGAACGATCAAAGCGTAGACTGTTTGAGACATTACTAACATGGAGGAAAGTGCGCATGGTGACTGTTGTATTCAATCACGATGCAATTTCTGTTCTTCATCAACACTCTGATAGTCCACAGACTACAGAATGCCTCCAGATGTGCATCGGAAACTACTACTGATCTTTCAGGGAACGAACAAAACATAGACAGTTTAAGACATAACCCCCGTGGAGGATAGTGCGTGTGGATACTGTTGTATTCAATCCCAAAGCAATTTCTGTGTTTCAACTACACTCTGATAGTAAACAGATTACAGAATGCCTCCAGATGTGCATCGGAAACTACTACTGGTCTTCCAGGGAACGATCAAAGCGTATACTGTTTGAGACATTACTCCCATGGAGGAAAGTGCGCATGGTGACTGTTGTATTCAATCCCGATGCAATTTCTGTGTTTCATCAACACTCTGATAGGCCAGAGATTACAGAATGCACCAGATGTGCATCGGAAACTACTACTGGTCTTCCAGGGAACGATCAAAGCGTATACTGTTTGAGACATTACTCCCATGGAGGAAAGTGCGCATAATGACTTTTGTATTCAATCCCGATGCATATTCTGTGTTACATCCTCACTCTGATAATCCACAGGTTACAGAATGCCTCCAGATGTGCATCGGAAACTACTACTGATCTTTCAGGGAACGAACAAAACATAGACAGTTTAAGACATAACCCCCGTGGAGGAGAGTGCGTGTGGATACTGTTGTATTCAATCCCAAAGCAATTTCTGTGTTTCAACTACACTCTGATAGTAAACAGATTACAGAATGCCTCCAGATGTGCATCGGAAACTACTACTGGTCTTCCAGGGAACGATCAAAGCGACGACTGTTTGAGACATTACTCCCATGGAGTAAAGTGCGCATGGTGACTGTTGTAATCAATCCCGATGCAATTTCTGTGCTTCATCAACACTCTGATAGTCCAGAGATTACAGAATGCTTCCAGATGTGCATCGGAAACTACTACTGGTCTTCCAGGGAACGATCAAAGCGTAGACTGCTTGAGACATTACTATCATGGAGGAAATTGCGCATGGTGACTGTTGTATTCAATCCCGATGGAATTTCTGTGTTTCATCAATACTCTGATAGTCCACAGATTACAGAATGCCTCCAGATGTGCATCGGAAACTACTACTGGTCTTCCAGGAAACGATCAGTGCGTAGACTGTTTGAAACATTACTCCTATGGAGGAAAGAGCCCTTGGTGACTGTTGTCTTCAATCACGAAGCAATTTCTGTGTTTAATCAACACTCCGATAGTCCACAGATTACAGAATGCCTCCAGATGTGCATCGGAAACTACTACTGGTCCAACAGGGAACGATGAAAGCGTAGAATGTTTGAGACATTACTCCCATGGGAGAAAGTGCGCATGGTTACTGTTGTATTCAATCCCGATGCAATTTCTGTTTTTCATCAACACTCAGATAGTCCACAGATTACAGAATGTCTCCAGATGTGCGTCAGAAACTACTACTGGTCTTCCAGGGAACGATCAAGGCGTAGACTGTTTGAGACATTACTCCCATGGAGAAAAATGCGTATGGTGACTTTTGTATTCAATCCGGATGCTATTTCTGTGTTACATCAACACTCTGATAGTCCACAGGTTACAGAATGCCTCCAGATGTGCATCGGAAACTACTATTGGTCTTCCAGGGAACGATCAAAGCGTAGAATGTTTGAGTTATTTCTCCCATGGAGGTAAGTGGTCATGGTGACTGTTGTATTCAATCCCGATGCAAATTCTATGTTTCATCAACAATCTGATAGTCCACAGATTACAGATTGCCTACATATGTGCATCGGAAACTACTACTGGTCTTTCAGGGAAGGATCAAATCGTAGACTGTTTGAGACATCACTCCCTCGGAGGAAAGTGCGCATGGTGACTGTTGTATTCAATCCCGATGCAATTTCTGTGTTTCATCAACAATCTGATAGTCCACAGATTACAGATTGCCTCCAGATGTGCATCGGAAACTACTACTGGTCTTCCAGGGAACGATCAAATCGTAGACTGTTTGAGACATCACTCCCATGGAGGAAAATGCGCATGGTGACTGTTGTATTCAATCCCGATGCAGTTTCTGTGTTTCATCAACACTCTCATAGTATACAGATTACAGAATGCCTCCAGATGTGCATCGGAAACTACTACTGGTCTTCCAAGGAGCGATCAAAGCGTAAACTGTTTGAGACATTACTCCGATGGATGAAAGATCGCATGGTGACTGTTGTACTCAATCCCGATGCAATTTCAGTGTTTCAACAACACTCTGACTGTCCACAGTTTACAGTATGCCTCCAGATGTGCATCGGAAACTACTACTGGTCTTCCAGGGAACGATCAAATCGTGGACTGTTTGAGACATAACTCCCATGGAAGGAAGTTCCGCATGGTGACTGTTATATTCAATCCCGATGCAATTTCTGTGTTTCAACAACACTTTGAAGGTCCACAGATTACAGAATGCCTCCAGATGTGCATCGGAAACTACTACTGGTCTTCCAGGGAACGATCAAATCGTAGACTGTTTGAGACATTACTCCCATGGAGGCAAATGCGCATGGTGTCTGTTGTTTTCAATCCCGATGCAATTTCTGTTTTTCATCAAAACTCAGATAGTCCACAGATTACAGAATGCCTACTGATGTGCATCGGAAACTACTACCGGTCTTCCAGGGAACGATCAAAGCGTAGACTGCTTGAGACAATACTCCCATTGAGGAAAGTGCGCATGGTGACTGTTGTATCCAATCCCAAAGCAATTTCTGTGTTTCAACAACACTCTGATAGTAAACAGATTACAGAATGCCTCCAGATGTGCATCGGAAACTACTACTGGTCTTCCAGGGAACGATCAAAGCGTAGACAGTTTGAGACATTACTCCCATGGAGAAAAATGCGCATGGTGACTTTTGTATTCCATCCCGATGCAATTTCTGTGTTACATCAACACTCTGATAGTCCACAGGTTACAGAATGCCTCCATATGTGCATCGGAAACTACTATTGGTCTTCCAGGGAGCGATCAAAGCGTAGACTGTTTGAGACATTACTCCAATGGAGGAAAGTGCGCATGGTGACTGTTGTATTCAATCCCGATGTAATTTCTGTGTTTCATCAACACTCTGATAGTCCACAGATTACAGAATGCCTCAAGATGTGCATCGGAAGCTACTGCTGGTCTTCCAGGGAACGATCAAATCGTAGACTCTTTGAGATGTTACTCCCATGGAGGAAAGTGCGCATGGTTACTGTTGTATTCAATCCCGATGCAATTTCTGTGTTTCAACAACACTCTGATAGTCCACAGATTACAGAATGATACCAGATGTGCATCGGAAACAACTACTGGTCTTCCAGGGAACGATCAAAGCGTAGACTGTTTGAGTCATTACTCCCATGGAGGAAAGTGCGCATGGTGACTGTGGTATTCAATCCCGATGGAATTTCTGTGTTTCATCAATGCTCTGATAGTCCACAGATTACAGAATTCCTCCAGATGTCCATCGGAAACTACTACTGGTCTTAAAGGGAACGATCAAAGCGTAGACTGTTTGAGACATTACTCCCATGGAGGAAAGTGCGCAATGGTGACTGTTGTATTCAATCACGATGCAATTTCTATTCTTCATCAACACTCTGATAGTCCACAGACTACAGAATGCCTCCAGATGTGCATCGGAAACTACTACTGATCTTTCAGGGAACGAACAAAACATAGACAGTTTAAGACATTACCCCCGTGGAGGAGAGTGCGCGTGGATACTGTTGTATTCAATCCCAAAGCAATTTCTGTGTTTCAACTACACTCTGATAGTAAACAGATTACAGAATGCCTCCAGATGTGCATCGGAAACTACTACTGGTCTTCCAGGGAACGATCAAAGCGTATACTGTTTGAGACATTACTCCCATGGAGGAAAGTGCGCATGGTGACTGTTGTATTCAATCCCGATGCAATTTCTGTGTTTCATCAACACTCTGATAGGCCAGAGATTACAGAATGCTCCAGATGTGCATCGGAAACTACTACTGGTCTTCCAGGGAACGATCAAAGCGTATACTGTTTGAGACATTACTCCCATGGAGGAAAGTGCGCATAATGACTTTTGTATTCAATCCCGATGCATATTCTGTGTTACATCATCACACTGATAATCCACAGGTTACAGAATGCCTCCAGAAGTGCATCGGAAACTACTTTTGGTCTTCCAGCTAGCGATCAAAGCGACGACTGTTTGAGACATTACTCCCATGGAGTAAAGTGCGCATGGTGACTGTTGTAATCAATCCCGATGCAATTTCTGTGCTTCATCAACACTCTGATAGTCCAGAGATTACAGAATGCTTCCAGATGTGCATCGGAAACTACTACTGGTCTTCCAGGGAACGATCAAAGCGTAGACTGCTTGAGACATTACTATCATGGAGGAAATTGCGCATGGTGACTGTTGTATTCAATCCCGATGGAATTTCTGTGTTTCATCAATACTCTGATAGTCCACAGATTACAGAATGCCTCCAGATGTGCATCGGAAACTACTACTGGTCTTCCAGGAAACGATCAGTGCGTAGACTGTTTGAAACATTACTCCCATGGAGGAAAGAGCCCTTGGTGACTGTTGTCTTCAATCACGAAGCAATTTCTGTGTTTAATCAACACTCCGATAGTCCACAGATTACAGAATGCCTCCAGATGTGCATCGGAAACTACTACTGGTCCAACAGGGAACGATGAAAGCGTAGAATGTTTGAGACATTACTCCCATGGGAGAAAGTGCGCATGGTTACTGTTGTATTCAATCCCGATGCAATTTCTGTTTTTCATCAACACTCAGATAGTCCACAGATTACAGAATGCCTCCAGATGTGCGTCGGAAACTACTACTGGTCTTCCAGGGAACGATCAAGGCGTAGACTGTTTGAGACATTACTCCCATGGAGAAAAATGCGTATGGTGACTTTTGTATTCAATCGGGATGCTATTTCTGTGTTACATCAACACTCTGATAGTCCACAGGTTACAGAATGCCTCCAGATGTGCATCGGAAACTACTATTGGTCTTCCAGGGAACGATCAAAGCGTAGAATGTTTGAGTTATTTCTCCCATGGAGGTAAGTGGTCATGGTGACTGTTGTATTCAATCCCGATGCAAATTCTATGTTTCATCAACAATCTGATAGTCCACAGATTACAGATTGCCTACATATGTGCATCGGAAACTACTACTGGTCTTTCAGGGAACGATCAAATCGTAGACTGTTTGAGACATCACTCCCTCGTAGGAAAGTGCGCATGGTGACTGTTGTATTCAATCCCGATGCAATTTCTGTGTTTCATCAACAATCTGATAGTCCACAGATTACAGATTGCCTCCAGATGTGCATCGGAAACTACTACTGGTCTTCCAGGGAACGATCAAATCGTAGACTGTTTGAGACATCACTCCCATGGAGGAAAATGCGCATGGTGACTGTTGTATTCAATCCCGATGCAGTTTCTGTGTTTCATCAACACTCTCATAGTATACAGATTACAGAATGCCTCCAGATGTGCATCGGAAACTACTACTGGTCTTCCAAGGAGCGATCAAAGCGTAAACTGTTTGAGACACTACTCCCATGGATGAAAGATCGCATGGTGACTGTTGTACTCAATCCCGATGCAATTTCAGTGTTTCAACAACACTCTGACTGTCCACAGTTTACAGTATGCCTCCAGATGTGCATCGGAAACTACTACTGGTCTTCCAGGGAACGATCAAATCGTGGACTGTTTGAGACATAACTCCCATGGAAGGAAGTTCCGCATGGTGACTGTTATATTCAATCCCGATGCAATTTCTGTGTTTCAACAACACTTTGAAGGTCCACAGATTACAGAATGCCTCCAGATGTGCATCGGAAACTACTACTGGTCTTCCAGGGAACGATCAAATCGTAGACTGTTTGAGACATTACTCCCATGGAGGCAAATGCGCATGGTCTCTGTTGTTTTCAATCCCGATGCAATTTCTGTTTTTCATCAACACTCAGATAGTCCACAGATTACAGAATGCCTACTGATGTGCATCGGAAACTACTACCGGTCTTCCAGGGAACGATCAAAGCGTAGACTGCTTGAGACAATACTCCCATTGAGGAAAGTGCGCATGGTGACTGTTGTATCCAATCCCAAAGCAATTTCTGTGTTTCAACAACACTCTGATAGTAAACAGATTACAGAATGCCTCCAGATGTGCATCGGAAACTACTACTGGTCTTCCAGGGAACGATCAAAGCGTAGACAGTTTGAGACATTACTCCCATGGAGAAAAATGCGCATGGTGACTTTTGTATTCCATCCCGATGCAATTTCTGTGTTACATCAACACTCTGATAGTCCACAGGTTACAGAATGCCTCCATATGTGCATCGGAAACTACTATTGGTCTTCCAGGGAGCGATCAAAGCGTAGACTGTTTGAGACATTACTCCAATGGAGGAAAGTGCGCATGGTGACTGTTGTATTCAATCCCGATGTAATTTCTGTGTTTCATCAACACTCTGATAGTCCACAGATTACAGAATGCCTCAAGATGTGCATCGGAAGCTACTGCTGGTCTTCCAGGGAACGATCAAATCGTAGACTCTTTGAGATGTTACTCCCATGGAGGAAAGTGCGCATGGTTACTGTTGTATTCAATCCCGATGCAATTTCTGTGTTTCAACAACACTCTGATAGTCCACAGATTACAGAATGATACCAGATGTGCATCGGAAACAACTACTGGTCTTCCAGGGAACGATCAAAGCGTAGACTGTTTGCGTCATTACTCCCATGGAGGAAAGTGCGCATGGTGACTGTTGTATTATATCGCGATCCAATTTCTGTGTTTCATTAACACTCTGATAGTCCACAGATTACAGAATGCCGCCAGATGTGCATCGGAAACTACTACTGGTCTTCCAGGGAACGATCAAATCGTGGACTGTTTGAGACATAACTCCCATGGAGGGAAGTCCGCATGGTGACTGTTATATTCAATCCCGATGCAATTTCTGTGTTTCAACAATACCCTGATAGTAAATAGATTACAGAATGCCTGCAGATGTGCATCGGAAACTACTACTGGTCTTCCAGGGAACGATCGAATCGTAGACTGTTTGAGACATTACTACCATGGAGGCAAATGCGCATGGTGGCTGTTGTGTTACATCCTGATGAGGTTTCTGTGTTTCATCAACACTCTGATAGTCCACAGATTACAGAATGCCTCCAGATCTGCATCGGAAACTACTACTGGTCTTCCAGGGAACGATCAAAGCGTAGACTGTTGGAGACATTACTCCCATGGAGGAAAGTGCGCATGGTGACTGTTGTATTCAATCCCGATGTAATTTCTGTGTTTCATCAACACTCGGATAGTCCACAGATTACAGAATGCCTCCAGATGTGCATCGGAAACTACTACTGGTCTTCCAGGGAACGATCAAAGCGTAGACTGTTTGAGACATTACTCCCATGGAGGAAAGAGCTATAGGTGACTGTTGTCTTCAATCACGAAGCAATTTCTGTGTTTAATCAACACTCCGATAGTCCACAGATTACAGAATGCCTCCACATGTGCATCGGAAACAACTACTGGTCTTCCAGGGAACGATCAAAGCGTATACTGTTTGAGACATTACTCCCATGGAGGAAAGTGCGCATGGTGACTGTTGTATTCAATCCCGATGTAATTTCTGTGTTTCATCAACACTCTGATAGTCCAGAGATTACAGAATGCTTCCAGATGTGCATCGGAAACTACTACTGGTCTTCCAGGGAACGATCAAAGCGTAGACTGTTTGAGACATTACTCCTATGTAGGAAAGTGCGCATGCTGACTGTTGTATTTAATCCCGATGTAATTTTTGTGTTTCATCAGAACTCTGATAGTCCACAGATTACAGAATGCCTCCACATGTGCATCGGAAACTACTACTGGTCTTCCAGGGAACGATCAAAGCGTAAACTGTTTGAGGCATTACTCCCATGGAGGAAAGTGCGCATGGTGACTGTCGTATTCAATCCCGATGGAATTTCTGTGTTTCATCAATACTTTGATAGTCCACAGATTACAGAATGCCTCCAGATGTGCATCGGAAACTACTACTGGTCTTCCAGGAAACGATCAATGCGTAGACTGTTTGAAACATTACTCCCATGGAGGAAAGATCCCTTGGTGACTGTTGTCTTCAATCACGAAGCAATTTCTGTGTTTAATCAACACTCCGATAGTCCACAGATTACAGAATGCCTCCAGATGTGCATCGGAAACTACTACTGGTCCAACAGGGAACGATGAAAGCGTAGATTGTTTGAGACATTACTCCCATGGGAGAAAGTGCGCATGGTTACTGTTGTATTCAATCCCGATGCAATTTCTGTTTTTCATCAACACTCAGATAGTCCACAGATTACAGAATGCCTCCAGATGTGCGTCGGAAACTACTACAGGTCTTCCAGGGAACGATCAAGGCGTAGACTGTTTGAGAATTACTCCCACGGAGGAAAGTGGACATGGTGACTGTTGTAATCAATCCCGATGCAATTTCTGTGTTTCATCAACACTCTGATAGTCCAGAGATTACAGAATGCTTCCAGATGCGCATCGGAAACTACTACTGGTCTTTCAGGGAACAATCAAAGCGTAGACTGCTTGAGACAATACTCCCATGAAGGGAAGTGCGTATGGTGACTGTTGTATTCAATTCCAAAACAATTTCTGTGTTTCAACAACACTCTGATAGTAAACAGATTACAGAATGCCGCCAGATGTGCATCGGAAACTACTACTGGTCTTCCAGGGAACGATCAAAGCGTAGACAGTTTGAGACATTACTCCCATGGAGAAAAATGCGTATGGTGACTTTTGTATTCAATCCCGATGCTATTTCTGTGTTACATCAACACTCTGATAGTCCACAGGTTACAGAATGCCTCCAGATGTGCATCGGAAACTACTATTGGTCTTCCAGGGAACGATCAAAGCGTAGAATGTTTGAGACATTTCTCCCATGGAGGTAAGTGGTCATGGTGACTGTTGTATTCAATCCCGATGCAATTTCTGTGTTTCATCAACAATCTGATAGTCCACAGATTACAGAATGCCACAGATGTGCATCGGAAACAACTACTGGTCTTCCAGTAAACGAACAAAGCGTAGACTGAGTCATTACTCCCATGGAGGAAAGTGCGCATGGTGACTGTTGTATTAAATCGCGATGCAATTTCTGTGTTTCAACAAACCCTCTGATAGTCCACACATTACAGATTGCCTCCAGATGTGCATCGGAAACTATTACTGGTCTTATAGAGAACGATCAAAGCGTAGACTGTTTGAGACATTACTCCCATGGAGGAAAATGCGCATGGTGACTGTTGTATTCAATCCCGATGCAGTTTCTGTGTTTCATCAACACTCTGATAGTCCACAGATTACACTATGCCTCCAGATGTGCATCGGAAACTACTACTGGTCTTCCAGGGAGCGATCAAATCGTAGACTGTTTGAGACATTACTCCCATTGAGAGAAGTGGTCATGGTGACTGTTGTATTCAATCCCGATGCAATTTCTGTGTTTCATTAACACTCGGATGGTCCACAGATTACAGAAAGCCTCCAGATGCGCATCGGAAACTACTACTGGTCTTCCAGGGAACGATCAAAGCGTAAACTGTTTGAGACATTACTCCCATGGAGGTAAGTGCGCCTGGTGACTGTGGTATTCAATCCCGATGGAATTTCTGTGTTTCATCAATACTCTGATAGTCCACAGATTACAGAATGCCTCCAGATGTGCATCGGAATCTACTACTGGTCTTATAGAGAACGAACAAAGCGTAGACTGTTTGAGACATTACTCCCATGGAGGTAAATGCGCATGGTGACTGTTGTATTCAATGCCGATGCAATTTCTGTGTTTCACCAACACTCAGTTAGTATACAGATCACAGAATGCCTCCAGATGTGCATCGGAAACTAATACTGGTCTTCCAGGGAGCGATCAAAGCGTAGACTGTTTGAGACATTACTCCCATGGAGGAAAGTGCGCATGGTGACTGTTGAATACAATCCCGATGCAATTTCTGTGTTTCATCAACACTCTGATAGTCCCGAGATTACAGATTGCTTCCAGATGTGCATCGAAAACTACTACTGGTCTTCCAGGGAACGATCAAAGCGTAGACTGTTTGAGACATTACTCCTATGTAGGAAAGTGCGCATGGTGACTGTTGTATTCAATCCCGATGTAATTTCTGTGTTTTATCAACACTTTGATAGTCCACAGATTACAGAATGCCTCCAGATGTGCATCGGAAACTACTACTGGTCTTCCAGGGAACGATCAAAGCGTAGACTGTTAGAGACATTACTCCCATGGAGATAAGTGGTCATGGTGACTGTTGTATTCAATCCCGATGCAATTTCTGTGTTTCGTTAACACTCGGGTAGTCCACTGATTACAGAATGCCTGCAGATGTGCATCGGAAACTACTACTGGTCTTGAGGGAAAGATCAAATCGATGACAGTTTGAGACATAACTCCAATGGAGAAATGTACGCAAGGTGCCTGTTGTATTCAATCCCGATGCAATTTCTGTGTTTCATCAACACTTTGAAGGTCCACAGATTACAGAATGCCTCAAGATGTGCATCGGAATCTACTACTGGTCTTCCAGGGAACGATCAAAGCGTAAACTGTTTAAGATATTACTAACATGGAGGAATGTGCGCATGGTTACTATTGTATTCAATCCCGATGCAACTTCTGTATTTCAACAACACTCTGATAGTCCACAGATTACAGAATGCCTCCAGATGTGCATCGGAAACAACTACTGTTCTTCCAGTAAACGAACAAAGCGTAGACTGAGACATTACTCCCATGGAGGAAAGTGGTCATGGTGACAGTTGTATTCAATGCCGATGCTACTTCTGTGTTTCATCAACACCCGGGTAGACCACAGATTACAGAATGCCTCCAGATGTGCATCTGAAACTACTACTGGTCTTCCAGGGAACGATCAAAGCGTAGACAGTTTGAGACATTACTCCCATGGAGGAAAGTGCGCATGGTGACTGTTGTATTCAATCCCGAGGCAATTTCTGTGTTTCAACAACACTTTGAAGGTCCACAGATTACAGAATGCCTCCAGATGTGCATCGGAATCTGCTACTGGTCTTCCACGGAACGATAAAATCGTAGACTGTTTAAGACTTTACCCCCATGGAGGAAAGTGCACATGGTGGCTGGTGTATTCAATCCCGATGCAATTTCTGTGTTTCAACAACACTCTGATATTCCACAGATTACAGAATGCCTCCAGATGTGCATCGGAAACTACTACTGTTCTTCCAGGGAACGATCAAAGCGTAGACTGTCTGAGACATTACTCCCATGGAGGAAAGTGCGCATGGTGACTGTTGTATTCAATACGGAGACAAATTCTGTGTTTCAACAACACTCTCATAGTCCACAGTTTACAGAATGCCTCCAGATGTGCATCGGAAACTACTACTGGTCTTCCAGGGAACGATCAAATTGTAGACTGTTTGAGACATTACTCCCATGGAGGGAAGTCCGCATGGTGACTGTCGTATTCAATCCCGATGCAATTTCTGTGTTTCAACAACACTCTGATAGAAAACAGATTACAGAATGCCTCCAGATGTGCATCGGAAACTACTACTGGTCTTCCAGGGAACGATCAAAGCGTAGACTGTTTGAGACATTACTCCCATGGAGGAAAGTGGTCATGGTGACTGTTGTATTCATTCCCGATGCAATTTCTGTGTTTCATTAACACTCTGATAATCCACTGATTACAGGATGCCTCCAGATGTGCATCGGAAAGTACTACTGGTCTTTTGGGAACGATCAAAGCGATGACAGTTTGAGACATTACTCCAATGGAGAAATGTACGCACGGTGCCTGTTGTATTCTATCCCGATGCAATTTCTGTGTTCATCAACACTCTGATAGTCCACAGTTTACAGAATGCCTCCAGATGTGCATCGGAAACTACTACTGGCATTCCAGGGAACGATCAAAGCGTAGACTGTTTGAGACACTACTACCGTGGAGGTAACTGCGCATGGTGACTGTTGTCTTCAATCCCGACGCAATTTCTGTGTTTCATTAACACTGTGATAATCCACAGATTACAGAATGCCACCAGATGTGCATCGGAAACCACTACTGGTCTTCCAGGGAACGATCAAAGCGTAGACTGTTTGAGACATTACTCCCATGGAGGAAAGTGCGCTTGGTGACCGTTGCATTAAATCGCGATGCAATTTCTGTGTTTCAACAACAGCCTGATAGTCCACAGATTATAGAACGCCTCCAGATGTGCATCGGAAACTACAACAGGTCTTCCAGGGAACGATCAAAGCGTAGACTGTTTGCGAATTACTTCTATGGAGGAAAGTGGTCATGGTGAATGTTGTATTCGATCCCGAAGCTATTTCTGTGTTTCATCAACACTTTGAAGATCCACAGATTACGGAATGCCTCCAGATGTGCATCGGAAACTACTAGTGGTCTTCCAGGGAACGATCAAAGCGTAGACTGTTTGAGAAATTTACTCCCGTGAAGGAAAGTGCGAATGGTGACTGTTGTATTCAATCCCGATGCAATTTCTGTGTTTCATCAACACTCTGATAGTCCACAGATTACAGATTGCCTCCAGATGTGCATTGGAAACTACTACTGGTCTTCCAGGGAACGATCAAAGCGTAGACTGTTTGAGACATTAGTCCCATGGAGGAAAGTCCGCATGGCGACTGTTGTATTCAATCCCGATGCAATTTCTGTGTTTCAACAACACTCTGATAGTAAACAGATTACAGAATGCTCCAGATGTGCATCGGAAACTACTACTGGTCTTCCAGGGAACGATCAAATCGTAGACTGTTTAAGACATTACTCCCATGGAGGAATGTGCACATGGTGGCTGGTGTATTCAAACCCGATGCAATTTCTGTGTTTCAACAACACTCTGATATTCCACAGATTACAGAATGCCTCCAGGTGTGCATCGGAAACTACTACTGTTCTTCCAGAGTACGTCCAAAGCGTAGACTGTTTGAGACATTACTCCCATGGAGGAAAGTGCGCATGGTGACTGTTGTATTCAATCCCGATGCAATTTCTGTGTTTCATCAACACTCTGATAGTCCACAGATTACAGAATGCCTCCAGATGTGCATCGGAATGTACTACTTTCCTTCTAGGGAACGATCAAAGCGTAGACTGTTTGAGACATTACTCCCATGGGGGAAAGCGCGCATGGTGACTGTTGTATTCAATCCCGATGTAATATCTGTGTTTCATCAACACTCAGATAGCCCAGAGATTACAGAATGCCTCCAGATGTGCATCGGAAACTACTACTGGTCTTTCACGGAACGATCAAATCGTAGACTGTTTGAGACATTACTCCCGTGAAGGAAAGTGCGAATGGTGAATGTTGTATTCAATCCCGATGCAATATCTGTGTTTCATCAACACTCTGATAGTCCACAGATTACAGAATGCCTCCAGATGTGCATCGGAAACTACTACTGGTCTTCCTGGGAACGATCAAAGCGTAGACTGTTTTAGACATGACTCCCATGGAGGAAAGTGGTCATGGTGACTGTTGTATTCCATCCCGATGCAATTTCTGTGTTTCATTAGCAATCGGATAGTCCACAGATTACAGAATGCCTCCAGATGTCCATCGGAATCTACTACTGGTCTTGAGGGAACGATCAAAGCGATGACAGTTTGTGACGTTACTCAAATGGAGAAATGTACGCATGGTGCCTGTTGTATTCAATCCCGATGCAATTTCTGTGTTTCATCAAAACTCTGATAGTCCACAGGTTACAGAGTGCCTCCAGATGTGCATCGGAAGCTACTACTGGTCTTCTAGGGAACGATCAAAGCGTAGACTGTTTGAGACATTACTCCCATTGAGGAAAGTCCGCACGGAGACTGTTGTATTCAATCCCGATGCAATTTCTGTTTTTCAACAACTCTCTGATACTAAACAGATTACAGAATGCCGCCAGATGTGCATCGGAAACTACTACTGGTCTTCCAGGGAACGATCAAAGCGTAGACTGTTTGAGACATTACTCCCATGGAGGAAAGTGCGCATTGTGACTGTTGTATTCAATCCCGATGCAATTTCTGTGTTTCATCAAAACTCTGATAGTCCACAGATTATAGATTGCCTATAGATGTGCATCGGAAACTACTACTGGTCTTCCTGGGAACGATCAAAGCATAGACTGTTTAAGAGATTACCCCCATGGAGGAAAGTGCGCATGGTGACTGTTGTATTCAATCACAATGCAATTTCTGTGTTTCATCAACACTTTGAAGGTCCACAGTCTACAGAACGCCTCCAGATGTGCATCGGAAACTACTACTGTTCTTTCAGGAACGATCAAAGCATAGACTGTTTGAGACATTACTCCCATTGAGGAAAGTCCGCACGGAGACTGTTGTATTCAATCCCGATGCAATTTCTGTGTTTCAACAACTCTCTGATACTAAACAGATTACAGAATGCCTCCAGATGTGCATCGGAAACTACTACTGGTCTTCCAGGGAACGATCAAAGCGTAGACTGTTTGAGACACTACTCCCATGGAGGAAAGTGCGCATGGTGACTGTTGTATTCAATCCCGATGCAATTTCTGTGTTTCATCAAAACTCTGATAGTCCACAGATTATAGATTGCCTATAGATGTGCATCGGAAACTACTACTGGTCTTCCTGGGAACGATCAAAGCATAGACTGTTTAAGAGATTACCCCCATGGAGGAAAGTGCGCATGGTGACTGTTGTATTCAATCACAATGCAATTTATGTGTTTCATCAACACTTTGAAGGTCCACAGTCTACAGAACGCCTCCAGATGTTCATCGGAAACTACTACTGTTCTTTCAGGAACGATCAAAGCATAGACTGTTTGAGACATTACTCCCTTTGAGGAAAGTCCGCACGGAGACTGTTGTATTCAATCCCGATGCAATTTCTGTGTTTCATCAACACTCTGATAGTCCACAGGTTACAGAATGCCTCCAGATGTGCATCGGAAGCTACTACTGGTCTTCTAGGGAACGATCAAAGCGTAGACTGTTTGAGACATTACTCCCATTGAGGAAAGTCGGCACGGAGACTGTTGTATTCAATCCCGATGCAATTTCTGTTTTTCAACAACTCTCTGATACTAAACAGATTACAGAATGCCTCCAGATGTGCATCGGAAACTACTACTGGTCTTCCAGGGAACGATCAAAGCGTAGACTGTTTGAGACATTACTCCCATGGAGGAATGTGCGCATTGTGACTGTTGTATTCAATCCCGATGCAATTTCTGTGTTTCATCAAAACTCTGATAGTCCACAGATTATAGATTGCCTATAGATGTGCATCGGAAACTACTACTGGTCTTCCTGGGAACGATCAAAGCATAGACTGTTTAAGAGATTACCCCCATGGAGGAAAGTGCGCATGGTGACTGTTGTATTCAATCACAATGCAATTTCTGTGTTTCATCAACACTTTGAAGGTCCACAGTCTACAGAACGCCTCCAGATGTGCATCAAAAACTACTACTGTTCTTTCAGGAACGATCAAAGCATAGACTGTTTGAGACATTACTCCCATTGAGGAAAGTCCGCACGGAGACTGTTGTATTCAATCCCGATGCAATTTCTGTGTTTCAACAACTCTCTGATACTAAACAGATTACAGAATGCCTCCAGTCGTGCATCGGAAACTACTACTGGTCTTCCAGGGAACGATCAAAGCGTAGACTGTTTGAGACATTACACCCATGGAGGAAAGTGCGCATGTTGACTGTTGTATTCGATCCCAATGCAATATCTGTGTTCATCAACACTCTGATAGTCCACAGATTACAGAATGCCTCCAGATGTGCATCGGAATGTACTACTTTCCTTCCAATGAACGATGAAAGCGTAGACTGTTTGAGACATTACTCCAGTGGAGGAAACTGCGCATGGTGACTGATGTATTCAATGCCGATTCTACTTCTGTGTTTCATCAACACCCGGATAGACCACAGATTACAGAATGCCTCCAGATGTGCATCGGAAACTACTACTGGACTTTCAGGGAACGATCAAAGCGTAGACTGTTTGAGACATTACTCCCTTTGAGGAAAGTGCGCATGGTGACTGTTGTATTAAATCCCGATGCAATTTCTGTGTTTCATCAACACTTTGAAGGTCCACAGGTCACAGAATGCCTCCAGATGTGCATCGGAAACTACTACTTGTCTTCCTGGGAACGATCAAAGCGTAGACTGTTTGAGACATGACTCCCATGGAGGAAAGTGGTCATGGTGACTGTTGTATTCCATCCCGATGCAATTTCTGTGTATCATTAGCAATCGGATAGTCCACAGATTACAGAATGCCTCCAGATGTCCATCGGAAACTACTACTGGTCTTGAGGGAACGATCAAAGCGATGACAGTTTGTGACGTTACTCAAATGGAGAAATGTACGCATGGTGCCTGTTGTATTCAATCCCGATGCAATTTCTGTGTTTCATCAACACTCTGATAGTCCACAGATTACAGAATGCCTCCAGATGTGCATCGGAAACAACTACTGTTCTTCCAGGCATCGATCAAAGCGTAGACTGTTTGAGACATTATCCCATGGAGGAAAGTGCGCATGGTGACTGTTGTATTCAATCCCGATGCAATTACTGTATTTCATCAACACTTTGAAGGTCCACAGATTACGGAATGCCTCCAGATGTGAATCGAAAGTACTACTGGTCTTACAGGGAACGATCAAAGCATAGACTGTTTGGGCCATTACTCCCGTGGAGGAGAGTGCGCATGGAGGCTGTTGTATTCAATGCCGATGCAATTTCTGTGTTTCATCAACACACAGTTAGTATGCAGATTACAGATTGCCTCCAGATGTGCATCGGAAGCTACTACTGGTCTTCTAGGGAACGATCAAAGCGTAGACTGTTTGGACATTACTCCCATTGAGGAAAGTCCGCACGGAGACTGTTGTATTCAATCCCGATGCAATTTCTGTTTTTCAACAACTCTCTGATACTAAACAGATTACAGAATGCCTCCAGATGTGCATCGGAAACTACTACTGGTCCTCCAGGGAACGATCAAAGCGTAGACTGTTTGAGACATTACTCCCATGGAGGAAAGTGCGCATGGTGACTGTTGTATTCAATCCCGATGCAATTTCTGTGTTTCATCAACACTCTGATAGTCCACAGATTATAGATTGCCTCCAGATGTGCATCGGAAACTACTACTGTTCTTTCAGGAACGATCAAAGCATAGACTGTTTGAGACATTACTCCCATTGAGGAAAGTCCGCACGGAGACTGTTGTATTCAATCCCGATGCAATTTCTGTGTTTCATCAACACTCTGATAGTCCACAGGTTACAGAATGCCTCCAGATGTGCATCGGAAGCTACTACTGGTCTTCTAGGGAACGATCAAAGCGTAGACTGTTTGAGACATTACTCCCATTGAGGAAAGTCCGCACGGAGACTGTTGTATTCAATCCCGATGCAATTTCTGTTTTTCAACAACTCTCTGATACTAAACAGATTACAGAATGCCTCCAGATGTGCATCGGAAACTACTACTGGTCTTCCAGGGAACGATCAAAGCGTAGACTGTTTGAGACATTACTCCCATGGAGGAAAGTGCGCATGGTGACTGTTGTATTCAATCCCGATGCAATTTCTGTGTTTCATCAAAACTCTGATAGTCCACAGATTATAGATTGCCTATAGATGTGCATCGGAAACTACTACTGGTCTTCCTGGGAACGATCAAAGCATAGACTGTTTAAGAGATTACCCCCATGGAGGAAAGTGCGCATGGTGACTGTTGTATTCAATCACAATGCAATTTCTGTGTTTCATCAACACTTTGAAGGTCCACAGTCTACAGAACGCCTCCAGATGTGCATCAAAAACTACTACTGTTCTTTCAGGAACGATCAAAGCATAGACTGTTTGAGACATTACTCCCATTGAGGAAAGTCCGCACGGAGACTGTTGTATTCAATCCCGATGCAATTTCTGTGTTTCAACAACTCTCTGATACTAAACAGATTACAGAATGCCTCCAGTCGTGCATCGGAAACTACTACTGGTCTTCCAGGGAACGATCAAAGCGTAGACTGTTTGAGACATTACACCCATGGAGGAAAGTGCGCATGTTGACTGTTGTATTCGATCCCAATGCAATATCTGTGTTCATCAACACTCTGATAGTCCACAGATTACAGAATGCCTCCAGATGTGCATCGGAATGTACTACTTTCCTTCCAGGGAACGATGAAAGCGTAGACTGTTTGAGACATTACTCCAGTGGAGGAAACTGCGCATGGTGACTGATGTATTCAATGCCGATTCTACTTCTGTGTTTCATCAACACCCGGATAGACCACAGATTACAGAATGCGTCCAGATGTGCATCGGAAACTACTACTGGACTTTCAGGGAACGATCAAAGCGTAGACTGTTTGAGACATTACTCCCTTTGAGGAAAGTGCGCATGGTGACTGTTGTATTAAATCCCGATGCAATTTCTGTGTTTCATCAACACTTTGATGGTCCACAGGTCACAGAATGCCTCCAGATGTGCATCGGAAACTACTACTTGTCTTCCTGGGAACGATCAAAGCGTAGACTGTTTGAGACATGACTCCCATGGAGGAAAGTGGTCATGGTGACTGTTGTATTCCATCCCGATGCAATTTCTGTGTTTCATTAGCAATCGGATAGTCCACAGATTACAGAATGCCTCCAGATGTCCATCGGAAACTACTACTGGTCTTGAGGGAACGATCAAAGCGATGACAGTTTGTGACGTTACTCAAATGGAGAAATGTACGCATGGTGCCTGTTGTATTCAATCCCGATGCAATTTCTGTGTTTCTTCAACACTCTGATAGTCCACAGATTACAGAATGCCTCCAGATGTGCATCGGAAACAACTACTGTTCTTCCAGGCATCGATCAAAGCGTAGACTGTTTGAGACATTATCCCATGGAGGAAAGTGCGCATGGTGACTGTTGTATTCAATCCCGATGCAATTACTGTATTTCATCAACACTTTGAAGGTCCACAGATTACGGAATGCCTCCAGATGTGAATCGAAAGTACTACTGGTCTTACAGGGAACGATCAAAGCATAGACTGTTTGGGCCATTACTCCCGTGGAGGAGAGTGCGGCTGGAGGCTGTTGTATTCAATGCCGATGCAATTTCTGTGTTTCATCAACACACAGTTAGTATGCAGATTACAGATTGCCTCCAGATGTGCATCGGAAGCTACTACTGGTCTTCTAGGGAACGATCAAAGCGTAGACTGTTTGAGACATTACTCCCATTGAGGAAAGTCCGCACGGAGACTGTTGTATTCAATCCCGATGCAATTTCTGTTTTTCAACAACTCTCTGATACTAAACAGATTACAGAATGCCTCCAGATGTGCATCGGAAACTACTACTGGTCCTCCAGGGAACGATCAAAGCGTAGACTGTTTGAGACATTACTCCCATGGAGGAAAGTGCGCATGGTGACTGTTGTATTCAATCCCGATGCAATTTCTGTGTTTCATCAACACTCTGATAGTCCACAGATTATAGATTGCCTCCAGATGTGCATCGGAAACTACTACTGGTCTTCCTGGGAACGATCAAATCATAGACTGTTTAAGAGATTACCCCCATGGAGGAAAGTGCGCATGGTGACTGTTGTAATCAATCACAATGCAATTTCTGTGTTTCATCAACACTTTGAAGGTCCACAGTCTACAGAACGCCTCCAGATGTGCATCGGAAACTACTACTGTTCGTTCAGGAACGATCAAAGCATAGACTGTTTGAGACATTACTCCCACTGAGGAAAGTCCGCACGGAGACTGTTGTATTCAATCCCGATGCAATTTCTGTGTTTCAACAACTCTCTGATACTAAACAGATTACAGAATGCCTCCAGATGTGCATCGGAAACTACTACTGGTCTTCCAGGGAACGATCAAAGCGTAGACTGCTTGAGACATTACACCCATGGAGGAAAGTGCGCATGTTGACTGTTGTATTCAATCCCAATGCAATATCTGTGTTCATCAACACTCTGATAGTCCACAGATTACAGAATGCCTCCAGATGTGCATCGGAATGTACTACTTTCCTTCCAGGGAACGATCAAAGCGTAGACTGTTTGAGACATTACTCCAGTGGAGGAAACTGCGCATGGTGACTGATGTATTCAATGCCGATTCTACTTCTGTGTTTCATCAACACCTGGATAGACCACAGATTACAGAATGCCTCCAGATGTGCATCGGAAACTACTACTGGACTTTCAGGGAACGATCAAAGCGTAGACTGTTTGAGACATTACTCCCTTTGAGGAAAGTGCGCATGGTGACTGTTGTATTAAATCCCGATGCAATTTCTGTGTTTCATCAACACTTTGAAGGTCCACAGGTCACAGAATGCCTCCAGATGTGCATCGGAAACTTCTACTGGTCTTCCAGGGAACGATCAAACCGTAGACTGTTTAAGACATTACTCCCATTGAGGAAAGTGCGCATGGTGACTGTTGTTTTCAATCCCGATGCAATGTATGTGTTTCAACAACACTCTGATAGTCCACAGATTACAGAATGCCTCCAGATGTGCATCGGAAACTACTACTGGTCTTCCAGGGAACGATCAAAGCATAGACTGTTGGAGACATTACTCCCATGGAGGAAAGTGCGCATTGTGACTGTTGTATTCAATCCCGATGCAATTTCTGTGTTTCATCAACACTTTGATGGTCCACAGATTACAGAATACCTCCAGATGTGAATCGAAACTTCTACTGGTCTTCCAGCAAAGATCAAAGCGTAGACTGTTTGAGACATAACTCCCATGGGGGAAAGTGCGCATGGCGACTGTTGTATTCAATCCCAATGCAATTTCTGAGTTTCAACAACACTCTGATAGTAAAACGGTTTGCAGAATGCCTCCAGATGTGCATCGGAAACTACTACTAGTCTTCCAGAGAACAATCAAAGCGTAGACTGTTTGAACCGTTGCTCCCATGGAAGAAAGTGGTCATGGTGACTGTTGTATTCATTCCCGATTCAATTTCTGTGTTTCATCAACACTCTGATAGTCAACAGATTACAGAATGTCTCCTGATGTCCATCGGAAACAACTACTGGTCTTCCAGGGAATGATCAAAGCGTAAACTGTTTGAGACATTACACCCATGGGGGAAAGTGCGCATGGTGACAGTTGTATTCAATCCCGATGTAATTTCTGTGTTTCATCAACACTCAGATAGTCCACAGATTTTAGAATGCCTCCAGATGTGCATCGGAAACTACTACTGGTCTTGTGGGAACGATCAAAGCGATGACAGTTTGAGACATTACTCCAATGGAGAAATGTACGCATGGTGCCTGTTGTATTTAATCCCGATGCAATTTCTGTGTTCATCAACACTCTGATAGTCCACAGATTACAGAATGCCTCCAGATGTGCATCGGAAACTACTTCTGGTCTACCGGGGAACGATCAAAGCGTAGACTGTTTGAGACATTACTCCCACGGAGGAAAGAGCGCATGGTGAGTGTTGTATTCAATCACGAAGCAATTTCTGTGTTTCATCATCACTCTGATAGTCCATCGATTACAGAATGCCTCCAGATGTGCATCGGAAACTACCACTGTTCTTCCAGGCAACGAACAAAGCGTAGACTGTTTGAGACATTACTACCATGGAGGAATGTCCGCATGGTGCCTATTGTATTCAATCCCGATGCAATTTCTGTGTTTCATCAACACTCTGATAGTCCACAGAATACAGAATGCCTCCAGATGGGCATCGGAAACTACTACTGGTCCTCTAGGGAACGATCAAAGCACAGACTGTTGGAGACATTACTCCCATGGAGGAAAGTGCTCATTGTGACAGTTGTATTCAATCCCGATGCAATTTCTGTGTTTCATCAACACTTTGATGGTCCACAGATTACAGAATGCCTCCAGATGTGAATCGAAACTACTACTGGTCTTCCAGGGAACGATCAAAGCGTAGACTGTTTGAGACATAACTCCCATGGGGGAAAGTGCGGATGGTGACTGTTGTATTCAATCCCGATGCAATTTCTGTGTATCAACAACACTCTGATAGTCCACAGATTACAGAATGCCCACAGATTTGCATCGGAAACTACTACTGGTATTCCAGGGAACGATCAAAGCGTAGACTCTTTGAGACGGCCCTCCCATGGAGGAAAGTGCGCATGGCGACTGTTGTTTTCGATCCCGATGCAATTTCTGAGTTTCAACAACACTCTGATAGTAAACAGATTGCAGAATGCCTCCAGATGTGCATCGGAAACTACTACTGGTTCTCCAGGGAACGATCAAAGCGTAGACTGTTTGAGACATTACTCCCATGGAGGAAAGTGGTCATGGTGACTGTTGTATTCAATCACGATGCAATTTCTGTGTTTCAATAACACTCGGATAGTCCACAGATTACAGAATGCCTCCAGATGTGCATCGCAAACTAGTACTGGTCTTTCAGGCGAACAATCAAAGCGTAGACTGTTTGAGACATTACTCCCATGGAGGAAAGTGTTCATGGTGTCCGTTGTATTCAATCCCGATGTAATTTCTGTGTTTCATCAACACTCAGATAGTCCACAGATTACAGAATGCCCCCAGATGTGCATCGGAAACTACTACTGGTCTTGAGGGAACGATCAAAGCGATGACAGTTTGAGACATTACTCCAATGGAGAAATGTACGCATGGTGCCTGTTGTATTCAATCCCGATGCACTTTCTGTGTTCATCAACACTCTGATAGTCCACAGATTACAGAATGCCTCCAGATGTGCATCGGAAACTACTTCTGGTCTACCAGGGAACGATCAAAGCGTAGACTGTTTGAGACATTACTCAAACGGAGAAAGAGCGCATGGTGACTGTTGTATTCAATCACGAAGCAATTTCTGTGTTTCATCATCACTCTGATAGTCCATCGATTACAGAATGCCTCCAGATGTGCATCGGAAACTACCACTGTTCTTCCAGGCAACGAACAAAGCGTAGACTGTTTGAGACATTACTCCCATGGAGGAATGTCCGCATGGTGCCTATTGTATTCAATCCCGATGCAATTTCTGTGTTTCATCAACACTCTGATAGTCGAAAGAATACAGAATGCCTCCAGATGGGCATCGGAAACTACTACTGGTCCTCTAGGGAACGATCAAAGCACAGACTGTTGGAGACATTACTCCCATGGAGGAAAGTGCTCATTGTGACAGTTGTATTCAATCCCGATGCAATTTCTGTGTTTCATCAACACTTTGATGGTCCACAGATTACAGAATGCCTCCAGATGTGAATCGAAACTACTACTGGTCTACCAGGGAACGATCAAAGCGTAGACTGTTTGAGACATAACTCCCATGGGGGAAAGTGCGGATGGTGACTGTTGTATTCAATCCCGATGCAATTTCTGTGTATCAACAACACTCTGATAGTCCACAGATTACAGAATGCCCACAGATTTGCATCGGAAACTACTACTGGTATTCCAGGGAACGATCAAAGCGTAGACTCTTTGAGACGGTCCTCCCATGGAGGAAATTGCGCATGGCGACTGTTGTTTTCAATCCCGATGCAATTTCTGAGTTTCAACAACACTCTGATAGTAAACAGATTGCAGAATGCCTAAAGATGTGCATCGGAAACTACTACTGGTTCTCCAGGGAACGATCAAAGCGTAGACTGTTTGAGACATTACTCCCATGGAGGAAAGTGTTCATGGTGTCCTGTTGTATTCATACCCGATGCAATTTCTGTGTTTCATCAACACTCTGATACTCAACAGATTACAGAATGTCTCCAGATGTCCATCGGAAACTACTACTGGTCTTCCAGGGAACGATCAAAGCGTAAACTGTTTGAGAAATTACTCCCATGGGGGAAAGTGCGCATGGTGACAGTTGTATTCAATCCCGATGTAATTTCTGTGTTTCATCAACACTCAGATAGTCCACAGATTACAGAATGCCTCCAGATGTGCATCGGAAACTACTACTGGTCTTCCAGGGAACGATCAAGGCGTAGACTGTTTGAGAATTACTCCCATGGAGGAAAGTGGTCATGGTGACTGTTGTATTCTATCCCGATGCAATTTCTGTGTTTCATCAACACTTTGAAGGTCCACAGATTACAGAATGCATCCAGATGTGCATCGGAAAGTACTACTTTCCTTCCAGGGAGCGATCAAAGCGTAGACTGTTTGAGACATTACTCCCGTGGAGGAAAGTGCGAATGGTGAATGTTGTATTCATTCCCGATGCAATTTATGTGTTTTATCAACACTCTGATAGTCCACAGATTACAGATTGCCTAAAGATGTGCATCGGAAGCTACTACTGGTCATCCAGGGAACGTTCAAAGCGTAGACTGTTTGGGACATTACTCCCATTAAGGAGAGTCCGCACGGCGACTGTTGTATTCAATCCCGATGCAATTTCTGTGTTTCAACAACACTCTGATACGAAACAGATTACAGAATGCCTCCAGATGTGCATCGGAAACTACTACTGGTCTTCCATGGAACGATCAAAGCGTAGACTGTTTGAGACATTACTCCCATGGAGGAAAAAGCGCATGGTGAATGTTGTATTCAATCACGAAGCAATTTCTGTGTTTCATCAACACTCTGATAGTCCACCGATTACAGAATGCCTCCAGATGTGCATCGGAAACTACCACTTGTCTTCCAGGCAACGAGCAAAGCGTAGACTGTTTGAGAGATTACTCCCATGGAGGAATGTCCTCATGGTGCCTATTGTATTCAATCCCGATGCAATTTCTGTGTTTCATCAACACTCAGATAGTCCACAGATTACAGAATGCCTCCAGATGGGCATCGGAAAATAGTACTGGTTTTCCAGGGAGCGATCAAAGCGTAGACTGTTTGAGACATTACACCCATTTAGGAAAGTGCGCATGGTGACTGTTGTATTCAATCCCGATGCAATTTCTGTGTTTCATCAACACTCTGATAGTCCACAGATTACAGAATGCCTCCAGATGTGCATCGGAAACTACTACTGGTCTCCCAGGGAGCGATCAAAGCGTAAACTGTTTGAGACATTACTCCCATGGATGAAAGTGCGCATTGTGACTGTTGTATTCAATGCCGATGCAATTTTAGTGTTTCAACAACACTCTGACAGTCCACAGTTTACAGAATGCCTCCAGATGTGCATCAGAAACTACCACTGGTCTTCCAGGGAGCGATCAAAGCGTAGACTGTTTGAGACATTAATCCCATGGAGAAAGTGCGCATGGTGACTGTTGTATTCAATCCCGATGCAATATCTTTGTTTCATCAACACTCTGATAGTCCACAGATTACAGAATGCTTACAGATGTGCATCGGAAACTACTACTGGTTTTCCAGGGAACGATGAAAGCGTAGTCTGATTGAGACATTACTTCTATGTAGGAAAGTGCGCATGGTGACTTTTGTATTCAATCCCGATGTAATTTCTGTGTTTCAACAACACTCTGATAGACCACAGATTACAGAATGCCTCCAGATGTGCAACGGAAACTACTACTGGTCTTCCAGGGAACGATCAAAGCGTAGACTGTTCGAGGCATTACTCCCATGGAGGAAAGTGCGCATGGTGACTGTTGTATTCAATCCCGATGCAATTTCTGTGTTTAATCAACACTCTGATAGTCCACAGATTACAGAATGCCTCCAGATGTGAATCGGAAACTACTACTGGTCTTCCAGGGAACGATCAAAGCGTAAACTGTTTGAGACATTACAACAATGGAGGAAAGTGCACATGGTGACTGTGGTAGTCAGTCCCTATGGAATTTCTGTGTTTCATCAATACTCTGATAGTCCACAGATTACAGAATGCCCCCAGATGTGCATCGGAAACTACTACTGGTCTTCCAGGGAACGATCAAAGCATAGACTGCGCCATTACTCCCATGGAGGAAAGTGCGCGTGGTGACTGTTGTATTCAATCACGAAGCAATTTCTGTGTTTCATCAACACTCTGATAGTCCACAGATTACAGAATGAGTCCAGATGTGCATCGGAAACTACCACTGGTCTTCCAGGCAACGAGCAAAGCGTAGACTGTTTGAGACATTACTTCCATGGAGGAAAGTCCGCATGGTGCCTATTGTATTCAATCCCGATGCAATTCCTGTGTTTCATCAACACTCTGATAGTCCACAGATTACAGAATGCCTCCAGATGTGCATCGGAAACTAGTATTAGTCTTCCAGTTATCGATCAAAGCGTAGACTGTTTGAGACATACTCCCATGGAGGAAAGTGCGCATGGTGACTGTTGTATTCAATCCCGATGCAAATTCTGTGTTTAATCAACACTCTGATAGTCCACAGATTTCAGAGTGCCTCCAGATGTGCATCGGAAACTACTACTGGTCTGCCAGGGAGCGATCAAAGCGTAGAATATTTGAGACATTACTCCCATGGATGAAAGTGCGCATGGTGACTGTTGTATTCAGTCCCGATGCAATTTCGGTGTTTCAACAACACTCTGACAGTCCACAGATTACAGAATGCCTCCAGATGTGCATCGAAAACTGCTACTGGTCTTCCAGGGAACGTTCAAAGCGTAGACTATTTGAGACATTACTCCCATGGAGGGAAGTCCGCATGGTGACTGTTGTATTCAATCCCGATGCAATTCCTGTGTTTCAACAACACTCTGATAGTAAACAGATTACAGAATGCCTCCAGATGTGCATCGGAAGCTACCACTGGTCTTCCAGGCAACGAGCAAAGCGTAGACTGTTTGACACATTACTCCGATGGAGGAGAGGTCGGCATGGTGCCTATTGTATTCAATCCCGATGCAATTTCTGTGTTCATCAACACTCTGATAGTCCACAGATTACAGAATACCTCCAGATGTGCATCGGAAACTACTACTGGTTTCCCAGGGAGCGATCAAAGCGTAAACTGTTTGAGACATTACTCCCATGGATGAAAGTGCGCATTGTGACTGTTGTATTCAATGCCGATGCAATTTTAGTGTTTCAACAACACTCTGACAGTCCACAGTTTACAGAATGCCTCCAGATGTGCATCAGAAACTACTACTGGTCTTCCAGGGAACGATCAAAACGTAGACTATTTGAGACATTACTCCCATGGAGGGAAGTCCGTATGGTGACTGTTGTATTCAATCCCGATGCAATTTCTGTGTTTCAACAACACTCTGATAGTAAACAGATTTCAGAATGCCTCCAGATGTGCATCAGAAATTACTACTGGTCTTCCAGGGAACGATCAAATCGTAGACTCTTTGAGACTTTACTCCCATGGAGGAAAATGCGCATGACGACTGTTGTATTCAATCCCGATGCAATTTCTGTGTTTCATCAACAATCTGATAGTCCACAGATTACAGAATGCCTCCAGATGTGCATCAGAAACTACTACTGGTCTTCCAGGGAGCGATCAAAGCGTAGACTGTTTGAGACATTAATTCCATGGAGGAAGTGCGCATGGTGACAGTTGTATTCAATCCCGATGCAATTTCTGTGTTTCATCAACACTCTGATAGTTCACAGATTACAGAATGCTTCCAGATGTGCATCGGAAACTACTACTGGTTTTCCAGGGAACGATGAAAGCGTAGTCTGATTGAGACATTACTTCTATGTAGGAAAGTGCGCATGGTGACTTTTGTATTCAATCCCGATGTAATTTCTGTGTTTCAACAACACTCTGATGGTCCACAGATTACAGAATGCCTCCAGATGTGCATAGGAAACTAGTATTGGTCTTCCAGTTAGCGATCAAAGCGTAGACTGTTTGAGACATTACTCCCATGGAGGAAAGTGCGCATGGTGACTGTTGTATTCAATCCCGATGCAATTTCTGTGTTTCAACAACACTCTGATAGTCCACAGATTACAGAATGCTTACAGATGTGCATCGGAAACTACTACTGGTCTTCCAGGGAACGATGAAAGCGTAGTTTGATTGAGACTTTACTTCTATGTAGGCAAGTGCGCATGGTGACTTTTGTATTCAATCCCGATGTAATTTCTGTGTTTCATCAACACTCTGATAGTCCACATATTACAGAATGCCTCCAGATGTGCAACGGAAACTACTACTGGTCTTCCAGGGAACGATCAAATCGTAGACTGTTTGAGGCATTATTCCCATCGAGGAAAGTGCGCATGGTGGCTGTTGTATTCATTCACGAAGCAATTTCTGTGTTTCATCAACACTCTGATAGTCCACAGATTACAGAATGCCTCCAGATGTGCATCGGAAGCTACCACTGGTCTTCCAGGCAACGAGCAAAGCGTAGACTGTTTGACACATTACTCCGATGGAGGGGAGGTCGGCATGGTGCCTATTGTATTCAATCCCGATGCAATTTCTGTGTTCATCAACACTCTGATAGTCCACAGTTTACAGAATGCCTCCAGATGTGCATCGGAAACTACTACTGGTCTGCCAGGGAGCGATCAATGCGTAGAATATTTGAGACATTACTCCCATGGATGAAAGTGCGCATGGTGACTGTTGTATTCAGTCCCGATGCAATTTCAGTGTTTCAACAACACTCTGACAGTCCACAGATTACAGAATGCCTCCAGATGTGCATCGGAAACTGCTACTGGTCTTCCAGGGAACGTTCAAAGCGTAGACTTTTTGAGACATTACTCCCATGGAGGGAAGTCCGCATGGTGACTGTTGTATTCAATCCCGATGCAATTCCTGTGTTTCAACAACACTCTGATAGTAAACAGATTACAGAATGCCTCCAGATGTGCATCGGAAGCTACCACTGGTCTTCCAGGCAACGAGCAAAGCGTAGACTGTTTGACACATTACTCCGATGGAGGAGAGGTCGGCATGGTGCCTATTGTATTCAATCCCGATGCAATTTCTGTGTTCATCAACACTGTGATAGTCCACAGATTACAGAATGCCTCCAGATGTGCATCGGAAACTACTACTGGTCTCCCAGGGAGCGATCAAAGCGTAAACTGTTTGAGACATTACTCCCATGGATGAAAGTGCGCATTGTGACTGTTGTATTCAATGCCGATGCAATTTTAGTGTTTCAACAACACTCTGACAGTCCACAGTTTACAGAATGCCTCCAGATGTGCATCAGAAACTACTACTGGTCTTCCAGGGAACGATCAAAACGTAGACTATTTGAGACATTACTCCCATGGAGGGAAGTCCGTATGGTGACTGTTGTATTCAATCCCGATGCAATTTCTGTGTTTCAACAACACTCTGATAGTAAACAGATTACAGAATGGCTCCAGATGTGCATCAGAAATTACTACCGGTCTTCCAGGGAACGATCAAATCGTAGACTGTTTGAGACTTTACTCCCATGGAGGAAAATGCGCATGATGACCGTTGTATACAATCCCGATGCAATTTCTGTGTTTCATCAACAATCTGATAGTCCACAGATTACAGAATGCCTCCAGATGTGCATCAGAAACTACTACTGGTCTTCCAGGGAGCGATCAAAGCGTAGACTGTTTGAGACATTAATCCCATGGAGGAAGTGCGCATGGTGACTGTTGTATTCAATCCCGATGAAATTTCTGTGTTTCATCATCACTCTGATAGTTCACAGATTACAGAATGCTTCCAGATGTGCATCGGAAACTACTACTGGTTTTCCAGGGAACGATGAAAGCGTAGTCTGATTGAGACATTACTTCTATGTAGGAAAGTGCGCATGGTGACTTTTGTACTCAATCCCGATGTAATTTCTGTGTTTCAACAACACTCTGATAGTCCACAGATTACAGAATGATTCCAGATGTGCAACGGAAACTACTACTGGTCTTCCAGGGAACAACCAAAGCGTAGACTGTTCGAGGCATTACTCCCATGGAGGAAAGTGCGCATGGTGACTGTTGTATTCAATCCCGATGCAATTTCTGTGTTTAATCAACACTCTGATAGTCCACAGATTTCAGAATGCCTCCAGATGTGCATCGGAAACTACTACTGGTCTTCCAGGGAACGATCAAAGCGTAGACTGCGCCATTACTCTCATGGAGGAAAGTGCGCGTGGTGACTGTTGTATTCAATCACGAAGCAATTCCTGTGTTTCATCAACACTCTGATAGTCCACAGATTACAGAATGCCTCTAGATGTGCATCGGAAACTACCACTGGTCTTCCAGGCAACGAGCAAAGCGTAGACTGTTTGAGACATTACTTCCATGGAGGAAAGTCCGCATGGTGCCTATTGTATTCAATCCCGATGCAATTTCTGTGTTTCATCAACACTCTGATAGTCCACAGATTACAGAATGCCTCCAGATGTGCATCGGAAACTACCACTGGTCTTCCAGGCAACGAGCAAAGCGTAGACTGTTTGACACATTACTCCGATGGAGGGGAGGTCGGCATGGTGCCTATTGTATTCAATCCCGATGCAATTTCTGTGTTTCATCAACACTCTGATAGTTCACAGATTACAGAATGCCTCCAGATGTGCATCGGAAACTAGTATTGGTCTTCCAGTTATCGAATAAAGCGTAGACTGTTTGAGACATTACTCCCATGGAGGAAAGTGCGCATGGTGACTGTTGTATTCAATCCCGATGCAAATTCTGTGTTTAATCAACACTCTGATAGTCCACAGATTTCAGAATGCCTCCAGATGTGCATCGGAAACTACTACTGGTCTGCCAGGGAGCGATCAAAGCGTAGAATATTTGAGACATTACTCCCATGGATGAAAGTGCGCATGGTGACTGTTGTATTCAGTCCCGATGCAATTTCGGTGTTTCAACAACACTCTGACAGTCCACAGATTACAGAATGCCTCCAGATGTGCATCGGAAACTGCTACTGGTCTTCCAGGGAACGTTCAAAGCGTAGACTATTTGAGACATTACTCCCATGGAGGGAAGTCCGCATGGTGACTGTTGTATTCAATCCCGATGCAATTCCTGTGTTTCAACAACACTCTGATAGTAAACAGGTTACAGAATGCCTCCAGATGTGCATCGGAAGCTACCACTGGTCTTCCAGACAACGAGCAAAGCGTAGACTGTTTGACACATTACTCCGATGGAGGAGAGGTCGGCATGGTGCCTATAGTATTCAATCCCGATGCAATTTCTGTGTTCATCAACACTCTGATAGTCCACAGATTACAGAATGCCTCCAGATGTGCATCGGAAACTACTACTGGTCTCCCAGGGAGCGATCAAAGCGTAAACTGTTTGAGACATTACTCCCATGGATGAAAGTGCGCATTGTGACTGTTGTATTCAATGCCGATGCAATTTTAGTGTTTCAACAACACTCTGACAGTCCACAGTTTACAGAATGCCTCCAGATGTGCATCAGAAACTACTACTGGTCTTCCAGGGAACGATCAAAACGTAGACTATTTGAGACATTACTCCCATGGAGGGAAGTCCGTATGGTGACTGTTGTATTCAATCCCGATGCAATTTCTGTGTTTCAACAACACTCTGATAGTAAACAGATTTCAGAATGCCTCCAGATGTGCATCAGAAATTACTACTGGTCTTCCAGGGAACGATCGAATCGTAGACTGTTTGAGACTTTACTCCCATGGAGGAAAATGCGCATGATGACTGTTGTATTCAATCCCGATGCAATTTCTGTGTTTCATCAACAATCTGATAGTCCACAGATTACAGAATGCCTCCAGATGTGCATCAGAAACTACTACTGGTCTTCCAGGGAGCGATCAAAGCGTAGACTGTTTGAGACATTAATTCCATGGAGGAAGTGCGCATGGTGACTGTTGTATTCAATCCCGATGCAATTTCTGTGTTTCATCAACACTCTGATAGTTCACAGATTACAGAATGCTTCCAGATGTGCATCGGAAACTACTACTGGTTTTCCAGGGAACGATGAAAGCGTAGTCTGATTGAGACATTACTTCTATGTAGGAAAGTGCACATGGTGACTTTTGTATTCAATCCCGATGTAACTTCTGTGTTTCAACAACACTCTGATGGTCCACAGATTACAGAATGCCTCCAGATGTGCATAGGAAACTAGTATTGGTCTTCCAGTTAGCGATCAAAGCGTAGACTGTTTGAGACATTACTCCCATGGAGGAAAGTGCGCATGGTGACTGTTGTATTCAATCCCGATGCAAATTCTGTGTTCATCAACACTCTGATAGTCCACAGATTACAGAATGCCTCCAGATGTGCATCGGAAACTACTACTGCTCTGCCAGGGAGCGATCAAAGCGTAAAATGTTTGAGACATTACTCCCATGGATGAAAGTGCGCATGGTGACTGTTGTATTCAATCCCGATGCAATTTCTGTGTTTCATCAACACTCTGGTAGTCCACATATTACAGAATGCCTCCAGATGTGCAACGGAAACTACTACTGGTCTTCCAGGGAACGATCAAATCGTAGACTGTTTGAGGCATTATTCCCATCGAGGAAGGTGCGCATGGTGGCTGTTGTATTCATTCACGAAGCAATTTCTGTGTTTCATCAACACTCTGATAGTCCACAGATTACAGAATGCCTCCAGATGTGCATCGGAAGCTACCACTGGTCTTCCAGGCAACGAGCAAAGCGTAGACTGTTTGACACATTACTCCGATGGAGGAGAGGTCGGCATGGTGCCTATTGTATTCAATCCCGATGCAATTTCTGTGTTCATCAACACTGTGATAGTCCACAGATTACAGAATGCCTCCAGATGTGCATCGGAAACTACTACTGGTCTCCCAGGGAGCGATCAAAGCGTAAACTGTTTGAGACATTACTCCCATGGATGAAAGTGCGCATTGTGACTGTTGTATTCAATGCCGATGCAATTTTAGTGTTTCAACAACACTCTGACAGTCCACAGTTTACAGAATGCCTCCAGATGGCAATCAGAAACTACTGCTGGTCTTCCAGGGAACGATCAAAACGTAGACTATTTGAGACATTACTCCCATGGAGGGAAGTCCGTATGGTGACTGTTGTATTCAATCCCGATGCAATTTCTGTGTTTCAACAACACTCTGATAGTAAACAGATTACAGAATGGCTCCAGATGTGCATCAGAAAGTACTACCGGTCTTCCAGGGAACGATCAAATCGTAGACTGTTTGAGACTTTACTCCCATGGAGGAAAATGCGCATGATGACCGTTGTATTCAATCCCGATGCAATTTCTGTGTTTCATCAACAATCTGATAGTCCACAGATTACAGAATGCCTCCAGATGTGCATCAGAAACTACTACTGGTCTTCCAGGGAGCGATCAAAGCGTAGACTGTTTGAGACATTAATCCCATGGAGGAAGTGCGCATGGTGACTGTTGTATTCAATCCCGATGCAATTTCTGTGTTTCATCAACACTCTGATAGTTCACAGATTACAGAATGCTTCCAGATGTGCATCGGAAACTACTACTGGTTTTCCAGGGAACGATGAAAGCGTAGTCTGATTGAGACATTACTTCTATGTAGGAAAGTGCGCATGGTGACTTTTGTATTCAATCCCGATGTAATTTCTGTGTTTCAACAACACTCTGATAGTCCACAGATTACAGAATGCCTCCAGATGTGCAACGGAAACTACTACTGGTCTTCCAGGGAACGACCAAAGCGTAGACTGTTCGAGGCATTACTCCCATGGAGGAAAGTGCGCATGGTGACTGTTGTATTCAATCCCGATGCAATTTCTGTGTTTAATCAACACTCTGATAGTCCACAGATTTCAGAATGCCTCCAGATGTGCATCGGAAACTACTACTGGTCTTCCAGGGAACGATCAAAGCGTAGACTGCGCCATTACTCCCATGGAGGAAAGTGCGCGTGGTGACTGTTGTATTCAATCACGAAGCAATTTTTGTGTTTCATCAACACTCTGATAGTCCACAGATTACAGAATGCCTCCAGATGTGCATCGGAAACTACCACTGGTCTTCCAGGCAACGAGCAAAACGTAGACTGTTTGAGACATTACTTCCACGGAGGAAAGTCCGCATGGTGCCTATTGTATTCAATCCCGATGCAATTTCTTTGTTTCATCAACACTCTGATAGTCCACAGATTACAGAATGCCTCCAGATGTGCATCGGAAACTACCACTGGTCTTCCAGGCAACGAGCAAAGCGTAGACTGTTTGACACATTACTCCGATGGAGGGGAGGTCGGCATGGTGCCTATTGTATTCAATCCCGATGCAATTTCTGTGTTTCAACAACATTCTGATAGTAAACAGATTACAGAATGGCTCCAGATGTGCAACGGAAACTACTACTGGTCTTCCAGGAAACGGTAAAATCGTAGACTGTTTCAGACATTACTCCCATGGAGGAAAATGCGCATGATGACTATTGTATTCAATCCTGATGCAATTTCTGTGTTTCATCAACACTCTGATAGTCCACAGATTACAGAATGCCTCCAGATGTGCATCGGAAACTACTACTGGTCTGCCAGGGAGCGATCAAAGCGTAGAATATTTGAGACATTACTCCCATGGATGAAAGTGCGCATGGTGACTGTTGTATTCAGTCCCGATGCAATTTCAGTGTTTCAACAACACTCTGACAGTCCACAGATTACAGAATGCCTCCAGATGTGCATCGGAAACTGCTACTGGTCTTCCAGGGAACGTTCAAAGCGTAGACTATTTGAGACATTACTCCCATGGAGGGAAGTCCGCATGGTGACTGTTGTATTCAATCCCGATGCAATTCCTGTGTTTCAACAACACTCTGATAGTAAACAGATTACAGAATGGCTCCAGATGTGCATCGGAAACTACTACTGGTCTTCCAGGAAACGGTAAAATCGTAGACTGTTTCAGACAATACTCCCATGGAGGAAAATGCGCTTGATGACTATTGTATTCAATCCCGATGCAATTTCTGTGTTTCATCAACACTCTGATAGTCCACAGATTACAGAATGCCTCCAGATGTGCATCGGAAACTACTACTGGTCTCCCAGGGAGCGATCAAAGCGTAAACTGTTTGAGACATTACTCCCATGGATGAAAGTGCGCATTGTGACTGTTGTATTCAATGCCGATGCAATTTTAGTGTTTCAACAACACTCTGACAGTCCACAGTTTACAGAATGCCTCCAGATGTGCATCAGAAACTACTACTGGTCTTCCAGGGAACGATCAAAACGTAGACTATTTGAGACATTACTCCCATGGAGGGAAGTCCGTATGGTGACTGTTGTATTCAATCCCGATGCAATTTCTGTGTTTCAACAACACTCTGATAGTAAACAGATTACAGAATGGCTCCAGATGTGCATCAGAAATTACTACCGGTCTTCCAGGGAACGATCAAATCGTAGACTGTTTGAGACTTTACTCCCATGGAGGAAAATGCGCATGATGACCGTTGTATACAATCCCGATGCAATTTCTGTGTTTCATCAACAATCTGATAGTCCACAGATTACAGAATGCCTCCAGATGTGCATCAGAAACTACTACTGGTCTTCCAGGAAGCGATCAAAGCGTAGACTGTTTGAGACATTAATCCCATGGAGGAAGTGCGCATGGTGACTGTTGTATTCAATCCCGATGCAATTTCTGTGTTTCATCAACACTCTGATAGTTCACAGATTACAGAATGCTTCAAGATGTGCATCGGAAACTACTACTGGTTTTCCAGGGAACGATGAAAGCGTAGTCTGATTGAGACATTACTTCTATGTAGGAAAGTGCGCATGGTGACTTTTGTACTCAATCCCGATGTAATTTCTGTGTTTCAACAACACTCTGATAGTCCACAGATTACAGAATGATTCCAGATGTGCAACGGAAACTACTACTGGTCTTCCAGGGAACGACCAAAGCGTAGACTGTTCGAGGCATTACTCCCATGGAGGAAAGTGCGCATGGTGACTGTTGTATTCAATCCCGATGCAATTTCTGTGTTTAATCAACACTCTGATAGTCCACAGATTTCAGAATGCCTCCAGATGTGCATCGGAAACTACTACTGGTCTTCCAGGGAACGATCAAAGCGTAGACTGCGCCATTACTCTCATGGAGGAAAGTGCGCGTGGTGACTGTTGTATTCAATCACGAAGCAATTTCTGTGTTTCATCAACACTCTGATAGTCCACAGATTACAGAATGCCTCTAGATGTGCATCGGAAACTACCACTGGTCTTCCAGGCAACGAGCAAAGCGTAGACTGTTTGAGACATTACTTCCACGGAGGAAAGTCCGCATGGTGCCTATTGTATTCAATCCCGATGCAATTTCTGTGTTTCATCAACACTCTGATAGTCCACAGATTACAGAATGCCTCCAGATGTGCATCGGAAACTACCACTGGTCTTCCAGGCAACGAGCAAAGCGTAGACTGTTTGACACATTACTCCGATGGAGGGGAGGTCGGCATGGTGCCTATTGTATTCAATCCCGATGCAATTTCTGTGTTTCATCTACACTCTGATAGTTCACAGATTACAGAATGCCTCCAGATGTGCATCGGAAACTAGTATTGGTCTTCCAGTTATCGATCAAAGCGTAGACTGTTTGAGACATTACTCCCATGGAGGAAAGTGCGCATGGTGACTGTTGTATTCAATCCCGATGCAAATTCTGTGTTTAATCAACACTCTGATAGTCCACAGATTTCAGAATGCCTCCAGATGTGCATCGGAAACTACTACTGGTCTGCCAGGGAGCGATCAAAGCGTAGAATATTTGAGACATTACTCCCATGGATGAAAGTGCGCATGGTGACTGTTGTATTCAGTCCCGATGCAATTTCGGTGTTTCAACAACACTCTGACAGTCCACAGATTACGGAATGCCTCCAGATGTGCATCGGAAACTGCTACTGGTCTTCCAGGGAACGTTCAAAGCGTAGACTATTTGAGACATTACTCCCATGGAGGGAAGTCCGCATGGTGACTGTTGTATTCAATCCCGATGCAATTCCTGTGTTTCAACAACACTCTGATAGTAAACAGGTTACAGAATGCCTCCAGATGTGCATCGGAAGCTACCACTGGTCTTCCAGGCAACGAGCAAAGCGTAGACTGTTTGACACATTACTCCGATGGAGGAGAGGTCGGCATGGTGCCTATAGTATTCAATCCCGATGCAATTTCTGTGTTCATCAACACTCTGATAGTCCACAGATTACAGAATGCCTCCAGATGTGCATCGGAAACTACTACTGGTCTCCCAGGGAGCGATCAAAGCGTAAACTGTTTGAGACATTACTCCCATGGATGAAAGTGCGCATTGTGACTGTTGTATTCAATGCCGATGCAATTTTAGTGTTTCAACAACACTCTGACAGTCCACAGTTTACAGAATGCCTCCAGATGTGCATCAGAAACTACTACTGGTCTTCCAGGGAACGATCAAAACGTAGACTATTTGAGACATTACTCCCATGGAGGGAAGTCCGTATGGTGACTGTTGTATTCAATCCCGATGCAAATTCTGTGTTCATCAACACTCTGATAGTCCACAGATTACAGAATGCCTCCAGATGTGCATCGGAAACTACTACTGCTCTGCCAGGGAGCGATCAAAGCGTAAAATGTTTGAGACATTACTCCCATGGATGAAAGTGCGCATGGTGACTGTTGTATTCAATCCCGATGCAATTTCTGTGTTTCATCAACACTCTGATAGTCCACATATTACAGAATGCCTCCAGATGTGCGACGGAAACTACTACTGGTCTTCCAGGGAACGATCAAATCGTAGACTGTTTGAGGCATTATTCCCATCGAGGAAAGTGCGCATGGTGGCTGTTGTATTCATTCACGAAGCAATTTCTGTGTTTCATCAACACTCTGATAGTCCACAGATTACAGAATGCCTCCAGATGTGCATCGGAAGCTACCACTGGTCTTCCAGGCAACGAGCAAAGCGTAGACTGTTTGACACATTACTCCGATGGAGGAGAGGTCGGCATGGTGCCTATTGTATTCAATCCCGATGCAATTTCTGTGTTCATCAACACTGTGATAGTCCACAGATTACAGAATGCCTCCAGATGTGCATCGGAAACTACTACTGGTCTCCCAGGGAGCGATCAAAGCGTAAACTGTTTGAGACATTACTCCCATGGATGAAAGTGCGCATTGTGACTGTTGTATTCAATGCCGATGCAATTTTAGTGTTTCAACAACACTCTGACAGTCCACAGTTTACAGAATGCCTCCAGATGGCAATCAGAAACTACTGCTGGTCTTCCAGGGAACGATCAAAACGTAGACTATTTGAGACATTACTCCCATGGAGGGAAGTCCGTATGGTGACTGTTGTATTCAATCCCGATGCAATTTCTGTGTTTCAACAACACTCTGATAGTAAACAGATTACAGAATGGCTCCAGATGTGCATCAGAAATTACTACCGGTCTTCCAGGGAACGATCAAATCGTAGACTGTTTGAGACTTTACTCCCATGGAGGAAAATGCGCATGATGACCGTTGTATTCAATCCCGATGCAATTTCTGTGTATCATCAACAATCTGATAGTCCACAGATTACAGAATGCCTCCAGATGTGCATCAGAAACTACTACTGGTCTTCCAGGGAGCGATCAAAGCGTAGACTGTTTGAGACATTAATCCCATGGAGGAAGTGCGCATGGTGACTGTTGTATTCAATCCCGATGCAATTTCTGTGTTTCATCAACACTCTGATAGTTCACAGATTACAGAATGCTTCCAGATGTGCATCGGAAACTACTACTGGTTTTCCAGGGAACGATGAAAGCGTAGTCTGATTGAGACATTACTTCTATGTAGGAAAGTGCGCATGGTGACTTTTGTATTCAATCCCGATGTAATTTCTGTGTTTCAACAACACTCTGATAGTCCACAGATTACAGAATGCCTCCAGATGTGCAACGGAAACTACTACTGGTCTTCCAGGGAACGACCAAAGCGTAGACTGTTCGAGGCATTACTCCCATGGAGGAAAGTGCGCATGGTGACTGTTGTATTCAATCCCGATGCAATTTCTGTGTTTAATCAACACTCTGATAGTCCACAGATTTCAGAATGCCTCCAGATGTGCATCGGAAACTACTACTGGTCTTCCAGGGAACGATCAAAGCGTAGACTGCGCCATTACTCCCATGGAGGTAAGTGCGCGTGGTGACTGTTGTATTCAATCACGAAGCAATTTTTGTGTTTCATCAACACTCTGATAGTCCACAGATTACAGAATGCCTCCAGATGTGCATCGGAAACTACCACTGGTCTTCCAGGCAACGAGCAAAACGTAGACTGTTTGAGACATTACTTCCACGGAGGAAAGTCCGCATGGTGCCTATTGTATTCAATCCCGAAGCAATTTCTTTGTTTCATCAACACTCTGATAGTCCACAGATTACAGAATGCCTCCAGATGTGCATCGGAAACTACCACTGGTCTTCCAGGCAACGAGCAAAGCGTAGACTGTTTGACACATTACTCCGATGGAGGGGAGGTCGGCATGGTGCCTATTGTATTCAATCCCGATGCAATTTCTGTGTTTCAACAACATTCTGATAGTAAACAGATTACAGAATGGCTCCAGATGTGCAACGGAAACTACTACGGGTCTTCCAGGAAACGGTAAAATCGTAGACTGTTTCAGACATTACTCCCATGGAGGAAAATGCGCATGATGACTATTGTATTCAATCCTGATGCAATTTCTGTGTTTCATCAACACTCTGATAGTCCACAGATTACAGAATGCCTCCAGATGTGCATCGGAAACTACTACTGGTCTGCCAGGGAGCGATCAAAGCGTAGAATATTTGAGACATTACTCCCATGGATGAAAGTGCGCATGGTGACTGTTGTATTCAGTCCCGATGCAATTTCAGTGTTTCAACAACACTCTGACAGTCCACAGATTACAGAATGCCTCCAGATGTGCATCGGAAACTGCTACTGGTCTTCCAGGGAACGTTCAAAGCGTAGACTATTTGAGACATTACTCCCATGGAGGGAAGTCCGCATGGTGACTGTTGTATTCAATCCCGATGCAATTCCTGTGTTTCAACAACACTCTGATAGTAAACAGATTACAGAATGGCTCCAGATGTGCATCGGAAACTACTACTGGTCTTCCAGGAAACGGTAAAATCGTAGACTGTTTCAGACAATACTCCCATGGAGGAAAATGCGCTTGATGACTATTGTATTCAATCCCGATGCAATTTCTGTGTTTCATCAACACTCTGATAGTCCACAGATTACAGAATGCCTCCAGATGTGCATCGGAAACTACTACTGGTCTCCCAGGGAGCGATCAAAGCGTAAACTGTTTGAGACATTACTCCCATGGATGAAAGTGCGCATTGTGACTGTTGTATTCAATGCCGATGCAATTTTAGTGTTTCAACAACACTCTGACAGTCCACAGTTTACAGAATGCCTCCAGATGTGCATCAGAAACTACTACTGGTCTTCCAGGGAACGATCAAAACGTAGACTATTTGAGACATTACTCCCATGGAGGGAAGTCCGTATGGTGACTGTTGTATTCAATGCCGATGCAATTTCTGTGTTTCAACAACACTCTGATAGTAAACAGATTACAGAATGGCTCCAGATGTGCATCAGAAATTACTACTGGTCTTCCAGGGAGCGATCAAAGCGTAGACTGTTTGAGACATTAATCCCATGGAGGAAGTGCGCATGGTGACTGTTGTATTCAATCCCGATGCAATTTCTGTGTTTCATCAACACTCTGATAGTTCACAGATTACAGAATGCTTCCAGATGTGCATCGGAAACTACTACTGGTTTTCCAGGGAACGATGAAAGCGTAGTCTGATTGAGACATTACTTCTATGTAGGAAAGTGCGCATGGTGACTTTTGTACTCAATCCCGATGTAATTTCTGTGTTTCAACAACACTCTGATAGTCCACAGATTACAGAATGATTCCAGATGTGCAACGGAAACTACTACTGGTCTTCCAGGGAACGACCAAAGCGTAGACTGTTCGAGGCATTACTCCCATGGAGGAAAGGGCGCATGGTGACTGTTGTATTCAATCCCGATGCAATTTCTGTGTTTAATCAACACTCTGATAGTCCACAGATTTCAGAATGCCTCCAGATGTGCATCGGAAACTACTACTGGTCTTCCAGGGAACGATCAAAGCGTAGACTGCGCCATTACTCTCATGGAGGAAAGTGCGCGTGGTGACTGTTGTATTCAATCACGAAGCAATTTCTGTGTTTCATCAACACTCTGATAGTCCACAGATTACAGAATGCCTCTAGATGTGCATCGGAAACTACCACTGGTCTTCCAGGCAACGAGCAAAGCGTAGACTGTTTGAGACATTACTTCCACGGAGGAAAGTCCGCATGGTGCCTATTGTATTCAATCCCGATGCAATTTCTGTGTTTCATCAACACTCTGATAGTCCACAGATTACAGAATGCCTCCAGATGTGCATCGGAAACTACCACTGGTCTTCCAGGCAACGAGCAAAGCGTAGACTGTTTGACACATTACTCCGATGGAGGGGAGGTCGGCATGGTGCCTATTGTATTCAATCCCGATGAAATTTCTGTGTTTCATCAACACTCTGATAGTTCACAGATTACAGAATGCCTCCAGATGTGCATCGGAAACTAGTATTGGTCTTCCAGTTATCGATCAAAGCGTAGACTGTTTGAGACATTACTCCCATGGAGGAAAGTGCGCATGGTGACTGTTGTATTCAATCCTGATGCAAATTCTGTGTTTAATCAACACTCTGATAGTCCACAGATTTCAGAATGCCTCCAGATGTGCATCGGAAACTACTACTGGTCTTCCAGGCAACGAGCAAAGCGTAGACTGTTTGACACATTACTCCGATGGAGGAGAGGTCGGCATGGTGCCTATAGTATTCAATCCCGATGCAATTTCTGTGTTCATCAACACTCTGATAGTCCACAGATTACAGAATGCCTCCAGATGTGCATCGGAAACTACTACTGGTCTCCCAGGGAGCGATCAAAGCGTAAAATGTTTGAGACATTACTCCCATGGATGAAAGTGCGCATGGTGACTGTTGTATTCAATCCCGATGCAATTTCTGTGTTTCATCAACACTCTGATAGTCCACATATTACAGAATGCCTCCAGATGTGCAACGGAAACTACTACTGGTCTTCCAGGCAACGAGCAAAGCGTAGACTGTTTGACACATTACTCCGATGGAGGAGAGGTCGGCATGGTGCCTATAGTATTCAATCCCGATGCAATTTCTGTGTTCATCAACACTCTGATAGTCCACAGATTACAGAATGCCTCCAGATGTGCATCGGAAACTACTACTGGTCTCCCAGGGAGCGATCAAAGCGTAAAATGTTTGAGACATTACTTCCACGGAGGAAAGTCCGCATGGTGCCTATTGTATTCAATCCCGATGCAATTTCTGTGTTTCATCAACACTCTGATAGTCCACAGATTACAGAATGCCTCCAGATGTGCATCGGAAACTACCACTGGTCTTCCAGGCAACGAGCAAAGCGTAGACTGTTTGACACATTACTCCGATGGAGGGGAGGTCGGCATGGTGCCTATTGTATTCAATCCCGATGAAATTTCTGTGTTTCATCAACACTCTGATAGTTCACAGATTACAGAATGCCTCCAGATGTGCATCGGAAACTAGTATTGGTCTTCCAGTTATCGATCAAAGCGTAGACTGTTTGAGACATTACTCCCATGGATGAAAGGGCGCATGGTGACTGTTGTATTCAATCCCGATGCAATTTCTGTGTTTCATCAACACTCTGATAGTCCACATATTACAGAATGCCTCCAGATGTGCAACGGAAACTACTACTGGTCTTCCAGGGAACGATCAAATCGTAGACTGTTTGAGGCATTATTCACAACGAGGAAAGTGCGCATGGTGGCTGTTGTATTCATTCACGAAGCAATTTCTGTGTTTCATCAACACTCTGATAGTCCACAGATTACAGAATGCCTCCAGATGTGCATCGGAAGCTACCACTGGTCTTCCAGGCAACGAGCAAAGCGTAGACTGTTTGACACATTACTCCGATGGAGGAGAGGTCGGCATGGTGCCTATTGTATTCAATCCCGATGCAATTTCTGTGTTCATCAACACTGTGATAGTCCACAGATTACAGAATGCCTCCAGATGTGCATCGGAAACTACTACTGGTCTCCCAGGGAGCGATCAAAGCGTAAACTGTTTGAGACATTACTCCCATGGATGAAAGTGCGCATTGTGACTGTTGTATTCAATGCCGATGCAATTTTAGTGTTTCAACAACACTCTGACAGTCCACAGTTTACAGAATGCCTCCAGATGGCAATCAGAAACTACTGCTGGTCTTCCAGGGAACGATCAAAACGTAGACTATTTGAGACATTACTCCCATGGAGGGAAGTCCGTATGGTGACTGTTGTATTCAATCCCGATGCAATTTCTGTGTTTCAACAACACTCTGATAGTAAACAGATTACAGAACGGCTCCAGATGTGCATCAGAAATTACTACTGGTCTTCCAGGGAGCGATCAAAGCGTAGACTGTTTGAGACATTAATCCCATGGAGGAAGTGCGCATGGTGACTGTTGTATTCAATCCCGATGCAATTTCTGTGTTTCATCAACACTCTGATAGTTCACAGATTACAGAATGCTTCCAGATGTGCATCGGAAACTACTACTGGTTTTCCAGGGAACGATGAAAGCGTAGTCTGATTGAGACATTACTTCTATGTAGGAAAGTGCGCATGGTGACTTTTGTATTCAATCCCGATGTAATTTCTGTGTTTCAACAACACTCTGATAGTCCACAGATTACAGAATGCCTCCAGATGTGCAACGGAAACTACAACTTGTCTTCCAGGGAACGACCAAAGCGTAGACTGTTCGAGGCATTACTCCCATGGAGGAAAGTGCGCATGGTGACTGTTGTATTCAATCCCGATGCAATTTCTGTGTTTAATCAACACTCTGATAGTCCACAGATTTCAGAATGCCTCCAGATGTGCATCGGAAACTACTACTGGTCTTCCAGGGAACGATCAAAGCGTAGACTGCGCCATTACTCCCATGGAGGAAAGTGCGCGTGGTGACTGTTGTATTCAATCACGAAGCAATTTTTGTGTTTCATCAACACTCTGATAGTCCACAGATTACAGAATGCCTCCAGATGTGCATCGGAAACTACCACTGGTCTTCCAGGCAACGAGCAAAACGAAGACTGTTTGAGACATTACTTCCACGGAGGAAAGTCCGCATGGTGCCTATTGTATTCAATCCCGATGCAATTTCTTTGTTTCATCAACACTCTGATAGTCCACAGATTACAGAATGCCTCCAGATGTGCATCGGAAACTACCACTGGTCTTCCAGGCAACGAGCAAAGCGTAGACTGTTTGACACATTACTCCGATGGAGGGGAGGTCGGCATGGTGCCTATTGTATTCAATCCCGATGCAATTTCTGTGTTTCAACAACATTCTGATAGTAAACAGATTACAGAATGGCTCCAGATGTGCAACGGAAACTACTACTGGTCTTCCAGGAAACGGTAAAATCGTAGACTGTTTCAGACATTACTCCCATGGAGGAAAATGCGCATGATGACTATTGTATTCAATCCTGATGCAATTTCTGTGTTTCATCAACACTCTGATAGTCCACAGATTACAGAATGCCTCCAGATGTGCATCGGAAACTACTACTGGTCTGCCAGGGAGCGATCAAAGCGTAGAATATTTGAGACATTACTCCCATGGATGAAAGTGCGCATGGTGACTGTTGTATTCAGTCCCGATGCAATTTCAGTGTTTCAACAACACTCTGACAGTACACAGATTACAGAATGCCTCCAGATGTGCATCGGAAACTGCTACTGGTCTTCCAGGGAACGTTCAAAGCGTAGACTATTTGAGACATTACTCCCATGGAGGGAAGTCCGCATGGTGACTGTTGTATTCAATCCCGATGCAATTCCTGTGTTTCAACAACACTCTGATAGTAAACAGATTACAGAATGGCTCCAGATGTGCATCGGAAACTACTACTGGTCTTCCAGGAAACGGTAAAATCGTAGACTGTTTCAGACAATACTCCCATGGAGGAAAATGCGCTTGATGACTATTGTATTCAATCCCGATGCAATTTCTGTGTTTCATCAACACTCTGATAGTCCACAGATTACAGAATGCCTCCAGATGTGCATCGGAAGCTACCACTGGTCTTCCAGGCAACGAGCCAAGCGTAGACTGTTTGACACATTACTCCGATGGAGGAGAGGTCGGCATGGTGCCTCTTGTATTCAATCCCGATGCAATTTCTGTGTTCATCAACACTCTGATAGTCCACAGATTACAGAATGCCTCCAGATGTGCATCGGAAACTACTACTGGTCTGCCAGGGAGCGATCAAAGCGTAGAATATTTGAGACATTACTCCCATGGATGAAAGTGCGCATGGTGACTGTTGTATTCAGTCCCGATGCAATTTCAGTGTTTCAACAACACTCTGACAGTCCACAGATTACAGAATGGCTCCAGATGTGCATCAGAAATTACTACTGGTCTTCCAGGGAACGATCAAATCGTAGACTGTTTGAGACTTTACTCCCATGGAGGAAAATGCGCATGATGACTGTTGTATTCAATCCCGATGCAATTTCTGTGTTTCATCAACAATCTGATAGTCCACAGATTACAGAATGCCTCCAGATGTGCATCAGAAACTACTACTGGTCTTCCAGGGAGCGATCAAAGCGTAGACTGTTTGAGGCATTAATCCCATGGAGAAAGTGCGCATGGTGACTGTTGTATTCAATCCCGATGCAATTTCTGTGTTTCATCAACACTCTGATAGTTCACAGATTACAGAATGCTTCCAGATGTGCATCGGAAACTACTACTGGTTTTCCAGGGAACGATGAAAGCGTAGTCTGATTGAGACATTACTTCTATGTAGGAAAGTGCGCATGGTGACTTTTGTATTCAATCCCGATGTAATTTCTGTGTTTCAACAACACTCTGATAGTCCACAGATTACAGAATGCCTCCAGATGTGCAACGGAAACTACTACTGGTCTTCCATGGAACGTTCAAAGCGTAGACTATTTGAGACATTACTCCCTTGGAGGGAAGTCCGCATGGTGACTGTTGTATTCAATCCCGATGCAATTCCTGTGTTTCAACAACACTCTGATAGTAAACAGATTACAGAATGCCTCCAGATGTGCATCGGAAGCTACCACTGGTCTTCCAGGCAACGAGCAAAGCGTAGACTGTTTGACACATTACTCCGATGGAGGAGAGGTCGGCATGGTGCCTATTGTATTCAATCCCGATGCAATTTCTGTGTTCATCAACACTCTGATAGTCCACAGATTACAGAATGCCTCCAGATGTGCATCGGAAACTACAACTGGTCTTCCAGGCAACGAGCAAAGCGTAGACTGTTTGACACATTACTCCGATGGAGGAGAGGTCGTCATGGTGCCTATTGTATTCAATCCCGATGCAATTTCTGTGTTTCATCAACACTCTGATAGTTCACAGATTACAGAATGATTCCAGATGTGCATCGGAAACTAGTATTGGTCTTCCAGTTACCGAACAAAGCGTAGACTGTTTGAGACATTAGTCGCATGGAGGAAAGTGCGCATGGTGACTGTTGTATTCAATCCCGATGCAATTTCTGTGTTTCATCAACACTCTGATAGTCCACAGATTACAGAATGACTCCAGATGTGCATCGGAAACTACTACTGGTCTGCCAGGGAGCGATAAAAGCGCAGACTATTTGAGACATTACTCCCATGGAGGAAAGTGCGCATGGTGACTGTAGTATTCAATCCCGATGCAATTTCTGTGTTTCATCAACACTCTGATAGTCCACAGATTACAGAATGCTTACAGATGTGCATCGGAAACTACTACTGGTCTTCCAGGGAACGATGAAAGCGTAGTTTGATTGAGACTTTACTTCTTTGTAGGAAAGTGCGCATGGTGACTTTTGTATTCAATCCCGATGTAATTTCTGTGTTTCATCAATACTCTGATAGTCCACAGATATCAGAATGCCTCCAGATGTGCATCGGAAACTACTACTGGTCTTCCAGGGAACGATCAAAGCGTAGACTGAGACATTACTCCCATGGAGGAAAGTGCGCATGGTGACTGTTGTATTCATTCACGAAGCAATTTCTGTGTTTCATCAACACTCTGATAGTCCACAGATTACAGAATGCCTCCAGATGTGCATCGGAAACTACCACTGGTCTTCCAGGCAACGAGCAAAGCGTAGACTGTTTGAGACATTACTTCCATGGAGGAAAGTCCGCATGGTGCCTATTGTATTCAATCCCGATGCAATTTCTGTGTTTCATCAACACTCTGATAGTCCACAGATTACAGAATGCCTCCAGATGTGCATCGGAAACTACCACTGGTCTTCCAGGCAACGAGCAAAGCGTAGACTGTTTGACACATTACTCCGATGGAGGAAAGTCCGCATGGTGCCTATTGTATTCAATCCCGATGCAATTTCTGTGTTTCATCAACACTCTGAAAGTTCACAGATTACAGAATGCCTCCAGATGTGCATCGGCAACTAGTATTGGTCTTCCAGTTAGCGATCAAAGCGTAGACTGGTTTTGAGACATTACTCCCATGGAGGGAAGTCCGCATGGTGACTGTTGTATTTAATCCCGATGCAATTTCTGTGTTTCAACAACACTCTGATAGTAAACAGATTACAGAATGGCTCCAGATGTGCATCGGAAACTACTACTGGTCTTCCAGGGAACGGTAAAATCGTAGACTGTTTCAGACATTACTCCTATGGAGGAAAATGCGCATGATGACTGTTGTATTCAATCCCGCTGCAATCTCTGTGTTTCATCAACACTCTGATAGTCCACAGATTACAGAATGCTTACAGATGTGCATCGGAAACTACTACTGGTCTTCCAGGGAACGATGAAAGCGTAGTTTGATTGAGACATTACTTCTATGTAGGAAAGTGCGCATGGTGACTTTTGTATTCAATCCCGATGTAATCTCTGTGTTTCATCAACACTCTGATAGTCCACAGATTACAGAATGCCTCCAGATGTGCAACGGAAACTACTACTGGTCTTCCAGGGAACGATCAAAGCGTAGACTGAGACATTACTCCCATGGAGGAAAGTGCACATGGTGACTGTGGTAGTCAGTCCCTATGGAATTTCTGTGTTTCATCAATACTCTGATAGTCCACAGATTTCAGAATGAATCCAGATGTGCATCGGAAACTACCACTGGTCTTCCAGGCAACGAGCAAAGTGTAGACTGTTTGACACATTACTCCGATGGAGGGAAGTCCGCATGGTGACTGTTGTATTCAATCCCGATGCAATTTCTGTGTTTCATCAACACTCTGAAAGTTCACAGATTACAGAATGCCTCCAGATGTGCATCGGCAACTAGTATTGGTCTTCCAGTTAGCGATCAAAGCGTAGACTGGTTTTGAGACATTACTCCCATGGAGGGAAGTCCGCATGGTGACTGTTGTATTCAATCCCGATGCAATTTCTGTGTTTCATCAACACTCTGAAAGTTCACAGATTACAGAATGCCTCCAGATGTGCATCGGCAACTAGTATTGGTCTTCCAGTTAGCGATCAAAGCGTAGACTGGTTTTGAGACATTACTCCCATGGAGGGAAGTCCGCATGGTGACTGTTGTATTCAATCCCGATGCAATTTCTGTGTTTCAACAACACTCTGATAGTAAACAGATTACAGAATGGCTCCAGATGTGCATCGGAAACTACTACTGGTCTTCCAGGGAACGGTAAAATCGTAGACTGTTTGAGACTTTACTCCCATGGAGGAAAGTGCGCATGGTGACTGTTGTATTCTATCCCGATGCAATTTCTGTGTTCATCAACACTCTGATAGTCCACAGATTACAGAATGCCTCCAGATGTGCATCGGAAACTACTACTGGTCTGCCAGGGGCCGATCAAGGCGTAGAATGTTTGAGACATTACTCCCATGGATGAAAGTGCGCATGGTGACTGTTGTATTCAATCCCGATGCAATTTCAGTGTTTCAACAACACTCTGACAGTCCACAGATTACAGAATGCCTCCAGATGTGCATCGGAAACTGCTACTGGTCTTCCAGGGAACGATCAAAGCGTAGACTATTTGAGACATTACTCCCATGGAGGGAAGTCCGCATGGTGACTGTTGTATTCAATCCCGATGCAATTTCTGTGTTTCAACAACACTCTGATAGTAAACAGATTACAGAATGGCTCCAGATGTGCATCGGAAACTACTACTGGTCTTCCAGGGAACGGTAAAATCGTAGACTGTTTCAGACATTACTCCCATGGAGGAAAATGCGAATGATGACTCTTGTATTCAATCCCGAAGCAATTTCTGTGTTTCATCAACACTCTGATAGTCCACAGATTACATAATGCCTCCAGATATGCATCGGAAACTACTACTGGTCTTCCAGGAACGATCAAAGCGTAGACTGTTTGAGACATTAATCCCATGTAGGAAAGTGCGCATGGTGACTGTAGTATTCAATCCCGATGCAATTTCTGTGTTTCATCAACACTCTGATAGTCCACAGATTACAGAATGCCTCCAGATGTGCATCGGAAACTACTACTGGTCTTCCAGGGATTGATCAAAGCGTAGACTGTTAGAGACATTACTCCCATGGAGGAAAGTGCGCGTGGTGACTGTTGTATTCAATCCCGATGGAATTTCTGTGTTTCATCAACACTCTGATAGTCCACACATTACAGAATGCCTCCAGATGTGCATCGGAAACTACCACTGGTCTTCCAGGGAATGATCAAGGCGTAGACTGTTTGAGAAATTACTCCCATGGGGGAAAGTGCGCATGGTTACTGTTGTATTCAAGCCCGATGCAATTTCTGTGTTTCGTCAACACTCAGATAGTCCACAGATTTCAGAATGCCTCCAGATGTGCATCGGAATCTACCAGTGGTCTTCCAGGGAACGATCAAGGCGTAGACTGTTTGAGAACTACTCCCATAGAGGAAAGTGGTCATGGTGACTGTTGTATTCAATCCCGATGCAATTTCTGTGTTTCATCAACACTTTGAAGGTCCACAGATTACAGAATGCCTTCAGATGTGCATCGGAAACTACTACTGGTCTTCCAGGGGACGATCAAAGCATTGACTGTATAAGACATTACCCCAATAGAGGAATGCGGGCATGGTGACTGTTGTATTCAATCACGATGCAATTTTTGTGTTTCATCAACACTTTGAAGGTCCACAGACTACAGAATGCCTCCCGATGTGCGTCGGAAACTACTACTGGTCTTTCAGGAACGATCAAAATATAGACTGTTTGAGACATTACTTCCATGGAGGAGAGTGCGCATGGAGACTGTTGAATTCAATGCCGATGCAATTTCTGTGTTTCATCAACACTCAGTTAGTATACAGATTACAGAATGCCTCCAGATGTGCATCTGAAACTACTACTGGTCTTCCAGGGAACGATCAAAGCGTAGACTGAGCCATTACTCCCATGGAGGAAAGTGCGCATGGCGACTGTTGTGTTCAATCACGAAGCAATTTCTGTGTTTCATCAACACTCTGATAGTTCACAGATTACAGAATGCCTCCAGATGTGCATCGGAAACTAGTATTAGTCTTCCAGTTAGCGATCAAAGCGTAGACTGTTTAAGACATTACTCCCATGGAGGAAAGTGCGCATGGTGACTGTTGTATTCAAACCCGATGCAATTTCTCTGTTCATCAACATTCTGATAGTCCACAGATTACAGAATGCCTCCAGATGTGCATCGGACACTACTACTGGTCTGCCAGGGAGCGATCAAAGCGTAGAATGTTTGAGACATTACTCCCATGGATGAAAGTGCGCATGGTGACTGTAGTATTCAATCCCGATGCAATTTCTGTGTTTCATCAACACTCTGATAGTAAAAAGATTACTGAATGGCTCCAGATGTGCATCGGAAACTACTACTGGTCTTCAAGGGAACGGTAAAATCGTAGACTGTTTCAGACATTACTCCCATGGAGGAAAATGCGCATGATGACTATTGTATTCAATCCCGATGCAAGTTCGTTGTTTCATCAACACTCTGATAGTCCACAGATTACAGAATGCCACCAGATATGCATCGGAAACTACTACTGGTCTTCCAGGGAGCGACCAAAGCGTAGACTATTTGAGACATTACTCCCATGGAGGAAAGTGCGCATGGTGAATGTAGTATTCAATCCCGATGCAATTTCTATGTTTCATCAACACTCTGATAGTCCACAGATTACAGAATGCCTCCAGATGTGCATCGGAAACTACCACAGGTCTTCCAGGCAACGAGCAAAGCGTAGACTTTTTGAGACATTACTTCCATGGAGGAAAGTCCGCATGGTGCCTATTGTATTCAATCCAGATGCAATTTCTGTGTTTCATCAACACTCTGATAGTCCACAGATTACAGAATGCCTCCAGATGTGCATCGGAAACTACCACTAGTCTTCCAGGCAACGAGCAAAGCGTAGACTGTTTGACACATTACTCCGATGGAGGGAAGTCCGCATGGTGCCTATTGTATTCAATCCTGATGCAATTTCTGTGTTTCAACAATACTCTGATAGTAAACAGATTACAGAATGGCTCTAGATGTGCATTGGAAATTAGTACTGGTCTTCCAGGGAACGATCAAATCGTAGACTGTTTGAGACTTTACTCGCATGGAGGAAAATGCGCATGATGACTGTTGTATTCAATCCCGATGCAATTTCTGTGTTTCATCAACAATCTGATAGTCCACAGATTACAGAATGCCTCCAGATGTGCATCACAAACTACTACTGGTCTTCCAGGGAGCGATCAAAGCGTAGACTGTTTGAGACATTAATCCCATGGAGGGAAGTGCGCATGGTGACTGTTGTATTCAATCCCGATGCAATTTCTGTGTTTCATCAACTCTCTGATAGTCCACAGATTACAGAATGCTTCCAGATGTGCATCGGAAACTACTACTGGTTTTCCAGGGAACGATGAAAGCGTAGTCTGATTGAGACATTACTTCTATGTAGGAAAGTGCGCATGGTGACTTTTGTATTCAATCCCGATGTAATTTCTGTGTTTCATCAACACTCTGATAGTCCACAGATTAATGAATGCCTCCAGATGTGCAACGGAAACTACTACTGGTTTTCCAGGGAACGATCAAAGCGTAGACTGTTCGAGGCATTACTCCCATAGAGGAAAGTGCACATGGTGACTGTTGTATTCAATCCCGATGCAATTTCTGTGTTTAATCAACACTCTGATAGTCCACAGATTACAGAATGCCTCCAGATGTGAATCGGAAACTACTACTGGTCTTCCAGGGAACGATCAAAGCGTAAACTGTTTGAGACATTACTCCCATGGAGGAAAGTGCACATGGTGACTGTGGTAGTCAGTCCCTATAGAATTTCTGTGTTTCATCAATACTCTGATAGTCCACAGATTTCAGAATGCCTCCAGATGTGCATCGGAAACTACTACTGGTCTTCCAGGGAGTGATCAAAGCGTAGACTGAGCCATTACTCCCATGGAGGAAAGTGAGCAATGTGACTGTTGTATTCAATCACGAAGCAATTTCTGTGTTTCATCAACACTCTGATAGTCCACAGATTACAGAATGCCTCCAGATGTGCATCGGAAACTACCACTGGTCTTCCAGGCAACGAGCAAAGCGTAGACTGTTTGAGACAATACTTCCATGGAGGAAAGTCCGCATGGTGCCTATTGTATTCAATCCCGATGCAATTCCTGTGTTTCATCAACACTCTGATAGTTCACAGATTACGGAATGCCTCCAGATGTGCATCGGAAACTAGTATTGGTCTTCCAGTTAGCGATCAAAGCGTAGACTGTTTGAGACATTACTCCCATGGAGGAAAGTGCGCATGGTGACTGTTGTATTCAATCCCGATGCAATTTCTGTGTTCATCAACACGCTGATAGTCCACAGATTACAGAATGCTTCCAGATGTGCATCGGAAACTGCTACTGGTCTTCCAGGGAAAGAACAAGGCGTAGACTATCTGAGACATTACTCCCATGGAGGGAAGTCCGCATGGTGACTGTTGTATTCAATCCCGATGCAATTTCTGTGTTTCAACAACACTCTGATAGTAAACAGATTACAGAATGGTTCCAGATGTGCATCGGAAACTACTACTGGTCTTCCAGGGAACGGTAAAATCGTAGACTGTTTCAGACATTACTCCCATGGTGGAAAATGCGCATGATGACTATTGTATTCAATCCCGATGCAATTTCTGTGTTTCATCAACACTCTGATAGTCCACAGATTACAGAATGCTTACAGATGTGCATCGGAAACTACTACTGGTCTTCCAGGGAACGATCAAAGCGTAGACTGACACATACTCCCATGGAGGAAAGTGCGTATGGTGACTGTTGTATTCATTCACGAAGCAATTTCAGTGTTTCATCAACACTCTGATAGTCCACAGATTACAGAATGCCTCCAGATGTGCATCGGAAACTACCACTGGTCTTCCAGGCAACGAGCAAAGCGTAGACTGTTTGAGACATTACTTCCATGGAGGAAAGTCCGCATGGTGCCTATTGTATTCAATCCCGATGCAATTTCTGTGTTTCATCAACACTCTGATAGTCCACAGATTACTGAATGCCTCCAGATGTGCATCGGAAACTACCACTGGTCTTCCAGGCAACGAGCAAAGCGTAGACTGTTTGACACATTACTCCGATGGGGGGAAGTCCGCATGGTGCCTATTGTATTCAATCCCGATGCAATTTCTGTGTTTCATCAACACTCTGATAGTTCACAGATTACAGAATGCCTCCAGATGTGCATCGGAAACTAGTATTGGTCTTCCAGTTAGCGATCAAAGCGTAGACTGTTTGAGACATTACACCCATTTAGGAAAGTGCGCATGGTGACTGTTGTATTCAATCCCGATGCAATTTCTGTGTTTCATCAACACTCTGATAGTCCACAGATTACAGAATGCCTCCAGATGTGCATCGGAAACTACTACTGGTCTCCCAGGGAGCGATCAAAGCGTAGACTGTTTCAGACATTAATCCCATGGAGGAAAGTGTGCATGGTGACTGTTGTATTCAATCCCGATGCAATTTCTGTGTTTCATCAACACTCTGATAGTCCACAGATTACAGAATGCTTCCAGATGTGCGTCGGAAACTACTACTGGTTTTCCAGGGAACGATGAAAGCGTAGTCTGATTGAGACATTACTTCTATGTAGGAAAGTGCGCATAGTGACTCTTGTATTCAATCCCGATGTAATTTCTGTGTTTCATCAACACTCTGGTAGTCCACAGATTACAGAATGCCTCCAGATGTGAATCGGAAACTACTACTGGTCTTCCAGGGAACGATCAAAGCGTAGACTATTTGAGACATTACTCCCATGGAGGGAAGTCCGCATGGTGACTGTTGTATTCAATCCCGATGCAATTTCTGTGTTTCAACAATACTCTGATAGTAAACAGATTACAGAATGGCTCCAGATGTGCATCGGAAATTACTACTGGTCTTCCAGGGAACGATCAAATCGTAGACTGTTTGAGACTTTACTCCCATGGAGGAAAATGCGCATGATGACTGTTGTATACAATCCCGATGCAATTTCTGTGTTTCATCAACAATCTGATAGTACACAGATTACAGAATGCCTCCAGATGTGCATCAGAAACTACTACTTGTCTTCCAGAGAGCGATCAAAGCGTAGACTGTTTCAGACATTAATCCCATGGAGGAAAGTGTGCATGGTGACTGTTGTATTCAATCCCGATGCAATTTCTGTGTTTCATCAACACTCTGATAGTCCACAGATTACAGAATGCTTCCAGATGTGCGTCGGAAACTACTACTGGTTTTCCAGGGAACGATGAAAGCGTAGTCTGATTGAGACATTACTTCTATGTAGGAAAGTGCGCATGGTGACTCTTGTATTCAATCCCGATGTTATTTCTGTGTTTCATCAACACTCTGATAGTCCACAGATTACAGAATGCCTCCAGATGTGAATCGGAAACTACTACTGGTCTTCCAGGGAACGATCAAAGCGTAAACTGTTTGAGACATTACTCCCATGGAGGAAAGTGCACATGGTGACTGTGGTGGTCAGTCCCTATGGATTTTCTGTGTTTCATCAATACTCTGATAGTCCACAGATTTCAGAATGCCTCCAGATGTGCATCTGAAACTACTACTGGTCTTCCAGGGAATGATCAAAGCGTAGACTGAGCCATTACTCCTATGGAGGAAAGTGCGCATGGTGACTGTTGTATTCAATCACGAAGCAATTTCTGTGTTTCATCAACACTCTGATAGTCCACAGATTACAGGATTCCTCCAGATGTACATCGGAAACTACCGCTGGTCTTCCAGGCAACGAGCAAAGCGTAGACTGTTTGAGACAATACTTCCATGGAGGAAAGTCCGCATGGTGACTGTTATATTCAATCCCGATGCAATTTCTTTGTTTCAACAACACTCTGATAGTAAACAGATTACAGAATGACTCCAGATGAACATCGGAAACTACTACTGGTCATCCAGGGAACGGTAAAATCGTAGCCTGTTTCAGACATTACTCCCATGGAGGAAAATGCGCATGATGACTATTGTATTCAATCCCGATGCAATTTCTGTGTTTCATCAACACTCTGATAGTCCACAGATTACAGAATGCCTCCAGATATGCATCGAAAAAATCTACTGGTCTTCCAGGGAGCGATCAAAGCGTAGACAGTTTGAGACATTACTCCCATGGAGGAAAGTGCGCATGGTGACTGTAGTATTCAATCCCGATGCAATTTCTGTGTTTCATCAACACTCTAATAGTCCACAGATTACAGAATGCTTACAGATGTGCATCGGAAACTACTACTGGTCTTCCAGGGAACGATGAAAGCGTAGTTTGATTGAGACATTACTTCAATGTAGGAAAGTGCGCATGGTGACTTTTGTATTCAATCCCAATGTAATTTCTGTGTTTCATCAACACTCTGATAGTCCACAGATTACAGAATGCCCCAGATGTGCAACGGAAACTCCTACTGGTCTTCCAGGGAACGATCAAAGCGTAGACTGTGTGAGGCCATACTCCCATGGAGGAAAGTGCGCATGGTGACTGTTGTATTCAATCCCGATGCAATTTCTGTGTTTCATCAACACTCTGATAGTCCACAGATTACAGAGTGCCTCCAGATGTGCAACGGAAGCTACTACTGGACTTCCAGGGAACGATCAAAGCGTAAACTGTTTGAGACATTACTCCCATGGAGGAAAGTGCACATGGTGACTGTGGTAGTCAGTCCCTATGGAATTTCTGTGTTTCATCAATACTCTGATAGTCCACAGATTTCAGAATGCCTCCAGATGTGCATCGGAAACTACTACTGGTCTTCCAGGGAACGATCAAAGCGTAGACTGAGACATTACTCCCATGGAGGAAAGTGCGCATGGTGACTGTTGTATTCATTCAAGAAGCAATTTCTGTGTTTCATCAACACTCTGATAGTCCACTGATTACAGAATGCCTTTAGATGTGCATCGGAAACTACCACTGGTCTCCCAGGCAACGAGCAAAGCGTAGACTGTTTGAGACATTACTTCCATGGAGGAAAGTCCGCATGGTGCCTATTGTATTCATTCCCGATGCAATTTCTGTGTTTCATCAACACTCTGATAGTCCAAAGATTACAGAATGAATCCAGATGTGCATCGGAAACTACCACTGGTCTTCCAGGCAACGAGCAAAGCGTAGACTGTTTGACACATTACTCCGATGGAGGGAAGTCCGCATGGTGCCTATTGTATTCAATCCCGATGCAATTTCTGTGTTTCATCAACATTCTGATAGTTCACAGATTACAGCATGCCTCCAGATGTGCATCGGAAACTAGTATTGGTCTTCCAGTTAGCGATCAAAGCGTAGGCTGTTTGAGACATTACTCCCATGGAGGAAAGTGCGCATGGTGACTGTTGTATTCAATCCCGATGCAATTTCTGTGTTCATCAACACTCTGATTGTCCACAGATTACAGAATGCCTCCAGATGTGCATCGGAAACTACTACTGGTCTGCCAGGGACCGATCAAAGCGTAGAATGTTTGAGACATTACTCCCATGGATGAAAGTGCGCATGGTGACTGTTGTATTCAATCCCGATGCAATTTCAGTGTTTCAACAACACTCTGACAGTCCACAGATTGCAGAATGCCTCCATATTTGCATCGGAAACTGCTACTGGTCTTCCAGGGAACGATCAAAGCGTAGACTATTTGAAACATTACTCCCATGGAGGGAAGTCCGCATGGTGACTGTTGTATTCAATCCCGATGGAATTTCTGTGTTTCATCAACACTCTGATAGTCCACAGATTACATAATGCCTCCAGATATGCATCGGAAACTACTACTGGTCTTCCAGGGAGCGATCAAAGCGTAGACTGTTTGAGACATTACTCCCATGGAGGAAAGTGCGCATGGTGACTGTAGTATTGAATCCCGATGCAATTTCTGTGTTTCATCAACACTCTGATAGCCCACAGATTACAGAATGCTTACAGATGTGCATCGGAAACTACTACTGGTCTTCCAGGGAACGATAAAAGCGTAGTCTGATTGAGACATTACTTCTATGTAGGAAAGTGCGCATGATGACTGTTGTATTCAATCCCGATGGAATTTCTGTGTTTCATCAATACTCTGATAGTCCACAGATTACAGAATGCCTCCAGATGTGCATCGGAAACTACTACTGGTCTTCCAGGGAACGATCAAAGCGTAGACTGTTAGAGACATTACTCCCATGGAGGAAAGTGCGCATGGTGACTGTTGTATTCAATCCCGATGGAATTTCTGTGTTTCATCAACACTCTGATAGTCCACACATTACAGAATTCCTCCAGATGTGCATCGGAAACTACCACTGGTCTTCCATTTAATGATCAAGGAGTAGACTGTTTGAGACATTACTCCCATGGGGGAAAGTGCGCATGGTTACTGTTGTATTCAAGCCCGATGCAATTTCTGTGTTTCGTCAACACTCAGATAGTCCACAGATTACAGAATGCCTCCAGATGTGCATCGGAATCTACCAGTGGTCTTCCAGGGAACGAACAAGGCGTAGACTGTTTGAGAACTACTCCCATAGAGGAATGTGGTCATGGTGACTGTTGTATTCAATCCCGATGCAATTTCTGTGTTTCATCAACACTTTGAAGGTCCACAGATTACAGAATGCCTTCAGATGTGCATCGGAAACTACTACTGGTCTTCCAGGGGACGATCAAAGCTTTGACTGTATAAGACATTACCCCAAGGGAGGAATGCAGGCATGGTGACTGTTGTATTCAATCCCGATGCAATTTCTGTGTTTCATCAACACTCTGATAGTCCAGAGATTACAAAATGCTTCCAGATGTATATCGGAAACTACTACTGGTCTTCCAGGGAACGATAAAAACGTAGAGTGTTTGAGACATTACTCCTATGTAGGAAAGTGTGCATGGTAACTGTTGTATTCAATCCCGATGGGTCTTCTGCATTTCATCAATACTCTGATAGTCTACAGATTACAGAAAGCCTGCAGATGTACATCGGAAACTACTACTGGTCTTCCAGGGAACGATCAAAGCGTAGACTGTTTGAGACATTACACCCAAGGAGGAAAGAGCGCATGGTGACTGTTGTATTCAATCAAGAAGCAATTTCTGTGTTTCATCAACACTGATAGTCCACAGATTACAGAATGCCTCCAGATGTGCATCAGAAACTACTACTGGTCTAACAGGGAACGATCAAATCGTAGAATGTTTGAGACATTACACCCATGGGGGAAAGTGCGCATGGTTACTGTTGTATTCAATCCCGATGCAATTTCTGTGTTTCATCAACACTCAGATAGTCCACAGATTACAGAATGCCTCCAGATGGACATCGGAAACTACTACTGGTCTTGAAAGGAACGATCAAGGCGTAGACTGTTTGAGAATTACTCCCATGGAGGAAAGTGGTCATGGTGACTCTTGTATTCGATCCCGATGCAACTTCTGTGGTTCATCAACACTTTGATGGTCCACAGATTACAGATAGCCTCCAGATTTGCATCGGAAACTACTACTGGTCTTGAGGGAACGATCAAAGCGATGACAGTTTGAGACATTACTCCAATGGAGAAATGTACGCATGGTGCCTGTTGTATTCAATCCCGATGCAATTTCTGTGTTCATCAACACTCTGATAGTCCACAGATTACAGAATGCCTCCAGATGTGCATCGGAAACTACTTCTGGTCTTCCAGGGAACGATCAAAGCGTAGACTGTTTGAGACATTACTCCCATGGAGGAAACTGCGCATGGTGACTGTTGTATTCACTCTCAATGCAATTTCTGTGTTTCATCAACACTTCGATGGTCCACAGATTACTGAATGCCTCCAGATGTGAATCGAAACTACTACTGGTCTTCCAGGGAACGATCAAAGCGTAGACTGTTTGAGACATAACTCCCTTCGGCTAAAGTGCTGATGGTGACTGTTGTATTCAATCCCGATGCAATTACTGTGTATCAGCAACACTCTGATAGTCCACAGATTACAGAATGCCCTCGGATTTGCATCGGAAACTACTACTGGTCTTCCAGGGAACGATCAAATCGTAGACTCTTTGAGACGTTACTCCCATGGAGGAAAGTGCGCATGGCGACTGTTGTATTCAATCCCGATGCAATTTCTGAGTTTCAACAACACTCTGATAGTAAACAGATTGCAGAATGGCTCCACATGTGCATCGGAAACTACTACTGGTCTTCCAGGGAACGATCAAAGCGTAGACTGTCTGAGACATTACTCCCATGGAGGAAAGTGGTCATGGTGACTGTTGTATTCAATCACGATGCAATTTCTGTGTTTCATCAACACTCGAATAGTCCACAGATTACAGAATGCCTCCAGATGTGCTTCGGAAACTACTACTGGTCTTTCAGGCGAACAATCAAAGCGTAGACCGTTTGAGACATTACTCAAATGGAGGAAAGTGTTCATGGTGTCCGTTGTATTCAATACCGATGTCATTTCTTTGTTTCATCAACACTCAGATAGTCCTCAGATTACAGAATGCCTCCAGATGTGAATCGGAAACTACTACTGGTCTTCCAGGGAACGATCAAGTCGAAGACTGTTTGAGAATTACTCCCATGGAGGAAAGTGGTCATGGTGACTGTTGTATTCGATCCCGATGCAATTTCTGTGTTTCATCAACACTTTGAAGGTCCACAGATTACAGAATGCATCCAGATGTGCATCGGAAAGCACTACTTTCCTTCCTTGGAACGATCAAAGCGTTGACTGTTTGAGTCATTACTCCCTTGGAGGAAACTGCGCATGGTGACTGTTGTATTCAATGCCGATGCTACTTCTGTGTTTCATCAACACCCGGATAGACCACAGATTACAGAATGCCTCCAGATGTGCATCGGAAACTACTACTGGACTTCCAGGGAACGATCAAAGCGTAGACTGTTTGAGACATTACTCCCATTGAGGAAAGTGCGCATGGTGACTGTTGTATTAAATCCCGATGCAATTTCTGTGTTTCATCAACACTTTGAAGGTCCACAGGTCACAGAATGCCTCCAGATGTGCATCGGAATCTTCTACTGGTCTTCCAGGGAACGATCAAACCGTAGACTGTTTAAGACATTACTCCCATTGAGGAAAGTGCGCATGGTGACTGTTGTATTCAATCCCGATGCAATGTATGTGTTTCAACAACACTCTGATAGTCCACAGATTAGAGAATGCCTCCAGATGTGAATCGGAAACTACTACTGGTCTTCCAGGGAACGATCAAAGCATGGACTGTTTGAGACATTACTCCCATGGAGGAAAGTGCGCATTGTGACTGTTGTATTCAATCACGATGCAATTTCTGTGTTTCATCAACACTTTGATGGTGCCCAGATTACAGAATGCCTCCAGATGTGAATCGATACTACTACTGGTCTTCCAGGGAACGATCAAAGCGTAGACTGTTTGAGACATAACTCCCATTTGGGAAAGTGCGGATGGTGACATTTGTATTCAATCCCGATGCAATTTCTGTGTTTCATCAACACTTTGATGGTGCACAGATTACAGAATGCATCCAGATGTGCATCGGAAACTACTACTGGTCTTCCAGGGAACGATCAAAGCGTAGACTGTTTGAGAATTACTCCAATGGAGGAAAGAGGTCATGGTGACGGTTGTATTCAATCTCGAAGCAATTTCTGTGTTTCTTTAACACTCAGATAGTCCACAGATTACAGAATGCCTCCAGATGTGCATCGGAAACTACTACTGGTCTTCCAGGGCACGATCAAAGCGTGGACTGATTGAGACATTACTCCCATTGAGGAAAGTCCGCACGGCGACTGTTGTATTCAATCCCGATGCAAATTCTGTGTTTCAACAACACTCTGATAGTTAACAGATTACAGAATGCCTCCAGATGTGCATCGGAAACTACTACTGGTCTTCCAGGGAGCGATCAAAGCGTAGACTGTTTGAGACATTACTCCCATGGAGGAAAGAGCGCATGGTGACTGTTGTATTTAATCACGAAGGAATTTCTGTGTTTCATCAACACTCTGATAGTCCACCGATTACAGAATGCCTCCAGATGTGCATCGGAAACTACCACTTGTCTTGCAGGCAATGAGCAAAGCGTAGACTGTTTGAGACTTTACTCCCATGGAGGAATGTCCGCATGGTGCCTTTGGTATTCAATCCCGATGCAATTTCTGTGTTTGATCAACACTCTGATAGTCCACAGATTACAGAATGCCTCCAGATGGGCTTCGGAAAATAGTTCTGGTCTTCCAGGGAGCGATCAAAGCGTAGACTGTTTGAGGCATTACACCCATGGAGGAAAGTGCGCATGGTGACTGTTGTATTCAATTCCAATGCAATTTCTGTGTTTCATAAACACTCTGATAGTCCACAGATTACAGAATGCTTCCAGATGTGCATCGGAAACTACTACTGGTCTTCCAGGGAACGATGAAAGCGTAGACTGATTGAGACATTACTTCTATGAAGGAAAGTGCGCATGGTGACTTTTGTGTTCAATCCCGATGTAATTTCTGTGTTTCATCAACACTCTGATAGTCCACAGATTACAGAATGCTTCCAGATGTGCAATGGAAACTACTACTGGTCTTCCAGGGAACGATCAAAGCGTAGACTGTTTGAGGCATTACTCCCATGGAGGAAAGTGCGCATGGTGACTGTTGTATTCAATCCCGATGCAATTTCTGTGTATCATCAACACTCTTAGAGTCCACAGATTCCAGAATGCCTCCAGATGTGCATCGGAAACTACTACTGGTCTTCCAGGGAACGATCAAAGCGTAAACTCTTTGAGACATTACTCCCATGGAGGAAAGTGAACATGGTGACTGTGGTAGTCAATCTCTATGGAATTTCTGTGTTTCATCAATACTCTGATAGTCCACAGATTTCAGAATGCCTCCAGATGTGCATCGGAAACTACTACTGGTCTTCCAATGAACGATCAAAGCGTAGACTGAGACATTACTCCCATGGAGGAAAGTGCGCATGGTGACTGTTGTATTCAATCACGAAGCAATTTCTGTGTTCATCATCACTCTGATAGTCCACAGATTACAGAATGCCTCCAGATGTGCATCGGAAACTACTACTGATCTGCCAGGGAGCGATCAAAGCGTAGAATGTTTGAGACATTACTAACATGGATGAAAGTGCGCATGGTGACTGTTGTATTCAATCCCGATGCAATTTCAGTGTTTCAACAACACTCGGACTGTCCACAGAATACAGAACGCCTCCAAATGTTCATCGGAAACTGCTACTGGTCTTCCAGGGAGAAGCGTAGACTGTTTGAGACATTACTCCCATGGAGGAAAGTGCGCATGGTGACTGTAGTATTCAATCCCGATGCAATTTCTGTGTTTCATCAACACTCTGATAGTCCACAGATTACAGAATGCTTACAGATGTGCATCGGAAACTACTACTGGTCTTCCAGGGAACGATGATAGCGTAGTCTGATTGGGACATTACTCCCATGTAGGAAAGTGCGCATGGTGACTGTTGTATTCAATCCCGATGGAATTTCTGTGTTTCATCAATACTCGGATAGTCCACAGATTACAGAATGCCTCCAGATGTGCATCGGAAACTACTACTGGTCTTCCAGGGAACGATCAAAGCGTAGACTGTTAGAGACATTACTCCCATGGAGGAAAGTGCGCATGGTGACTGTTGTATTCAATCCCGATGGAATTTCTGTGTTTCATCAACACTCTGATGGTCCACATATTACAGAATGCCTCCAGATATGCATCGGAAACTACCACTGGTCTTCCAGGGAATGATCAAGGCGTAGACTGTTTGAGACATTACTCCCATGGGGGAAAGGGCGAATGGTTACAGTTGTATTCAATCCCGATGCAAATTCTGTGTTTCGTCAACACTCAGATAGTCCACAGATTTCAGAATGCCTCCAGATGTGCATCGGAATCTACCAGTGGTCTTCCAGGGAACGATCAAGGCGTAGACTGTTTGAGAACTACTCCCATGGAGGAAAGTGGTCATGGTGCCCGTTGTATTCAATCTCGATGCAATTTCTGCGTTTCATCAACACTTTGAAGGTCCACAGATTACAGAATGCCTTCAGATGTGCATCGGAAACTACTACTGGTCTTCCAGGGGACGATCAAAGCATTGACTGTTTAAGACATTACCATAATGGAGGAATGTGGGCATGGTGACTGTTGTATTAAATCACGATGCAATTTTCGTGTTTCATCAACACTTTGAAGGTCCACAGACTACAGAATGCCTCCCGATGTGCATCGGAAACTACTACTGGTCTTTCAGGAACGATTAAAGCATAGACAGTTTGAGACATTACTCCCGTGGAATAGAGTTCGCATGGAGACTGTTGTATTCAATCCCGATGCAATTTCTATGTTTCATCAACACTCTGATAGTCCAGAGATTACAAAATGCTTCCAGATGTACATCGGAAACTACTACTGGTCTTCCAGGGAACGATCAAAGCGTAGACTGTTTGAGACATTACCCCCATTGGAGGAAAGAGCACATGGTGACTGTTGTATTCAATCGAGAAGCAATTTCTGTGTTTCATCAACACTGATAGTCAACAGATTACAGAATTCCTAGAGATGTGCATCACAAACTACTACTGGTCTAACAGGGAACGATCAAAGCGTAGAATGTTTGAGACATTACTCCCATGGGGGAAAGTGCGCAGGGTTACTGTTGTATTCAATCACGATGCAATTTCTGTGTTTCATCAACACTCAGATAGTCTACAGATTACAGAATGCCTCCAGATGGGCATCCTAAACTACTACTGGTCTTCCAAGGAACGATCAAGCCGTAGACTGTTTGAGAATTACTCCCATGTAGGAAAGTGGTCATTGTGACTCTTGTATTCGATCCCGATGCAACTTCTGCGGTTCATCAACACTTTGAAGGTCCACAGATTACAGAATGCCTCCAGATGTGCATCGGAAACTACTACTGGTCTTCCAGGGAACGATCAAAGCGTAGACTGTTTGAGACATTACTCCCGTGGAGGAAAGTGCGGATGGTGACTGTTGTAATCAATCCCGATGCATTTTCTGTGTTTCATCAACACTCTGATTGTCCACAGATTACAGATAGCCTCCAGATGTGCATCGGAAACTACTACTGGTCTTCCAGGGATCGATCAAAGCGTAAACTGTTTGAAACATTACTCCCATGGAGGAAAGTGCGCATGGTGACTGTTGTATTCAATCTCAAAGCAATTTCTGTGTTTCATCAACACTCTGATAGTCCACAGATTACAGAATGCCTCCAGATGTGCATCGGAAACTACTACTGGTCTAACAGGGAACGATCAAAGCGTAGAATGTTTGAGACATTACTCCCATGGGGGAAAGTGTGCATGGTGAGTGTTGTATTCAATCCCGATGCAATTTCTGTGTTTCATAAACACTCAGATAGTTCACAGATTACGGAATGTTTCCAGATGTGCATCGGAAACTACTACTGGTCTTCCTGGGAACGATCAAAGCGTAGGCTGTTTGTGACGTTACTAACACGGAGGAAAGTGCGCATGGTGACTGTTGTATTCAATCCCGATGCAATTTCTGTGTTTGATCAACACTTTGAAGGTCTACAGATTACAGAATGCCTCAAGATGTGCATCGGAAACTACTACTGGGCTTCCAGGAAACGATCAAATCGTAGACTGCTTGAGATATTACTCCCATGGAGGAAACTGCGAATGGTTACTGTTTTATTCAATCCCGATGCAATTTCTGTGTTTCAACAACACTGTGATAGTACACATATTACAGAATGCCACCAGATGTGCATCGGGAACAACTACTGGTCTACCGGGGAACGATCAATGCGTAGACAGTTTGAGTTATTACTCCCATGGAGGAAAGTGAATATGGTGACTGTTGTATTAAATCGCGATGCAATTTCTGTGTTTAATCAACACTCTGATAGTCCACAGATTACAGAATGCCTCCAGATATGCATCGGAAACTGCTACTGGTCTTCCAGGGAACGATCAAAGTGTAGACTCTTTGAGACATTACTCCCATGGACGAAAGTGTGCATGGTGATTGTTGTATTCAATCCCGATGCAATTTCTGTGTTTCATCAACACTCTGATAGTCCACAGATTACAGAATGCCCCCAGATGGGCATCAAAAAACTACTACTGGTCTTCCAGGGAACGATCAAAGCGTAAACTGTTTGAGACATTACTCCCATGGGGGAAAGTGTGCATGGTGACTGTGGTATTCAATACCGATGTAATTTCTGTGTTTCTCAACACTCAGATAGTCCACAGATTACAGAATGCCTCCAGATGTGCATCGGAAACTACTACTGGTCTTTCAGGGAACGATCAAAGCGTAGACTGTTTGAGACATTACTCCCATGGAGGAAAGTGCGCATGGTAACTGTTGTATTCAATCCCGATGCAATTTCTGTGTTTCATCAACACTCTGATAGTCCAGAGATTACAAAATGCTTCCAGATGTACATCGGAAACTACTGCTAGTCTTCCAGGGAACGATCAAAGCGTAGACTGTTTGAGACATTACCCCCATGGAGGAAAGAGCGCATGGTGACTGTTGTATTCAATCAAGAAGCAATTTCTGTGTTTCATCAACACTGATAGTCCACAGATTACAGAATGCCTCCAGATGTGCATCAGAAACTACTACTGGTCTAACAGGGAACGATCAAAGCGTAGAATGTTTGAGACATTACTCCCATGGGGGAAAGTGCGCAGGGTTACTGTTGTATTCAATCACGATGCAATTTCTGTGTTTCATCAACACTCAGATAGTCCACAGATTACAGAATGCCTCCAGATGGGCATCCTAAACTACTACTGGTCTTCCAAGGAACGAACAAGCCGTAGACTGTTTGAGAATTACTCCCATGTAGGAAAGTGGTCATGGTGACTCTTGTATTCGATCCCGATGCAACTTCTGTGGTTCATCATCACTTTGAAGGTCCACAGATTACAGAATCCCTCCAGATGTGCATCGGAAACTACTACTGGTCTTCCAGGGAACGATCAAAGCGTAGACTGTTTGAGACATTACTCCCGAGGAGGAAAGTGCGGATGGTGACTGTTGTAATCAATCCCGATGCATTTTCTGTGTTTCATCAACACTCTGATTGTCCACAGATTACAGATAGCCTCCAGATGTGAATCGGAAACTACTACTGGTCTTCCAGGGATCGATCAAAGCGTAGAATGTTTGAGACATTACTCCCATGGGGGAAAGTGTGCATGGTGAGTGTTGTATTCAATCCCGATGCAATTTCTGTGTTTCATAAACACTCAGATAGTTCACAGATTACGGAATGTTTCCAGATGTGCATCGGTAACTACTACTGGTCTTCCTAGGAACGATCAAAGCGTAGGCTGTTTGTGACATTACTAACACCGAGAAAAGTGCGCATGGTGACTGTTGTATTCAATCCCGAAGTAATTTCTGTGTTTCATCAACGCTCTGATAGTCCACAGATAACAGATTGCCTCCAGACGAGCATTGGAAACTACTACTGGTCTTCCTGGGAACGATCAAAGAATAGTCTCTTTGAGACATTACTCCCATGGAGGAAAGTGCGGATGGTGACTGTTGTATTAAAACCCGATGCAATTTCTGTGTTTCATCAACACTCAGATACTCATCAGATTACAGAATGTCTCCAGATGTGCATCGAAAACTACTACTGGTCTTCCAGGGAACGATTAAAGCGTACACTGTTTGAGACATTACTCCCATGTAGGAAAGTGCGCATGGTGACTGTTGTATTCAATCCCGATGCAATTTCTGAGTTTGATCAACACTTTGAAGGTCTACAGATTACAGAATGCCTCAAGATGTGCATCGGAAACTACTACTGGACTTCCAGGAAACGATCAAAACGTAGACTGTTTGAGATATTACTCCCATGGAGGAAACTGCGAATGGTTACTGTTGTATTCAATCCCGATGCAATTTCTGTGTTTCAACAACACTCTGATAGTCCACATATTACAGAATGCCATTAGATGGGCATCGGGAACAACTACTGGTCTACCGGGGAACGATCAATGCGTAGACTGTTTGAGTTATTACTCCCATGGAGGAAAGTGCGCATGGTGACTGTTGTATTAAATCGCGATGCAATTTCTGTGTTTTATCAACACTCTGATAGAACACAGATTACAGAATGCCTCCAGATGTTTATCGGAAACTACTACTGGTCTTACAGGGATCGATCAAAGCGTAGAATGTTTGAGACATTACTCCCATGAGGGGAAAGTGCGCATGGTGACTGTTGTATTCAATCCCGATGGAATTTCTGTGTTTCATCAACACTCTGATGGTCCACATATTACAGAATGCCTCCAGATATGCATCGGAAACTACCACTGGTCTTCCAGGGAATGATCAAGGCGTAGACTGTTTGAGACATTACTCCCATGGGGGAAAGGGCGAATGGTTACAGTTGTATTCAATCCCGATGCAAATTCTGTGTTTCGTCAACACTCAGATAGTCCACAGATTTCAGAATGCCTCCAGATGTGCATCGGAATCTACCAGTGGTCTTCCAGGGAACGATCAAGGCGTAGACTGTTTGAGAACTACTCCCATGGAGGAAAGTGGTCATGGTGACTGTTGTATTCAATCCCGATGCAATTTCTGCGTTTCATCAACACTTTGAAGGTCCACAGATTACAGAATGCCTTCAGATGTGCATCGGAAACTACTACTGGTCTTCCAGGGGACGATCAAAGCATTGACTGTTTAAGACATTACCATAATGGAGGAATGTGGGCATGGTGACTGTTGTATTAAATCACGATGCAATTTTCGTGTTTCATCAACACTTTGAAGGTCCACAGACTACAGAATGCCTCCCGATGTGCATCGGAAACTACTACTGGTCTTTCAGGAACGATTAAAGCATAGACAGTTTGAGACATTACTCCCGTGGAATAGAGTTCGCATGGAGACTGTTGTATTCAATCCCGATGCAATTTCTGTGTTTCATCAACACTCTGATAGTCCAGAGATTACAAAATGCTTCCAGATGTACATCGGAAACTACTACTGGTCTTCCAGGGAACGATCAAAGCGTAGACTGTTTGAGACATTACCCCCATTGGAGGAAAGAGCACATGGTGACTGTTGTATTCAATCGAGAAGCAATTTCTGTGTTTCATCAACACTGATAGTCCACAGATTACAGAATTCCTAGAGATGTGCATCACAAACTTCTACTGGTCTAACAGGGAACGATCAAAGCGTAGAATGTTTGAGACATTACTCCCATGGGGGAAAGTGCGCAGGGTTACTGTTGTATTCAATCACGATGCAATTTCTGTGTTTCATCAACACTCAGATAGTCTACAGATTACAGAATGCCTCCAGATGGGCATCCTAAACTACTACTGGTCTTCCAAGGAACGATCAAGCCGTAGACTGTTTGAGAATTACTCCCATGTAGGAAAGTGGTCATGGTGACTCTTGTATTCGATTCCGATGCAACTTCTGCGGTTCATCAACACTTTGAAGGTCCACAGATTACAGAATGCCTCCAGATGTGCATCGGAAACTACTACTGGTCTTCCAGGGAACGATCAAAGCGTAGACTGTTTGAGACATTACTCCCGTGGAGGAAAGTGCGGATGGTGACTGTTGTAATCAATCCCGATGCATTTTCTGTGTTTCATCAACACTCTGATTGTCCACAGATTACAGATAGCCTCCAGATGTGCATCGGAAACTACTACTGGTCTTCCAGGGATCGATCAAAGCGTAGACTGTTTGAAACATTACTCCCATGGAGGAAAGTGAAAGTGCGCATGGTGACTGTTGTATTCAATCTCAAAGCAATTTCTGTGTTTCATCAGCACTCTGATAGTCCACAGATTACAGAATGCCTCCAGATGTGCATCGGAAACTACTACTGGTCTAACAGGGAACGTCAAAGCGTAGAATGTTTGAGACATTACTCCCATGGGGGAAAGTGTGCATGGTGAGTGTTGTATTCAATCCCGATGCAATTTCTGTGTTTCATAAACACTCAGATAGTTCACAGATTACGGAATGTTTCCAGATGTGCATCGGAAACTACTACTGGTCTTCCTGGGAACGATCAAAGCGTAGGCTGTTTGTGACGTTACTAACACGGAGGAAAGTGCGCATGGTGACTGTTGTATTCAATCCCGATGCAATTTCTGTGTTTGATCAACATTTTGAAGGTCTACAGATTACAGAATGCCTCAAGATGTGCATCGGAAACTACTACTGGACTTCCAGGAAACGATCAAATCGTAGACTGCTTGAGATATTACTCCCATGGAGGAAACTGCGAATGGTTACTGTTTTATTCAATCCCGATGCAATTTCTGTGTTTCAACAACACTGTGATAGTACACATATTACAGAATGCCACCAGATGTGCATCGGGAACAACTACTGGTCTACCGGGGAACGATCAATGCGTAGACTGTTTGAGTTATTACTCCCATGGAGGATAGTGAATATGGTGACTGTTGTATTAAATCGCGATGCAATTTCTGTGTTTAATCAACACTCTGATAGTTCACAGATTACAGAATGCCTCCAGATGTGCATCGGAAACTGCTACTGGTCTTCCAGGGAACGATCAAAGTGTAGACTCTTTGAGACATTACTCCCATGGACGAAAGTGTGCATGGTGATTGTTGTATTCAATCCCGATGCAATTTCTGTGTTTCATCAACACTCTGATAGTCCACAGATTACAGAATGCCCCCAGATGGCCATCAAAAAACTACTACTGGTCTTCCAGGGAACGATCAAAGCGTAAACTGTTTGAGACATTACTCCCATGGGGGAAAGTGTGCATGGTGACTGTGGTATTCAATACCGATGTAATTTCTGTGTTTCTCAACACTCAGATAGTCCACAGATTACAGAATGCCTCCAGATGTGCATCGGAAACTACTACTGGTCTTTCAGGGAACGATCAAAGCGTAGACTGTTTGAGACATTACTCCCATGGAGGAAAGTGCGCATGGTAACTGTTGTATTCAATCCCGATGCAATTTCTGTGTTTCATCAACACTCTTATAGTCCAGAGATTACAAAATGCTTCCAGATGTACATCGGAAACTACTACTAGTCTTCCAGGGAACGATCAAAGCGTAGACTGTTTGAGACATTACCCCCATGGAGGAAAGAGCGCATGGTGACTGTTGTATTCAATCAAGAAGCAATTTCTGTGTTTCATCAACACTGATAGTCCACAGATTACAGAATGCCTCCAGATGTGCATCAGAAACTACTACTGGTCTAACAGGGAACGATCAAAGCGTAGAATGTCTGAGACATTACTATCATGGGGGAAAGTGCGCAGGGTTACTGTTGTATTCAATCACGATGCAATTTCTGTGTTTCATCAACACTCAGATAGTCCACAGATTACAGAATGCCTCCAGATGGGCATCCTAAACTACTACTGGTCTTCCAAGGAACGAACAAGCCGTAGACTGTTTGAGAATTGCTCCCATGTAGGAAAGTGGTCATGGTGACTCTTGTATTCGATCCCGATGCAACTTCTGTGGTTCATCAACACTTTGAAGGTCCACAGATTACAGAATCCCTCCAGATGTGCATCGGAAACTACTACTGGTCTTCCAGGGAACGATCAAAGCGTAGACTGTTTGAGACATTACTCCCGAGGAGGAAAGTGCGGATGGTGACTGTTGTAATCAATCCCGATGCATTTTCTGTGTTTCATCAACACTCTGATTGTCCACAGATTACAGATAGCCTCCAGATGTGAATCGGAAACTACTACTGGTCTTCCAGGGATCGATCAAAGCGTAGAATGTTTGAGACATTACTCCCATGGAGGAAAGTGTGCATGGTGAGTGTTGTATTCAATCCCGATGCAATTTCTGTGTTTCATAAACACTCAGATAGTTCACAGATTACGGAATGTTTCCAGATGTGCATCGGTAACTACTACTGGTCTTCCTAGGAACGATCAAAGCGTAGGCTGTTTGTGACATTACTAACACCGAGAAAAGTGCGCATGGTGACTGTTGTATTCAATCCCGAAGTAATTTCTGTGTTTCATCAACGCTCTGATAGTCCACAGATAACAGATTGCCTCCAGACGAGCATTGGAAACTACTACTGGTCTTCCTGGGAACGATCAAAGAATAGTCTCTTTGAGACATTACTCCCATGGAGGAAAGTGCGGATGGTGACTGTTGTATTAAAACCCGATGCAATTTCTGTGTTTCATCAACACTCAGATACTCATCAGATTACAGAATGTCTCCAGATGTGCATCCGAAACTACTACTGGTCTTCCAGGGAACGATTAAAGCGTACACTGTTTGAGACTTTACTCCCATGTAGGAAAGTGCGCATGGTGACTGTTGTATTCAATCCCGATGCAATTTCTGAGTTTGATCAACACTTTGAAGGTCTACAGATTACAGAATGCCTCAAGATGTGCATCGGAAACTACTACTGGACTTCCAGGAAACGATCAAAACGTAGACTGTTTGAGATATTACTCCCATGGAGGAAACTGCGAATGGTTACTGTTGTATTCAATCCCGATGCAATTTCTGTGTTTCAACAACACTCTGATAGTCCACATATTACAGAATGCCATTAGATGGGCATCGGGAACTACTACTGGTCTTTCAGGGAACGATCAAAGCGTAAACTGTTTGAGACATTACTCCCATGGGGGAAAGTGTGCATGGTGACTGTGGTATTCAATCCCGATGTAATTTCTGTGTTTCATCAACACTCAGATAGTCCACAGATTACAGAATGCCTCCAGATGAGCATCGGAAACTACTACTGGCCTTCCAGGGAACGATCAAAGCGTAGCCTGTTTGAGACATTATTCCCATGGAGGAAAGTGAGCATGGTGACTGTTGTATTCAATCCCAAAGCAATTTCTGTGTTTAATCAACACTCTAATAGCCCACAGATTACAGAATGCCTCCAGATGTTGATCGGAAACTACTACTGGTCTTACAGGGATCGATCAAAACGTAGAATGTTTGAGACATTACTCCCATGTGGGAAAGTGCGCATGGTTACTGCTGTATTCAATCCTGATGCAATTTCTGTGTTTCATCAACACTCTGATAGAACACAGATTACAGAATGCTTCCAGATGTGCATCGGAAACTACTACTGGTCTTCCAGGGAACGATCAAAGCGTAGACTGTTTGGGACATTACTCCTATGTAGGAAAGTGCGCATGTTGACTGGTGTATTCAATCCCGATGTAATTTCTGTGTTTCATCAACACTCTGATAGTCCACAGATTACAGAATGCCTCCAGATGTGCATCGGAAACTACTACTGGTCATCCAGGGAACGATCAAAGCGATGACTCTTTGAGACATTACTCCCAAGGATCAAAGTGCGCATTTTGACTGTTGTATTCAATGCCAATGCAATTTCTGTGTTTCATCAACACTCAGTTAGTATACAGATTACAGAATGCCTCCAGATGTGCATTGGAAACTACTACTGGTCTTCCAGGGAACGATCAAAGCGTAGACTGTTTGAGACATTACTCCCATGGAGGAAAGTGCGCATGGTGACTGTTGTATTCAATCACGATGCAATTTCTGTGTTTCATCAACACTCTGATAGTCCAGAGATTACAGAATGCTTCCAGATGTGCATCGGAAACTACTATTGGTCTTCCAGGGCACGATCAAAGCGTAGAAAGTTTGAGACATTACTCCCATGGAGGAAAGTGCGCATGGTTACTCTTGTATTCAATCCAGAAGCAATATCTGTGTTTCATCAACACTCTGATAGAACACAGATTACAGAATGCGTCCAGATGTTTATCGGAAACTACTACTGGTCTTACAGGGATCGATCAAAGCGTAGAATGTTTGAGACATTACTCCCATGAGGGGAAAGTGCGCATGGATACTGTTGTATTCAATCCCGATGCAATTTCTGTGTTTCATCAACACTCTGATAGAACACAGATTACAGAATGCTTCCCGATGTGCATCGGAAACTACTACTGGTCTTCCAGGGAACGATCAAAGCATAGACTGTTTGGGACATTACTCCTATGTAGGAAAGTGCGCATGGTGACTGTTGTATTCAATCCCGATGTAATTTCTGTGTTTCATCAACACTCTGATAGTCAACAGATTACAGAATGCCTCCAGATGTGCATCGGAAACTACTACAGGTCTTCCAGAGAACGATGAAAGCGATGACTCTTTGAGACATTACTCCCATGGATGAAAGTGCGCATTTTGACTGTTGTATTCAATGCCGAAGCAATTTCTGTGTTTCATCAACACTCAGTTAGTATACAGATTACAGAATGCCTCCAAATGTGCATCGGAAACTACTACTGGTCTTCCAGGGAACAATCAAAGCGTATACTGTTTGAGACATTACTCCCATGGAGGAAAGTGCGCATGGTGACTGTTGTATTCCATCCCGAATCAATTTCTGTGTTTCATCAACACTCTGATAGTCCAGAGATTACAGAATGCTTTCAGATGTGCATCGGAAACTACTTCTGGTCTTCCAGGGAACGCTCAAAGCGTAGACTGTTTGAGAATTTACACCTATGTAGGAAAGTGCGCATGGTGACTGTTGTTTTCAATCCCGATGGAATGTCTGTGTTTCATCAATACTCTGATAGTCCACAGATTACAGAATGCCTCCAGATGTGCATCGGAAACTACTACTGGTCTTCCAGGGAACGATCAAAGCGTAGACTGTTTGAGACATTACTCCATGGAGGAAAGTCCGCATGGCGACTATTGTATTCAATCCCGATGCAATTTCTGTGTTTCAACAACACTCTGATAGTAAACAGATTACAGAATGCCTCCAGATGTGCATCGGAAGCTAGTACTGGTCTTCCAGGGAACGATCAATGCGTAGACTGTTTGAGACATTACTCCCATGGAGCAAAGTTCGCATGGTGACTGTAGTATTCAATCCCGATGCAATTTCTTTGTTTCATCAACACTCTGATAGTCCACAGATTACAGAATGCCTCCAGATGTGCATCGGAAACTACTATCTGTCTTCCAGGGAACCATCAAAGCGTAAACTGTTTGAGACATTACTCCCTGGAGGAAAGTGTGCATGGTGACTGTTGTATTCAATCCCGATGCAATTTCTGTGTTTCATCAACACTTTGAAGGTCCACAGACTACAGAATGCCTCATAGATGTCCATCGGAAACTACCACTGGTCTTCCAGGGAACGATCAAGGCGTAGACTGTTTGAGAATTACTCCCATGGAGGAAAGTGGTCATGGTGACTGTTGTATTCAATCCCGATGCAATTTCTGTGTTTCATCAACACTTTGAAGGTCCACAGATTACAGAATGCCTTCAGATGTGCATCGGAAACTACTACTGGTCTTCCAGGGAACGATCAAAGCGTAGACTGTTTGTGACATTACTCCCGTGGAGGAAAGTGTGAATGGTGTCCGTTGTATTCAATCCCGATGCAATTTCTGTGTTTCATTAACACTCGGATAGTTTACAGATTACAGAATGCCTCCAGATGTGCATCGGAAACTACTACTGGTCTTGAGGGAGTGATCAAAGCGATGACAGTTTGAGACATTACTGCAATGGAGAAATGTACGCATGGTGGCTGTTGTATTCAATCCCGATGCAATTCCTGTGTTTCAACAACACTATGATAGTAAACAGATTACAGAATGCCTCCAGATGTGCATCGGAAACTACTACTGGTCTTCCAGGGAACTATCAAAGCGTAGACTATTTGAGACATTACTCCCATGGAGGGAAGTCCGCATGGTGACTGTTGTATTCAATCCCGATGCAATTCCTGAGTTTCAACAACACTATGATAGTAAACAGATTACAGAATGCCTCCAGATGTGCATCGGAAACTACTACTGGTCTTCCAGGGAACGATCAAATCGTAGACTGTTTGAGACCTTAGTCCCATGGAGGGAAGTCCGCATGGTGACTGTTGTATTCAATCCCGATGCAATTCCTGTGTTTCAACAACACTATGATAGTAAACAGATTACAGAATGCCTCCAGATGTGCATCGGAAACTACTACTGGTCTTCCTGGGAACGATCAAAACATAGACTGTTTAAGACACTACTCCCATGGAGGAAAGTGCGCATGGTGACTGTTGTATTCAATCACGATGCAATTTCTGTGTTTCATCAACACTTTGAATGTCCACAGACTACAGAATGCGTCCAGATGTGCATCGGAAACTACTACTCGTCTTTCAAGGAACGATCAAAGCATAGACTGTTTGAGACATTACTCCCGTGGAGGAGAGTGCGCATGGAGGTTGTTGTATTCAATGCCGATGCAATTTCTGTGTTTCATCAACACTCAGTTAGTATACAGATTACAGAATTTCTCCAGATGTGCATCGGAAACTATTACTGGTCTTCCAGGGAGCGCTCAAAGCGTAGACTGTTTGAGACATTACTCCCTAAGAGGAAAGTTCGCATGGTGCTTATTGTGTTCAATGCCGATGCAGTTTTTGTGTTTCATCAACACTCTGAAGGTCCACAGATTACAGAATGCCTCCAGATGTGCTTCGGAAACTACTACTAGTCTTCCAGTGTACGATCAAAGCGGAGACAGTTTAAGACATTACTCCCATGGAGAAAAGTCCGCATGGTGCTCTTTGTGTTAAATGCCGATGCAATTTTTGTGTTCCATCAACACTCTGAAGGTCCACAGATTACAGAATGCCTCTAGATGTGCTTCGGAAACTACTACTAATCTTCCAGAGAACGATCAAAGCGTAGACAGTTTAAGACATTACTCCCATGGAGAAAAGTCCGCATGGTGCTTATTGTATTCAATGTCGATGCAATTTTTGTGTTTCATCAACACCCTGAAGTTCCACAGATTACAGAATGCATCCAGATGTGCTTCGGAAACTACTACTAGTCTTCCAGGGAACGATCAAAGCGTAGACATATTATGACATTACTCCCACGGAAAATGTCCGCATGGTGCTTATTGTGTTCATTGCCGATGCGATATCTGTGTTTCATCAACTCTCTAAAGGTCAACACACTACAGAATGCCTATAGATGTGCTTCGGAAACTACTACTAGTCTTCCAGTGTACGATCAAAGCGTAGACAGTTTAAGACATTACTCCCATGGAGGAAATTCCGCATGGTGCATATTGTGTTCAATGCCGATGCAATTTTTGTGTTTCATCAACACTCTGAAGGTCCACAGATTACAGAATGCCTCCAGATGTGCTTCGGAAACTACTACTAGGCTTCCAGTGTACGATCATACCGTAGACAGTTTAAGACATTACTCTCATGTAGAAAAGTCCGAATGGTGCTTATCGTGTTCAATGCCGATTCAATTTCTTTGTTTTATCAACACTCTGATGGTCCACAGATGACAGAATGCCTCCATATGTGCTTCGGAAACTACTACTAGTCTAACAGTGTACGATCAAAGCGTAGACAGTTTAAGACATGACTCCCATGGAGAAAAGTCCGCATGGTGTTTATTGTGTTAATGCCGATGCAATATTTGTGTTTCATCAACACTCTGAAGGCCCACAGATTACAGAATATCTCCAGATGTGCTTCGGAAACTACTACTGGTCTTCCAGGGAACGATCAAGGCGTAAACTGTTTCAGAATTACTCCCATGGAGGAATGTGGTCATGGTGACTGTTGTATTCAATACCGATTCAACTTCTGTGTTTCATCAACACTTTGAAGGTCCACAGATTACAGAATGCCTCCAGATGTGCATCGGAAACTACTACTGGTCTTCCAGTGAACGATCAAAGCGTAGACTGTTTGAGACATTACTCCCTTTGAGGAAAGTGCGAATGGTGACTGTAGTATTCAATCCCGATTCAATTTCTTTGTTTCATCAACACTCTGATAGTCCACAGATTACAGATTGCCTCCAGATGTGCATCCTAAACTACCACTGGTCATCCTGGGAACGATCAAAGCATAGACTGTTTAAGACATTACTCCCATGGAGGAAAGTGCGCATTGTGAATGTTGTATTCAATCACGATGCAATTTCTGTGTTTCATCAACACTTTGAAGGTCCACAGACTACCGAATGACTCCAGATGTGCATCGGAAACTACTAGTGGTCTTTCAGGGAACGATCAAAGCAAAGACTGTTTGAGACATTACTCCTGTGGAGGAGAGTGCGCATGGAGACTATTGTATTCAATGCCGACGCAATTTCTGTGTTTCATCAACACTCAGTTAGTATACAGAATACAGAATGCCTCCAGATGTGCATCGGAAGCTACTACTACTCTTCCAGGCAACGAGCCAAGCGTAGACTGTTTGAGACATTACTACAATGGAGGAAAGTCCGCATGGTGACTGTTGCATTCAATTCCGATGCAATTTCTGTGTTTTATCAACACCCTGATAGTCCAGAGATTACAGAATGCCTCCAGATGTGCATCGGAAACTACTACTGGTCTTCCAGGGAACGCTCAAAGCGTAGACTGTTTGAGACATTACTGTCATGGAGTAAAGTGCGCATGGTGACGGTTGTATTCAATCTCGATGCAATTTCTGTGTTCCATCAACACTCTGATAGTCCACAGATTACAGATGCCTCCAGATCTGCATCGGAAGCTACTACTGGTCTTCCAGGGAACGATCAAAGCGTAGACTGTTTGAGACATTACTCCCATGGAAGAAAGTGGTCATGATAACTGTTGTATACGATCGTGATGCAATTTCTGTGTTTCATCAACACTTTGAAGGTCCACAGATTACAGAATTCCTCCAGATGTGCATCGGAAACTACTACTGGTCTTGAGGGAATGATTAAAGCGATGACAGTTTGAGAGATTACTCCAATGGAGAAATGTACGCATTGTGCCTGTTGCATTCAATCCCGATGCAATTTCTGTGTTTCATCAACACTCTGATAGTCCACAGATTACAGAATGCCTCCAGATGTGCATCGGAAACAAGTACTGGTCTTCCAGGGAGCGATCAAAGCGTAGATTGTTTGAGACATTACTCCCATGGAGGAAAGTGCGCATGGTGACCGTTGTATTCAATCCCGATGCAATTCCTGTGTTTCATCAACACTCTGATAGTACACAGATTACAGAATGCCTCGAGATGTGCATCGGAAGCTACTACTGGCCTTCCAGGGTGCGATCAAAGCGTAGACTGTTTGAGACATTACTCCCATGGAGGAAAGTGCGCATGGTGACTGTTGTATTCAATCCCGATGCAATATCTGTGTTTCATCAACACTCTGATAGAACACAGATTACAGAATGCCTAAAGATGTGCATCGGAAACTACTACTGGTCTTACAGAGATTGATCAAAGCGTAGAATGTTTGAGACGTTACTCCTATGGGGGAAAGTGCGCATGGTTACTGTTGTATTCAATCACGATGCAATTTCTGTGTTTCATCAACACTTTGAAGGTCCACAGACTACAGAATGCCTCCAGATGTCCATCGGAAACTACCACATGTCTTCCAGGGAACGATCAAGGCGTAGACTGTTAGAGACATTACTCCCATGGAGGAAAGTGGTCATGGTAACTGTTGTATTCAATCCCGATGCAATTTCTGTGTTTCATCAACACTTTGTAGGTCCACAGATTACAGAATGCCTTCAGATGTGCATCGGAAACTACTACTGGTCTTCCAGGGAACGATCAAAGCGTAGACTGTTTGAGACATTACTCCCGTGGAGGAAAGTGCGAATGGTGTCTGTTGTATTCAATCCCGATGCAATTTCTGTGTTTCATGAACACTCTGTTAGTCCACAGATTACAGATTGCCTCCAGATGTGCATCGGAAAGTACTACTGGTCTTCCTGGGAACGATCAAAGCATAGACTGTTTAAGACATTACTCCCATGGAGGAAAGTGCGCATGGTGACTGTTGTATTCAATCACGATGCAATTTCTGTGTTTCATCAACACTTTGAAGGTCCACAGACTACCGAATGACTCCAGATGTGCATCGGAAACTACTACTGGTCTTTCAGGGAACGATCAAAGCATAGACTGTTTGCGCTATTACTCCCGTGGAGGAGAATGTGCATGGAGACTATTGTATTCAATGCCGACGCAATTTCTGTGTTTCATCAACACTCAGTTAGTATACAGGTTACAGAATGCCTCCAGATGTGCATCGGAAGCTACTACTACTCTTCCAGGCAACGAGCAAAGCGTAGACTGTTTGAGACATTACTACCATGGAGGAAAGTCCGCATGGTGACTGTTGCATTCAATTCCGATGCAATTTCTGTGTTTCATCAACACTCTGATAGTCCAGAGATTACAGAATGCCTCCAGATGTGCATCGGAAACTACTACTGGTCTTCCAGGGAACGCTCAAAGCGTAGACTGTTTGAGACATTACTCCTATGTAGGAATGTGCACATGGTGACTGTTGTATTCAATCCCGAGGTAATTTCTGTGTTTCATCAACACTCTGATAGTCCACAGATTACAGAATGCCTCCAGATGTGCATCGGAAACTACTACTGGTCCTCCAGGGAACGATCAAAGCGTAAACTGTTTGAGACATTACTCCCATGTATTAAAGTGCGCATGGTGCTGTTGTTTTCAATCACGATGGAAACTCTGTGTTTCATCAATACTCTGATAGTCCGCAGATTATAGAATGCCTCCAGATGTGCATCGGAAACTAAAACTGGTCTTCCAGGGAACGATCATGGCGTAGACTGTTTGAGACATTACTCCCATGGAGGAAGGTGGTCATGGTGACTGTTGTATTCAATCCCGTTTTAATTTCTGTGTTTCATCAACACTTTGAAGGTCCACAGATTACAGATTGCCTTCAGATGTGCATCGGAAACTACTACTTGTCTTCCTGGGAACGATCAAAGCGTAGACTGTTTGTGACATTACTCCCTCGGAGGGAAAGTGCGCATGGTGACTGTTGTATTCAATCCCGTTGCAATTTCTGTGTTTCATCAACACTCTGATTGTCCACAGATTACAGATTGCCTCCAGATGTGCATCGGAAACTAGTACTGGTCTTCCAGGGAGCGATCAAAGCGTAGATTGTTTGAGACATTACTCCCATGGAGGAAAGTGCGCATGGTGACTGTTGTATTCAATCCCGATGCAATTTCTGTGTTTCATCAACACTGTGATGGTACACAGATTACAGAATGCCTTCAGATGTGCATCGGAAACTTCTACTGGTCTTCCTGCGAACCATCAAAGAATAGACTGTTTGCGACATTACTCCCATGGAGGAAAATGCGCATGGTGACTGATGTATTCAAACCCGACGCAAATTCTGTGTTTCATCAACAGTCAGATACTCATCAGATTACAGAATGCCTCCAGATGTGCATCGGAAACTAGTACTGGTCTTCCAGGGAGCGATCAAAGCGTAGACTGTTTGAGACATTACTAACATGGAGGAAAGTGCGCATGGTGACAGTTATATTCAATCCCGATGCAATTTCTGTGTTTCATCAACACTCTGATATTCCACAGATTACAGAATGCTTCCAGATGTGCATCGGAAACTACTACTGGTCCTCCAGGGAACGACAAAGCGTAGAATGTTTGAGACATTACTCCCATGGAGGAAAATGCACATGGTGAATGTTGTATTCAATACCGATGTCATTTCTGTGTTTCATCAACACTCTGATAGTCCACAGATTACAGAATTCCTCCAGATGTGCATCGGAAACTACTACTGGTCTTGAAGGAATGATTAAAGCGATGACAGTTTGAGACATTACTCCAATGGAGAAATGTACGCATTGTGCCTGTTGCATTCAATCCCGAAGCAATTTCTGTGTTTCATCAACACTCTGATAGTCCACATATTACAGAATGCCTCCAGATGTGCATCGGAAACTAGTACTGGTCTTCCAGGGAGCGATCAAAGCGTAGATTGTTTGAGACATTACTCCCATGGAGGAAAGTGCGCATGGTGACTGTTGTATTCAATCCCGATGCAATTTCTGTGTTTCATCAACACTCTGATAGTACACAAATTACAGAATGCCTCGAGATGTGCATCGGAAGCTACTACTGGTCTTCCAGGGCACGATAAAAGCGTAGACTGTTTGAGACATTACTCCCATGGAGGAAAGTGCGCATGGTGACTGTTGTATTCAATCCCGATGCAATTTCTGTGTTTCATCAACACTCTGATGGTACACAGATTACAGAATGCCTTCAGATGTGCATCGGAAACTTCTACTGGTCTTCCTGCGAACCATCAAAGAATAGACTGTTTGCGACATTACTCCCATGGAGGAAAATGCGCATGGTGACTGTTGTATTCAATCCCGATGCAATTTCTGTGTTTCATCAACACTCTGATAGTACACAGATTACAGAATGCCTCCAGATGTGCATCGGAAACTACTACTGGTCTTACAGAGATTGATCAAAGCGTAGAATGTTTGAGACATTACTCCTATGGGGGAAAGTGCGCATGGTCACTGTTGTATTCAATCACGATGCAATTTCTGTGTTTCATCAACACTTTGAAGGTCCACAGATTACAGATTGCCTTCAGATGTGCATCGGAAACTACTACTGGTCTTCCTGGGAACGATCAAAGCGTAGACTGTTTGTGACATTACTCCCTCGGAGGGAAAGTGCGCATGGTGACTGTTGTATTCAATCCCGTTGCAATTTCTGTGTTTCATCAACACTCTGATTGTCCACAGATTACAGATTGCCTCCAGATGTGCATCGGAAACTAGTACTGGTCTTCCAGGGAGCGATCAAAGCGTAGATTGTTTGAGACATTACTCCCATGGAGGAAAGTGCGCATGGTGACTGTTGTATTCAATCTCGATCCAATTTCTGTGTTTCATCAACACTCTGATGGTACACAGATTACAGAATGCCTTCAGATGTGCATCGGAAACTTCTACTGGTCTTCCTGCGAACCATCAAAGAATAGACTGTTTGCGACATTACTCCCATGGAGGAAAATGCGCATGGTGACTGTTGTATTCAATCCCGATGCAATTTCTGTGTTTCATCAACACTCTGATAGTACACAGATTACAGAATGCCTCCAGATGTGCATCGGAAACTACTACTGGTCTTACAGAGATTGATCAAAACGTAGAATGTTTGAGACATTACTCCTATGGGGGAAAGTGCGCATGGTCACTGTTGTATTCAATCACGATGCAATTTCTGTGTTTCATCAACACTTTGAAGGTCCACAGACTACAGAATGCCTCCAGATGTCCATCGGAAACTACCACTACTGGTCTTCCAGGGAACGATCAAGGCGTAGACTGTTAGAGACATTACTCCCATGGAGGAAAGTGGTCATGGTGACTGTTGTATTCAATCCCGATGCAATTTCTGTGTTTCATCAACACTTTGTAGGTCCACAGATTACAGAATGCCTTCAAATGTGTATCGGAAACTACTACTGGTCTTCCAGGGAACGATCAAAGCGTAGACTGTTTGAGACATTACTCTGGTGGAGGAAACTGCGAATGGTGTCTGTTGTATTCAATCCCGATGCAATTTCTGTGTTTCATCAACACTCAGTTAGTATACAGATTACAGAATGCCTCCAGATGTGCATCGGAAGCTACTACTATTCTTCCAGGCAACGAGCAAACCGTAGACTGTTTGAAACATTACTACCATGGAGGAAACTCCGCATGGTGACTGTTGCATTCAATTCCGATGCAATTTCTGTGTTTCATCAACACTCTGATAGTCCAGAGATTACAGAATGCCTCCAGATGTGCATCGGAAACTACTACTGGTCTTCCAGGGAACGCTCAAAGCGTAGACTGTTTGAGACATTACTCCCATGGAGGAAAGTGCGCATGGTGCTGTTGTTTTCAATCCCGATGGAAAGTCTGTGTTTCATTAATACTCTGATAGTCCGCAGATTAGAGAATGCCTCCAGAAGTGCATCGGAAACTACTACTGGTCTTCCAGGGAACGATCAAAGCGTAAACTGTTTGAGACATTACTCCCATGGAGAAAAGTGCGCATGGTGCTGTTGTTTTCAATCCCGATGGAAAGTCTTTGTTTCATCAATACTCTGATAGTCCGCAGATTACAGAATGCCTCCAGATGTGCATCGGAGAAAACTACTGGTCTTCCAGGGAACGATCAAAGCGTAGAATGTTTGAGACATTACTCCCATGGGGGAAAGTGCACATGGTGACTGTTGTATTCAATCCCGTTGCAATTTCTGTGTTTCATCAACACTCTGATAGTCCACAGATTACAGATTGCCTCCAGACTTGCATCGGAAACTTCTACTGGTCTTCCTGGGAACCATCAAAGAATAGACTGTTTGCGACATTACTCCCATGGAGGAAAGTGCGCATGGTGACTGTTGTATTCAAACCCGACGCAATTTCTGTGGTTCATCAACAGTCAGATACTCATCAGATTACAGAATGCCTCCAGATGTGCATCGGAATCTACTACTGGTCTTCCAGGGAGCGATCAAAGCGTAGACTGTTTGAGACATTACTAACATTGAGGAAAGTGCGCATGGTGACTTTTGTATTCAATCCTGATGCAATTTCTGTGTTTCATCAACACTTTGAAGTTCCACAGAATACAGAATGCATCCAGATGTGCATCGGAAACTACTACTGGTCTTCCAGGAAAGATCAAAGCGTAGACTGTTTGAGACATTACTCCCATGGAGGAAAGTGAGCATGGTGACTGTTGTATTCAATCCCAAAGCAATTTCTGTGTTTCATCAACACTGTGATAGTCCACAGAATACAGAATGCCTCCAGATGAGCATCGGAAACAACTACTGGTCTTCCAGGGAGCGATCAAAGCGTAAACTGTTTGAGACATTACTCGCATGGATGAAAGTGCGCATGGTGACTGTTATATTCAATCACGATGCAATTTCAGTGTTTCAACATCACTCTGACAGTCCATAGATTACAGAATGCCTCCAGATGTGCATCGGAGACTACTACTGGTCTTCCAGGGAACGATCAAGGAGTAGACTATTTGAGACATTACTCCCATGGAGGGAAGTCCGCATGGTGACTGTTGTATTCAATCCCGATGCAATTCCTGTGTTTCAACAACACTCTGATAGTCCACAGATTACAGATGCCTCCAGATCTGCATCGGAAGCTACTACTGGTCTTCCAGGGAACGATCAAAGCGTAGAGTGTTTGAGACATTACTCCCATGGAAGAAAGTGGTCATGGTGACTGTTGTATACGATCCTGATGCAATTTCTGTGTTTCATCAACACTTTGAAGGTCCACAGATTACAGAATTCCTCCAGATGTGCATCGGAAACTACTACTGGTCTTGAGGGAATGATTAAAGCGATGACAGTTTGAGACATTACTCCAATGGAGAAATGTACGCATTGTGCCTGTTGCATTCAATCCCGATGCAATTTCTGTGTTTCATCAACACTCTGATAGTCCACAGATTACAGAATGCCTCCAGATGTGCATCGGAAACTAGTACTGGTCTTCCAGGGACCGATCAAAGCGTAGATTGTTTGAGACATTACTCCCATGGAGGAATGTGCGCATGGTGACTGTTGTATTCAATCCCGATGCAATTTCTGTGTTTCATCAACACTCTGATAGTACACAGATTACAGAATGCCTCGAGATGTGCATCGGAAGCTACTACTGGTCTTCCAGGGCACGATCAAAGCGTAGACTGTTTGAGACATTACTCCCATGGAGGAAAGTGTGCATGGTGACTGTTGTATTCAATCCCGATGCAATTTCTGTGTTTCATCAACACTCTGATAGAACACAGATTACAGAATGCCTCCAGATGTGCATCGGAAACTACCACTGGTCTTACAGAGATTGATCAAAGCGTAGAATGTTTGAGACATTACCCCTATGGGGGAAAGTGCGCATGGTTACTGTTGTATTCAATCACGATGCAATTTCTGTGTTTCATCAACACTTTGAAGGTCCACAGACTACAGAATGCCTCCAGATGTCCATCGGAAACTACCACTGGTCTTCCAGGGAACGATCAAAGCGTAGACTGTTAGAGATATTACTCCCATGGAGGAAAGTGGTCATGGTGACTGTTGTATTCAATCCCGATGCAATTTCTGTGTTTCATCAACACTTTGTAGGTCCACAGATTACAGAATGCCTCCAGATGTGCATCGGAAACTACTACTGGTCTTCCAGGGAACGATCAAAGCGTAGACTGTTTGAGACCTAACTCCCGTGGAGGAAAGTGCGAATGTTGTCTGTTGTATTCAATCGCAATGCATTTTCTGTGTTTCATCAACACTCTGATAGTCCACAGATTACAGATTGCCTCCAGATGTGCATCGGAAACTACTACTTGTCTTCCTGGGTACGATCAAAGCATAGACTGTTTAAGACATTACTCCCATGGAGGAAAGTGCGCATGGTGACTGTTGTATTCAATCACGATGCAATTTCTGTGTTTCATCAACACTTTGAAGGTCCACAGAATACAGAATGACTAAAGATGTGCTTCGGAAACTACTACTGGTCTTTCAGGGAACGATCAAAGCATAGACTGTTTGAGACATAACTCCCGTGGAGGAGAGTGCGCATGGAGACTATTGTATCAATGCCGATGCAATTTCTGTGTTTCATCAACACTCAGTTAGTATACAGATTACAGAATGCCTCCATATGTGCATCGGATGCTACTACTATTCTTCCAGGCAACGAGCAAAGCGTAGACTGTTTGAGACATTACTCCCATGGAGGAAAGTCCGCATGGTGACTGTTGCATTTAATTCCGATGCAATTTCTGTGTTTCACCAACACTCTGATAGTCCAGAGATTACAGAATGCCTCCAGATGTGCATCAGAAACTGCTACTGGTCTTCCAGGGAACGCTCAAAGCGTAGACTGTTTGAGACATTACTCCTATGTAGGAATGTGCGCATGGTGACTGTTGTATTCAATCCCGATGTAATTTCTGTGTTTCATCAACACTCAGATAGGCCACAGGTTACAGAATGCCTTCAGATGTGCATCGGAAACTACTACTGGTCTTCCAGGGGACGATCAAGGCGTAGACTGTTTGAGAATTACTCCCATGGAGGAATGTGGTCATGGTGACAGTTGTATTCAATCCCGATGCAACTTCTGTGTTTCATCAACACTTTGAAGGTCCACAGACTACAGAATGCCTCCAGATTTGCATCGGAAACTACTACTGGTCTTCCAGTGAACGATCAAAGCGTAGACTGTGTGAGACATTACTGCCGTGGAGGAAAGTGCGATTGGTGACTGTTGTATTCAATCCCGATGCAATTTCTGTGATTCATCAACACTTTGAAGGTCCACAGATTACAGAATGCCTCCAGATGTGCATCGGAAGCTACTACTGGTCTTCCAGGCAACGAGCAAAGCCTGGACTGTTTGAGACATTACTCCCATGGAGGAAAGTCCGCATGGTGATTATTGTATTCAATCCCGATGCAATTTCTGTGTTTCATCAACACTCTGATAGTCCACAGATTACAGATTGCCTCCAGACTTGCATCGGAAACTTCTACTGGTCTTCCTGGGAACCATCAAAGAATAGACTGTTTGCGACATTACTCCCATAAAGGAAAGTGCGCATGGTGACTGTTGTATTCAAAACCGATGCAATTTCTGTGTTTCATCAACAGTCAGATACTCATCAGATTACAGAATGCCTCCAGATGTGAATCGGAATCTACTACTGGTCTTCCAGGGAGCGATCAAAGCGTAGACTGTTTGAGACATTACTAACATGGAGGAAAGTGTGCATGGTGACTGTTGTATTCAATCCCGATGCAATTCCTGTGTTTCAACAACACTCTGATAGTCCACAGATTACAGATGCCTCCAGATCTGCATCGGAAGCTACTACTGGTCTTCCAGGGAACGATCAAAGCGTAGAGTGTTTGAGACATTACTCCCATGGAAGAAAGTGGTCATGGTGACTGTTGTATACGATCCTGATGCAATTTCTGTGTTTCATCAACACTTTGAAGGTCCACAGATTACAGAATTCCTCCAGATGTGCATCGGAAACTACTACTGGTCTTGAGGGAATGATTAAAGCGATGACAGTTTGAGACATTACTCCAATGGAGAAATGTACGCATTGTGCCTGTTGCATTCAATCCCGATGCAATTTCTGTGTTTCATCAACACTCTGATAGTCCACAGATTACAGAATGCCTCCAGATGTGCATCGGAAACTAGTACTGGTCTTCCAGGGACCGATCAAAGCGTAGATTGTTTGAGACATTACTCCCATGGAGGAAAGTGCGCATGGTGACTGTTGTATTCAATCCCGATGCAATTTCTGTGTTTCATCAACACTCTGATAGTACACAGATTACAGAATGCCTCGAGATGTGCATCGGAAGCTACTACTGGTCTTCCAGGGCACGATCAAATCGTAGACTGTTTGAGACATTACTCCCATGGAGGAAAGTGTGCATGGTGACTGTTGTATTCAATCCCGATGCAATTTCTGTGTTTCATCAACACTCTGATAGAACACAGATTACAGAATGCCTCCAGATGTGCATCGGAAACTACCACTGGTCTTACAGAGATTGATCAAAGCGTAGAATGTTTGAGACATTACTCCTATGGGGGAAAGTGCGCATGGTTACTGTTGTATTCAATCACGATGCAATTTCTGTGTTTCATCAACACTTTGAAGGTCCACAGACTACAGAATGCCTCCAGATGTCCATCGGAAACTACCACTGGTCTTCCAGGGAACGATCAAAGCGTAGACTGTTAGAGACATTACTCCCATGGAGGAAAGTGGTCATGGTGACTGTTGTATTCAATCCCGATGCAATTTCTGTGTTTCATCATCACTTTGTAGGTCCACAGATTACAGAATGAATTCAGATGTGCATCGGAAACTACTACTGGTCTTCCAGGGAACGATCAAAGCGTAGACTGTTTGAGACCTTACTCCCGTGGAGGAAAGTGCGAATGTTGTCTGTTGTATTCAATCCCGATGCATTTTCTGTGTTTCATCAACACTCTGATAGTCCACAGATTACAGATTGCCTCCAGATGTGCATCGGAAACTACTACTGGTCTTCCTGGGAACGATCAAAGCATAGACTGTTTAAGACATTACTCCCATGGAGGAAAGTGCGCATGGTGACTGTTGTATTCAATCACGATGCAATTTCTGTGTTTCATCAACACTCTGATAGTCCAGAGATTACAGAATGCCTCCAGATGTGCATCAGAAACTGCTACTGGTCTTCCAGGGAACGCTCAAAGCGTAGACTGTTTGAGACATTACTCCTATGTAGGAATGTGCGCATGGTGACTGTTGTATTCAATCCCGATGTAATTTCTGTGTTTCATCAACACTCAGATAGGCCACAGGTTACAGAATGCCTTCAGATGTGCATCGGAAACTACTACTGGTCTTCCAGGGGACGATCAAGGCGTAGACTGTTTGAGAATAAATCCCATGGAGGAATGTGGTCATGGTGACAGTTGTATTCAATCCCGATGCAACTTCTGTGTTTCATCAACACTTTGAAGGTCCACAGACTACAGAATGCCTCCAGATGTGCATCGGAAACTACTACTGGTCTTCCAGTGAACGATCAAAGCGTAGACTGTGTGAGACATTACTGCCGTGGAGGAAAGTGCGATTGGTGACTGTTGTATTCAATCCCGATGCAATTTCTGTGATTCATCAACACTTTGAAGGTCCACAGATTACAGAATGCCTCCAGATGTGCATCGGAAGCTACTACTGGTCTTCCAGGCAACGAGCAAAGCCTGGACTGTTTGAGACATTACTCCCATGGAGGAAAGTCCGCATGGTGATTATTGTATTCAATCCCGATGCAATTTCTGTGTTTCATCAACACTCTGATAGTCCACAGATTACAGATTGCCTCCAGACTTGCATCGGAAACTTCTACTGGTCTTCCTGGGAACCATCAAAGAATAGACTGTTTGCGACATTACTCCCATAAAGGAAAGTGCGCATGGTGACTGTTGTATTCAAAACCGATGCAATTTCTGTGTTTCATCAACAGTCAGATACTCATCAGATTACAGAATGCCTCCAGATGTGAATCGGAATCTACTACTGGTCTTCCAGGGAGCGATCAAAGCGTAGACTGTTTGAGACATTACTAACATGGAGGAAAGTGTGCATGGTGACTGTTGTATTCAATCCCGATGCAATTCCTGTGTTTCAACAACACTCTGATAGTCCACAGATTACAGATGCCTCCAGATCTGCATCGGAAGCTACTACTGGTCTTCCAGGGAACGATCAAAGCGTAGAGTGTTTGAGACATTACTCCCATGGAAGAAAGTGGTCATGGTGACTGTTGTATACGATCCTGATGCAATTTCTGTGTTTCATCAACACTTTGAAGGTCCACAGATTACAGAATTCCTCCAGATGTGCATCGGAAACTACTACTGGTCTTGAGGGAATGATTAAAGCGATGACAGTTTGAGACATTACTCCAATGGAGAAATGTACGCATTGTGCCTGTTGCATTCAATCCCGATGCAATTTCTGTGTTTCATCAACACTCTGATAGTCCACAGATTACAGAATGCCTCCAGATGTGCATCGGAAACTAGTACTGGTCTTCCAGGGACCGATCAAAGCGTAGATTGTTTGAGACATTACTCCCATGGAGGAAAGTGCGCATGGTGACTGTTGTATTCAATCCCGATGCAATTTCTGTGTTTCATCAACACTCTGATAGTACACAGATTACAGAATGCCTCGAGATGTGCATCGGAAGCTACTACTCGTCTTCCAGGGCACGATCAAAGCGTAGACTGTTTGAGACATTACTCCCATGGAGGAAAGTGTGCATGGTGACTGTTGTATTCAATCCCGATGCAATTTCTGTGTTTCATCAACACTCTGATAGAACACAGATTACAGAATGCCTCCAGATGTGCATCGGAAACTACCACTGGTCTTACAGAGATTGATCAAAGCGTAGAATGTTTGAGACATTACTCCTATGGGGGAAAGTGCGCATGGTTACTGTTGTATTCAATCACGATGCAATTTCTGTGTTTCATCAACACTTTGAAGGTCCACAGACTACAGAATGCCTACAGATGTCCATCGGAAACTACCACTGGTCTTCCAGGGAACGATCAAAGCGTAGACTGTTAGAGACATTACTCCCATGGAGGAAAGTGGTCATGGTGACTGTTGTATTCAATCCCGATGCAATTTCTGTGTTTCATCAACACTTTGTAGGTCCACAGATTACAGAATGCCTTCAGATGTGCATCGGAAACTACTACTGGTCTTCCAGGGAACGATCAAAGCGTAGACTGTTTGAGACCTTACTCCCGTGGAGGAAAGTGCGAATGTTGTCTGTTGTATTCAATCCCGATGCATTTTCTGTGTTTCATCAACACTCTGATAGTCCACAGATTACAGATTGCCTCCAGATGTGCATCGGAAACTACTACTGGTCTTCCTGGGAACGATCAAAGCATAGACTGTTTAAGACATTACTCCCATGGAGGAAAGTGCGCATGGTGACTGTTGTATTCAATCACGATGCAATTTCTGTGTTTCATCAACACTTTGAAGGTCCACACAATACAGAATGACTAAAGATGTGCTTCGGAAACTACTACTGGTCTTTCAGGGAACGATCAAAGCATAGACTGTTTGAGACATAACTCCCGTGGAGGAGAGTGCGCATGGAGACTATTGTATCAATGCCGATGCAATTTCTGTGTTTCATCAACACTCAGTTAGTATACAGATTACAGAATGCCTCCATATGTGCATCGGATGCTACTACTATTCTTCCAGGCAACGAGCAAAGCGTAGACTGTTTGAGACATTACTCTCATGGAGGAAAGTCCGCATGGTGACTGTTGCATTCAATTCCGATGCAATTTCTATGTTTCACCAACACTCTGATAGTCCAGAGATTACAGAATGCCTCCAGATGTGCATCAGAAACGGCTACTGGTCTTCCAGGGAACGCTCAAAGCGTAGACTGTTTGAGACATTACTCCTATGTAGGAATTTGCGCATGGTGACTGTTGTATTCAATCCCGATGTAATTTCTGTGTTTCATCAACACTCAGATAGGCCACAGGTTACAGAATGCCTTCAGATGTGCATCGGAAACTACTACTGGTCTTCCAGGGGACGATCAAGGCGTAGACTGTTTGAGAATAAATCCCATTTAGGAATGTGGTCATGGTGACAGTTGTATTCAATCCCGATGCAACTTCTGTGTTTCATCAACACTTTGAAGGTCCACAGACTACAGAATGCCTCCAGATGTGCATCGGAAACTACTACTGGTCTTCCAGTGAACGATCAAAGCGTAGACTGTGTGAGACATTACTGCCGTGGAGGAAAGTGCGATTGGTGACTGTTGTATTCAATCCCGATGCAATTTCTGTGATTCATCAACACTTTGAAGGTCCACAGATTACAGAATGCCTCCAGATGTGCATCGGAAGCTACTACTGGTCTTCCAGGCAACGAGCAAAGCCTGGACTGTTTGAGACATTACTCCCATGGAGGAAAGTCCGCATGGTGATTATTGTATTCAATCCCGATGCAATTTCTGTGTTTCATCAACACTCTGATAGTCCACAGATTACAGATTGCCTCCAGACTTGCATCGGAAACTTCTACTGGTCTTCCTGGGAACCATCAAAGAATAGACTGTTTGCGACATTACTCCCATAAAGGAAAGTGCGCATGGTGACTGTTGTATTCAAAACCGATGCAATTTCTGTGTTTCATCAACAGTCAGATACTCATCAGATTACAGAATGCCTCCAGATGTGCATCGGAATCTACTACTGGTCTTCCAGGGAGCGATCAAAGCGTAGACTGTTTGAGACATTACTAACCTGGAGGAAAGTGTGCATGGTGACAGTTGTATTCAATCCCGATGCAATTTCTGTGTTTCATCAACACTCTTATAGTCCACAGATTACAGAATGCTTCCAGATGTACATCGGAAACTACTACTGGTCCTCCAGGGAACGACAAAGCGTAGAATGTTTGAGACATTACTCCCATATAGGAAAGTGCACATGGTGAATGTTGTATTCAATACCGATGTAATTTCTGTGTTTCATCAACACTCTGAAAGTAAACAGATTACAGAATGCCTCCAGATGTGCAACCGAAACTACTACTGGTCTTCCAGGGAACGATCAAATCGTAGATTGTTTTGGACATTACTCCCATGGAGGAAAGTGCGCATGGTGACTGTTGTATTCAATCCCGATGCAATTTCTGTGTTTCATCAACACTCTGATTGTCCGCAGATTACAGATTGCCTCCAGATGTGCATCGGAAACTACTACTGGTCTTTCTGGGAACGATCAAAGCATAGACTGTTTAAGACATTACTCCCATGGAGGAAAGTGCGCATGGTGACTTTTGTATTCAATCCCGATGCAATTTCTGTGTTTCATCAACACTCAGATAGTCCACAGATTACAGAATGCCTCCAGATGTGCATCGGTAACTGCTACTCGTCTTCCAGGGAACGATCAAAGTGTAGACTCTTTGGGATATTACTCCCATGGACGAAAGTGCGCATGGTGACTGTTGTATTCAATCCCGATGCAATTTCTGTGTTTCATCAACACTCTGGTAGTCCACAGATTACAGAATGCCTCCAGATGTGCATCGGAAACTACTACTGGTCTTCCAGGGAACGATCAAAGCGTAAACTGTTTTAGACATTACTCCCATGGGGGAATATGCGCATGGTGACAGTTGTATTCAATCCCGATGTAATTTCTGTGTTTCATCAACACTCTGATAGTCCACAGATTACAGAATTCCTCCAGATGTGCATCTGAAACTACTACTGGTCTTCCAGGGAACGATCAAGTCGTAGACTGTTTGAGAATTACTCCCATGGAAGAAAGTGGTCATGGTGACTGTTGTATTCAATCCTGATGCAATTTCTGTGTTTCATCAACACTTTGAAGGTCCACAGATTACAGAATTATTCCAGATGTGCAACGGAAACTACTACTGGTCTTGAGGGAATGATTAAAGCGATGACAGTTTGAGACATTACTCCAATGGAGAAATGTACGCATTGTGCCTGTTGCATTCAATCCCGATGCAATTTCTGTGTTTCATCAACACTCTGATAGTGAACAGATTACAGAATGCCTCCAGATGTGCATCGGAAACTAGTAATGGTCTTCCAGGTAGCGATCAAAGCGTAGATTCTTTGAGACATTACTCCCATGGGGAAAGTGCGCATGGTGACTGTTGTATTCAATCCCGATGCAATTTCTGTGTTTCATCAACACTCTGATAGTACACAGATTACAGAATGCCTCGAGATGTGCATCGGAAGCTACTACTGGTCTTCCAGGGCACGATCAAAGCGTAGACTGTTTGAGACATTACTCCCATGGAGGAAAGTGCGCATGGTGACTGTTGTATTCAATCCCGATGCAATTTCTGTGTTTCATCAACACTCTGATAGAACAGAGATTACAGAATGCCTCCGGATGTGCATCGGAAACTACTACTGGTCTTACAGATATTGATCAAAGCGTAGAATGTTTGAGACATTACTCCTATGGGGGAAAGTGCGCATGGTTACTGTTGTATTCAATCACGATGCAATTTCTGTGTTTCATCAACACTTTGAAGGTCCACAGACTACAGAATGCCTCCAGTGGTCCATCGGAAACTACCACTGGTCTTCCAGGGAACGATCAAGGCGTAGACTGTTAGAGACATTACTCCCATGGAGGAAAGTGGTCATGGTGACTGTTGTATTCAATCCCGATGCAATTTCTGTGTTTCATCAACACTTTGTCGGTCCACAGATTACAGAATGCCTTCAGATGTGCATCGGAAACTACTACTGGTCTTCCAGGGAACGATCAAAGCGTAGACTGTTTGAGACATTTCTCCCGTGGAGGAAAGTGCAAATGTTGTCTGTTGTATTCAATCCCGATGCAATTTCTGTGTTTCATCAACACTCTGATAGTCCACAGATTACAGATTGCCTCCAGATGTGCATCGGAAACTACTACTGGTCTTCCTGGGTACGATCAAAGCATAGACTGTTTAAGACATTACTCCCATGGAGGAAAGTGCGCATGGTGACTGTTGTATTAAATCACGATGCAATTTCTGTGTTTCATCAACACTTTGAAGGTCCACAGAATACAGAATGACTCCAGATGTGCATCGGAAACTACTACTGGTCTTTCAGGGAACGATCAAATCATAGACTGTTTGAGACATTACTCCCGTGGAGGAGAGTGCGCATGGAGACTATTGTATTCAATGCCGATGCAATTTCTGTGTTTCATCAACACTCAGTTAGTATACAGATTACAGAATGCCTCCAGATGTGCATCGGAAGCTACTACTATTCTTCCAGGCAACGAGCAAAGCGTAGACTGTTTGAGACATTACTCCTATGTAGGAATGTGCGCATGGTGACTGTTGTATTCAATCCCGATGTAATTTCTGTGTTTCATCAACACTCTGATAGCCCACAGATTACCGAATGCCTCCAGATGTGCATCGGTAACTACTACTGGTCTTCCAGGGAACGATCAAAGCGTAAACTGTTGAGACATTACTCTCATGGAGGAAAGTGCGCATGGTGCTGTTGTTTTCAATCCCGATGGAAAGTCTGTTTTTCATCAATACTCTGATAGTCCGCAGATTACAGAATGCCTCCAGATGTGCATCGGAGAAAACTACTGGTCTTCCAGGGAACGATCAAAGCGTAGAATGTTTGAGACATTACTCCCATGGGGGAAAGTGCACATGGTGTCTGTTGTATTCAATCCCGATGCAATTTCTGTGTTTCATCAACACTCAGATAGTCCACAGGTTACAGAATGCCTTCAGATGTGCATCGGAAACTACTACTGGTCTTCCAGGGGACGATCAAGGCGTAGATTGTTTAAGAATTACTCCCATGGAGGAATGTTGTCATGGTGACAGTTGTATACAATCCCGATGCAACTTCTGTGTTTCATCAACACTTTGAAGGTCCGCAGATTACAGAATGCCTCCAGATGTGCATCGGAAACTACTACTGGTCTTCAAGGCAACGAGCAAAGCGTAGACTGTTTGAGACATTACTCCCATGGAGGAAAGTCCGCATGGTGACTTTTGTATTTAATCCCTATGCAATTTCTGTGTTTCATCAACACTCAGATAGTCCACAGATTACGGAATGCCTCAAGATGTGCATCGGTAACTGCTACTGGTCTTCCAGGGAACGATCAAAGTGTAGACTCATTGAGACATTACTCCCATGGACGAAAGTGCGCATGGTGACTGTTGTATTCAATCCCGATGCAATTTCTGTGTTTCATCAACACTCAGATAGTCCACAGATTACAGAATGCCTCCAGATGTGCATCGGAAACTACTACTGGTCTTCCAGGGTACGATCAAAGCGTAAACTGTTTGACACATTACTCCCATGGGGGAAAATGCGCATGGTGACAGTTGTATTCAATCCCGATGTAATGTCTGTGTTTCATCAACACTCAGATAGTCCACAGATTACAGAATGCCTCCAGATGTGCATCGGAAACTACTACTGGTCTTCCAGGGGACGATCAAGGCGTAGACTGTTTAAGAATTACTCCCATGGAGGAATGTTGTCATGGTGACAGTTGTATACAATCCCGATGCAACTTCTGTGTTTCATCAATACTCTGATAGAACACAGATTACAGAATGCCTCCAGATGTTTATCGGAAACTACTACTGGTCATCCAGGGAACGATCAAAGCGATGACTCTTTGAGACATTACTCCCATGGATCAAAGTGCGCATTTTGACTGTTGTATTCAATGCCAATGCAATTTCTGTGTTTCATCAACACTCAGTTAGTATACTGATTACAGAATGCCTCCAGATGTGCATTGGAAACTACTACTGGTCTTCCAGGGAACGATCAAAGCGTAGACTGTTTGAGACATTACTCCCATGGAGGAAAGTGCGCATGGTTACTGTTGTATTCAATCCCGATGCAATATCTGTGTTTCATCAACACTCTGATAGAACACAGATTACAGAATGCCTCCAGATGTTTATCGGAAACTACTACTGGTCTTACAGGGAACGATCAAAGCATAGACAGTTTGGGGCATTACTCCTATGTAGGAAAGTGCGCATGGTGACTGTTGTATTCAATCCCGATGTAATTTCTGTGTTTCATCAACACTCTGATAGTCCACAGATTACAGAATGACTCCAGATGTGCATCGGAAACTGCTACTGGTCTTCCAGGGAACGATCAAAGCGATGTCTCTTTGAGACATTACTCCCATGGATCAAAGTGCGCATTTTGACTGTTGTCTTCAATGCCGATGCAATTTCTGTGTTTCATCAACACTCAGTTAGTATACAGATTACAGAATGCCTCCAGATGTGCATCGGAAACTACTATTGGTCTTCCAGGGAACGATCAAAGCGTAAACTGTTTGAGACATTATTCCCATGGAGGAAAGTGCGAATGGTGACTGTTGTATTCAATCCCGATGGAATGTCTGTGTTTCATCAATACTCTGATAGTCCACAGATTACAGAATGCCTCCAGATGTGCATCGGAAACTACTACTGGTCTTCCAGGGCACGATCAAAGCGTAGACTGTTTGAGACATTAATCCCATGGAGGAAAGTGCGCATGGTGACTGTTGTATTCAATCCCGATGCAATTTCTGTGTTTCATCAACACTTTGAAGGTCCACAGATTAAAGAATGCCTCCAGATTTCAATCGGAAGCTACTACTGGTCTTCCAGGCAACGATCAAAACGTAGACTGTTTGAGACATTACTCCCGTGGAGGAAAGTCTGCATTGTGCCATTTCCATTCAATCCCGATGCAATTTCTGTGTTTCATCAACACTCTGATAGTCCACAGATTACAGAATGCCTCCAGATGAGCATCGGAAACAACTACTGGTCTTCCAGGGAGCGATCAAAGCGTAAACTGTTCGAGATATTACTCCCATGTTGAAAGTGCGTATTTTGACAGTTGTATTCAATCCCTGTGCAATTTCAGTGTTTCAACAACACTCTGACAGTCCACAGATTACAGAATGCCTCAAGATTTGCATCCGAAACTACTACTGGTCTTCCAGTGAACGATCAATGCGTAGACTGTTTGAGATATTACTCCAGTGGAGGAAAGTGCGAATGGTGACTGTTGTATTCAATCCCGATGCAATTTCTGTGTTTCATCAACACTCTGATAGTCCACAGATTACAGATTGCCTCCCGATGTGCATCCTAAACTACCACTGGTCTTCCTGGGAACGATCAAAGCATAGACTGTTTGAGACATTACTGTCATGGAGTAAAGTGCACATGGTGACCGTTGTATTCCATCACGATGCAATTTCTGTGTTCCATCAACACTCTGATAGTCCACAGATTACAGATTGCCTCCAGATCTGCATCGGAAGCTACTACTGGTCTTCCAAGGAACGATCAAAGCGTAGACTGTTTGAGACATTACTCCCATGGAAGAAAGTGGTAATGGTGACTGATGTATACGATCCTGATGCAATTTCTGTGTTTCATCAACACTTTGAAGGTCCACAGGTTACAGAATTCCTCCAGATGTGCATCGGAAACTATTACTGGTCTTGAGGGAATGATTAAAGCGATGACAGTTTGAGACATTACTCCAAAGGAGAAATGTACGCATTGTGAATGTTGTATTCAATCCCGATGCAATTTCTGTGTTTCATCAACACTCTGATAGTCCACAGATTACAGAATGCCTCCAGATGTGCATCGGAAACTACTACTGGTCTTCCAGGGAGCGATCAATGCGTAGATTGTTTGAGACATTACTCCCATGGAGGAAAGTGCGCATGGTGACTGTTGTATTCAATCCCGATGCAATTTCTGTGTTTCATCAACACTCTGATAGTCCACAGATTACAGAATGCCTCCAGATGTGCATCGGAAGCTACTACTGGTCTTCCAGGGAACGATCAAAGCGTAGACTGTTTGAGACATTACTCCCATGGAGGAAACTGCACATGGTGACTGTTGTATTCAATCCCGATTTAATTTCTGTGTTTCATCAACACTCTGATAGAACACAGATTACAGAATGCCTCCAGATGTGCATCGGAAACTGCTACTGGTCTTACAGGGATTGATCAAAGCGTAGACTGTTTGAGACATTACTCCCATGGAGGAAAGTGCGCATGGTGACTATTGTATTCAATCACGATGCAATTTCTGTGTTTCATCAACACTTTGAAGGTCCACAGACTACAGAATGCCTCCAGATGTCCATTGGAAACTACCACTGGTCTTCCAGGGAACGATCAAGGCGTAGACTGTTAGAGACATTACTCGCATGGAGGAGAGTGATCATGGTGACTGTTGTATTCAATCCCGATGCAATTTCTGTGTTTCATCAACACTTTGATAGTCCAGAGATTACAGAATGCCTCCAGATGTGCATCGGAAACTACTACTGGTCTTCCAGGGAACGCTCAAAGCGTAGACTGTTTGAGACATTACTCCTATGTAGGAATGTGCGCATGGTGACTGTTGTATTCAATCCCGATGTAATTTCTGTGTTTCATCAACACTCTGATAGTCCACAGATTACAGATTGACTCCAGATGTGCATCCTAAACTACCACTGGTCTTCCTGGGAACGATCAAAGCATAGACTGTTTGAGATATTACTGTCATGGAGTAAAGTGCACATGGTGACCGTTGTATTCCATCACGATGCAATTTCTGTGTTCCATCAACACTCTGATAGTCCACAGATTACAGATTGCCTCCAGATCTGCATCGGAAGCTACTACTGGTCTTCCAAGGAACGATCAAAGCGTAGACTGTTTGAGACATTACTCCCATGGAAGAAAGTGGTAATGGTGACTGATGTATACGATCCTGATGCAATTTCTGTGTTTCATCAACACTTTGAAGGTCCACAGGTTACAGAATTCCTCCAGATGTGCATCGGAAACTATTACTGGTCTTGAGGGAATGATTAAAGCGATGACAGTTTGAGACATTACTCCAATGGAGAAATGTACGCATTGTGAATGTTGTATTCAATCCCGATGCAATTTCTGTGTTTCATCAACACTCTGATAGTCCACAGATTACAGAATGCCTCCAGATGTGCATCGGAAACTACTACTGATCTTCCAGGGAGCGATCAATGCGTAGATTGTTTGAGACATTACTCCCATGGAGGAAAGTGCGCATGGTGACTGTTGTATTCAATCCCGATGCAATTTCTGTGTTTCATCAACACTCTGATATTCCACAGATTACAGAATGCCTCCAGATGTGCATCGGAAGCTACTACTGGTCTTCCAGGGAACGATCAAAGCGTAGACTGTTTGAGACATTACTCCCATGGAGGAAACTGCACATGGTGACTGTTGTATTCAATCCCGATGTAATTTCTGTGTTTCATCAACACTCTGATAGAACACAGATTACAGAATGCCTCTAGATGTGCATCGGAAACTACTACTGGTCTTACAGGGATTGATCAAAGCGTAGACTGTTTGAGACATTACTCCCATGGAGGAAAGTGCGCATGGTGACTGTTGTATTCAATCACGATGCAATTTCTGTGTTTCATCAACACTTTGAAGGTCCACAGACTACAGAATGCCTCCAGATGTCCATTGGAAACTACCACTGGTCTTCCAGGGAACGATCAAGGCGTAGACTGTTAGAGACATTACTCGCATGGAGGAGAGTGATCATGGTGACTGTTGTATTCAATCCCGATGCAATTTCTGTGTTTCATCAACACTTTGAAGGTCCACAGATTACAGAATGCCTTCAGATGTGCATCGGAAACTACTACTGGTCTTCCAGGGAACGATCAAAGCGTAGACTGTTTGAAACATTACTCCTGTTGAGGAATGTGCGATTGGTGTCTGTTGTATTCAATCCCGATGCCATTTCTGTGTTTCATCAACACTCTGATAGTCCAGAGATTACAGAATGCCTCCAGATGTGCATCGGAAACTACTACTGGTCTTCCAGGGAACGCTCAAAGCGTAGACTGTTTGAGACATTACTCCTATGTAGGAATGTGCGCATGGTGACTGTTGTATTCAATCCCGATGTAATTTCTGTGTTTCATCAACACTCTGATAGTCCACAGATTACAGAGTGCCTCCAGATGTTTATCGGAAACTACTACTGGTCTTACAGTAATCTATCAAAGCGTAGAATGTTTGAGACATTACTCCCATGTGGGAAAGTGCGCATGGTTACTGTTGTATTCAATCCCGATGCAATTTCTGTGTTTCATCAACAATCTGATTGAACACAGATTACAGAATGCTTCCAGATGTGCATCGGAAACTACTACTGGTCTTACAGGGAACGATCAAAGCGTTGACTGTTTGGGACATTACTCCTATGTAGGAAAGTGCGCATGTTGACTGTTGTATTCAATCCCGATGCAATTTCTGTGTTTCATTAACACTCTGATAGTCCACAGATTACAGAATACCTCCAGATGTGCATCGGAAACTACTACTGGTCTTGAGGGAATGATCAAAGCGATGACAGTTTGAGACATTACACCCATGGAGGAAAGTGCGCATGGTGACAGTTGTATTCAATCCCGATGCAATTTCTGTGTTTCATCAACACTCTGATAGTCCACAGATTACACAATGCTTCCAGATGTGCATCGGAAACTACTACTGGTCTTACAGGGAACGATCAAAGCGTAGACTGTTGGAGATATTACTCCTATGTAGGAAAATGCGCATGGTGACTGTTGTATTCAATAACGATGTAATTTCTGTGTTTCATCAACACTCTGATAGTCCACAGATTACAGAATGCCTCAAGATGTGTAACCGAAAGTACCACTGGTCTTCCAGGGAACGATCAAAGCGTAGATTGTTTGAGACATTACTCCCATGGAGGAAAGGGCGCATAGTGACTGTTGTATTCAATCCCGATGCAATTTCTGTGTTTCATCAACACTCTGATAGCCCACAGATTACAGAATGCCTCCAGATGTGCATCGGAAACTACTACTTGTCTTCCAGGGCACGATCAAAGCGTAAACTGTTTGAGACATTATTCCCATGGAGGAAAGTGCAAATGGTGACTGTTGTATTCAATCCCGATGGAATGTCTGTGTTTCATCAATACTCTGATAGTCCACAGATTACAGAATGCCTCCAGATGTGCATCGGAAACTACTACTGGTCTTCCAGGGCACGATCAAAGCGTAAACTGTTTGAGACATTATTCCCATGGAGGAAAGTGCGAATGGTGACTGTTGTATTCAATCCCGATGCAATTTCTGTGTTTCATCAACAATTTGAAGGTCCACAGATTACAGAATGCCTCCAGATCTGCATCGGAAACAAGTACTGGTCTTCCAGGGAGCGATCAAAGCGTAAACTGTTAGAGATATTACTCCCATGGATGAAAGTGGGCATTTTGACAGTTGTATTCAATCCCTGTGCAATTTCAGTGTTTCAACAACACTCTGATAGTCCACAGATTACACAATGCCTCCAGATTTGCATCGGAAACTACTACTGGTCTTCCAGTGAACGATCAAAGCGTAGACTGTTTGAGACATTACTGCTGTGGAGGAAAGTGCGAATGGTGACAGTTGTATTCAATCCCGATGCAATTTCTGTGTTTCATCAACACTCTGATAGTCCACAGATTACAGATTGCCTTTAGATGTGCATCCTAAACTACCACTGGTCTTCCTGGGAACGATCAAAGCATAGACTGTTTGAGACATTACTGTCATGGAGTAAAGTGCGCATGGTGACTATTGTATTCAATCACGATGCAATTTCTGTGTTCCATCAACACTCTGATAGTCCACAGTATACAGATTGCTTCCAGATCTGCATCGGAAGCTACTACTGGTCTTCCAAGGAACGATCAAAGCGTTGACTGTTTGAGACATTACTCCCATGGAAGAAAGTGGTCATGGTGACTGATGTATACGATCCTGTTGCAATTTCGGTGTTTCATCAACACTTTGAAGGTCCACAGGTTACAGAATTCCTCCAGATGTGCATCGGAAACTACTACTGGTCTTGAGGGAATGATTAAAAGCGATGACAGTTTGAGACATTACTCCAATGGAGAAATGTACGCATTGTGCCAGTTGTATTCAATCCCGATGCAATTTCTGTGTTTCATCAACACTCTGATAGTCCACAGATTACAGAGTGCCTCCAGATGTGCATCGGAAACTAGTACTGGTCTTCCAGGGAGCGATCAAAGCGTAGATTGTTTAAGACATTACTCCCATGGAGGAAAGTGCGCATGGTGACTGTTGTATTCAATCCCGATGTAATTTCTGTGTTTCATCAACACTCTGATAGTACACAGATTACGGAATGCCTCCAGATGTGCATCGGAAACTACTACTGGTCTTACAGAGATTGATCAAAGCGTAGACTGTTTGAGACATTACTCCCATGGAGGAAAGTGCGCATGGTGACTGTTGTATTCAATCACGATGCAATTTCTGTGTTTCATCAACACTTTGAAGGTCCACAGATTACAGAATGCCTTCAGATGTGCATCGGAAACTAGTACTTGTCTTCCAGGGAACGATCAAAGCGTAGACTGTTTGAGACATTACTCCCGTGGAGGAAAGTGCGAATGGTGTCTGTTGTATTCAATCCCGATGCAATTTCTGTGTTTCATCAACACTCTGATAGTCCAGAGATAAACAGAATGCCTCCTGATGTGCATCGGAAACTACTACTGGTCTTCCAGCGAACGCTCAAAGCGTAGACTGTTTGAGACATTACTCCTATGTAGGAATGTGCGCATGGTGACTGTTGTATTCAATCCCGATGTAATTTCTGTGATTCATCAACACTCTGATAGTCCACAGATTACAGAGTGCCTCCAGATGTGCATCGGAAACTACTACTGGTCTTCCAGGGAACGATCAAAGCGTAAACTGTTTGAGACATTACTCCCATGGAGAAAAGTGCGCATGGTGACTGTTGTTTTCAATCCCGATGGAATGTCTGTGTTTCATCAATACTCTGATAGTCCACAGATTACAGAATGCCTCCAGATGTGCATCGGAGAAAACTACTGGTCTTCCAGGGAACGATCAAAGCGTAGAATGTTTGAGACATTATTCCCATTAGGGAAAGTGCACACGGTGAGTGTTGTATTCAATCCCGATGAAATTTCTGTGTTTCATCAACACTCTGATAGTCCACAGATTACAGAATGCCTCCAGATGTGCATCGGAAACTATTACTGGTCTTCCACCGAGCGATTAAAGCGTAGACTGTTTGAGACATTACTAACATGGAGGAAAGTGCGCATGGTGACAGTTGTATACAATCGCGATGCAATTTCTGTTTTTCATCAACACTCTGATAGTCCACAGATTACAGAATGCTTCCAGATGTGCATCGGAAACTACTACTGGACTTCCAGGGAACGATGAAATCGTTGACGGTTTGAGACATTACTCCCATGTAGGAATGTGCGAATGGAGACTGTTGTATTAAATCCCGATGCAATTTCTGTGTTTCATCAACGCTTTGAAGGTCCACAGACTTCAGAATGCCTCGAGATGTGCATAGGAAGATACTACTGGTCTTCCACTGAACGATCAAATCGTAGACTGTTTGAGACATTACTCCCATGGAGGAAAGTGCACATGGTGACTTTTGTATTCAATCCTGATGCAATTTCTGTGTTACATCAACACTCTTATGGTCCACAGATAACACAATGCCTCCAGATGTGCATCGGAAACTACTACTGGTCTTGCAGGGAACGATCAAAGCGTAGACTGTTTGAGACATTACTCTAATGGAGGAAAGTGCGCATGGTGACTGTTGTATTCAATCCCGAGACGATTTCTGTGTTTCATCAACACTTTGAAGGTGTGCAGATTTCAGAGCGCCTCACGATGTGCATCGGAAACTACTACTGGTCTTCCAGGGAACGATCAAAGCGAAGACTGTTTGAGACATTACTCCCATATAGGAAAGTGCGCATGGTGACTTGTATTCAATCCCGATGCATTTTCTGTTTTGATCAACACTCTGATAGTCCACAGATTACAGAATGCCTCCAGATGTGCATCGGAAACTACTACTGGTCTTCCTAGGAGCGATCGAAGCGTAAACTGTTTGAGACATTACTCCCATGGAGGAAAGTGCGCATTGTGACTGTTGTATTCAATCCCGATGCAATTTCTGTGTTTCATCAACACTCTGATAGTCCACAGATTACAGAATGCTTCTAGATGTGCATCGGAAACTACTACTGGTCTTCCAATGAACGATCAAAGCGTAGACTGTTTGAGACATTACTCCTATGTAGGAAAGTGCTCATGGTGACTGTTGTATTCAATCACAATACAATTTCTGTGTTTCATCAACACTCTGATGGTCCACAGATTACAGATTGCCTCCAGATCTGCATCGGAAGGTACTACTGGTCATCCAGGGAACGATCAAAGCGTAGACTGCTTGAGACATTATTCCCATGGAAGAAAGTGGTCATGGTGGCTGTTGTAATCGATCCTGATGCAATTTCTGTGTTTCATCAACACTTTGAAGGTCGACAGATTACAGAATGCCTCCAGATGTGTTACGGGAGCTACTACTGGTTTTCAAGGGAACGATCAAAGCGTAGACTGTTTGAGACATTACTCCCGTGGAGGAAAGTGCGAATGGTGACTGTTGTATTCAATCCCGATGCAATTTCTGTGTTTCATCAACACTCTGATCGTCCACAGATTACAGATTGACTCCAGATGTGCATCGGAAACCATTAGTGGTCTTCCAGGGAACGATCAAAGCGTAGACTCTTTGAGAATTACTCCCATGGAGGAAAGTGGTCATGTTGACTGTCGTATTCAATCCCGATGCAATTTCTGTGTTTCATCAACACTCTGATAGTCCACAGATTACAGAATGCCTTCAGATGTGCATCGGAAACTATTACTGGTTTCCCAGGGAACGATCAAAGCGTAGACTGTTTGAGACATTACTCCCGTGGAGAAAAGTGCGAATGGTGACTGTTGTATTTAACCCCGATGCTACTTCTGTGTTTCATCAACACTCTGATAGTCCGCAGATTACAGATTGCCTCTAGAAGTGCATCGGAAACTACTACTGGTCTTCGTGGGAACGATCAAAGCATAGACTGTTTAAGACATTACTCCCATGGACGAAAGTGCGCATGGTGGCTGTTGTATTCAATCACGATGCAATTTCTGTGTTTCATCAACACTTTGAAGGTCCACAGACTTCAGAATGCCTCGAGATGTGCATCGGAAGCTACTACTGGTCTTCCAGGGAACGATCAAATCGTAGACTGTTTGAGACATTACTCCCATGGAGGAAAGTGCGCATGGTGACTGTTGTATTCAATCACGATGCAATTTCTGTGTTTCGTCAACACTCTGATAGTCCACAGATTACAGAATGCCTCCAGATGTGCATCGGAAACTACTACTGTTCTTCCAGGGAAAGATCAAAGCGTAGACTGTTTAAGACATTACTCCCATGGAGGAAAGTGCGCATGGTGACTGTTGTATTCAATCACGATGCAATTTCTGTGTTTCATCAACACTCTGATGGTCCACAGATTACAGATTGCCTCCAGATCTGCATCGGAAGGTACTACTGGTCATCCAGGGAACGATCAAAGCGTAGACTGTTTGAGACATTACTCCCATGGAACAAAGTGGTCATGGTGGCTGTTGTATTCGATCCTGATGCAATTTCTGTGTTTCATCAACACTTTGAAGGTCCACAGATACAGAATGCCACCAGATGTGTTACGGGAATTACTACTGGTCTTCAAGGGAACGATCAAAGCGTAGACTGTTTGAGACATTACTCCCGTGGTGGAAAGTGCGAATGGTGACTGTTGTATTCAATCCCGATGCAATTTATGTGTTTCATCAACACTCTGATCGTCCACAGATTACAGAATGACTCCAGATGTGCATCGGAAACCATTACTGGTCTTCCAGGGAACGATCAAAGCGTAGACTGTTTGAGAATTACTCCCATGGAGGAAAGTGGTCATGGTGACTGTCGTATTCAATCCCGATGCAATTTCTGTGTTTCATCAACACTCTGATAGTCCACAGATTACAGAATGCCTTCAGATGTGCATCGGAAACTACTACTGGTCTCCCAGGGAACGATCAAAACGTAGACTGTTTGAGACATTACTCCCATGGAGGAAAGTGCGCATGGTGACTTTTGTATTTAATCCCGATGCAATTTCTGTGTTTCATCAACACTTTGAAGGTCCACAGACAACAGAATGCCTCCAGATGTGCATCGGAAATTACTACTGGTCTTCCAGGGAACGATCTAAGCTTAAACTGTTTGAGACATTACTCCCATGGAGGAAAGAGCGCATGGTGACTGTTGTATTCAATCCCAAAGCAATTTCTGTGTTTCACCAACACTCTGATAGTAAACACATTACAGATTGCCTCCAGATGTCCATCGGAAACTACTACTGGTCTTCCAGGGAACGATCAAAGCGTAGACTGTTTGAGACATTACTCCTATGTAGGAAAGTGCTCATGGTGACTGTTGTATTCAATCCCGATACAATTTCTGTGTTTCATCAACACTCTGATAGTCCACAGATTACAGAATGCCACCAGATGTGCATCGGAAACTACTACTGGTCATCCAGGGAACGATCAAAACGTAGACTGTTTGAGACATTACTCCCCTGGGGGAAAGTGCGCATGGTGACTGTTGTATTCAATCACGATGCAATTTCTGTGTTTCATCAACACTCAGATAGTCCACAGATTACAGATTGCCTCCAGATGTGCATCGGAAACTACTACTGGTCTTCCTGGGAACGATCAAAGCATAGACTGTTTAAGACATTACTGCCGTGGAGGAAAGTGCGCATGGTGACGGTTGTATTCAATCACGATGCAATTTCTGTGTTTCATCAACACTTTGAAGGTCCACAGACTACAGAATGCCTCCAGATGTGCATCGGAAACTACCACTGGTCTTCCAGGGAACGATCTAAGCGTAAACTGTTTGAGACATTACTCCCATGGAGGAAAGTGCGCATGGTGACTGTTGTATTCAATCCCAAAGCAATTTCTGTGTTTCACCAACACTCTGATAGTAAACAGATTACAGATTGCCTCCAGATTTGCATCGGAAACTACTACTGGTCTACCAGGGAACGATCATATCGTAGACTGTGTGAGACATTACTTCAATGGAGGAAAGTGCGCATGGTGACTTTTGTATTCAATCCCGATGCAATTTCTGTGTTACATCAACACTCTGATGGTCCACAGGTTACAGAATGCTTCCAGATGTGCATCGGAAACTACTACTGGTCTTCCTGGGAGCGATCAAAGCGTAGACTGTTTGAGACATTACTCCCATGGAGGAAAGTGCGCATGGTGACTGTTGTATTCAATCCCGAGGCAATTTCTGTGTTTCATCAACACTTTGAAGGTGTGCAGATTACAAAATGCCTCAACATGTGCATCGGAAACTACTACTGGTCTTCCAGGGAACGATCAAATCGTAGACTCTTTGAGATATTACTCCCATGGAGGAAAGTGCGCATGGTTACTGTTGTATTCAATCCCGATACAATCTCTGTGTTTTAACAACACTCTAATAGTCCACAGATTACAGATTGCCTCCAGATGAGCATCGGAAACTACTACTGGTCTTCCTGTTAGCGATCAAAGCGTAAACTGTTTGAGACATTATTCCCATGGAGGAAAGTGCGCATGGTGACTGTTGTATTCAATCCCGATGCAATTTCTGTGTTTCATCAACACTCTAATAGTCCACAGATTACAGAAGGCTTCTAGATGTGCATCGGAAACTACTACTGGTATAAAAGGGAACGATCAAAGCGTAGAATTTTTTTAGACATTATTCCCATGGGGGAAAGTGCGCATAATGACTGTTGTATTCAATCCTGATGCAATTTCTGTGTTTCATCAACATTTAGATAGTCCACAGATTACAGAATGCCTCCAGATGTGCATCGGAAACTACTAATGGTATTCCAGATAACGAACAAAGCGTAGACTGTTTCAGACGTTACTCCCATGAAGAAAAGTACGGATGGTGACTGTTGTATTCAAACCCGATGCAATTTCTGTGTTTCATCAACACTTTGAAGGTCCACAGATTACAGAATGCCTCCAGATGAGCATCGGAAACTACTACTGGTCTTGCAGGGAACGAACAAAGCGTAGACTGTTTCATTCATTACTCCCATGGAGAAAAGTGCGGATGGTGACTGTTGTATTTAATCCCGATGCAATTTCTATGTTTCATCAACACTCTGATAGTCCACAGATTACAGATTGCCTCCAGATGTGCATCGGAAACTACTACTGGTCTCTCTGGGAACGATCAAAGCGTAGACTGTTTGTGACATTACTCCCATGGAGGAAAGTGCGCATGGTGACTGTTGTATTCAATCCCGAGGCAATATCTGTTTTTCATCAACACTTTGAAGGTGTGCAGATTACAGAACGCCTCACGATGTGCATCGGAAACTACTACTGGTCTTCCAGGGAACGATCAAAGCGAAGACTCTATGAGACATTACTCCCATGGAGGAAAGTGCGCATGGTGACTGTTGTATTCAATCGCGATGCATTTTCTGTGTTGATCAACACTCTGATAGTCCACAGATTACAGAATGCCTCCAGATGTGCATCGGAAACTACTACTGGTCTTCCTGGGAGCGATCGAAGCGTAAACTGTTTGAGACATTACTCCCATGGAGGAAAGTGCGCATTGTGACTGTTGTATTCAATCCCGATGCAATTTCTATGTTTCATCAACACTCTGATAGTCCACAGATTACTGATTGACTCCAGAAGTGCATTCCAAACTACTACTGGGCTTAGAGGGGAACGATCAATGCGTAGACTGTTTGAGACATTACTGCCATGGAGGAAAGTGCGCATGGCGACTGTTGTACTCAATCCCGATGCAATTTCTGTGTTTCATCAACACTCTGATAGTCCACAGATTACAGAATGCCTTCAGATGTGCATCGGAAACTACCACTGGTCTTCCATTGAACGATCAAGTCGTAGACTGTTAGAGAATTACTCCAATGAAGGGAAGTGGTCATGGTGCCTGTCGTATTCAATCCCGATGCAATTTCTGTGTTTCATCAACAATTTGAAGGTCCACAGATTACAGAATGCCTTCAGATGTGCATCGGAAACTACTACTGGTCTTCCAGGGAACGATCAAAGCGCAGACTGTTTGAGACATTACTCCCGTGGAGGAAAGTGCGAATGGTGACTGTTGTATTCAATCCCGATGCAATTTCTGTGTGTCATCAACACTCTGACAGTCTGCAGATTACAGATTGCCTCCATATGTGCATCGGAAACTACTACTGGTCTTCCTGGGAGCGATCAAAGCATAGACTGTTTAAGACATTACTCCCATGGAGGAATGTGCGCATGGTGACTTTTGTATTTAATCACGATGCAATTTCTGTGTTTCATCAACACTTTGAAGGTCCACAGACTACAGAATGCCTCCAGATGTGCATCGGAAGCTACTACTGGTCTTCCAGGGAACGATCAAATCGTAGACTCTTTGAGATATTACTCCCATGGAGGAAAGTGCGCATGGTTACTGTTGTATTCAATCCCGATACAATTTATGTGTTTCAACAACATTCTGATAGTCCACAGATTACAGAATGCCACCAGATGTGCATTTGAAACAACTACTGGTCTTCCAGGGAACGATAAAAGCGTTTACTGATTGAGACATTACTCCCATACAGGAAAGTGCGCATGGTGACTGTTGTATTCAATCCCGATGCAATTTCTGTGTTTCATCAACACTCTGATAGTCCACAGATTACAGATTGACTCCAGATCTGCATTGGAAACTACTACTGGTCTTAGAGGGGAACGATCAGTGCGTAGACTGTTTGAGACATTACTGCCATGGAGGAAAGTCCGCATGGCGACTGTTGTATTCAATCCCGAGGCAATTTCTGTGTTTCATCAACACTTTGAATGTGTGCAGAAAACAAAATGCCTCAACATGAGCATCGGAAACTACTACTGGTCTTCCAGGGAACGATCAAATCGTAGACTCTTTGAGATATTACTCCCATGGAGGAAAGTGCGCATGGTTACTGTTGTATTCAATTCCGATACAATCTCTGTGTTTTAACAACACTCTGATAGTCCACAGATTACAGATTGCCTCCAGATGAGCATCGGAAACTACTACTGGTCTTCCTGTTAGCGATCAAAGCGTAAACCCTTTGAGACATTACTCCCATGGAGGAAAGTGCGCATGGTGCCTGTTGTATTCAATCCCGATGCAAATTCTGTGTTTCATCAACACTCTAATAGTCCACAGATTACAGAATGCTTCTAGATGTGCATCGGAAACTACCACTGGTATAAAAGGGAACGATCAAAGCGTAGAATTTTTTTAGACATTATTCCCATGGGGGAAAGTGTGCATAATGACTGTTGTATTCAATCCTGATGCAATTTCTGTGTTTCATCAACATTTAGATAGTCCACAGATTACAGAATGCCTCCAGATGAGCATCGGAAACTACTACTGGTCTTCCAGGGAACGATCAAAGCGAAGACTCTTTGAGACATACCTCCCGTATAGGAAAGAGCGCATGGTGACTGTTGTATTCAATCCCGATGCAATTTCTGTGTTTCATGAACACTCTGATAGTCCACAGATTACAGAATGCCACCAGATGTGCATCGGAAACTACTACTGGTCTTCCAGGGAACGATCAAAGCGTAGACTGTTTGGGAATTACTCCCGTGGAGGAAAGTGCGCATGGTGAATGCTGTATTCAATCCCGATGCAATTTCCGTGTTTCATCAACACTCTGATAGTCCACAGATTACAGAATGCCTCCAGATGTGCATCGGAAACTACTACTGGTCTTCCAGGCAACGATCAAAGCGTAGACTGTTTGAGACATTACTCCCATGGAGGAAAGTGCGCATGGTCACTGTTGTATTTAATCCCGAGGCAATTTCTGTGTTTCATCAACTCTTTGAAGGTGTGCAGATTACAGAACGCCTCACGATGTGCATCGGAAACTACTACTGGTCTTCCAGAGAACGATCAAATCGTAGACACTTTGAGATATTACTCCCATGGAGGAAAGTGCGCATGGTTACTGATGTATTCAATCCCGATGCAATTTCTGTGTTTCAACAACACTCTGATAGTCCACAGGTTACAGAATGCCACCAGATGAGCATCGGAAACAACTACTGGTCTTCCAGGGAACGATCAAAGCGAAGACTCTTTGAGACATTACTCCCATGGAGGAAAGTGCGCATGGTGACTGTTGTATTCAATCGCGATGCATTTTCTGTGTTGATCAACACTCTGATAGTCCACAGATTACACAATGCCTCCAGATGTGCATCGGAAACCACTACTGGTCTTCCTGGGAGCGATCGAAGCGTAAACTGTTTGAGACATTACTCCCATGGAGGAAAGTGCGCATGGCGACTGTTGTATTCAATCCCGATGCAATTTCTGTGTTTCATCAACACTCTGATAGTCCACAGATTACAGAATGCCTTCAGATGTGCATCGGAAACTACCACTGGTCTTCCGTTGAACGATCAAGTCGTAGACTGTTTGAGAATTACTCCAATGAAGGGAAGTGGTCATGGTGCCTGTCGTATTCAATCCCGATGCAATTTCTGTGTTTCATCAACAATTTGAAGGTCCACAGATTACAGAATGCCTTCAGATGTGCATCGGAAACTACTACTGGTCTTCCAGGGAACGATCAAAGCGCAGACTGTTTGAGACATTACTCCCGTGGAGGAAAGTGCGAATGGTGACTGTTGTATTCAATCCCGATGCAATTTCTGTGTTTCATCAAGACTCTGACAGTCTGCAGATTCCAGATTGCCTCCATATGTGCATCGGAAACTACTACTGGTCTTCCTGGGAGCGATCAAAGCATAGACTGTTTAAGACATTACTCCCATGGAGGAATGTGCGCATGGTGACTTTTGTATTTAATCACGATGCAATTTCTGTGTTTCATCAACACTTTGAAGGTCCACAGGCTACAGAATGCCTCCAGATGTGCATCGGAAGCTACTACTGGTCTTCCAGGGAACGATCAAATCGTAGACTCTTTGAGATATTACTCCCATGGAGAAAAGTGCGCATGGTTACTGTTGTATTCAATCCCGATACAATTTATGTGTTTCAACAACATTCTGATAGTCCACAGATTACAGAATGCCACCAGATGTGCATCGGAAACAACTACTGGTCTTCCAAGGAACGATAAAAGCGTTTACTGATTGAGACATTACTCCCATACAGGAAAGTGCGCATGGTGACTGTTGTATTCAATCCCGATGCAATTTCTGTGTTTCATCAACACTCTGATAGTCCACAGATTACAGATTGACTCCAGATCTGCATTGGAAACTACTACTGGTGAGGGGGACGATCAATGCGTAGACTGTTTGAGACATTACTGCCATGGAGGAAAGTCCGCATGGCGACTGTTGTATTCAATCCCTATGGAATGTCTGTGATTCATCAATTTTCTGATAGTCCACAGAATACAGAATGCCTCCAGATGTGCATCTGAAACTACTACTGGTCTTCCAGGGAACGATCAATGTGTAGACTGTTTGAGACATTACTCCAATGAAGGGAAGTGGTCATGGTGACTGTCGTATTCAATCCCGATGCAATTTCTGTGTTTCATCCACAATTTGAAGGTCCACAGATTACAGAATGCCTTCAGATGTGCATCGGAAACTACGACTGGTCTTAAAGGGAGCGATCAAAGCGTAGACTGTTTGAGACATTACTCCCATGGAGGAAAGTGCGCATGGTGACTGTTGTATTCAATCCCGAGGCAATTTCTGTGTTTCATCAACACTTTGAAGGTGTGCAGAAAACAAAATGCCTCAACATGAGCATCGGAAACTACTACTGGTCTTCCAGGGAACGATCAAATCGTAGACTCTTTGAGATATTACTCCCATGGAGGAAAGTGCGCATGGTTACTGTTGTATTCAATTCCGATACAATCTCTGTGTTTTAACAACACTCTGATAGTCCACAGATTACAGATTGCCTCCAGATGAGCATCGGAAACTACTACTGGTCTTCCTGTTAGCGATCAAAGCGTAAACTGTTTGAGACATTACTCCCATGGAGGAAAGTGCGCATGGTGACTGTTGTATTCAATCCCGATGCAAATTCTGTGTTTCATCAACACTCTAATAGTCCACAGATTACAGAATGCTTCTAGATGAGCATCGGCAACTACCACTGGTATGAAAGGGAACGATCAAAGCGTAGAATTTTTTTAGACATTATTCCCATGGGGGAAAGTGTGCATAGTGACTGTTGTATTCAATCCTGATGCAATTTCTGTGTTTCATCAACATTTAGATAGTCCACAGATTACAGAATGCATCCATATGAGCATCGGAAACTACTACTGGTCTTGCAGGGAACGAACAAAGCGTAGACTGTTTCATTCATTACTCCCATGGAGAAAAGTGCGGATGGTGACTGTTGTATTTATTCCCGATGCAATTTCTATGTTTCATCAACACTCTGATAGTCCACAGATTACAGATTGCCTCCAGATGTGCATCGGAAACTACTACTTGTCTTCCCGGGAACGATCAAAGCGTAGACTGTTTGCGACATTACTCCCATGGAGGAAAGTGCGCATGGTGACTGTTGTATTCAATCCCGAGGCAATTTCTGTGTTTCATCAACACTTTGAAGGTGTGCAGATTACAGAACGCCTCACGATGTGCATCGGAAACTACTACTGGTCTTCCAGGGAACGATCAAATCGCAGACTCTTTGAGGTATTACTCCCATGGAGGAAAGTGCGCATGGTTACTGTTGTATTCAATCCCGATGCAATTTCTGTGTTTCAACAACACTCTGATAGTCCACAGATTACAGAATGCCACCAGATGTGCATCGGAAACTACCACTGGCCTTCTACGAAACGATAAAGGCGTAGATTGTTTGAGAATTACTCCCATGGAAGAAAGTGGTCATGGTGACTGTTGTATTCAATCCCGATGCAATTTCTGTGTTTCCTCAAAACTTTGAAGGTCCACAGATTACAGAATGCCTTCAGATGTGCATCGGAAACAACTACTGGTCTTATAGGGAACGACCCATGCGTAGATTGTTTGAGACATTACTCCCGTGGAGGAAAGTGCGAATGGTGACTGTTGTATTCAATCCCGATGCAATTTCTGTGTTTCATCAACACTCTGATAGTCCGCAGATTACAGATTGCCTCCAGATGTGCATCGGAAACTACTACTGGTCTTCCTGGGAACGATCAAAGCATAGACTGTTTAAGACATTACTCCCATGGAGGAAAGTGCGCATGGTGACTGTTGTATTCAATCACGATGCAATTTCTGTGTTTCATCAACACTTTGAAGGTCCACAGACTTCAGAATGCCTCCAGATGAGCATCGGAAGCTACTACTGGTCTTCCAGGGAACGATCTAAGCGTAAACTGTTTGAGACATTACTCCCATGAAGGAAAGTGCGGATGGTGACTGTTGTATTCAATCCCAAAGCAATTTCTGTGTTTCAACAACACTCTGATAGTAAACAGATTACAGATTGCCTCCAGATTTCCATAGGAAACTACTACTGGTCTTCCAGGGAACGATCAAATCGTAGTCTCTTTGAGACATTACTCCCACGGAGGAAAGAGCGCATGGTGACTTTTGTATTCAATCCCGATGCAATTTCTGTGTTACATCAACACTCTGATGGTCCACAGGTTACAGAATTCCTCCAGATGTGCATCGGAAACTACTACTGGTCTTCCAGGGAGCGATGAAAGCGTAGACTGTTTGAGACATTACTCCCATGGAGGAAAGTGCGCATGGTTACTGATGTATTCAATCACGATGCAATTTCTGTGTTTCAACAGCACTCTGATAGTCCACAGATTACAGAATGCCACCAGATGTGCATCGGAAACAACTACTGGTCTTCCAGGGAACGATCAAAGCGAAGACTCTTTGAGACATTACTCCCATGGAGGAGAGTGCGCAATGTGACTATTGTATTCAATCCCGTTGCAATTTCTGTGTTTCATCAACAATTTGAAGGTCCACAGATTACAGAATGCCTCCAGATGTGCATCGGAAACTACTACTGGTCTTCCTGGGAGCGATCGAAGCGTAAACTGTTTGAGACATTAGTCCCGTGGAGGAAAGTGCGAATGGTGACTGTTGTATTCAATCCCGTTGCAATTTCTGTGTTTCATCAACAATTTGAAGGTCCACAGATTACAGAATGCCTTCAGGTGTGCATCGGAAACTACTACTGGTCTTCCAGGGAACGATCAAATCGTAGACTCTTTGAGATATTACTCCCATGGAGGAAAGTGCGCATGGTTACTGTTGTATTCAATTCCGATACAATCTCTGTGTTTTAACAACACTCTGATAGTCCACAGATTACAGATTGCCTCCAGATGAGCATCGGAAACTACTACTGGTCTTCCTGTTAGCGATCAAAGCGTAAACTGTTTGAGACATTACTCCCATGGAGGAAAGTGCGCATGGTGACTGTTGTATTCAATCCCGATGCAAATTCTGTGTTTCATCAACACTCTAATAGTCCACAGATTACAGAATGCTTCTAGATGTGCATCGGCAACTACCACTGGTATGAAAGGGAACGATCAAAGCGTAGAATTTTTTTAGACATTATTCCCATGGGGGAAAGTGTGCATAGTGACTGTTGTATTCAATCCTGATGCAATTTCTGTGTTTCATCAACATTTAGATAGTCCACAGATTACAGAATGCATCCATATGAGCATCGGAAACTACTACTGGTCTTGCAGGGAACGAACAAAGCGTAGACTGTTTCATTCATTACTCCCATGGAGAAAAGTGCGGATGGTGACTGTTGTATTTATTCCCGATGCAATTTCTATGTTTCATCAACACTCTGATAGTCCACAGATTACAGATTGCCTCCAGATGTGCATCGGAAACTACTACTTGTCTTCCCGGGAACGATCAAAGCGTAGACTGTTTGCGACATTACTCCCATGGAGGAAAGTGCGCATGGTGACTGTTGTATTCAATCCCGAGGCAATTTCTGTGTTTCATCAACACTTTGAAGGTGTGCAGATAACAGAACGCCTCACGATGTGCATCGGAAACTACTACTGGTCTTCCAGGGAACGATCAAATCGTAGACACTTTGAGAAATTACTCCCATGGAGGAAAGTGCGCATGGTTACTGATGTATTCAATCACGATGCAATTTCTGTGTTTCAACAACACTCTGATAGTCCACAGATTACAGAATGCCACCAGATGTGCATCGGAAACAACTACTGGTCTTCCAGGGAACGATCAAAGCGAAGACTCTTTGAGACATTACTCCCATGGAGGAGAGTGCGCAAGGTGACTATTGTATTCAATCCCGATGCATTTTCTGTGTTGATCAACACTCTGATAGTCCACAGATTACAGAATGCCTCCAGATGTGCATCGGAAACTACTACTGGTCTTCCTGGGAGCGATCGAAGCGTAAACTGTTTGAGACATTAGTCCCGTGGAGGAAAGTGCGAATGGTGACTGTTGTATTCAATCCCGTTGCAATTTCTGTGTTTCATCAACAATTTGAAGGTCCACAGATTACAGAATGCCTTCAGGTGTGCATCGGAAACTACTACTGGTCTTCCAGGGAACGATCAAAGCGCAGACTGTTTGAGACATTACTCCCGTGGAGGAAAGTGCGAATGGTGACTGTTGTATTCAATCCCGATGCAATATCTGTGTTTCATCAACACTCTGACAGTCTGCAGATTACAGATTGCCTCCATATGTGCATCGGAAGCTACTACTAATCTTCCTGGGAGCGATCAAATCATAGACCTTTTTAAGACATTACTCCCATGGAGGAAAGTGCGCATGGTGACTTTTGTATTTAATCACGATGCAATTTCTGTGTTTCATCAACACTTTGAAGGTCCACAGACTACAGAATGCCTCCAGATGTGCATCGGAAGCTACTACTGGTCTTCCAGGGAACGATCAAATCGTAGACTCTTTGAGATATTACTCCCATGGAGGAAAGTGCGCATGGTTACTGTTGTATTCAATCCCGAGGCAATTTCTGTGTTTCATCAACTCTTTGAAGGTGTGCAGATTACAGAACGCCTCACGATGTGCATCGGAAACTACTACTGGTCTTCCAGGGAACGATCAAATCGTAGACACTTTGAGATATTACTCCCATGGAGGAAAGTGCGCATGGTTACTGATGTATTCAATCACGATGCATTTTCTGTGTTTCAACAACACTCTGATAGTCCACAGATTACAGAATGCCACCAGATGTGCATCGGAAACTACTACTGGTCTTCCAGGGAACGATCAAAGCGCAGACTGCTTGAGACATTACTCCCGTGGAGGAAAGTGCGAATGGTGACTGTTGTATTCAATCCCGATGCAATTTCTGTGTTTCATCAACACTCTGACAGTCTGCAGATTACAGATTGCCTCCATATGTGCATCGGAAGCTACTACTGGTCTTCCTGGGAGCGATCAAATCATAGACCTTTTTAAGACATTACTCCCATGGAGGAAAGTGCGCATGGTGACTGTTGTATTCAATCCCGAGGCAATTTCTGTGTTTCATCAACACTTTGAAGGTGTGCAGATTACAGAACGCCTCACGATGTGCATCGGAAACTACTACTGGTCTTCCAGGGAACGATCAAATCGCAGACTCTTTGAGGTATTACTCCCATGGAGGAAAGTGCGCATGGTTACTGTTGTATTCAATCCCGATGCAATTTCTGTGTTTCAACAACACTCTGATAGTCCACAGATTACAGAATGCCACCAGATGTGCATCGGAAACTACCACTGGCCTTCTACGAAACGATAAAGGCGTAGATTGTTTGAGAATTACTCCCATGGAAGAAAGTGGTCATGGTGACTGTTGTATTCAATCCCGATGCAATTTCTGTGTTTCCTCAAAACTTTGAAGGTCCACAGATTACAGAATGCCTTCAGATGTGCATCGGAAATTACTACTGGTCTTATAGGGAACGATCAAAGCGTAGATTGTTTGAGACATTACTCCCGTGGAGGAAAGTGCGAATGGTGACTGTTGTATTCAATCCCGATGCAATTTCTGTGTTTCATCAACACTCTGATAGTCCACAGATTACAGAATGCCACCAAATGTGCATCGGAAACAACTACTGGTCTTCCAGGGAACGATCAAAGCGAAGACTCTTTGAGACATTACTCCCATGGAGGAGAGTGCGCAAGGTGACTATTGTATTCAATCCCGATGCATTTTCTGTGTTGATCAACACTCTGATAGTCCACAGATTACAGAATGCCTCCAGATGTGCATCGGAAACTACTACTGGTACTCCTGGGAGCGATCGAAGCGTAAACTGTTTGAGACATTAGTCCCGTGGAGGAAAGTGCGAATGGTGACTGTTGTATTCAATCCCGTTGCAATTTCTGTGTTTCATCAACAATTTGAAGGTCCACAGATTACAGAATGCCTTCAGGTGTGCATCGGAAACTACTACTGGTCTTCCAGGGAACGATCAAAGCGCAGACTGTTTGAGACATTACTCCCGTGGAGGAAAGTGCGAATGGTGACTGTTGTATTCAATCCCGATGCAATATCTGTGTTTCATCAACACTCTGACAGTCTGCAGATTACAGATTGCCTCCATATGTGCATCGGAAGCTACTACTAATCTTCCTGGGAGCGATCAAATCATAGACCTTTTTAAGACATTACTCCCATGGAGGAAAGTGCGCATGGTGACTTTTGTATTTAATCACGATGCAATTTCTGTGTTTCATCAACACTTTGAAGGTCCACAGACTACAGAATGCCTCCAGATGTGCATCGGAAGCTACTACTGGTCTTCCAGGGAACGATCAAATCGTAGACTCTTTGAGATATTACTCCCATGGAGGAAAGTGCGCATGGTTACTGTTGTATTCAATCCCGAGGCAATTTCTGTGTTTCATCAACTCTTTGAAGGTGTGCAGATTACAGAACGCCTCACGATGTGCATCGGAAACTACTACTGGTCTTCCAGGGAACGATCAAATCGTAGACACTTTGAGATATTACTCCCATGGAGGAAAGTGCGCATGGTTACTGATGTATTCAATCACGATGCATTTTCTGTGTTTCAACAACACTCTGATAGTCCACAGATTACAGAATGCCACCAGATGTGCATCGGAAACAACTACTGGTCTTCCAGGGAACGATCAAAGCTAAGACACTTTGAGACATTACTCCCATGGAGGAGAGTGCGCATGGTGACTGTTGTATTCAATCCCGATGCATTTTCTGTGTTGATCAACACTCTGATAGTCCACAGATTACAGAATGCCTCCAGATGTGCATCGGAAACTACTACTGGTCTTCCTGGGAGCGATCGAAGCGTAAACTGTTTGAGACATTACTCCCGTGGAGGAAAGTGCGAATGGTGACTGTTGTATTCAATCCCGATGCAATTTCTGTGTTTCATCAACAATTTGAAGGTCCACAGATTACAGAATGCCTTCAGGTGTGCATCGGAAACTACTACTGGTCTTCCAGGGAACGATCAAAGCGCAGACTGCTTGAGACATTACTCCCGTGGAGGAAAGTGCGAATGGTGACTGTTGTATTCAATCCCGATGCAATTTCTGTGTTTCATCAACACTCTGACAGTCTGCAGATTACAGATTGCCTCCATATGTGCATCGGAAGCTACTACTGGTCTTCCTGGGAGCGATCAAATCATAGACCTTTTTAAGACATTACTCCCATGGAGGAAAGTGCGCATGGTGATTTTGTATTTAATCACGATGCAATTTCTGTGTTTCATCAACACTTTGAAGGTCCACAGACTACAGAATGCCTCCAGATGTGCATCGGAAGCTACTACTGGTCTTCCAGGGAACGATCAAATCGTAGACTCTTTGAGATATTACTCCCATGGAGGAAAGAGCGCATTGTTACTGTTGTATTCAATCCCGATACAATTTATGTGTTTCAACAACATTCTGATAGTCCACAGATTACAGAATGCCACCAGATGTGCATCGGAAACAACTACTGGTCTTCCAGGGAACGATAAAAGCGTTTACTGTTTGAGACATTACTCCCATACAGGAAAGTGCGCATGGTGACTGTTGTATTCAATCCCGATGCAATTTCTGTGTTTCATCAACACTCTGATAGTCCACAGATTACAGATTGACTCCAGATGTGCATTGGAAACTACTACTGGTCTTCCAGGGAACGATCAAAGTGTAGAGTGTTTGAGACATTACTCCCATGGAGGTAAGAGCGCATGGTGACTGTTGTATTCAATCCCGATGCAATTTCTGTGTTTCATCAACACTCTGATAGAACACAGACTACAGAATGCCTCCAGATTTGCATCGGAAACAACTACTGGTCTTCCAGGGAACGATCAAGTCGTAGACTGTTTGAGAATTACTCCAATGAAGGGAAGTGGTCATGGTGACTGTCGTATTCAATCCCGATGCAATTTCTGTGTTTCATCAACAATTTGAAGGTCCACAGATTACAGAATGCCTTCAGATGTGCATCGGAAACTACTACTGGTCTTAAAGGGAGCGATCAAAGCGTAGACTGTTTGAGACATTACTCCCATGGAGGAAAGTGCGCATGGTGACTGTTGTATTCAATCCCGAGGCAATTTCTGTGTTTCATCAACACTTTGAAGGTGTGCAGAAAACAAAATGCCTCAACATGAGCATCGGAAACTACTACTGGTCTTCCAGGGAACGATCAAATCGTAGACTCTTTGAGATATTACTCCCATGGAGGAAAGTGCGCATGGTTACTGTTGTATTCAATTCCGATACAGTCTCTGTGTTTTAACAACACTCTGATAGTCCACAGATTACAGATTGCCTCCAGATGAGCATCGGAAACTACTACTGGTCTTCCTGTTAGCGATCAAAGCGTAAACTGTTTGAGACGTTACTCCCATGGAGGAAAGTGCGCATGGTGACTGTTGTATTCAATCCCGATGCAAATTCTGTGTTTCATCAACACTCTAATAGTCCACAGATTACAGAATGCTTCTAGATGTGCATCGGAAACTACCACTGGTATAAAAGGGAACGATCAAAGCGTAGAATTTTTTTAGACATTATTCCCATGGGGGAAAGTGTGCATAGTGACTGTTGTATTCAATCCTGATGCAATTTCTGTGTTTCATCAACATTTAGATAGTCCACAGATTACAGAATGCCTCCAGATGAGCATCGGAAACTACTACTGGTCTTGCAGGGAACGAACAAAGCGTAGACTGTTTCATTCATTACTCCCATGGAGAAAAGTGCGGATGGTGACTGTTGTATTTATTCCCGATGCAATTTCTATGTTTCATCAACACTCTGATAGTCCACAGATTACAGATTGCCTCCAGATGTGCATCGGAAACTACTACTTGTCTTCCCGGGAACGATCAAAGCGTAGACTGTTTGCGACATTACTCCCATGGAGGAAAGTGCGCATGGTGACTGTTGTATTCAATCCCGAGGCAATTTCTGTGTTTCATCAACACTTTGAAGGTGTGCAGATTACAGAACGCCTCACGATGTGCATCGGAAACTAATACTGGTCTTCCAGGGAACGATCAAATCGCAGACTCTTTGAGATATTACTCCCATGGAGGAAAGTGCGCATGGTTACTGTTGTATTCAATCCCGATGCAATTTCTGTGTTTCAACAACACTCTGATAGTCCACAGATTACAGAATGCCACCAGATGTGCATCGGAAACTACCACTGGCCTTCTACGAAACGATAAAGGCGTAGATTGTTTGAGAATTACTCCCATGGAAGAAAGTGGTCATGGTGACTGTTGTATTCAATCCCGATGCAATTTCTGTGTTTCCTCAAAACTTTGAAGGTCCACAGATTACAGAATGCATTCAGATGTGCATCGGAAACTACTACTGGTCTTATAGGAAACGATCAAAGCGTAGATTGTTTGAGACATTACTCCCGTGGAGGAAAGTGCGAATGGTGACTGTTGTATTCAATCCCGATGCAATTTCTGTGTTTCATCAACACTCTGATAGTCCGCAGATTACAGATTGCCTCCAGATGTGCATCGGAAACTACTACTGGTCTTCCTGGGAACGATCAAAGCATAGACTGTTTAAGACATTACTCCCATGGAGGAAAGTGCGCATGGTGACTGTTGTATTCAATCACGATGCAATTTCTGTGTTTCATCAACACTTTGAAGGTCCACAGACTTGAGAATGCCTCCAGATGTGCATCGGAAGCTACTACTGGTCTTCCAGGGAACGATCTAAGCGTAAACTGTTTGAGACATTACTCCCATGTAGGAAAGTGCGGATGGTGACTGTTGTATTCAATCCCAAAGCAATTTCTGTGTTTCAACAACACTCTGATAGTAAACAGATTACAGATTGCCTCCAGATTTGCATAGGAAACTACTACTGGTCTTCCAGGGAACGATCAAATCGTAGTCTCTTTGAGACATTACTCCCACGGAGGAAAGAGCGCATGGTGACTTTTGTATTCAATCCCGATGCAATTTCTGTGTTACATCAACACTCTGATGGTCCACAGGTTACAGAATTCCTCCAGATGTACATCGGAAACTACTACTGGTCTTCCAGGGAGCGATGAAAGCGTAGACTGTTTGAGACATTACTCCCATGGAGGAAAGTGCGCATGGTGACTGTTGTATTCAATCCCGAGGCAATTTCTGTGTTTCATCAACTCTTTGAAGGTGTGCAGATTACAGAACGCCTCACGATGTGCATCGGAAACTACTACTGGTCTTCCAGGGAACGATCAAATCGTAGACACTTTGAGATATTACTCCCATGGAGGAAAGTG